>NC_136917.1:97883439-99083439 GCF_949752795.1 Hyperoodon ampullatus | reverse complement strand
ATAAAATGGGGTGGCGTTTTAGGTGCCTGAGTCACAAGGGCTGTCTCTGTTCAAGGTAAGATCCAGAATTCATTTCCAGAATGCAGATCAGAGGCACCACTACTTTCTATTTCTCAACTCTGCCCACAGTTTAAACTCATAAACACTCTTTTATGTATTAAAGTAAGTGATTAAGATTTAAGAACATATGTTATTCCCCCACAGGATTTCATATGGTGTAGAAAACAAATACTGCCCATAAATTACTTTTTATTTTCCTTCAGTTGACTCTCCTGAAAAAAAAAAGTTTCTCACAACCGAATCAAATAATTTCTAAGGTCTCTTCCCTCCCTTAGATTCTTTGGTCTTCAAAAACTGTTTATAACCCTTTATTCACTTAACAAATATTTATTGACAATCTACTACATGCCAGGCACTATGCTAGGCACTTGGAGGGTTTTCAGTAAACAAAACAAAGACCCTGTCCTCATGGAGCTTTTGTTCTAGTAAGAGGAAGAGATACACATTGTTAGGTGGTCTGGCCAGGGTAAAGTTCATTGAGAAGTTAGATTTGAACAAAAATCAGGAGATGAGAAAGTGGGCCATGGGGACATACAGGGGAAAGCTAAGTTTCTAAGGCAGGAACACTCCTGTGGTGAGGCAGAAACAACACAGGGGCAAAGAGGACTGGAATAAAAAGGAGAGAAGTATAAACCCGAACTGTAATGCTATCTGGGCCAAGAAAATGAAATTGTTTTGTACTGAAGAGTTGTCCAGGCTGGGCTATAGCCAATACACATCTCAGGAATTCTCTCAGGAGTACATTTTGGGAAGATGGAGGTCTGGCTGACACCCAAAAAATAGTATGCAAAATTTGGATATATAAACCTATCAGTGAGTCAAATGGGCAAAATAATAAATTATTAATGATCTCTACTTGTAAGTAGAATAGGGCATTCAGGGTCTGGGAAGTATTCATTTTCAAGGTTTTTTTCTTAGTACCATGGCAGCCATTTTATTATACTGTGATGCATTGCTTTTGTTGCTACATGAAGACAGATATTTCACATTACAGTACAAGGAAAGGAAGACAAAACACTGTTGGTTGAGCTTTTTATGGGATAGGTCATGTTAGGTTGGAGATCTCTTGGGTTTTATTTTGCAGTATCATATCCATCTTCAAGGGCAACTAGCTTCCAGGTGAGAAAGCTCAAAACAGTCTGCATAGCTTATAAAAAAAAGATACGTGGGGCACTCTGGGTTGTTAGCAAGTTGCTTATTACCTGGCAGAGCCCCTCCCACCCTGCACAGTTCTCTAGCCCCACTGACCGCATTCAGCATTAACGTTTCCAGCTCTTACTCCGTGTTAATCATCTCATTTAATCCTCACAATAACCCTAAGAGGTGGAGAGTGTCACTATTTTAAAGATGAAGTCACTGGGGTTCACAGAGAAGTCAAATACTTGCCCAAGGTCACACAGTGCGATGACAGACCAAGATGCTAACACAGAAATCTGTGTCTACGCTATTCCAAAGCCTATTTTCTTAACCACTCACTATCCACACCCCCTGCCAGCTATCTTCTCAACACACACACACATAGAGCCTGGGACATCGTCACCTCCAGCCCATCCCTCACAGCATGGAAGATGTGAAGGCAGCCATATCTGATCTGCCTCCAAGTGCATCCCTCTGTGGGATGTAGGCAGCCTGGGAGGCACTACCATCAGCCACAGTGCAGTCTTTTACTCTCTCTCTGGCATCATCTCACTGTGCTGGGGGTGGACACAGTTACAGGAACTGGGCATTACCCACAGCACTTCCATATCAGTCCAGGCAGGAGCTGCCCACATGAAGCTCAGTTCCTCCCATCCCAGGAGGGACTGAATTCTTGCCACACCTGAGAGTTTCTGCTCAAGTGTGAGAACTGTGCTGAGGTCAGGCCGAGGCTAGTCTCAGTTCACTAGAGCAGAGAGGGAGCCCCTCCAACCTCTGGGCCACAAAGAGGACCCTTAGGGCTCCATGGAGAGATGTGAGCCAAGCAAAGGTAACTGGGGTGAAAAATTACATGATGTTGGAAGAAAGTTTTATATATATATAAATATATATATATAAATGCAGAGGAATATATTTATATATACAAGTTATATATAACATTATATATAAACATATGCATCTTGAATACATATTTATATATGCAGAGGAATATACATGTGTAGATATATATGCCAGTTATATGTATATAACTTTATACCTATAAATATATATACCTTGAATATATATTTATATTTATATATATATATATGGAGGAATCAATATATCTTCTCTCTCTGAGAAAAATTCAAATATAACAGGCAGAACTACTAACTGGTCTAAACAAATGTGCTGTGGTGTAGGGAAAAAGAGTCAAAGGGGCAGGTTGAAATGTTTCCCAGCTGGATTACTGATCATCTTTAAGCTTTAGTTTTCACCTAAATTGAGAAAAATTTTACTTATGCCAAGGACAAGTTGTGGGGTTGAAATGAAATCATGTTTATGAAAGTGCTATGTTGACTATAAGCATTATGGAGAGATAAAACAGCAATAATAATAGATTCCTTACATTTCTCTTGGGCTAGAAGCTCCCTTCAAATAATTTACCATTTGTATTAGTTTCCTAGGACTGCCACAATACAGTACCTCAAACTGGGTGGCTTCAAACAGTAGACGTTTATTATCTCAAAATCCTGGAGGTTAGAAGTCTGAAATCAAGGTGTCTGCAGGTTGATTCCTTCTGAGGGCTCTGGGGAGAACATGTCCCATTGGCCTCTCTTAGCTTCTGGTGACAGCCAGCAGGCCTGGTGTTCCTTGATTTGTAACTGCCTCGCTCCAGTCCCTGCCTCCACCTTCATGTGGTCTCCTTGTGTCTCTGCCATCACACAGCCATCTTCTTACAAGGATATCAGTCATACTGGATTAGGGGCCCACCAACCCCGTAAGACCTCAGTAGGTATGAATAATCACATCCGCAACGACCTCTAAGGTCACATTCTGTGGTACTGGGGCGTGGGGTGGTTAGGACTTCAACATATCTTTTTGTGGGGACACAATTCAGCCCATGGCACCATCTAATCATTACTAATAATTATAACAAGAACACACGTATATGACCCTTGTAGACATTACAAAGCACTTCAGATACATTACGTAAATTGAAAACTTCAGCCAAATAAGTAGGCAGGAGTCATCTCCACAGGACAAATAAGGAGCTCTCTTCTGGACAGCTTAGTAGAGGTTAAGGGTACTAAGTGGCAGAGGCAGCGCTCGAGCCCCCAGTCTTCCAACTCCAAGTAGAGTGTTTTTTCCCCTGGAGACTCACATAAATAACTCTCAGAGCCCAACATTAGCAAGGTAATATGGGTAAGCATCTCAAGAGCCCTAGAAAATGCTCTAAGAACTCCAAAGACCCTCAAAACAACTTGCTGCTGCCATTTACATGTTGCCCCTGTGTCACCCGGATGTCCACTGAGCCCCCCCATTCACACAGGGACTCAGGAACACCTGCCAACCTGAATGCCTCTACCAGAAAGCCAATCACAACAGGTACATTACTAATTCTGTAATTTTATTGAAAATGTTACTGAACACGGGGAGTTTGCCTCATATATTACATAACTTGCCTCTGGAAAAGATCCACAGCCAGTCTCTTCTCGGCCAGGTCATTATTTGGAGTCCTTCCCTTTCCTAGCTCCTCCACGCAGAGCCCATGCTGACCCAGCCCTACTGGGCTGCTTCTTCCTGTTATGTGTTATTTAAAACAGGAGATGCCTCCCTCACCCACCTACAGCATTCAGCCCTGCGTAAAACTCAGCAATGGAGGCTTCTAGAGCCACCAAAACCATCTCCCAGGGTAATGCTTAGGAACAAGCAATGGAGAAACCATAGAAAAGACATTTCATCAGTTCCATCACTCTACACACACACTCACAGATTATTTTTGTGAGGCAGCAAAATATTCTCTGAAATGCTACTTTTTTCACTTTTTTTTTTTTTTTTTGCAGGACTCTATGCACTGAGAATGTAACTAGTCATAGAATAAATCTCATGGAAATGAAAATTCTCTTCAGTTATGCCCTTTTGTGTTCTAGAAAGGGGGTTAAATTTTCAAATTTTTGTCTCTTGAATATTACAAGTTGCCGAAATGGTTATTAAAATCTCCTAAGTAATTTAGTGCTCTAGTCGCAAGAACAGAACGGGCAGAGAAGTGAGAGTTACTATGTACCAATGCATCTGCCAGCAACAGCACAGCTGGTGTAAGTCACATTGAGTTGCAGAGAAATAGAACTCAGAGTTTGTGGAAAATCTGTTCAGATTCAGTTGTCAGCTACATAATCAATGATTTATATAAAGTCCAAATATCCCTCTGAAAAGGCCCCTTAGGAATACTTCCTCCTGTGGTTAGTAACTCCATCTGCACAAGTCTGGAATATTCGTTATATCTTTCTTTCACAGTTAAGTTTAGATATATAAGTCCCACTGCTATGATATACTAATAAAGCAGTGAATTTTTTAAGTTCAGGGTAGCCACATCTCGCTACTAATGAAAAGCCTCAGTTTTTAAACTTGTGGATGATCTGATGTTTTGAACAACAGTATTACTAAGAACCTCTCTTAGAAGACTGAGAATGTTCATATGTTGAATGTTATTCCAGTCATTGATTTAGAAAAGTCAATTGGAAAATAAAATTCCCTTTCCTTACAGTAAAAAATAGGAAACATATATATAAGTTCTATCTTCATCCTGTAGGAATCATGCAAATAGAACTAAACAGAGCATGATTTGGTGCTTCATTAAGCATCATTAATATACAACAATAATAATACTCCAATAGTAAATCTCAGACGTGAAAAGACATTTCAAAAAGGAATATTCTCGAGCTTCCCTGGTGGCACAGTGGTTGAGAGTCCACCTGCCGGTGCGGGGGGCACAGGTTTGTGCCCCGGTCTGGGAGGATCCCACATGCCGCAGAGCAGCTGGGCCTGTGAGCCATGGCCGCTGGGCCTGCGCATCCGGAGCCTGTGCTCCACAACGGGAGAGGCCACAGCAGTGAGAGGACCACGTACTGCAAAAAAATAAATAAATAAAAAATCAAAAAGGAACATTCTCCACTTAAATATAAAATAACTTTTAAAAATTAATGTTAAGAACTAAAAGAAAATAAGTAACTACAGTCCATCATTTATATGCCACTTAATGTCCCATGGTTGCAGGCAAATACATTCACATAGCACTAGGTGTTGCCCTGCAAGGCTTCCTTCCATGTGCCAAAGAGCAACAACATTGAGGCCAACTCTGAAGGCAGGACAACAGGCTGGCATCTGAGCAGAGGTGGCAGCCCTGTTCCACTGGCCCCTCTACTGGCTTAGGTCTGTTTCCTCAGACCTTTCTGGATATAGTGCTCTTTCTGGATACAATCCTGATACCAGCCAACAACACACCCAAAGACTGAGTGCACATAGGCCCCTTGTGAGCCTGGACGGCAGAGCAGGTCTCACTGGTCTCACTGCTCCCTACCACCTGCTTCTACATGTGACCTCAGAACTTAACAGCCATATGGCAAAGTGGCCCCATTACCTCTGTCTAAAATGAATGAACAGAAATATTTGGTCGGTAAGTGGTGGAACCTGTATTCTACCCTTGGTCTACCTTGCCTTCCAACTTGCCAAGCTGCCTCTGAATATCTGCATGATTTGAAATCTCATAGTCCACATTTCACACTTCAGCACTTCATTATATGTTCTTTACCTTTATGCCTTCAAGACTGGTCAGGACTCATATGACCAGTCTTAAATAAATCAGTGATGTTCGGTCCTGAGAATATATTAGATTCATCTAAGTGCTTATTTAAAATACATATTCTTGTTCTTCCCCTCACTCCCAAAATTACGATTTAGTAAGTCTATAGTGGTGCCACGGAATCTGCATTTTAGCGACTTCCCTCCCTTCTCCACCCCCATGATACTAATGCAAGTTTCTTCACAAGAAACACTGAATCAGACTAAGTTCCTGGAGGGACAGGACCTTTATATATTGTACATGGACTAGAGTAGACATTTAGTAAATACTTACTGATACATTTCTATTTCAACTGACATTTTTATTGGTAAGTTACTAGATACAGATACAGTGCTTTCAGCTACCCATAAAAACTCCAACCAAAATGGTTTAAATGTAAGGACATTCATTAGTTCACATTAAAAATCTAGAATTTGGTTAATTTGGAGGCTTAACAACATCATCAAGCACCCAGGTGTTTTCTATCCTTCTTCCCAGCCATCCTCTTTCCCCTCATGATCACAGGTAGCTTCAGCAGTTCCAGGCATCACACACAGACATGACTACATCCAGCAAAAAAGAGAGAAGGTTCTTCTTGAGTATGTCTTCTTAAAGGCAAAGCAACCTTACCCAGAAGCCCCACAGTAGGTTTCCCTTTGCATCTCATTGGCCAGAATTGCTTCACGTGCTCCTACCTAAACCAACTGCATCTCAGCCCAGAAGAATGGGACCACCATGGTTAGCTTGCGCCCCACCCCACCCTGAAGGACATGGGGGACAGGAGGACGTACCAAGTCAGGCAGAAGCAGGGATGGCTATTAAGAAGTTAACCAACCGTGTCTGCCACAATGAGAACACCTAAGAGAGAACAAATTCTAAACTTTGAGAGGAATGCAGCATGATTTACAAGGGTCTGTACAGAACAAATGAAGATCAAATACTCTTTCACTGGCAAATCCAGGCTGTAGATTGTCTGGAGACCAAAAAGAAGCACCAGCTCAAGGAAAACAATGAGTAAATCTGCAATCCACTGCTAGGCTATGTGTCACCATCAGCAGGGCCTGACACCCTCTTCCCTTCTGCCTGTGACTCATACATCCCATCCAGGGTAGCACTGTCAGCATGCTAGGGTTTTAGAAGAATGGATTTTATATATATGAGGCTCCATTTGGTAGTTTTCCAGAAGAACATTTTTGAGCCAAATGAGTGGTGGATGGAATCTTACTACTGAAACACTTAGCTAAGCCATCTCTGTTCCTCAGATGTGCAGGTGATAAGAAAGATGAATCTCACCCAGGCTGAAGCTATTTTATACTGCTCGAGAAAGGAAACTGAAAACTTTCAGGCTCTAACAACTTGGAGCTTTGTGGAACCATTTTTTCCTCCAATTTTCTAACAACTGAGCCTTAAGGAAACAGTCCAGCTACAGCAATCAGTCAGTCAACAAATATTTATTGACCACCTGCTATGTGTCAGGCACTCTTCTCAGTGTTGGGGAAACCATGGAGAACAAGTTAGATAAAGTGCCTGCCTGCAGGGAACTTTCATTCTAGTGATGAACGGTAGAAAATAAACACAAACAAGTAAATATGATGATTTTAGGTAATGACAAATGTTATGGAGAAGATGAAATGGGGTATTATGATAGAAAGTGACTGAGTGGACGGTTTGCCTGAGGAGGGGTTATTGAAGTTGATACTTAAAGAATGGGAAGCAGGCAGCCATGAAGAGACTGCAGGGAAGAGCATTCTAAGCAGAAGGAACAGCAGATACCAAGGCTCTGAGCTAGGAGCTGCTTGGCATGTTTGAGGAGCAGAAAGATGGTCTGTGTAGTTGAATGAGAGTGAATGGAGGGAAGAGTGGGAGGAGATGAGGCTGGAAAGGAGAGCCAGGATTTTATTTCCAGAGAATGGAAGAGCCATCAGAGGGTTTTCAGTAGGCAAGTTCTATCTTCACACTTTTAGAAAGATCACTCTAGCTGTTGTGTGGAAGATGCACTCTTTGTTAGGAGGCAAAAGTGGAGGAGATAATGGTGGCCAGGACGGAGAAGAGAAGAAAGAACTATGGAAAGAGAAGCTTTGAAGCCTGAGGACACTTCTGTTTGTCATTTCTGCTGTCACTCTATTAGGCCACATCAGTAGCATTAATCAAAGTGTGTCTTCTGCTTCTGCTTATTATCTTGTAGAATGACAGGAATATATGGGAGTAAAGGTTAACATTTGATTTTGGTGTCAGACAGACGTGAGTTTTGAATTCTGACTCTTGGCATCTCCAAGTTGTGTGACTGCTCCTTCTTCTGTCTGGTAAATGTTCTCAATCTTCTCTCCTAAATCACTAATTCATTCTTCAGCTATTTCTTGTGTCATAGCTATCCCATCTTTTACGTTTCTTTATTTCAACTATTATATTTTTCATGCCTAATATTTCTACTTGTTTATGTTTTCTAGTTGTTTTCATTTTGCTAATATCTTCCCATATCTTCCCTTTTAATACCTTTATTAGCTTTTTAAAAAATTTCTCATTGCATATATTTCAGTAATTCTCTTTTGTAGGAATCGATAATCCAATAGATTGTTTATTTGCTGGCTAATTGGTTTTTAAAAAGACTGTGCTCCTCAAATGTCCTGATATTTTGGCCTGTGAGTTCATCTTTCCCTGAAGATTTCAGTCAGAGCCTGGTCACCAATGAAGTGTTGTCAGCTCTGATGAGCTCGGGAGGTGGGGTGTGGATAAGCCCCAGACACAGTAAAACCGTAGTCAGCCACTCCCCATCCTACAGAATAACTTCTCCTGTCAGGTCTTCACCTTTTGCTCCTCGGGAAGAAGCAACACTAGAAGAGCAGTTGCTTTCCCACTCCTGGGACATGTGGATGTAGTGAGGTTTTATAGTATTTGGAAAATGTTTTGGCTTTGTCTTTTTTCAGAGCCAATCTAGGATAATCAATTATTGTAGGAAAAGAAGCTCTTAGCAAGATTTCTAGAGATCCAGAAACTTTTTTCCTCTTAATACTACGAGTATTTTATTGGGGTATAATTAATATGTCCTAAAATATACAAAGTATGTATCTGGATGGATTTTGACAAATATAATCAATTATTAACAACCACCCAAATCAAAATATAAAACATTCTAGAAGCATTTTGATATTCCTGAGAAGCCAGTCAGATGACTGGGACAGTGTGGTGGTTTTTAAATGACCACAAATTCTCTGACACTCCATTTTTCAAGAAGTGGAGCCTAACTCCCCTCGCTTTGAATATAGGCACAACTTAGTGACTTGCTTCTAGGGAATGGACTAAAGCAAAAGTTATGGGGTATGACCACGAGATTAGGTCACAAAAATAAGCAAAGTAAATTAAATAAAGAAAAAGACACAACAAAAGTAACTTGTTCTCCAAGAAGTTCATCTGTGAAGGGAAGGACTAATTTGCTAATGCCAATAGGAGCTATTGGGATTTTACATGTTTCTTTGCCCTAATACTAAATAGCCCTAGTCTTTGTATTTCCCTTTTCTAATTTATTTTTTTTTACTTTTTGTTGACCTTCTGACTCTTTTGTTAATCTTTGCCTTTGAGCTATTATTTCTTCTAGCAATTAGAAAGCAGCTCACTCCTCAGTATAGAATCATCAGGCATGAAATTTAGGTGGCTCCAACTTGGCTTGTTAGAATAGCGGGTAAAATGTAGAACAATTCCTGCTTGGGAAACAGGAAAAATACATGATACAAGATCAGGGCATAAGTCAGATCCAGTTCTCAGATGAGATATAAACTGAGATTCTAACTACAAAAGGTTTAAAGTCCTAACAGACTTCTCACAGGGGAGAAAATACAGGAGTGGGAGTGCAGATGCAAGTTCTGGTTCTGGCTCGTCCAGCTCATCCTTGTAACACCCGTGGTGTTGTTTCCTTTTCTGGACCAGGGGTCATTCTTTTCTTCCTGCCATTGCAAACACCCAGAGATGTCAGCTAGAAGACAGACTGAACAACCAGGGACGCACAATAGCTTTCCTCCTTGAACAAGCTTTCCGCATCAAGGAGGATATCTCTGCCTGTCTTCAGGGGACGCATGGCTTTCAAACGGAGGAGTCACTCGCCAGGAAGCTTCTGGAAAACCACATCCAGACCATCACCAGCATCGTCAAAAAACTCAGCCAGAACATTGAGGTAGTTCTTTATTTCCCATATGTTGGCATCACTGCTTGACAAAGATTATCAAGCACCAGTGTCATTTTTCAGCTAGAGAAATGAATCACTATTACTTAAGTTTAAATGATTTTAGTTTAGTTGCCTCAGAGGGAAATAGTCAATACTTCTCATTTATGTCAAAAAGTAGAAGGAAATTCTACATTCAGAAAATGTTTGTTGAATGTCTCTGTGACAGAAAAGACAGCTGTCTAACATTAAATGTCAGACATTGTGCTAAGGTGCTTATTTTCATCTTAATCTCCAAGATTCTATTCATATAATCATTTCAAACAGAGGTCTTCATTAGGCGGTGGGATTGCTAGTTCATAGGCCCATCACACTCTGACCCCATCTCCTACCCGTTTCTCCTTCACTCTGGCCACACTGGGCTCCCAGCTCTTCTTAGAACACCCCAAACATGCTCAGGCTTCAGGGCCTTTGCACTTGCTGTGTATTCTGGATGGATCATCTTCCCCTAGATACTTCTATAAAGTATTCTTCATTTCCTTCAGGTCCCTGCTCAAAAATCATCATATCAGAGGGCAGTTCCTTGACATGCCATAAAATACCCCCTCCTCACCCCAACAGTCACAACCTCCCTTAAACCCTACATTATTTTTATCTATAGCACTTATCGCAAACGACCATGGTCTTTATTTGTTTATTGTGTTTCTCTTCTAAAATATAATCTCTGTGAGGACAGGGACTTCATTTTGTTCACTGCTAAATCACACATCAAACTGATGACAGTGTATGAGAGGCAGCCAGCAATCTGTAAATATTTCTTGAACAGATAAATGAATGAATGAATGGATGATGTTTAAGGTGCTAAAGGAAAAATAGAGCTTCTGATCAAAAAATGAAATGCTTGGGTTAAACCAAGACAAGTAGATTCTTATCACAGGTCTTTCAGAGTTTTTAAAGTACTAATGAGCATTATGAATCTGGAGTAGCAACTTTCAGGCAAAAGTTCCAGAGAATACAGTTTAAAAATCTGGCCCCAAACGTGTGGAGTTGTGAGAATTGACAACAGTGCCCTCACACAATAATGTCCTTTTCTCCTATCAGATAGAATAGTGGATTAGACAAAAAACAAACAAAAACCATGAGATTGACCCAGCAATGACTTACTCATGACTATACATTTAAGGCTAAGGATATTTGTTAATTTATTTTCTATCTGTAAACCCCATAATGCCATACTGCATTTGAGGGACTGTGGAAAGTTAAAAAATCTTGGTGAGCTTTTAAAAGACACTTTTTTGGTATTTAGCACATATTGAATTGACAGCAGGACCTAAAGAGTCAATGTTACTTCTCAAAGTGGTCAAAGGTATTTCCAGGCATAATGAACTGTCATGAAAGTGACAAGAGACACATGGTTCAGTGTCTCTGGGATTGATGAGAAAATCAAGTACAACACCAGGACTAAAATAAGATCCTAATTTAGGAGTCAAAACTTCTTGTTAATTGAAAAGAGAACAGCATTCTCAGAAATATCAAAATGCTTCTAGAATGTTCTATATTTTGATTTCAGTGTTTGTTACATAGTTGATTATATTTGTCAAAATCCATCCAGAGATATATTTTCTTTTTTTTTTTTTGCGGTACGTGGGCCTCTCACTGCTGTGGCCTCTCCCGTTGCGGAGCACAGGCTCCGGACGCGCAGGCTCAGCAGCCGTGGCTCACGGGCCCAGCCGCTCCGCGGCATGTGGGATCTTCCCGGACCGGGGCACGAGCGCGTGTCCCTTGCATCGGCAAGCGGACTCTCAACCACTGCGCCACCAGGGAAGCCCCAGAGATATATTTTGATTTATATATTTTAATACATATTAATTATACCCCAATAAAATACTATTAGCTTTAAGGGGAAAAAAGTTTCCAGATATCCAAAATCTTGCTAAGAGCTTCTTTTCCTATAATAATTACCTTAGATTAGCTGTGAAAAAAGACAAAGCCAAAACATTTTCCAAATACCATAAAAATCTCAAAATATTTGCAATCCTGTTAAGGGTTTGGCATATATAGGGAAAATGTCAAGGACTGGTCTGATTGCACAGAAAACTGAATTAGGAAGTATTTAAAGACTATAGATATGAAGTTAAAACATTATGAAGAAGAAAGTATTAAACTACCATTAGTAAATAACTAAGACTATAAAGTAATAAGCATTTATAGAGAAATGGATGCTATCCAAGTATTTTTTTTTTTTTTTTTTTTTTTTTTTTTTTTTTTTTTTTTGCTGTACGCGGGCCTCTCACTGCTGTGGCCTCTCCCGTTGCAGAGCACAGGCTCCGGACACACAGGCTCCGCGGCCATGGCTCGCGGGCCCAGCCGCTCCGCGGCATGTGGGATCTTCCGGGATCGGGGCACGAACCCGTGTCCCCTGCATCGGCAGGCGGACTCTCAACCACTGCGCCACCAGGGAAGCCCTATCCAAGTATTTTTAAAAACCTAAACTCTTTAATCAGATCAGCCCATTTGTAAATTGGCCAGCAAGTTAGATCCAAGTGTGAGCAGAAGCTTGACTTGGGTTTTTAAAAGAAATGAAAAAAAGATTTTTTTGTTTAATCAACAATAATTGTAGCAGTTAAGTTTCTTGTTCCTTTTTATTTTTTAATTTTTTAAATTAATTTTTATTGGAGTATAGTTGCTTTACAATGTTGTGTTAAGTTGCTTGTTCCTTTTTAAATCAAAATATTTATTTTTTAAGCTGGCAGCTAATTAAAGTTTGAAAATTAATTTATTTTTAATTCAGGAAAAGAGCATTTCATGTACAACATTGCTTTATTGCATTTTTTCCCTCCAATTTATAAAAGCAATACTTGTTCACTGCAATTATTTGGAAGTTTGGGAAACAATTTTAAAACCTAAGAAAAATTTCTCACAATTTCACCACCAAACAGCAATCTCTACAAATACCTAGATGCATCTCCCTCTGGTCTTTCCAGGCATTCCCTTTAGGAAGCTGAGACTACATTTGTAAGCACAATTTTTAATATAAAATTATATCATAAACCCTTTCATATGTCATTAAAAGCTCTTTGCATGGTGCGTACATCATGGTTTGCTTAATTATTCTCCTAATATTGAAATATCTCTGTGCATAAATGTGTCCACATTTGGATTATTCCTATTGTATATGTTCTTGGAAATGGAATTACCAGGGTAATAACACTATAAAAGCTCTTTATACATATTGCCAAATTGGTCTATTTACATTTCCATTAGCCTTATATGAGAGTGCTTTTTTCACTGCCCCTATCCCAGCACTGAGATTTATTGTTTTAATTATTGCTAATTTGATGGGACAGAAATGAGATCTTTCCCTTTTTTTCACGTTTTAAAAGTGACTATAACAATTTACATTTTCTCTGTCAATAATCTGTTAATGTCTTTTGCCAATTTGTGTTTTTGGATTTTAGTGCTTTTTAGATTTTATTTATGAGTTTTTTTATTAAGAAAAATAAGCAGGGGGACTTCTCTTGTGGCACAGTTGTTAAGAATCCACCTGCCAATACAGGGGATATGGGATCAAGCCCTGGTCCAGGAAGATCCCACATGCCGCAGAGCAACTAAGTCCATGTGCCACAACTACTGAGCCTGCGATCTAGAGCCTGTGCTCTGCAACAAGAGAAGCCACCGCAACGAGAAGCCCGCACACCTCAACAAAAGTAGCTCCCGCTCACCACAACTAGAGAAAGCCCGTGTGCAGCAACAAAGACCCAATGCAGCCAAAAATAAATAAATAAATTTATTTTAAAAAAGAATAATAAGCAGTGACGCTTTGGTAAATGTTTAACAATCAGCAATCAATTTTTTTTGAGGGATAAAATACCTGGTTTATAGTGTTTGCCTATTTCCATGGTGTAAATACTCTATGATTGATTTAGAAAACCAACTGATGTTACTAAACACAAAGATGGGAAGAAATATACATGCACAATCGGCTCTTAAGAACAGGTGTATAATGATTGCAACACACCATTGAGACCCTTGGCAGTAACATTTGTTATAAATGTTTTTCCAGTTGGTTGTTTATATCTTAATTATATTTATATTGTTTTTTACAAGCTTTAGATAAAGTTAAATGTTCCAATATTTTGGTTTGTGACTTCCCTCATTACTTTCAAGGATAGAAATTTCCTTTAGAAATTTCAAAGATGAAATAATCTCCTCTATTATCTGTTAATTTTATGGCTTAACTTTTTTAATAGTCTAAATCTATTTTTTTCTAAAATCTATATTTATGTATGGTATAAGGTAAGGATCTAAATTGACTGTTTTCTGAATAAGTAACCAAAAATCTCAACAGCATTTGTGAAATTACTTCCCCAGGGATTTTGAGTCTCATATATAGCATATTTCTTTCTTACATTTACCAAGATCTTCATTAAATTACAATGATCGATTTAGCTATACACAGCTATTTAGCTACACACAGCTATTTAGCTACACTCAATTACTTATCCTTGTTTTTACAAAATGCTTTACTATTTAATAGGGCAAGTTCCTTTTTATCACTATTCCTTACAAAACAAAGCAAGACAACACCTACTGTTATGGTCTGAACGTTTGTGTCCCCATCAAAATTCATATGTGAAATCCTACTGCCCATTGTGATGGTATCAGGAGGGCTTTGGGAGGTACTTGGGTCATGAGAGTGGAGTCCTCGTGAATGGGATTAGTGCCTTCATAAAAGAGATCTCACAGAGCTCCCTGGCTGCTTCCACTATGTGAAAATGCAGCAAGAAGTGAGCAGTCTGCAGCCCAGAAGAGGGCTCTCCCCAGAACCCAACCACGGGGCCACCCCGATCTTGCACTTCTAGCCTCCAGAATAGTGAGAAATAAATCTCTGTTGTTTATAAGCTGCTCAGTCTGTGGTATTTTGTCATAGTGGCCCAAATGAACTAAAACACCTATAGGCATGCAAAAGCAAACAAACAAGCCAAAACAAAAAACAAAAACACCTCTAGCTAGTGTTCTTGACACTTTTATGACTCCAGTTAAAGCTATATTTGTTCTTGGATTGTCTCAATCTGCTAGTTTACAAATGGGCAAGACTCTGTATATAGTCTTTGAAATTTCTATAATTCATTTCCTATAAATTCCTTATTTTCCTCCAAAAATTCATAACCACAAATTTAACACGGTTCAGGCCTTGGTAAAATATAGCAATTAACCTTTAATGTTTCCACAAATCACAAAGTTGTTTGTGTTTTCCTATCCTCTAAACGCTTTTCTGAGTAAACATAAATTATTTTTTATGTCTTTACTTTGGAATTTGTTTGAATGTCAGGCAAGATATTAATTTTTTCTATGGACAAGCAAAATTTTTTAATTTTTACGTATGAGTGCCAAAAATTAAAACCCACTGTTTGGGGGACCACCGACCTGGTGGTATAGGACAGTCAGCTTCATTTCAGAACACCAAGACATATGAAGGCATGACAAAGGATACTTGGCAAAATCTGAACACACTCAAGCCATAAATTTCTCATGTTCTCTAAAAAAATCTAAAACAATAAACGGTTTTCACTCCATGTATGTGAAACAGTTTGATTCAGATTTGCTTGTGTTAATTGTATTAGCTTCATTGTGGTTCTAATTCAATCTGTAAAGGGGCTTGCTTGATGCCATATGAAAGGTTCCTTTTTCTAAACTTTACCACCAATTCTGAAAGAGCTTTTTGTGAAAAGCTTTTATGTCAGTGATGGCCATGGCCATAACAGCACAGTAAATATGTTTTGTTTAGCCCACATTGTGTTCATAAAAGAATTTGAATATGATGTCAATACTTTAAAATTGAGAAATTTAACATAAAATCTGGATTTCTGGCTTCTGTTGAAACATCGTTGAACCATCATGCCCACCTGGCAACAATCGGCAGAACTCACGCCATCACTGTCTCCCTCAAATAAAGCAAAGATGGCTTCTCTCTGATACAGGACCCTCTCACTCACTTACACTATCAGCCTAACTAGGAAATGCACCTGATTTTGTAACCTCTACTTTAAATGATATTTTCTTATCATGTCTGATGGGAAATTAATGGGAATTTTAACTCAAATCTTGCAGATGTTGGAGGAACAAATAAAAGCTCGAGACATGGCAGCCACAGGAACTAATTTTGCAGTACAGGACCTAAACACCAAACACCTTCAAGGAGTTGGAGATCTTCGAGGAAGAGTAGCCAGGTGAGAAGAAGCGTGTTAACTAATGCTTAGCGGTCAGTTGCTGGCCACTGAGTTCTCATCCCTAAACAAGTTCCATATTGTAGAAAACAAGATACTGCCTTTAAGCTAAATGATGAGATAGTAACTGAGAAAGTGTATCATGAAATTTGAAAGCCTCATGCTCCCTGTGAGATCCAAGGGCTCTATAAAGGACCTCTGATACAGAATGCCCAGTTTGGTTTCATCTGCAAATGACAAGTCTTGTCTTTCCAGCCCTCAGCTGTCCAAATGCCAACATCTATACAAAGACATACCCTTGAAACCACACACAAAATCCCCAGATGTATCAAATCTAACGATTAAAATATTTAAAACATACAATAATTACATATAGAAGCCTAGCAAAAGTGATTTAATGGTCAAGTGAATAAAATTTTGAATATCTTTTGTATGAGACTTCTAAGTTGGAAGAATTCATGGTGTACAGTTCAGCAAAAATTTGTAGGCATTGACAACGGCAGGACCGCTCTGGCTGACACATGAAAGATGACTTGTGAGTGGCTGAGCATGGACACCTTTCCATCTTCTGCCAGCACCTCTCTCCTCTTTCCTGAAATACCCCCACCTTCATTTCATTAATCTGCTCTCAAGTGTTAATGACCAATAATTATTATTAATGACCAATAATAATTAGGTGATTAACACCTAAGACAAACCTCTTCTAGGGTATCTGTCCATTCAATTCAACAACAATGACAAAAAAAATGTATTAAATATTTCTGTATGCCAGACAGTGTGCTAGTATTCAGGGGTTCAGCAATATGGTCCCTTTTCTGTAAATTCACAGTCTACCTGGGAAAACATAAAGCAATGAGGTGAGCACTATAATGAAAGCCTGGGGTGCTATAGGATTATCCAAATCAGGTAGAGGCATAAAGATGGCTTCCTGGAGGAGGTGACACTTGACATGAATTTTGAAAGGTTTGTAGCAGTTAACTAGACAGGGAAGGAAAGGAAAGGCACTTCACATAGGAGGCAAGATATGTGCAAAAGAACTGAGGGGTAAATTACTGTGACATGTTCAGGGGCCACCTGTGAGAAGAGTATTTTAGTTATGTTATTTTGGATTTGCACTTAGGGAGAGATGGGAGATTGGGAGATGAATCTAGAGAAATGGTCCAGAGTTGGGTGATGAGGATCTTTGGCCAAGGTAAAAAGTTTAAACTTTATATAGAAAGTTATAAATAACCATGGGAAGCTGTTAAGTAAGGGAATGACATTTAGTGAGCTTCTAGTAGTAGCCAAATTGGTGGGGTACAGAAAGAAGGGATGAAGATGAAAGGAAACTATTGCAGCAATCAAGGTGAGAAATGTCAGGGGCCTAAACTAAAGCACTGGCCATGCAAGTCCAGAGCAGGTAACAGACATTCAGAAAACAGAATCTACAGGATTAGTACATATGTCTGTGTGTATACACAAACATAAACATACATACATATATATATACATATATAATTATATATTATATGATACATATTTTAAAATATATAAAATTGTATATTTTATTCTATAATATTTGAAACATGGAAAAGAATTTTTATAATATTTGGGTAAGTTATGAAGCAAGATAATAAAACAAACCCCAGCAAACCCATCACCCTACTTCGATGTGCCATGATTTTACAAAGAAGATAAACACCAAAAATCTCTTGAATGAAATTTGGAATTTGGTTCAATTTGGTGCTGATGACACTTCAACTATTTTTTTTTCTGCAAACCACTTAAGACCCTACTATTTCATTCTTGTAAATCCTCTCTTACGTACAAGACAAAGTCACAAACAGATTTAAACAAAGCCAAGAGATGAATGGAATAATATCAAGGAAAAGATGTGCAACGATTTTTGTTCTGCTCCACTTTCTTTTTTTTGTTTCCTTTTTTAAAAAAATGTTGTATATATTTAAGGTGTACACGATGATTTGATATACATATACATACTAAAATGATTACTATAGTCAAGTTAATTAGCATATCTTCTCCTCACAGAGTTACATTTTTGTGTGTGTGATGAGAGCACCTGAAATCTACTCTCTTAGCATATTTCCATTCTTCAATACAGCATTATTCACTGTAGTCATCACACAGTGCATTAGGTCTCTAGACTTATGCAGCCTACAGAACGGCCACTTTGTGCCCTTGACCGACGTCTCCCCGTTTCCCCCACCTCCTCACCCCTAATAACCACTGTTCTCCTCTCTGCTTCTATGTATTTGACTTTTTTAGATTCCACATATAAATGAGATGATGCAGTTTTTTCCTCCTGTGTCTGGCTTTTTTCACTGAGCATAATATCCTCCAGGTTCATCCATGTTGTTGCAAACGGCAATGTCTCCTTTTCTGAGGCTGAAAATTTCAGAGTGTGTGTGTGTGTGTGTGTGTGTGTATCACAATTTCTTTATCTATTCATCCAAAGACACTTAGGTTGTTTCCATATCCTGGTTATTATGGATATTGCTGCAATGAACATGAAAGTACATATTTATTCCAGGTATTCATTTCATTTCCTTTGGATATGTATCCAGAGGGGGGATTTCTGGATGATATGACAGTTCTGCTTTTAATTTTTAAAAGAACCTCCATACTGTTTTGTATAATGGCTATACCAATTTACATTCCTGTTAACAGTGTAGAAGGATTCCCTTTTCTCCACATCTGCACCAATACTTGTTATCTTTTATTTTTTTGATAATTCTCATCTTAACAGGTATGAGGTGATATGGTTTTGATTTGCATTTCCCTGATGATTAGTAATATAGAGCTCTTTTTCATGTACCTGTTGGCCATTTGTACGCCATCTTTGGACAAATATCTGTTCAGGTTTTTGCCCATTTTTTTAAATCATGTGACCATTTAAAACCCCCTCATTGTTTTCTGTGGTCCCGAGGGACTCACAGATGAGCCCCATTGGGTCTCAGGGCTAGGTGATTTGGGAGCCAGTCTCTTGGGTGGCAGCTAGATGTATGGTCCACACCCTTAGCTCCCCATGGAGAATCAGATTTGGGGGTTCCCTCCCAGCAGTAAGGTGTTGCACCAGGGATGGGGCTTATGGCATGTGTGTGTCTCAACTTTTTCCACCCAGTTTGATGTGGGTATTAGTTACCTGATGTGTAGAAGTCTCTAAATCAGTTTCTGAATTTTACTCAGAGGGACTTGATCCACACTTTGCTGCTTATTTGGTGCATCTGAAGGAGGAGGGAAAAACCAAGAGCCCCCTATTCCTCCAACTTGCTCTCTGATTGCTTACTTACCTTCCCCTTTAATATGAAGCAGTGATTTTAGGACAAGGTCTTATTTTTCCTTGAAATGTCTCCCTTTTATGAAACTTTCTTAAATCTAGTGATTTGAGGCAGATTCTGGCTAAAAGCCATGAGATTTAAATTCACACTTCCATTTTTTCTTTTCCGTATTTTTGCAGGCAAGCGACCCATGGACAAGCTGAGGCAGATTAATTACTTTTCTCCCACATATATTGACCTTAATTCCAGTTAGCGTTCTGGCATAAGTGAAACTAAGTTGATTATTTTAATATAATTCCTAGCAAACCTTTTACTGCTTCATAAATCAAACTCAATATTTGATAACAACAATGTGCTTTGACTTTTATATCTTATTTTCCACTCCAATATAGTGGCAGTTTAAAAGCAAATACTTCCAATGAGATGAGGTTCTTGAAGTTGTCTGGCCTGCTTTTGACACTCTGTACTGTATTTGATAGATTAGTCTCATGTGCAAAAAAGAAAAAGGCAGGTATGTAAAAGGCAGCCATACAGACGGCTTACAATCTGTAGAAGCAGCCAGAGGAGGCCAACTCTCTATCCACACTTGACTATTTGGGACCTCAAGGCAGATCTGCAGATGAAAAATAAAAGTTGTGTTGATGTGGGATTAAAAGCATAAGTCATGTCCTTTGGAGAAAGAATAACAATATTATTTGGATACTGTCAACTTTTGAAAAGAGTGGGGACTTCTCATTAAAGATATTTTTACTCAACTCCTCTCACTTGAGACATCTCAATGCCAGTAAAAATAAAGGGAAGAAAACAAAAAACTTTATCTTTACTGGAACATGGGAGTTGCCATAACCACGAACCACAAACAGAGCACACTTAGCAAATACTGAGATGTTTGGACTGATAGTGTTCTCCTTAGACCTTAAACACAATGATTTCCTCCAAATCAAGAGGCATAATTCAGAAAGGCATAGACCAAATATTTTGAATATAACAATGTTACCTAGGGGATGCGGTGAGTCACAGGAGAGGTAGGAAACGTCCCTTGAGAGATTCAGGTCGGCAACACAGAAGAGCAGAGGGGGAAGAGCTGAAGATGCAATCATGTTATTTATCATCTGGGGCCTCCCTTCTTGCCACTTCATGCCTGAGAGAAACCAGCTGGGGTGCAACAGGCTGAGGAAGGAGAGGAGGCGATAACATCACATGAAAGAATCTATCAGGATGATTTGCTGTGAGATATACCAATCTGGTTTTTGAGGAGAAAATGGGGAGATGTGCCCTCTTCCCTGGGCCTAAAGAAACAACAGATTTGATAACGATAAGGCTGAGTAGAGGAAGTGATCTACTCTCCACCAAACACACACTAACTCACATATATACAATGGAATATTATTCGGCCATTAAAAAGGAATGAAACAAGGCCATTTGCAGCAACATGGATGGACCTAGAGATTGTCATGCTGAGTGAAGTAAGTCAGACAGAGAAAAATATCATATGATATTGCTTATATGTGGAATCTTAAAAAAGGTTACAAATGAATTTATCTACAAAACAGAAATAGAGTTACAGATGTAGAAAACAAACTCATGGCTACCTGGCGGTAAGGGGGGCAGGGAGGGATAAACTGGGAGATTGGGACTGACATATACACGCTACTGTATATAAAATAGATAATAAGGACCTACGGTAGAGCACAGGGAACTCTAATCAATACTCTGTAGTGACCTATATGGAAAAAGAATCTAAAAAAGAGTGAAGATATGTATATGTATAACTGACTCAATTTGCTGTACACCTGAAACTAACACAACAGTGTAAATCAACTCTACTCTAATAAAAATTATTTAAAAAAATATATATATATATATACTCTCACTCATAGGCCGGTGGCCAGAATCTCAGGAAGATGTGAAAGTGGGACTTAGGAAGAATCTGGCCTGTGTGTGAAAACTACCACCACCGTCGATTGATCGATTGATTGATACATAGGTAGGTAGGTAGATAAAAGTGTAAGACTGATGAATATATCTCATGACAGGAATTACCCAGAAAAACAGAGGAAGAGTTCAAATCAAAGTTCTCCTGGTTTCAAAGAAATTAAGAGCAAACGAAAGAGATAAAAGAAGATTGCTGATTGAACTGTCGCATGTCATTTTGCTCCTTCCAAAAGCCCCACTAAGTCTACAGTAAAAAAGAGTTTTCCCTTTAAAACATAAACCCACAAAGACAGGGGATATCAGCCTAGAAACACTGGAACCTAGAAGACAGACAGACATGGGGAAACTGACTGAGCAGATGTAATGAGACCAGTTTTAAAGCTGTGGGATAAGCTGAGAATGACCTGGTTTTACACCACAGAACTCTCACAGGCTTAGGACGGCTGGGCCAGGCACCTCTGACAGTGTGGGTGAAGGTGGGCTCTTGCCTCCTGGGACAGGAACTGAGAGAAGTAGGGAGAGGCAGAACCAAGAACCACTGCAGTGTGTTATTAGCCTTCTTGTTATTATTGACTTTTAAACTATAAACATGTTTTACTTTTATAAAAATAAGAGATAAAAGGGTTCCCCCCGCAAAAGAGATTATCAAATAACAAAAGGAGATAGATAAACTGGAATTGCTCAGGGATAGGTGAAAGAAAACATTAAAATATTACAAGGATTCAATCTACTTTAGAAGTCTCCGAAAGAGGATACAAACAACTGAAAATGTTATTTTTTTAAAAAAGGCATGAGCAAACTGTACAAAACAAAAATGCTTTTCCATATAAAAATGGTTAGAGAAATGATGTATAGGGAACACAACATAGACCTCATTCAACAGAGACATAAGAGGAGCTCCTAAAGAAGAAAAAGAACAAATTCTTCAGAAGAAAAAAATATTTATGGATATAAGAGAGAAAGCTTTCTTGAAACAAGAGATTTGAATCTGTAGATCAAAAGGAAAACTGCAACCCCAGAAAAATTTACATAAGAACAATTAAACCAAGACACCTGGTTGAAGTTATTGAATATCAAGGATAACGAATCAATAGAAGAAAAAAGAAAAACAAAAAAGAATCATTAGACATCTAGGTAGACAAAACAGATTACATAAAAGAATGAAAAAACATAGGCATCTCAGACTTCTCCACCTCAAACTGTGCCAGATAAGAATGGAGCAATGTCTATCATGTTCTGAACAAAAGAAAAAGTGACCCAATAATGTCTTCTTAACCAAATTACCTTTCAAGTATAAGAGAACAGACAGACATTCTCAAGTATTCAAGAACGTAAAGATTCCAGTGCTTCCTGGATCCTTCTTTTAAAATTTGGATGACAAAATCTGGCCAACCAAGGAATAAATCAAAATAAGGGGGGACTTCCCTAGTGGGGCAGTGGTTAAGAATCCGCCTGCCAATGCACGGAACACAGGTTCGAGCCCTAGTCTGGGAAGATCCCACATGCTGTGGAGCAACTAAGCCCATGCACTACAACTACTGAGCCTGCATGCCACAACTACTGAGCTCGTGTGCCACAACTACTGAAGCCCATGTGCCTACAGCCCATGCTTCTCAACAAGAGAAGCCACTGCAATGAGAAGCCTGAGCACCTCAACAAAGAGTAGCCCCCGCTCACTGCAACTAGAGAAAGCCCGCGGGCAGCAACAAAGAACCAACGCAGCCAAAAAAAAAAAAAAAATCAAAATAAGGATTTCAGATAAGAAATCATAGTTTTAAAGGACTGTCATTGAACATAGAATCTAAATATAGAATGAAGATTCAATAAGAGTGGGAAAAACTGTTGAAAGAGCAAGGATATAAACATTTAGTTGCTCACTTTTTGGCATATGGCCAATAGATAATGTCTAAAGTTGAAATGGCAGTTGTAAAAAGTATAATGATTCCAATCTATGTTAGCTTTTTATAACTTCATTTTTTAGAAATATCTCTTGTAGTGAGGAGATATATATATATATTTGAAGTTCAGCAATTTCTTCATTTTTCACTATAGTTTCCTCTCCTTAGGTTAAATTAAAATTCAATGTAAGGTTTTTAACTAAAACTGGTACCTATAATCCTAATATTCTAAAATTAATTTATTATATTGCTATCTTTCTTTCCTCTCCATGTGTAATATATATACATATATATACATATAACCACACACCATATCTATATAATATGTGTATTTAGTATAATGGTGAATGAAATAATAACCAAATATTAGCAATGACTATTTCTGAAAAGTGGAATTTGGGATGATGTTAACTCTCTTCTTTGTTCTTTTTTTTTTGTATTATGTGTAATTTTTTTATAACAAGCATGTGTTATTTTAAAAGAAACAATAAAATCACTTCCAAGGAGAGAAAGAGAAACTTCCTTTTGAAATATGGAGTGCAGCTTTGAAAAACCACTAATCCTTGACTTCAACGTGTGGGGTTAAGCTGGTGAGGCGGGGTGAAAATGAAAAGGTGGCAACTCTCAACTGTTTATTTATTTGAGGAAATAAACAGTAGCTGCTGACCCCGTGTGGGTGCTCCCTCTGTGCCAGCCACTGGCTAAACATTTTGCATTCATTACCTCCTTCATCCTTCAATAACCCTAGGCAGGTCCACTCTTCAAGACAGCCACTTATGGTTTGGAAGGCTGAGCACACAGCACTCCAGGAGACATTGTTCACATTGTCCCCCTCACCATATGACTGGCACGCCCTGGAGTTGTGCAGGGGACAAATTGTGCAGCTACATGCAGTGACCTCAGCATCGTTACCCCCTTTTCTCAGATAAGGGAAACTGAAACTTACAGACGTTAAGAAAAATTGTCCCAGATCACAAACCTAGGAAGTAGTAGAAGCCAGACTCAAAGACGCGTCTATCTGACTAAATCCTCAACCACTAGCCTACAACGCACAGACCAGCAGTCCCTGAGCATGGGAGCAGGTGGCGTTGGGTGAGAGGCGGCAGGGAGAGGGGGCAGCAGCAACTGCTCCCGTGTAACCTTTGGGTGTCTTAATGTGAACTCGCGTAAGAATATTCTAACCAACAGTAGAGGTTGTTCTGACAACAACAGGTTATATATACAAACGTGTGAAATGGCTTTCGCCCATGACTTTGGTGCTCCCATTTTTTATCAGAATACTTCCTAATTTTTCCTCCCAGCAGTCTCCCCACCCCTCACCATTTATCTGGTATCCCTTTCAAGAGGTTTCTCAGGAAAAGTACCATCCTTAGCTCACCTTTGGCTCAACTTTGGCACCAAAAATCTTAAGAAAAAGAAATTCACTTCTAGAGCCTAAAAAATGTTGACAGTCATAAAACAATATTTATAGCACTTAGCATGACAATATGAAAATATAGTTCCTAATAAATATTACTCGATGATATTGTCAAAACAGCTATCTTATAGAATGACAAACTTCAAAGTGATCTCTGGTGACTCATATACAAAAGACACAACACTACAGTGCTATCCATCCTATCCTTCATGCAAATATGAGTGTATTGAAACTGGTAATACAGTATGTAACCTGTTCTCTCCCAAGGGAGGCCGTGAGTTGGGATAATGGGTGGGCTTCCCTGACATGCTGGGAAGATTGTTAATCTGAACTCCAACCCCATTTCACCAGGGTTCCTTCCTGGAAATACCAAATGCCACGTAATGGGCCAAAGCTCAATCCACACGTTAGTGTGGATTATTTTTGTCCTAACCTAAGACAACACTTGATTGACACCACTCAAGGAGCGGGAGTTTTCACTGGGGCTAAGAGAAAGGACGTTGTCCTTTGAAGATGGGATGGAAGACTTTGGTGTCTTGGGACACTTCGTTTAGCCAAAGGAGAACTGACAGTCTGGGAGCCAAGGAAAGAGGCTAAAGGGAGGAAAGAGGATTCAGAACACAATGTAGAAGAGGAAAAGTTTCAATTTTGCCTAACCATAGGCAGCAGGGAGTATACCCAAAATCTGTTGGAACTCCTATTACTGAATTAACATATCAGGCCAAAAATCTAAACTTTTACCCAATTTCCCCCAAAGTCTTCATCTACTCCAACTCAGTGCTTTGATTTGGGCCAATGTATCATGATCCAACCTGGTTTCTCTCCCTCTGGAAAAAAAGAGGAAGATGAGGCAGATTTCTGTATGTGCTCCTACACCTGCCAACTCACTATTCAAAGAACTTTAGAACTTTTGCCATCAAATGAATGCACGGATCCTACTATAGTATTAAAAATGGTATAAGCCTATCAATCTCACAACCAATTTTCATCTTGCCACTAGATGTGATTCCAGCATCATGAAGCTTTCTGGAGACATTCACTTCATCAGGCACAAGCACCGGCAACTCGAAAAAACAATTCAAGAGCTCACGTCCGCCCTAGAAACTGTTTCTAAAAACTTGGATATGAAGGTAACTGAAAATATTTGGAACTCTTACGTGTTACTGCAGGAAGCAAGATCATTATGGCTTATCAAAAAGTTCAGTCAAGAGGTAATTACTCAAAAGAACTCTTTTCCTCCAAAAGGTTTAAATACGACAGCTCATGTATATACACCATGAGCACTGCCAGGGTAATCAACAAATATTGAATGAGTGCCTCTGATGTTCCCAAACAGCCGCCCCTTGTAAGCATATGCTACTTGATTCTACTGTTGCCATTATTTCCTTACTCTCTGGGTTCTTCTCAAAGGCTGTGTAACTAGAGAGAATAAGCAAAGGAATTTCCCATGGAAGCTATTAAAGGTTCAGCATTAATGTTAGTTAATCACGTTACATCCCTGCAATGGGTTATGTCTCTTACAAAATAATACACAAGTCCTTTGGCCTGGATTTTAAAGGCCATCTCTACACTGGCCCCTGCTTTTCGCTACAGCTCACCCTCATGCTTCCTGGCTCACCCTTTAGACCCAGTGACACTGAGCTACCTGTAGGTAGGTCCCACTCACTCCAAGATACTGCACTGCATCCATGTTCTCTGTGCTCTTTTTGCCTGAAATATCTCCCCCTTTTCACCTTCCCAGGCAATGGTTTATTGAAAGGAGCCAATGCAAACTCTTCCATGTCCCACTTTGTCACGTACTTTATGTGAGACAAACACATCTCTGAAGTCATTTGGGCAGAAAAAGTGGAAATCCTTTGGGAATTGCGGGAGATGAAATCTTGCTGTTTATTTGTTCATGGAGCCAGCTTATCAAGAGTGGAAGGTGCACAGGGGCACACAGTTTACTCCAGTCCCACCAGGCTTGTCCATCTTCCTACAAACCCATCTCATTAGTCCTAATAGTTTTTGGGTTGATTCCCTCAGTTTTTCAAGATAATCTTATCAACAACAAATCATAACAGTTTTATCTCTAGTTTTCTGGTAAAACTTCATGACTTTTTTCTTAAGGCCTTGACCAGAACTTCCGGAACAGTGTTACATAAAAGAGGTCAAAGAAGGCAGCTTATCTTGTTCCTGATTACACTGGAAATGTCTTTGTTGTTTGTTGCTGGCTACTGGTCTGATATATTTTTATCAGACTTATTAAGGAAGTATTAAGTAAGTATCCAACAATTAAGGAAGTATCCATCAATCCTACTTTACTTAGTTTTTATTAGAACTGAACATTTAATTTTATAAAACACCTTTTGGACATTAACAAATGCCTAACTCAGCATGGTTATGTTTTGGTTTGGGTTTCTGTTTGTTAGCTTATTTATTTCTTCGGCCTTCTAATGTGCTATGTCAAAGCATTTCTCAATGCTGAAACATTCTGGAATTTCTATAACGAAAGCTATACAGTCTTTGTAATCATTCAGTATTTAATTTTGCATCTAACTTCAAAGGTGATATTAGACTCTAGTTTCCCTCTCCTTAGTTTTTCTAAGATAATACATACATATGATTCAAAATCAAAACTATATGAGAAAATACACCCCAAGAATTTTCACTCCCACTTCTGTCACCAGTTATCACAACCATTCATGCCCCTCACAGGTAAAAATTTTTATTAGTCTGTTGTGAATCCTTTCAGTATGCCTTTAAAAAGATAGAAGCAAATACAAATATATATTCTTTTTTCCTTTTTACACAAAACATATATGTATTACTATGCACCTGTTTGTTTTTATAACTAAACAAACACATCCTAGAGATCCACCCTATCAATACATAGTTTCCTCATTCTTTTTCACAACTGTGTACTCGTCCTCTGTGTATAATGGCTCATTTAACCAGTCTCTCATAGATGAACATTTGGATTCTTTTCACTAATTTGCCCTTTCAAACATTGCTGCAATGTAGAATCTTGCACTTATGTTATTTAGTGTGTCTGTAGGTATGTTTGTAGAATAAATACACAGAAGTGGGATTGCTGCCCTTATGTTATTTAGTGTGTCTGTAGGTATGTCTGTAGAATAAATACCCAGAAGTGGGATTGCTGGGCCAAAGGTACCTGTGTTTGTTATTTTGAAAGATCTTGCTCTTTGCAGGGCTTTTACCACATTGCATATCCACCGACAATATATAAAATGTCCTATATCCCCATTGCCTCATCAATGAGTGTTTGACTTTTGAATTTTGTCCTTTTTTAAAGGAAAAAGATAGCATCTCTGCATTTAATTAGCCTTTCTTATTACATCTTTTCATATATTCAAGAATTATTTGTATTTCTTTTCCAGTGAGCTGTCTGTTCATATCTTTTACCCATTTCTCTATTGGGTTATTTTTCTTTTCAATTTCTAGGAGCTCTTTATATGTTAGGGAGATGATATGAGCTGCAAATACATTTTTCCAGTGTGTTGTCTTTTGACTTTTGATATGCATATGTTCTCTATTTGTAGCCAAATTTATCAGTCTTTTTTTGTGTATGTGGCTTCTGGAATTTTAAGTCACATTTAGACGGAGCTTCCCCACACAAAGGCTTGAAAGAATTGCTCATATTTTCTTCAAGCACTTTCATGGCTTTATTATTTATATTTAAATTCTTGATCCACTTGGAGTTTTCCCTAGAATAGGATGTGTCTTAATTATTATTTTAATTATTGAGACCTTGTAGTATTTTTACTATCCGGTAGGGCTAGTCCCTTCCACTGTTTTCCTTTTTTCCTTTTCCTGGTGATAACTGTTTATTTGTTTTTGCATATGATTTTAAAATCAGCCTGTCTAGTTCCAGCAAACAAATCAACAAATAACTCTGCCTTAAGTTTTATTGAAATCATGTTAAATTTATAAATTAGTTTTAGAACTGATATAGTCATAATGCTGAGTGTTTTATCCAAGAACACAGCATACTTCCTGTTTGTTGAGGTTCACTTTTATATCCTTCAGGAGTGGTTTCAAATTTTCCTCATGTAGGTTAGGCAACACCTTAAATGTATTTTGAGATTTTGTCATCTTATTTTTTAGTTTACTGTAATGGGGGTTTCATTATATCTTCTAACTAGTTGTTAGTTGTGTGTTATAAAGGCTGTATTAATTTTATACTTCAGTGAATTCTCTTGATTATAATAATTTTCAGTTGGTTTTGGTTTTTCCAGGCACATAATCATATGATTTTTAAACAATAATAATTTGACCTCATCTTTTTCCATTTTATACGCATAATTTCTCTTTTTTCTAATTGTTTTGAATAATAATTCTGGTGCAAGATTAAATAGTAATGCAGCGATAGTGGGCATCTTGGTCTTGTTCCTGACTTTAACAGAAATGTTCCCAGTGTCTCTCCCGTGATGGAGGAAGTAAGTTTTCTCAATAAGTCTGTTTAATATGCAATTGTTCCTATTTTACTAAGGTTTTGAAAATCAAGAAAGATTATGAAAATAAATTAGTCTTGTAGATATAATGTACAGCATAATGACTATAGTTAACAATACTGTATTGTGTATTTGAGAGTTGCTAAGAGAGTGGATCTTCAAAGTTCTCATCACAAGAAAAAAAATTGTAAGGTGATGGATGTTAAGTTATTGTGGTGCTCATTTTATAGTATATACATTATCAAATCATGCTCTACAACTAAAGCTAACACAAAGTTAAATGTCAATCATATCTCAGTTTTAAAAACTAATTATGAATTATGTTAAATAACTTTTTAGCATTTGTGCAAATAATGTCAGTTTTCTCCTATACTAGCATAATTATTTGTATTAATAAATTTCCTATTATTAAACCATCCTTACTTTAAAAATAGAATCAGTTGCACTTGATTATGATGTGTTTTTCTATTGGGCTGCTGAACACTATTTGCTGATATTTTATTTAAGAATTTTGCATCAATGTTTACAAATGAGATTAGTCTCCAGGGGCATTTTTTTGTGCACTCTTTTTCAGATTTTGGAATCAATGTTGCACTGATTTAAGATAATTTGGAAATTTCTCTTCTTTTTCTATGCTCTGTAACAGTTTAAAGAGCATTATAATTATCTATTCATTAAGGATTTGGTAGCTTTACTTCTGAAAGTGT
The DNA here is from genome assembly GCF_949752795.1 of Hyperoodon ampullatus. Lineage (NCBI taxonomy): Eukaryota > Metazoa > Chordata > Mammalia > Artiodactyla > Ziphiidae > Hyperoodon > Hyperoodon ampullatus. The sequence goes on along the minus strand of NC_136917.1, from coordinate 99,053,576 downwards.
CAGGGCCTGATGATTTGGTGGGAAAGGGATGGTGATGGGTTTTGAGCACAGCAGTCAAGGCCCTTGGCCATAATATGCTCTTTATTGTAGGTGACTTGAGAGGCACATTTTCATGTGAAACACTGGGGAATTAAACAATAGAATTTTAAAAGATTTTTTTACTCAAATGGTTAGATTCTTCTTTCTTTATACTTTTCTTATTAATTTCTAGTTTAAATGCAGTGTAGTTAGTTGCTTTTCCTGCTTTTTGGAATAATTTGAGAGTTTCTTTGTAGTCACATGTGTACTTAGTTGTAAATGCTCAGTGGGCACTGGGAAAGAATGAGTGTTTTCTGTTGCAAGTTTGATTGTTTGGCATGTAAATGTATAAATAAACTATATTTGTCCTATCTTTTTATATACTTATTTATATTTTACTTATTTGACCAGTAAGTCAAGAGAAGTCATTTAAAATCTGTAATATATTGTCTCTGTTAGTTTATCCTTGTAATTCTACAACTGCTCAATATATAAGGTAAAGTTTCAAAACTATTTTTCACTGTGTATTTTAAAAAGAATGATTTTTACCGATAAAATGATCATCTTTGTTCCCTTTTATGTATTTTGACTTGAACAACGTTTTATGTAATGATGTTGCTCTGCCTGCTTTCTTTTCCTTTGCTTTGGCCATGCTTAATTTGCCCATGCTTCATTGTTAACAATTCTGCTTTTGAGTGTACTTTCTATAAGTAGCCTGTTTTACGTGTATCTCGTATAAATAACCAATCGTGTGCTGTTGGTTGCCCACCCAACATTTACCTATTCAAATCCTTCCATTATTCACCTGTTTCTTTTCTAAGAGAACTTGGATTTTAAGTACCCACTCACCCCCACATGACCATCTCTTTCAGCAGTTGAGTTTGGCCAAAAGCAATCATGTCGTTTCATTCCCCTTGACAGCAATTACTTTTGACATGATTATGGGCTGCATAATCATGCATCTATTTCCCCATCCAGTCCTTTTACCTAAAGAACTTCTTCAATGCTTCCAGCAATGTGGAAGGCGCTTTTACCCTAACTTCCAAACATGAGCTTGTTTTTTCCTATGTTTAAAATGCCATAAGTCATTTCACTTGGGATTTACTTGTGCTCATGTCAGAATCCTACCTGGAAATTCCTGAGGCCTGACCTTAGGCCACTCAGGTGTTTTCTTTGCAGAGCCCAATTGTGCATTTAAGCATTTATTCAATAGCATTTGGTGAGCATCTACCATTGGTCATCTAATGCACACTGAGGATACAGTGGCGATACAGGATAGAGTGGCTTACATTGTAACTGGGGAGACAGAAAGTAAAGAAATAATCAAATAAACAAATTGATAAGCTAATGTCAATAGCAGGTTTTTGTCATATCATCAGGTAATCTATTATCAGAAAGAATATTATAGACAGCAGAATGGAACACTCCCCTATTGTTTTTTCCCTGAAGATAGTGCTATAACTGTTGAATCGTACCTTTGAAAAAAATAATTTTCAAATGCAGACATGCTTTAGGCTCAAAGCTGGGCTTTTCTTCTGGGTTCCTTTAGGAATAAAGTATAATTAACGTAAGTGCTAGTGGTTCTGTTCACACACAGAAAAACTCCCTTTTGTACTTTCATTAGGTAATGCAGCTCTTAGGAAAGATAGAGGCTTCCAGTTCTGAGCAAATCTCAAATTTAAAGATGGTCCAAGGGGATTATCACCAAGAAATGAACCTTTTGGAGTTCAAGTAAGTGAATGGAAGATTTTTAATTGTTTAATGCATTCCAAAGGGTTTTGCTTAATGAAAGCATTGGCATTAAATAAAATTCTATCCCAGGAATTTGAACCTGTCCAAGAATTAAAGCAACAAACTGATGCAGAGAATATTTTACACTAAAGTAATTTATACAATATTCTTAATTTTTAAATATATATATTAATTTGTCATTCTCTTTTCTTGTATAATATCTCAACTAAAATGATACTTTCTGATAGAGTATAATTTTAACTTATCAATTGTACATTAAAATGCCTCAATGTAAAGCACTATTGAACATACACTGATTCCACAAGATTATCAAATAATTTTTTAAAAACTCTGATTCACAAGCTTTTTAAAAATTTCTTCTAAGACCCTCTCCTTAGTTCTTTACAGTATCCCTATTTTTTAATACTGGTCTCTATCCTACATTACACTGAGTTTTCCCCTGTACAATGGAGAGAGCAACTAAGGAGACAAGATGCCACAAACATTCAGATTACTGGCCTCCTTATCCTCAAATCCTCCTTTCTTATTTAAATGACCACCATTTCCTGACACCATGGTTCAGGCAAAAGGAAATTCTAGGCACTTAGCTGATACCACCTTACTGCCCTTTCCATTCTTGTTCTTTCTCCTCTCTGTCCCACATCGCTTGAGTTTAATGCCTTGGTCAAATCGTATTCTGAGTAAACTCTTTCTCCGTTTTCCCCCATCTCTACCATATTTCATTAAATCTAAGTGCCATTGACTATAAGATACACCATTACATTCTTGTACCTCTAAGACATGAAGCTAACAATTAAACCGTAGCATGCTATCATTTTATGACACCTTCCAATTTCAGAGATGTTAAGTTAGGAAAAACGTGTGTCTTAGAAATTGATGAACAACAGTAGTCATCACTAAAACTCAGAGAAGTAGGTGTCTTGGGTAAACAGAAAATACCTACTTTCTTCATACTCTAAAAAAGCAGGCCTGGGCTTCCCTGGTGGCGCAGTGGTTGAGAGTCCGCCTGCCGATGCAGGGGACACGGGTTCGTGCCCCGATCCCGGAAGATCCCACATGCCGCGGAGCGGCTGGGCCCGCGAGCCATGGCCGCAGAGCCTGTGCGTCCGGAGCCTGTGCTCCGCAACGGGAGAGGCCACAGCAGAGAGAGGCCCGCGTACAGCCAAAAAAAAAAAAGCAGGCCTAAGTTCTTAAATTCTAGCACAATGAGGGTGCTCAGTAAATATCTGTGTCATGATTGATCTAATCCCTTAACTTAGAATTAAGATAGAGAAAAGTGTCCAAAGGAGAAATAGAAAAGTGAACTGTTTCTAGAAGTACAATTTAAGAAGGGATTTTATTGGGGGAGGAAAGGGACTTATAATCTGGAGTGGAAGACTGGCTTAAAGGGATCAAAAATATTAAATAGAAAAGAGGGGAAAAGGAAATGTTTGGGATCTAGGGCTGACTGCTTCACGGCAGGTGCTGCATACTTTTTCCACCTGCAGTCCTGTGGGAAATCGGCTTACAGATGAATCATCTAAATAGTTAAATCTGAATCTGGACACTTTTGTTACAGTATAAACTGGACTCTTTCTCTCACTTGAAATAATGAAGTCTTAAAATGTCATTAGTATTACAGTAGGTAGTAGTGAATTTATAAACGAGATTTTTTCCCCCCGGCAAACACTTATAAGCTCTAGTAATTCAATTACACAATTGACTCTTTTTTTATTTAAAATTTCTCCACCGATTTTTTAAATTAAAAAGTAATATGCATTCATTGTAACAAATAAAATAAGGCAAAGATGAAAATAGAGGTCACCATTCAAGCTTCATAATGTAACCAATGCTAACACCAGGGGTGTATCCTTCCTCACTTTCCCCCTCGTTAATATAAATATGTAACAGAAAAGGGAGATTTTATGTATATACATATATAATATATATAACATACATTATATACAAAGACAGAACATGGGTTTTTAAAATAAATCCTATACACATTACTCAATAATTTGTTTTTTTCCAGGACATCTTGGATATCCCTCTCTAAATCAGTGAATATTTTTCTAGCATTATTTTTCACAGCTGCATAATATTTTAACTTACAGATATGTCATCATTAATTCACTTATTTATCTTATTGATGAATAGATTCTTTCTAGTTTATAGCTACCACAAACAAAAATTATTGTGTGCATATCCTTAAATTTCCTTAGATATAGGTGCTTTTATTTCTACAGGCAAGATTCTTAGGTCAGAGTTTATGTTTTTATTAATTTTTATAAATTTCTTTCTAAAAATGTTGTAGCAATTTACTCACACCAGCAATGCATGAGAAGACCTTTCTGTAATTCTCATCCACAATGGATATTCTTCTTAATATTTGCCAATTAAAGGATAAAAAATAGCATCTCTTGTTTTCATTTGCGTTCCCTTCACCCTTTGAATTTCCTTTTCTGTGAATTGCCCATTCTTACCATTTATCTTCATCACTTTCTTATCAATTGGTAGGATTCCTTCACATTAGGGATATTAACCCTTTGACTGAGCTAGGTATTGCAAAGTATTTTGCTCAAAGAGAAAGTAAGGCAGGTAGGGCTCTTTTTTTTTTTTTTCTTCTTCTTTTCAATCAGAGCACTTCTCAAAGCAAAGTGGATGGGGTATAGAATTTGCTTTACTTTTTTAAGAAACAACTCTTTCTGAACAAAGGGATTAAATGCTTTTTTTTTTTTTTTTTTTTTGCGGTACGCGGGCCTCTCACTGTTGTGGCCTCTCCCGTTGCGGAGCACAGGCTCTGGACACGCAGGCTCAGCGGCCATGGCTCACGGGCCTAGCCACTCCGCGGCATGTGGGATCCTCCCAGACCGGGGCACGAACCCGTATCCCCTGCATCGGCAGGCGGACTCTCAACCACTGCGCCACCAGGGAGGCCCGGGATTAAATGCTTTTGATAAAATTAAAGTGTAAGTTTAACTGAGCAATTTTCCCATTTAGAAACTTTAACAAATTCAAGTTTAATGGTCAACTGAACATATTTTATATTGAACTTAAAAGCCACAATACTGTCTTGGGGTTTTCTAGTGAATCTTTGGGACTTTGGCACTGATCACTAGACTTGACAAAGGAAATGCACAGGCTGTGCATCTGGACCCCTGCACTGAGCCTTCTCTTTCCAGAAGGGCCTTAGTCAGATGTTCAGCTAAGTAATGTCCTAAGCTGACAACTGAGTGCTTATAGAGCAAGAGTCTCAGCCATAATGAACTATGGCTGTCTTTCAGCAAGGGGTGGGCAGGGCAGCACCGACCAGTCACTCCCTGAATAGCTCTTGTTGCTGACGCTGTTCAGTTGATAGTGATTTATAAGAAAAAGCATTTGGTCAATGAAGCAAATGCATAGAGTCAAACCTTACCACACAGCTTTGAAAATGCTACCACAGTAGAAAGTGGACCAGAGCAAGGACCTGTCTCATTTATCTTTGTATCCTCCACACCCAACACATTCAGACACAAATAGAAGCCAGTGGATGAATGTATGTTTAGAGCACCTATAATATGTAAGTTGTGTTTTGGAATATCCAAAGACATAATCATGGCCATATACAGTGGGGGGAGAAAACACATAAATAAGTGACAAGCTCATAACAGGTAAAGTAAAAGTTGAGATGGTGTTAAATGAGATATATGAGTAGGCAGAAATAATAAATATTCATTGCCATTTTAAAATTCCTGCCAATCCCTAAGTGCTCAAGATGTGCAGGTACACCCAGCTCTGCAGTCTGGGTCTTATCTTTAAAAACAAGGAAACTTATAGAAATTTAACAATTTACCCAAAGTCACACAGCTAGAAAGTGTCTGACTCCAAATCTCAGGTTATTTTTGTCAGTTTGTGATGTCTCCATCTCATAATTCCACCTACTGTAGTAAACTAACCGTGCTACAGAAATTTAGGGAAGGGAAAAATCACATGTGCTCAAAACTATGATGGTATGAGGCTATAAAGGTACTGATATTTAAACTCAAGTACAATTCAGAATGAACAATTAACAAAAGTCTTCGTATCAGAGTGGAGTCGGAATTGCTTTTTAATTAGTCTCACTAATTAGAAATCACAGAACATTGAGAAGAAATTAATTTAAGATATATTGGTATAAACTTAATAGAAAAAAAAGTTTCTTGAAATTTATTTCTTGCTTCTGACATGAAACTAAGACTCTTAGACTCAATCTCTAAAGAAGCAATAGTACCAAGTCTAAAGCCCTATATGATTACAAAAAATGAAAACATCTTCTGTGTTTACAGCCCATCAAAGAGCACTCAATCTTTTTATACTCCCATTTGGTTAGAGCCACCATCTGAATTCTTGAGAGCCTGGTAATAGTAACAGTTTCCAAGAATTCAAAATGTTCACGTCTTCTAAAAAAGTTCATGCAACAGATTGTTGAATGCAAGACAACTGGGTTTGAGACATAAGTGAACTGGTAAAACTAGCCCAGGATGGAGCTATGTCATCATTTATGTATGTCATCCAGAACCAGGGAGGTCACTGGAATATTTGTTCCAAGCCCCATACTCTGCCCTCACCATTCACTCTCGCCACAGCTCTCTACCCTGGGCTCTGGTTATATCTATAGAGCCCCGTTAAATTTTCTTTTAGTTTTCTGTAACTTTCTCCCTTATAATTGAACTTGGTGTACATTTTAACCTGATTCCATTAGTATGAAAATTTTTTTAAAAACCAGCCTTTATCTCACATTTATCCTAGTGAGGTCTCTGGTTATAATTTAAAAGTCTGACTTGTGTTTTGAGGAAAAAGGAAAGAAAAAGCTATCTATCAATCTATCTACCTATCCATCTATCTACCTAGCTACCTATCTGTATCTAACTATATCTGACTGAAGTGCTCCCATAACCACTTGTATAGGAGATTTGGGAACTAAAATGTGAGTGTCATACTAGATAAATTCATCCTATTGAGATTTTACCTGTATGTTAAAATTAACATACAGTTAACACAGTAACTGTATGTTATAATTAACAGAAAAATAATTCTTACATGGTAAATCATGTCCACTATGTTAGGAAAAAGTCTAAAGAGAGACAAAGATTTACATAAACCTCTATTTTTATCCTTTATACCTTTCAAGGAGAATGCTTTTTAAATAATGCTTTCCAGATGTATATGTATGACTGATTCACTTTGTTATAAAGCAGAAACTAATTTAAAAAAATAAATAATGCTTTCATATTTTAATAAACTACCAGCAGAAGAATCTGACTTCTGATTGTTATCAGGAAAGTGAGACTCCAATTGCAGGCAAAACCTTGTAATAAGTGGGTCATAAGAAGTAATTCAGTCTTTATGGTTTAATTTCAGTTTCAATTACTGCCATGTCCTTCTAGAGACATTACCTGGGTACATTTAATAGTTCCTTGATTTTCAGAGGGATTTTAATATTTTATCAGTGATGAGAGTAAGTGCTCTCATTTATTTACACAGTGAAGGTGAGCACTGAAGAACGAATTCTTGATTGTAAAGCCACCTCTTAGTTATCTGGAGATTTACCGTCCCCCTTAACCATCACTATTAATTAATTCTTCCACCAGAGACCAAGGAAGATGAAAATCAAAGATTAGGTCTCTAAATAGCTTGACAAGTCTATGATTTGTTATTTGTGAATGGCCCTAATAAAAGGTATTCAATGAAAAATAATAAATCATTTATTCAACCTCTACTTAACTGAGCACTTTCTATATTCCAGGCATTAGTCACAGCCATGAACAAAGCAAAATCCTTGCTTTCATGTGCTAGTGGAGAAGATATATATATATATAATATATATATCACATGATGATGAGCATTTTGGAGAAAAATAAAGAAGGGTAAAGGAATAGGGAGTGTCAGGTTGGACAAAGTTTTTTTAATGTTGTCAAAAACAAGAAAAGCTTCTGTGATAAGGTGGTGCTTGAATATAAATCTGAATGAAATTAGGGCAGGAGCCATTGTATATTCTAAAGAAGAATGTTCCAGATAGAGGTAACAGTTGGCTAAAAAGAAGTTGTCCACCTATCAGCTGGGGGCTTATTTGTCTGAGATCCAACACCTGTTGTTAGCCAGCAGCACAAGTGTTTAAAAATCATGATTAGACTAAGAACAGGAAGAGTAACCAACTTCATCTTCTTCAATGTTGGGATACTCATCTGCATCAGGTATGCTTTCTAGGTGAAAAATGAAGATGGGAATTTAACTATCATACTACAACAAATGTAAGTATTGGAAAAGTAACTACCTTTCCATTCCTTGATTTCATCATCCAAATCCGAGTTTCTCAACCTTGGCACTATTAGCATTTGGGCTGGATAATTCTTAGTTGTGGAGCTGCCCTGTGCATTGTAGGATGTTTAGCAGCATCCTGGCCTCTACCCACCACAGGTCAGTGGCACCTCCTATTTGTGACAACCAAAAATGTCTGCAGACATTGCAGAGTGACCCAGAGTCTAAATAAAAATGGAAGTGGCCTCACATAACTTGTCTTTTCCAACTATTAGACCAAACACTTTTTCAGGAGAGCTAAAGAAGCGTATACATGCAGTATATGGCCAACACGCCTTAGGCAATTTCCAGTGATAAATATCACAAGCTAAATTAGCCGCATGTAACTTTTCCTGATCATGAGAGTAAATTATTTCAAGTCACCCCACATTGTAAGGGAGTCCTGAATATTTTCAACAACAAACAACATGCATTGTTCCTGCCAATCTAATATTTAGCCTAGTCTAAAAGGGAGTCTGAAATTAACCTCTTACCAAGAGCAAGTCACAAGCAGAAAACATATACAGAAACAAATTGCCAGTCCCCCTCCCACCTCTTCTCAATCCCGTATTTCTCAGTCACTTCAGATGAGGATTCTCCTCTCAAACTCTCAACCACTCCACAGTGAATTTTCAAATTGCTGATACATGATTCCAATCATTTTAATCTCTGTAATACCATCTACCTCTGTTGAAAATCCTTCGTTCTCTGTTATTTAACACTCCTAGGGTGCATCAACTTGATGCCAGCGATTCCTTCCTGCACACCTCGTTAGTTCTGATTTTGCCCCACACGAGTAACTCAGCATCTCTTTAAGTCCCCCCAACACCCCCAAAAGAATCCACTCACAGAGATCCATTGGTGACCATGGGGACTTTACTGAAGATTTTGCCTAAAGCAGAGATGACAGCCAAGAAGTGTCTCCCTTGGACACTCTGCTTCCCCAGATTCCTTTTGGGGCTCTCTTCTTTCTCCCCTCCCCGCTTCTCCCTCTGACTGTTCTCTCCTTTACTAGACAATGCAAGTCCTCTCTGGCCCAGCTCCTCCTTAGCCTCATAATGGCCCTTGCAGAGCAAAGATTCGGCAAACTACCGCCCTTAGCCAGTCTTCCCATAGCTAAGAATGGCTTTTACACTTTCTAATCATTTTTTTAAAGAAAAGAAAATTATACTTCATGACATGTGAATATTATATGAAATTTAAATTTCAGTGTACATAAAGTTTGATTAGACCACAGCCATGCTCATTGTTTCTTTATAAACAAGCCAGGCTAATTTGTGTCACCTGTGGCTGCTTTCCTGCTGCACTGGCAGTGGAGGGGTTTCAAAAGAGACTACATGGCCTGAAAAGCCTGAACTATTTACTATCTAACCCTTACAGAAAAAGCGTGCTAACCTCTACCATAGAGTAACACCATGCCAAGTGACTTGTCAAAGTAATTTTTCCGCACACACTCAATGTGCCCTGGGCCCCGAGAGGAAGCCTGCGTGGATGACACAGGCCTTTCTGCGTGCGCGTGCTCCTGCCACTGTGTGGACTTGCATTTCGGGCTGTGCAGATGGGTGTCGTCAGCAGGTGGGCTGAACGCCAGCTTGGGGCGGGGACCCAGCATGCGCTCCCTCACCCCGCCATCACCCCATAAGTGCTTGCTGGGCACATAGACCCTCATCATCTGAAAAAACTGCAGACTTTTCAATAAATTTTGGTTTCAGGTTTAAATTTACTTATTAAAATAGAACAAACCACTTCTCCCCCTAGATTTAATGCCCTTTCAACGAGCCTATATGAGGAAATGGAGAAGCATCAAAAATGGACAGAAAACGAGTCCATCAGATGTGAACAAGACCACCTTGGCCACGTAAATCAGTGTCTGAAGCTCCTGCAGGAGAAACTGGTAAGGGGTTGTGTTGCTCATGAAGTTAACAGCCGCACGGCCACTGTCTAGATGTGAGCCACGAGTCAGTCTTGAAAGCCACACTTAAAAATTCACAGTGACCCTCCCTGCACCAGTCACTGATTTCTTAGCACTGGAATAGGAATCCAGAGGCCTGCCTTCTGGTTCTGTTTGCTACTCTGCAGCTCTGTGAACCCACACTTCTCAGAACGGGCTCTACCTGTACCAGAATAACCCAAAGAGAGTTCTTAAAAGTACAGATTCCTGGTCCCAACCCAGAGCTGAAGCATCAGACCCTCCAGGGCCTTCCCTGGGAATCTGTGCTCCCAGACAAGCTCCCTGGGTGACGCTTAGATACAATAAAGCCTGAAAACAGCCTTAAACAAGTCGTTTTACCTCTCCGGAGATCCTTTGGTAGATCAAAGGTTTATCAAAACTCCTTTTCCAGGTCCGACTTTGTAGAGACACCCCCAAGCTTTGGGGTGAGGTGACCGGGACATACAGGAGACCTATCGCAGGCTCCCGGCTCCCACGCCAGCCAGCACGCTGCTGAGCCCTGATGGCAGGGCAGCACAGGGCCATGAGTGTCACCAGTGGCTGCCAGTCTTGCAGATGATTCAGATAAGATGTTTCTGGAACTTCAGTAGAGGGGCTTTACGCAGCCAGTAAACGACGCTCCAGTTACCCCACCTGAGTTTGTTAAAACTGATAGAAGCAGGAGTCCAAGAGAGGGAGGTAAACGTTACAGCTTTCTCACTGACAGGCTGTTGAAGTATGTGTGGTCAGATCTGCAGCCAAGTGGGCCTGCTGGTCCTGCTCTGGATTTGGGCAGACTCCTCCACCAGTTCTAGGCAGCCCTAGGTGACCACAGGGTCATCTGCAGGAAGAAGCCACCCATCACAAGGAAGAGAGAGACTGGAATCTTCAGGCAGGTGGGACCAAAGAGGATCAAAGGGGCCAAGTCAGCCTCAGGCCCTGCTGGTAAATTGTCTGCACAGGGGCCAGGAGGAGCAAAGAAGCTAATTAGCTTCAGGCTGCCTCTACAGCCCCCAACCTGCTGCCCATTAGAATCACCTGGGGAGCTTTTAAATGCCATCAATTCCCCGGCTCCATCACAGACCAATTAAATCAAAATTGTGGAGGTGGGGAGGTGCTGGTAGGGGAGTTATGGGCCAGGTGATTCTAATAGACAGCAGGGTTAAGAGAAGCACTTCTACCTGAAGCCTGTCCACGAAGAGACAGGCAGCTTGAGGGAATAAGGACGTCTAACACAAGCATGTCCAAGGAGCTCTGGTCAAGCAGTATCTAAGACGCCTTCCTTGGCTACACTTCTTTAAACGCTAAAATTCCAAATCCTCAGGCATTTCATAAAGACCACAGCCCTTTCTTTTCTCCCATAGCATGTAGAAACTACAAATGAACAAGGCCAAACAAAGGCCAAACTTCCGCTTGTGAATAGCTTTAGATACAAGGGAACTTGGTTTGAATTCTCATGTTTAGCACAGAAATCCAAACTTGTTAAAAAGCATTCTCTAAGCTGAAAGTCAAATCCACAAAGGTGTTCTCAAGCTTTATCACATGATATCTTTTGTAGGATATGTCTGAAAAAAAAATGGAAGAAAAATTACTGAAGCTTTCAAGCAAATTAGAGAATTTCATTAACAGGCAGAAACAGGAAGCAGATCTAAACAAAGTAAAGCATATAGAAAATAAACTATCCAAAAAGATGAACCAACTGGAAAAGCACATCTGGGCTGAATTAGAGAAAATGCAGACTGAATATCAATCAGGTGAGCAGATACCTTTGATTAAGTAAAGAACATCAGTCCTGGGCCTCCCTGGTGGCGCAGTGGTTGAGAGTCCGCCTGCCGATGCAGGGGATATGGGTTCGTGCCCCGGTCTGGGGGGATCCCATATGCCGCGGAGCGGCTGGGCCCGTGAGCCATGGCTGCTGGGCCTGCACGTCCGGAGCCTGTGCTCCGCAGCGGGAGAGGCCACAACAGTGAGAGGCCCGCGTACCACAAAAAAAAAAAAAAAAAAAAAAGAACATCAGTCCTTTCTTATCCAGTCCCTCAGGGTTTTCTACTTTGAGCTAATGGCCAGGGAGCAATCTTGTCATTAGCGAAGTGACATCCTTTGTATTTAATCCATCTTTCCTAAATATCCCATAGAATGTCAGCATACCGCCAGAAGGTGGGTAGATATGTAGATTCCCTTTCTCATTCACACTTGGCAGTGTCACAGGCTTGCCATTACTGTGAGATTTCTTTTTTTTTTTTTTTAACCAAGATCATAGAATCATAAAACTGTTAGACTTGGAAAGTCTTTGGAGATCATCAAGACCTGATTTGTGGGTATATCATGAATTAGGAGCCTAAATCAAATGTCCCTCATTGAACTGCAGGTAATGAGCCTGGATAGTTGTCAAACTGGAGACCTGACCTTTAGAAGTAAGAAAGAGAGATGAATGAACAAAGCCCAGTATAATGACTGCTTTTCTTCTTAAAGAGGCTAATGGCAGCAGTGTCAAGCTGAGCTAACATCAAAGAGGATTAATTTGAAAGGCTCATCTAATTTGTCAAAGGGAAGGATGGGGGTTGGAGGGGGGTGGGGGACAGGTGCTGTGGAGCAACCATCTGTCCTGAGCCACAATTCTGAGAGAATTACCAGGAATCAGAAGGTTCCTTTATGGGAGACAGCCCCAACTCATTCTCTGTCCTCTAGATCTCAGAAAAATTCATGGAAATGGTCCTGTATGGAGATGCCTTGGAGGTGTCTTAGGAAGATATGGTCTCAATCAGCCAGATGTTCCAAGCATATAAGGAACATTTCCTGCCTAGAAATCAGACCCTCACCACCCTTCCCCACCAACTTCCACCACCAAATCAAAAGAATGAATTATCTGGCCAGGAATCTTGCCCCAAACTTAACTGACCATTCTTTCAGGGCCCTGCTTGCTACTTAGCTATCAGAAGTTGAATTTACTCATTCCAGTACAACCCCAGGATGAACTGAAGATCAATTTGCAATCTACATGTTTCTGCGCTTTACTAAGTGTGAGTTTAGCAAATGAGGATTCCCAACTAATGGTTTGCTCTTTTATGCCTTTAATAAAAATGTGTTGAGAAATGACTCTGTTAAAGCCTCCAGTGAATAAGATATGGGCTGTACCCTACAAAGCTTGAGATCTGGTAGGCTGTGGTCATGAATGGCTAGACTTGCATAAGAGAGATACAAAGTGCTGGGGCCAGGGCCAGGGGAGCAGCCGGCGAGGGACCATTCCTTAGGTCCTTCAAACAGGTTGCTTTCAGAGAAGGTTTAAAATCTCATCTGTGGCCTTTACCTTCAATTTGGTAACAAGAATAAAAAAAGAGATCATCCAAATTTCTTGTCAAAGTGTATAGAAAGAAGATATTTTAAATTTCTCTCTTGAAATATAGAATTATTTCATTATGCACTATATTGGGATGGAGGGGAAGGACAGAAATTGACTTTTCACAATGAAGTCAGATATAAGTTGAAACACTGTTGTGAATGCATCTTCATGACATACAAGAAATAAATTATTGTACATTTTAGACTGGTCTTAATGGAATTTAATATGCTTTGAATTAAACAATGATCAATTATGGCAGGACTGCTTATTAGCAACTTTTGTTAAAACGTTTAGAAGTTCCAATGCGGGACTTCCCTGGTGGTCCAGTGGTTAAGACTCTGTGCTTCCAATGCAGGGGGCACGGGTTTGATCCCTGGTCGGGGAGCTAAGATCCCACGTGCTGCGTGGCTCGGCCAAGTAAAAAAAATAAAAATTAAAAAAAAATTAAAAATAGTTCCAATGCATTGTTTAGTTTCAGTATACTTATTTTCATATCTTCTTCTAGGATTTAAATCGATTCATGACTCTCTCAACTCCCTCCAACGAATACAGAAAACAAAGATGGATTTAGAGAAATATAAAGTACAGAAAGACCTAAAGAAATTGCAGCATAAGATAGTGGAACTCCAGGAAGTATAAACTTTCCAGTCATCTTCCTTTTCACCGGCCAGTGGAGTGGTTTGTTGGCAAAAGTTGGGAAGAAGAAAGCTAGTATCTCTGGGATGTTTACTGCTTCTATTTCTTACCACTTTTTTAAGGAGATGAATGTACCAGGAAACCCAATAAAGCAAAGAAGCTTTATTATGTCGTCATTAATTTATTAGTGAAAAATTAAGGAATTTCTTTCCATACATGCGTTTTATACTTTTATTTGCCCACAAATCTGAATGTTGTACATAAATGAGTGAAGTAGGCGTAATATGTGAAGCGAAGTGGTGTAATATATTAAAGAATGGTGGAAACTGTGGAAAATTGGAGACCACTTACCTGTCTAAAAATAATAGCAACTATGCAGTTCCAGTCCTTTATTTACATGCATAAAATCCATTATTGCCAAAAATTTTATTTTTCAAAAGAAACCAGAAATCTGATTTTATATGAAACCATTTATAAGCATTAGCAACTAGTGTAAAATAGTTCTTAAACTGTGAGGAGATGTCTGTAGGGCAGATACAGTCAAATGAACTGTCAGACTGCAACTTCTGATCCAGAGGTTTTAGTTTTCTAACAATCCCAATATTTATAGCAAGTCTAACTTATGCACACTTAAACTATTGATTCATTGTACTCAATATGTATCAGAATTATGAGCAAGTAAGAGTTAACGATGTAAAATAAAAGAATACAAAAATTTCCATGAAAAACATCCAACATAATTTTATCTTGGTGCTAAATTCAGAAGCACTTCAAAAACACTAATTAGTTTCCCATAAAATTAAAATATTTCTAACTTTTGTAGATATAAATGTTAAATTGAGAGCCTAGTATTGGGCGGTAAAATCATGAAAAATAAAAACAAACTATTCATGTCTTGCACTTTGTAGAGAAATGTGTACTCTCTTACATTATTCAGGAGTCTACAAATTGGTACAATAATTTAAAGGGCAATTTGGAAACATCTATTAACATTTTAAAATGTATATAACCTTTGACCCTGGAATTCTACTGCTAGAAATATATATTGCAGGGGGGAAAAAAATTCCAAAATGTGGAAAGATATATGAACAAGGATGCTCATTATAACACCATTTCTTATAGTAAAAAAACTGAAAACTACTGAATTAAAAGGAACTGATTGATTAAATTAATGAGATCACCAACAAAAAATGCTATCCAGCACTTAAAAAGAACACAGAAATATATCCAAGATACGCTGTTAAGTGAATAAAGCAAGTTGAAAAGCTAAATGGTTGTGATCCCACCTGTGTCAAAAATATTTTAAAATAAGTTAAAATACACATACTACAGTATGCAAAAAAAGTAAGAGTTTACAACAGACTAGCAGTGACTGAATTATGAAGAATTTTGTTTTCTACATTAAGTAATTATTAATGCTTTTATATTATTACAATATAATATGTTTCCAGTAAAACTATGTTTTAAAGAACAACCACCACAACAAATATACTACGGGGCTCAAAGAGTAAATCTTTATAATAAACCAAATAAGTGGTTGTAGGAAGGGTTAAATTAGAAATTCACACAAATCAAGAGCCAAGTCACCTCACTCAGACCCACATTTTATTCTACCCATTTAGCAACAAAAGCTGTGACGATATACCATTGATAGGAAAAAAAAAAAAAGATGTTGATGCATTTTTTTTCCTTGTAAGCAAAAATGCTCTAACTCGTAATTCAAATAATAGCGCAAGATCAAGGCAAAAGCTTTCCTAGAATGGTTATTTTGTATTGCTGTTGACAGGGTAGAACCATGTAGAACTGAATGTAATGCAAGCGAGTAGGGGCTCAAAGGATCCTCTGCTAGAAGTCTCTTGGTTGGGATCCCAAGTTGGGCTGTTCAGAGGTTTGCAGACTCTAGATGGCCTGAGAAGTATGCCTATTGAGAAGGTGGAGACACATTCTGTAGCGCCTAAAGCCTATACAGTTTTAATTTGTTGTTGATATCCTGTCCTGATGAGTGGACACAGTAGTATGTAGGAATATTCCTGGAAGCCATTGCTACCTCAGGACAGCAGCAACTTAACTCCAAACAGAAGTGACTGTGAACAACATATTAATCTATACAACTCTCTAACCCAAATGTATCCCCAACTGAACTTCCCTTTAGTTGGATCCAAACATGTCCACCGCCACTCCAGGGTCAACTGACATCAGCAGAAGTGGGAGTGGAAAGGGTGGTCTTAATCAGTGGACTTACTGAAGTTAAAATACAAAGTTTACAACACGTTGGTAAAGCTTATGTAAGTGAGGGACCCTGGAACTCAAGAGCCATCATTTCACAGTAAATTCACCTCTGCTTGGAGGACCAGCTGAGTACTGGGTTTCCCTCTTTTTGCATTTATTTTGCCACAGATCCAAAAAGATGATAAAAATGAACAATTCCCCTTGAGAAGCTCAATATACATTGTGTTTTATTCTTTATCAAACACCCATACTTAATCCTCTGGGAAATGTGAGACTTCTCTCCCCACGAATACAGGAGAATGTCTGAGCATGTTCAAAGTATTTTGCTTCCCTATTGAAGATGAAGGACAAGTCCCTCACCTTATGTTACCCAGGTAACTTCCTTCTCAGCCCCATTGTGAGGTGGATGTGCTCACCACCTGAGAGCCAGGACAGCAATAAGGCTCAAGGTCAAAGAAATAGCATTCCCAGAGTGCTCTGGACACGATCAGCTCTCCCCTTTTCTGCAGAAACTCACCAAACATCATCTCACTTCTATGGTGTCACCAATAATATCAGCAAGTAGCATCTAAAAACACCAAGAAGGAAAAACTTGATCTATAATATACACGTTTTTACCTTATAAACGGGGTTTCTGAACTTTTGTGAGATATTACTTTTTATATTTTCATTCATTCACGTGCTAGGCACTGGGGATACAATACAGAACAAAATAATCATGGACCCTGCCCTTAGGGAACTTATTATGCCTTTATTATGTTGAGGTAGGTTCCCTCTATGCCTACTTTCTGGAGAGTTTTTTATCATAGATGGGTGTTGAATTTTGTCGAAAGCTTTTTCTGCATCTATTGAGATTATCGTATGGTTTTTATCCTTCAGTTTGTTGATATGGTGTTTCACATTGATTGATTTGTGTATATGGAAGAATCCTTGTATTCCTGGGATAAACCCCACTTGATCATTGTGTATGATCCTTTTAACGCGCTATTGGATTCTGTTTGCTAGTATTTTGCTGAGAATTTTTGTATCTATTTTCATCAGTGATGTTGGCCTGTAGTTTTCTTTCTTTGTGACATCTTTGTCTGGTTTTGGTATCAGGGTGATGGTGGCCTCATAGAATGAGTTTGGGAGTGTTCCTCCCTCTGCTATATTTTGGAAGAGTTTGAGAAGGATGGGTGTTAGCTCTTCTGTAAGTGTTTGATAGAATTCGGCTGTGAAGCCATCGGGTCCTGGGCAGTGGCAGAGGTCAACGTGACGTTGCAACAGCCTGAGGAGCACCGTGTGTTCTCCTGGGGAAGCTGTCCCTGGGTCATGGGACCCTGGCAGTGGCGGGCTGCACAGGCTCCTGGAGGGGTGTGGATAGTGAGTGATCTGTGCTTGAACACAGGCTTCTTGGTGGCGGCAGCAGCAGCCTTAGCATTTCATGCCCGTCTCTGGGGTCCGCGCTTTTAGCGGCGGCTCGCTCCCGTCTCTGGAGCTCCTTTAAGTCGCGCTCTTAATCCCCTCTCCTCGCGCACCAGGAAACAAAGGGGGAAGAATATGTCTCTTGCCTCTTCGGCAGTTCCAGACCTTTTCCCGGACTCCCTCCCGGCTAGCTGTGGTGCACTAGCCCCCTTCAGGCTGTGTTCACGCCGCCAACCGCAGCCCTCTCCCTGCGCTCCGACCGAAGCCCGAGCCTCAGCTCCCAGCCCCGCCTGCCCCGGCGGGCGAGCAGACAAGCCTCTCGGGCTGGTGAGTGCTGGTCGGCACCGATCCTCTGTGCGAGAATCTCTCCGCTTTGCCCTCCGCACCCCTGTTGCTGTGCTTTCCTCTGTGGCTCCGAAGCTTCCCCCCTCCGCCACCCGCAGTCTCCGCCCGCGAAGGGGCTTCTAGTGTGTGGAAACCTTTCCTCCTTCACGGCTCCCTCCCACTGGTGCAGGTCCCGTCCCTATTCTTTTGTCTCTGTTTTTTTCTTTTGCCCTACCCAGGTACGTGGGGAGTTTCTTGCCTTTTGGGAGGTCTGAGGTCTTCTGCCAGCGTTCAGTAGGTGTTCTGTAGGAGTTGTTCCACGTGTAGATGTATTTCTGACGTATTTGTGGGGAGGAAGTGACCTCCACGTCTTAGTCCTCCGCCATCTTGAAGGTTGACCCAGAAAAAAGCCAGTTCTTCTACTTTAAAAGCACTTCTCATTGTCTCTGGGGAGGGAGGCTAACAGCTACATAAACATTATGGACAATGACTGGAGGTGGGCAAGGTGCTGGTGCCAATGTGCAGTGAAGCATAATTCCTCCATAAGTTCTGGCCATCAAAAGCAAACCCAAGAGCTATAACTGTCAGGTCAAAGTCATTAGTATCCAACTCCCAGATGCTTCTCCAAAAAAAGTTATGTATTACCTTCACAAGGGAAACATCCAGGGATGGACTTCAAGTACACAGGGCCTACATAGAAGCATGGGAATGATGCTGGATAAACCTACTCCTGCAACCCCAAACCACTCCCAAACCAAGGAACCTATGTAGTCTTTATGCTCAAATTCCATTGCTTAGCACTTAAAGGCTTTTACATATTCACAACAGCAACAAAAAACCCTAAAAAGAACAGACACACACCCATGAGATTTTATGGATACCTCTTCTGCAAGGATTGGTTGATAACTAAGGAGAGCAAGGTTTTTCAAAGCCAAGAAAGTGCTAGGTACCTAAGACATAGGAGGGCCAAAAGACAGTTGATGGAAGAGAGGTTAGAAAAGTCAAAGAATTCCAAGAGCTGGCACTTGTGATGTTATCAAAGACTAATTGAGACAATTAGTTCACTGTGGGCCTCAATTTCTATGAAGTTCAAAATCTAACAAGAGTGGAGTATTCCTTATGACTGGATAGGTTTAAATTTGCATGTAAAACTGGAGAAAAAATGAATTTGCAGTTAGTCCTTTGGAAGAGGTTCCTTTCCTCCTAAGGTTCTTCCTAGAATTGTGGAAGATAATGGTACCAGGTAAATGGTGGCATCAGAATACACCTTGGAAGGATAACTGAGTCAGTCACAAAGACACATAACTTGACTCATTTACATTTCTTTGAGGTGACAGTAATTAACAAAATTTGACAGTAATATTGAAAATGATCTTAGGGGCCAAACTGTTTGCCTAAGAAAATAGACAAGTTTAGAAGAGTGAATCTGAGTTCGCCTGTGCTCTCTCTCTCTGTAAAACGAGGATAATATCTACCGTAAAAAATTATGTGAGAATAAAATGAGGTGACAGTGTAAAGAGCTTGGCACATAGTAGGCATTCACTCTACTCCTGCCTGCAAGTCCCTGACTGCTGAGGCCCTGGGCGGTAGAGACTACTACCTCATAAGCATAAGAAGCTCCTCTGCTGAAGCAGTTGGTACAGTGCCAGATCTTCTGCAATGCTAGATCTTACTTGGGCTTTCTTAGATGTTACTTGATGTGCACAAAAGCTTATTGCTGCCTACATATTTCCCAGTGTTCATAGGTATTCACCACTGCCTAAATTTGGGTCTAGTGAGTTAATAATTTATTCTGAACCTAGTTCTTTGACAGAAAAGCCATCCAACAATATCCAGAGCACTTGTTCTGAGGCACTATAGGGCTGACCTCAGGCAATTTCAAAATATGTTTATTTCTATCTTACTGAAGCTGCTTATGACAATATAAACTTGCCTTCTCAGCAGTGGTTTTTCTCTCTAATCTCCTTCTTTCCACACAAACTTCTGTTCCATTTGGCTTTTCTCTTATGCCCAAAGACACTTGTCTCAAACATAAGAGGAATTAACACTGCCAGGAATGCACATAGGCAAAAAGACCCCCATATAACTCAGTCAGTCAAGATAGAACCTGCAGTTGTCTTTTTTCCACACCACCTGATTTCTTTCTAGGCTAATTTCCAAACTTCTGAAGCCAGCAAATATTCTTTACATAAAAACTATTTGTACACTATTTTCCCCTTCTTGAGCTACTAAATTGGACAGAACAATTAAGATTAGAACTTTTAAACCAGAATATGGTAGTTTTCCAAAATAACTCCTGATCACCTAATACTAAACTATATAGCATTTTTTCTCCATAGAGATTAAGCAATGACCGTATTTTATATGATCAAAGGGAAGGAAATGGCATTAAAAAGGCAGTCTTAGAAACTCAAGTGATTTAAGCCATCTAGGAGTCAGATAATCCAACAACATGCATATTCTACTTCACGGGTGGGCCTTCTGAATGAAGTATAACCTATTTCGCATGTAGCAGGCACACGTAATTCCATTCAATCATTCATAGGATGATTCAGAATTTAATTCCATTAAATTATTGACAAAGTGTAGGCCTATTTTCCTTCTCAAGGTCTTCGTACCTAGAACTGATTACCCACCGTCCTACAGTGAGGTCTCTTTGAAAAGGGTTTCTACCCTAAGCAGGTTTATAAGCACCGGTGAGGGGAGGGGGTGTGCCCGGCTGTTCACTGAAAATCAGAGTTGGTGCTTTGTGGGTGCTGCACCAAGTTTATTTCAGTGTTTTGCTTTAGCTCACTTTGGACTTGGAAAACTTTGGTGTCCTTAGAACAACAGAAATCCATTAGAAATCTAGCTCAAGGCCCTGATTTTACACATTCACAGTAAAAACTAAAGGCCAAGAGATAAGACTTACCCAGTCACATCCCCATTCAATATTGAAACTCAGTTTGAAATACATCACTTAGGTTTTGTGAGTATAATCCAGTGCATTTTCTTTTAAAGAGAATTAGAAGTATAATACTTAATCAGCTAATTTGGTGATGCTGTGCTGTTAAGTAGAATGTCGAGTGAGAATAGTTCAGATACCATTACAGAAATGAACAGCCACATATTCCTAACAGTCAAGTACTTTTGACACTTACATTGTCACAGTAACCATTTTTAATAACTCATTATCTTTATCTGATGACCCCTTTTTTGGCAACAATTTAGATGATGATCCTCAATTCCAGTTATCTGGTGAAATTCAAAGTATGTGTATTCATTTTAACAGTTTACACAATGAGCAATGTACGAATTTTCTACTGCTGCCCTAATAAATTACCACAAACCTAGTGGCTTAAAAACAACATACATTTATTATCTCACAGTTCTGTAAGTCAGAGGTCCAATATGATTCTCACCAGGCTACAATCACAGCATCAGCCCGGCTGCATTCCTTTCTGGGAACTCCAAAGGAGAAAGTCTCTTGCTTTATCCAATTTCTAGAGGCTGCTCTTATTAACATGGTTGGTGGCCCCCTTCCTCCATCTTCATACCCAGCAATGTAGAATCTCTCTGACCTCCCGCTGTCATGTCTCTCTGACAGGCTCTCCACTTTTAAGAACTCTTGTGATTAAACTGGGTTCACCCAGATAATCCAGGATAATCTCCCCATCTCAAGGTCCAAACCCTAAATCACATCTGCATAGTCCCTTTTGCCACGTATCCATATTCCAGGGGTTGGGACATGGACACCTTAGGGGACAATTATTCTGCCTACCACAAGCAGAAATAACAAGATAAGCATTTTTTCAATACCCATCTTCTCTCCAGAATAAATATAACTTAAATATGTTTTTATCATAGGTATTATATACAGGGAAAGCATGTGGGTAAAGCATGAAGCCCAAATGAACTTTTTTACTGATTCAAACTCATGCAAGATCACAATATACAAATTATTTCAACAGTCCAGTGATGTTATATGTAACCCAACACTTTTTTCAATGGATACTCCAATTTTAATTATCCTTCTCCTGGCATCATTTCCCTTCACTAAAACAAATAGGTATTTGAATTCTAAGTTCAAAATACAAGAAAAAAATATGTCAAATATTTCATAACATTATTTGTTAAAGAGATACTATTCTTAAATTTCTTACTTCAAAACATTGTGAGAGGGATTCCCTGGTGGTGCAGTAGTTGAGAGTCCGCCTGCCGATGCAGGGGACACAGGTTCGTGGCCCGGTCGGGGAGGATCCCACATGCCGCGGAGCGGCTGGGCCCGTGAGCCATGGCCGCTGAGCCTGCACGTCCGGAGCCTGTGCTCCACAACGGGAAAGGCCACAGCAGTGAGAGGCCCGCGTACCACAAACAAACAAACAAAAAAACATTGTGAGATCTAAAGATAATTTGGCATTTATAAAAAAAATTATAGTTGTGTAAGGTATTTGTTTAGGTAAGTCAGAATTTAAAATACATACTGCTATTCAAAAAGTTCCGAATCAGCCCAAGAAAGGAAAAACCCTGTATTAGATAGTATGGGGACAGCTAGACACTGTGAGTGGTCTTTAGGTGCAATAGATCTTAAGTGACTATATTTTCTAAACCAAAAATGATGTATATACTCTAAACAAGGTAAAATTTCTGACTTTTTACATTATCTGTATAAAAGTCTTAAAAAATATATATACATATACATGGAAAGATCACTATACTTGTATCTGATACATAAATGTATCTTTCTGAAGTAAAAAAACCAAAAACAAAAACAAAGGCAAAACAAAAAACCTCTCCTGCAAATTGAAGGTCAGTTTATAACCAGCAGATGAGTGCTATGCCTTATAACAAGCAGTATGGGAGCCTGAGAAGTTTTCTATCCATTAAGACTAAAGTGGGAAAAAGGAAGACCTGTCCAGAGACAAGGGTCAACTTGGCCAAAACAAAGTTTCCACACTTTTTAATGCAAAAAATTGAAATGAATCTGCAAGACACACTGACTCGTACAAAAAATATGCTTCATTTTTGTGTTCCTATAAAATTTCCCCAAAGCAGATATCAAATTTTCTGTGGAGCAACCAAATACGTACCTTTTCATATTCATATATTACTTAACATTCAACATTTACCTAACTAATGTTTCATACTGGTTTAAATAACCACATCTTTTAATTCACTTAATGTACAAGCTGAGTATTTCTGTCCAATCCTGTTTTGTGTAGAGTCCCAAATTAAAAGAAGTTTGTCAACTCATTTCGTAAAGTGAAAAAAGAGCATAGCCTTTAAACTAAGGTTATTTTTTTAATCCTGACCAGAAATTAATGCAAGGGACACTTCAAGAAATATGACAAGTGATCCCAAACAGACTGCGCTCCAAATGTTTACTCATAAGCTAAAATGTATTTCTCCCATAGGAAATGACCATCAGATGCCAAGCTAGCCTATAAACATCTAATCAATAATAAATATTCAATTAATAATAACAGCAAAGGTAAATAAAAATTGGCAGAAAATGCACTATAATTCTCAGAAATGAAAATAATGAAATATTAATATGAATGCTAAATATTGGTATGTCAGGAAATAATTTTTAACGTAATCTAATTAAACTTATGTATAAACTCTGAAAAGAAATTACAGCCTCTTTTAAAGTTCTTAGAATCTGGTAACACTGATTCACCTCAAATTTTCTCTGCTTTAAGCATGCTGTTTAGCACCACTCTCCTTTACTAACTGCAATTAAATGACAATGTTTAAAACACTTAGCACAGGTCTGGCACAAAGTCAGCTCTATATAAATTATATGGTTAGGAATGATTTGAGGAACACAGTAATTAGGGAGCAATTTGAAGAGAAGGCAACAAAAGAGAGGATGTATGTACATCTATACAAAAAAGAAGTTCCTGAGAGAGTATTAACTAAGGTATTTTCCAATCTTCCTTTCTAGAAAACCTGGATCTGAGGTTCCTGGAGGCCAGAACTAGGCAATGGAGTCAAAAAGTTACTCCTTGATTATAGGCTTGGAGCAAAGGCTAGCCAAGTCCACACTGTAGGTGAAAGCGACTTTGTGAAGCAAGGTGACAGCCCAGAAAGCAAATGGGGAACAAGAACTGACTCCTAAACATGTAAGCAGATGGATGCAGCCCATTCTGGAGGTAAAGGCTGATGTGCCCTCTTGAGGAAGCAGGAGGGCATGGGCCCCAGGACTGCACAGGCAGCCTTTTTATGGCAGCTCTGCTAAGTTGTGGACTAGGCTGTTAAAAGCACTGAGTCAGTTTGAAGGTTGTGAGGACAGCAAGAAATGGGCAGAGAATGGCAAGTGCTTGATCTTATTAAAGAAAGAAGGGCAGAATCATCATTGGATTAATCCAGTGGTTCGAATGGCCCAATATTAGAATTTCTCAGGCATGCCTTTAAAATGCAGAGTCCTAGCCCCAAAGATTCAGATTGAATAGGTCTCAATGATGATAATATTCAGCCAAATGTGGTGAAGTGGGATTCAATTCACCATATTTAGTTCAATAACAGTTCAATAGATTAAACTGTGGAGTAAAATTTAATTACAGATTATCAATTTGTATCATCTCACAAAGTAACACTGTGAAGCTGCTGGTTTAGAAAAACTACATCCATAAATTATACCACCCATTTTCATACAATAAATATGCAAATGTCTGAAACATTTTAAAAACACAAATCCAAAGTAAGTGACAGGGCTTCCCTGGTGGCGCAGTGGTTGAGGGTCTGCCTGCCGATGCAGGGGACACGGGTTCGTGCCCTGGTCTGGGAAGATCCCACATGCCGCGGAGCAGCTGGGCCCGTGAGCCATGGCCACTGGGCCTGCACGCCCGGAGCCTGTGCTCCGCAACGGGAGAGGCCACAACAGTGAGAGGCCCGCATACCGCAAAAAACAAAAAAAAAAAAACAAAGTAAGTGACATATACTTTCCTCAAATTAACATAAAGGGTTTTTTTTTTTAATCTTTATTGGAGTATAATTGCTTTACAATGGTTAGTTTCCACTTTATAACAAAGTGAATCAGTTATACATATACATATATCCCCATATCTCCTCCTCTTGCGTCTCCCTCCCACCCTCCCTATCCCACCCCTCTAGGTGGTCACAGAGCACCGAGCTGATCTCCCTGTGCTACATGGTTGCTTCCCACTAGCTATCTATTTTACATTTGATAGTATATGTAAGTCCATGCCACTCTCTCACCTCGTCCCAGCTTACCCTTCCCCCTCCCTAGTAGGTCTGTATCTTTATTCCTGTCTTGCCCCTAGGTTCTTCATGACCTATTATTTTCTTTTTTTTTTTTTTAATTCCATATATATGTGTTAGCATACGGGATTTGTTTTTCTCTTTCTGACTTACTTCACTCTGTATGACAGACTCTAGGTCCATCCACCTCACTGCAAATAACTCAATTTCGTTTCTTTTTATGGCTGAGTAATATTCCATTGTATATATGTGCCACATCTTCTTTATCCATTCATCTGTCGATGGACATTTAGGTTGCTTCCACGTCCTGGCTATTGTAAATAGAGCTGCAATGAACACTGTGGTACATGACTCCTTTTGAATTACGGTTTTCTCAGGGTATATGCCCAATAATGGGATTCCTGGGTCGTATGGTAGTTCTATTTTTAGTTTTTTAAGGAACCTCCATACTGTTCTCCATAGTGGCTGTATGAATTTACATTCCCACCAACAGTGCAAGAGGGTTCCCTTTTCTCCACACCCTCTCCAGCATTTATTGTTTGTAGATTTTTTGATGATGGCCATTCTGACATGTGTGAGGTGATACCTCATTGTAGTTTTGATTGCATTTCTCTAATGATTAGTGATGTTGAGCATCTTTTCATGTGTTTGTTGGCAGTCTGTATATCTTCTTTGGAGAAATGTCTATTTAGGTCTTCTGCCCATTTTTGGATTGGGTTGTTTTTTTTTTTGTTTTTTTTGTTTTTTTTTTTTTTTTTGTGGTATGCGGGCCTCTCACTGCTGCGGCCTCTCCCGCTGCGGAGCACAGGCTCCGGACGCGCAGGCCCAGCAGCCATGGCTCACGGGCCCAGCCGCTCCGCGGCATATGGGATCCTCCCAGACCGGGGCACGAACCCGTATCCCCCGCATCGGCAGGCGGACTCTCAACCACTGCGCCACCAGGGAGGCCCAATTGGGTTGTTTTTTTGATATTGAGCTGCATGAGCTACTTGTATATTTTGGAGATTAATCCTTTGTCCATTGCTTCATTTGCAAATATTTTCTCCCATTCTGAGGGTTGTCTTTTCGTCTTGTTTATGGTCTCCCTTGCTGTGCAAAAGCTTTTACGTTTCATTAGGTCCCATTTATTTTTATTTCCATTATTCTAGGAGGGGGGTCAAAAAGGATCTTGCTGTGATTTATGTCATAGAGTGTTCTGCCTATGTTTTCCTCTAAGAGTTTTATAGTGTCAGGCCTTACATTTAGGTCTTTAATCCATTTTGAGTTTATTTTTGTGTATGGTGTTAGGGAGTGGACAGATCATCCAAAATGAAAATAAATAAAGAAACACAAGCTTTAAATGATACATTAAACAAGATGGACTTAATTGATATTTATAGGACATTACATCCAAAAACAACAGAACACACTTTCTTCTCAAGTGCTCATGGAACATTCTCCAGGATAGATCATATCTTGGGTCACAAACAAAGCCTTGGTAAATTTAAGAAAATTGAAATCATATCCAGTATCTTTTCTGACCACAATGCTATGAGACTAGATATCAATTACAGGAAAAAAATCTGTTTATTATATAAACATATCCATTAGCAGTCTAAGATTCACCTAACATTTATATTATGCTTCTTCAACAGAATCCAAGATGAACCACTAGTAAAACAGGTTATAAGATTATCTGGATTTTAGATGAGTTGGTCTGCTGAACTCTAGAATTCACAGAAGGAATTAAATCTTTGAATTTGTTGTTTAACAAATAAAATTCTGCATTGTGCTAATCTCCTTTTGCATATTATTTAGCAAATGGCTATTAAGGCTTTATTGTAAGGGATTACCAAAAAACAGTCCAATGGTGAACCACGCAAGATTGAGAAAATAATGATTTACTAATAACTAATGAACAACTAAGAGAACCATGGTTTTTTCCTTTCATTATAGACTTCTCAAAATCAAAGATATTTTTCAAATTAAATTTATATTAAGAGTTTATGGAAAATTATACCCCTAGCTTAAGAACTTAAAGGTCTTTAGATTTAAAAAAGGAATGGATGATTATAACTATAGTTTTTTTAAATGTTGCTTTGGGGAAAAGTCTTGATTCTTTGTTTCATTCTCCCTAATAGCTTTTTCTTTGCTTGCTTACTATAAAATAAAGCATTGTTATTGTGAGGACAATTTCTCATTCAGTTCCAGTGCTCTTGTATCTCCATGAGTTTTGGCATTGTTTACCAGCACCTGTGGGAAATTACATACAGGGGATGTTAGTATTTTCTTTATTAACAATACCTATATTTAGAGTCATAGAAGCCGAGTAAGCCAAAGGGCAGCAGGCAATATCAAACTACACAAGAGGGCTTCCCTGGTGGCACAGTGGTTGAGAATCTGCCTGCCAATGCAGGGGACATGGGTTCGAGCCCTGGTCTGGGAAGATCCCATATGCCGCGGAGCGGCTGGGACCGTGAGCCACAATTACTGAGCCTGCGCGTCTGGAGCCTGAGCTCCGCAACAAGAGAGGCCACGATAGTGAGAGGCCCACGCACCGCGATGAGGAGTGGCCCCCACTTGCCACAACTAGAGAAAGCCCTCGCACAGAAACGAAGAGCCAACACAGCCATAAATAAATAAATAATTAAAAAAAAAAAACTACACAAGAAAAAGTGACTATGTGCAAACTTTCTGTCATTTTTGTTGAAATAAACTGTTCAAACAAAGCTAACATCAGAGATAAGCACAATTTACTCAAATGCTCAACAGTACGGATGTCAACATTTTGATTGTTACCACTGCCAGCACTGCATAAAGTTAAAGGTTTTGTTTAGAGGCTTTGTTTACAATACTGTCACCTCTAAACCCTTACCCCAAAAGACCATTTTATGCATAGAATTGTTCAAATGACATTGCTCTCCTTTAAAACCACAGCTCAGGATCAAGGCTTGGGTTCTAAGCTCTATTAAGAACCTTTCCATAATTTTCATCAATTCCACAAACTAGAAGCTTTAATTTTAGTTTATCATTTGATTACTAAAACATTTTTTGGTTGTTCATTTTCAAACACTGTGAAGAGTCCAAGATGTTGCTCTATCTGCAAGCTAACAAGTTAGCCTGTCACAGTTTCATGATGGGACACCTGGGTCAGAGACAAATGTCTTTACCATTCATGGTGTAGCAAACGACATAAGTATCAACATATTTGCATCTGTTCCCCTCCTATCTAAGTCTCAAAGGGGTAACATGGATGGATGCATATAGTTTCCCACATACACAGTGGGTTGAAAAGAGGGGAACCTTAGATTTAAGCCTAGGCGCCTAGGAGACTTGAATCTTTTATAACTGGCAGTAAACATGCCTATTCCTTGCTCTGGAGGGAGACACTTATCTCCACCTCCCAAGGCTGGGGAGCGTTAACAAAGGCTTTCTCATTAATTTTCATTGTGTTTTTAAAACTCTTGGCTGAAGTTTTAAGAATTTTAACCCAGTACATGTCATACAGACTCTACCTTTTTAAAAAGAATACACACACACACATACATTTGACCCTTGAACAACATGCGGATTAGGGATGAAGACCCTCTATATGCTCAAAAATCCACATATAACATATAGTCAGCCACCCAAATAGGCAGTTCCTTGGTATCCATGGATTCAACTAATCAAGGATTGTGTAGTACTGTAGTATTTACTATCGAAAAAAATCCAAGTGTAAGGGGACCCACACCATTTATTTAAACCTGCATTCTTCAAGAGTCAACTGTACATGTTTATGTATTTAGAAACCAGACCCATCCCATGAGAAGTGGAGTAGAAATTGTCATATGAATTTTACAGAAAAGACAATAAGAAGTAAAATAATCTTTCCAAAGATAATATGAACATTCCATTAATTTCTGCTACTTCTAAACCTATTCTATCTACCTATTTGCCTCCACTGCAATGGTCATAAGAAATACTACAACCAGAACCCAGAGCCTTCATCTATCTTTTCTTATGCTACATAGCACATCAGGAGAATATATTTCCTACAGGTTAAATCAGTTGTTCTCAACCAGGGGTGACTACACCTCAGATATTATTTGGCAATGTCTAGAAGACATTTTCAGTTGTTATAAGCGGGGTGGAGGGAGGAGAACAATGCTACTGGCATCTAGTGGTTAGAGTGGTTAGGGATGCTATTAGACATCCTACAATGCACAGGATAGCAACCCTTAGCCCTCATCCAACAAAGGTCCAAGATGAATATCTTTAATAAAATCAATGCCTTACATCAATGAGCTCGTAGTCATTTTTGGCATGTAAGTGTCTCAGAAGGTACCAACGTGCTGTTGAAACAATAGATTGGGGATACCCAGGCTGATACACCACTCTCTCTAAAAGTCGCCGTGTCTCTCTGGGAAAAAGATATTTACTTTCAGTCCAAAGCATATAAATTAACATAAGATAGTTCATATACTAGTCTCAAACACACATTATCTTTCTCATTCTTTTGCAGACAACGTGCTGATTACTTCATGAATTTTTTCATCCATGTAACAAAACAGGTAGTAATAATGGTTAACATTTACTAAGTATTTATTATGTGCTACGTAGTATGCCAAGTGTTTTACTCATATGGTCACATTTAACATTCACAACCTTATAAGTTAGGTTGCTGCTATTATTCTCATTTTGCAGATAAGTAAATTAAGGCTCTTTCTATATAGAATGGGAAAATGACCGCTATTTCATGAGCACTTCTGACTACTCTACTTCTAATCCCTCTTGAAGGTAGACAGAAAATAAATAATGCGAAGATAATATAGAGTGGAACAAGAAGAAATATTTAACATCTACACTAGAGGCTAAGTGTATAATATCAGGCTTTTAGTATACATTTTTAAGAACGTGTACAATATATGAACCTATGTAATAACAGTCTGATTTACAGTTGTGTTCTAATTTTTTCTTTCCAAATTTACTAACATCTATGGCTCCAAAGACTTCTGTATGGGTAGAAACAACACAAATTGTGGTAACTTCAGAACTGCTGAATAGGAAGATTTTGTAGCTAGCAACTGGTTTGAAGTAGGAGCTAAAGAAGAACACGCCCTGAAGATGCTTTTACATAGGAATCACATAGTAAAGCACACTGCTTTTTCTTAGGCAGTATGTTTATTTGAGCTGATTTTGGGTGGTGATAAAAATTATGGGAGGTGCTAACAGATTACAGGCAATTGGGGGTTAAGGCTCTCTAAGTCATGTATACTGAGCTTCGGCAGAAAGAATTCATTAGGAAGTTCACATTATAGCCTAAAACATTTCTTGGTGAAATTAGTCATATAAGAAGTGGCAAAAATAAATAAATATCAGTAAATGATGCTGGAATTGCTAATTAGTCATAGGTCTTATCTCTTCCTTCACTCCTATTTTGTGGTATTGATGTGACCTTTGCCACACATTTATATGTGTTAAGCTCTATGTCTACAATTCTTATTCTGTTCCAGTAATATATGCTCCTAAACCATTGTTTCAGTTATGCTTTGTATTATGTGTGATATCCATTAGAGCTAAATATTCTCAGAAGTTAAAAATATTCTTGCCTGTTTTTTCATCCATATGACTTTTAAGTAATTTTCTTCAAATTTATTTCTGACCTCATCTCTGCTTCCAATAAAAAGACTGCTAAAATTTAAATTTAAATTTTATAACTTTAAATTTTTATATTTAAATCTGTGAAGCTTCTAGATTTTCTAGATATAAAAACCACATTATTTATAATATCTGTGCCTTTTTAATATTTATTACTTTTTTTCATAGCTTATTGCCTTGCAGGAATTTATGTCAATCTAGCCTTCAACTTGAGCCTTTTGGGTTTTGTTTGTTTCTAGAATCCACATTTACATTGTTGGCTCATCCTAAAACAGTGAAGAGCAAAAATTCCAAGGCCTTCTTCACTCAAAATGCTGTTATGCAAATCTCTCATATTCTATATCTGGGTACCAAATCACTTTTTTTAAATAAGACTTTATTTTCTTCCTTACTGGGTTACTAGAACCAGCCTTTCCAAAGTAGAAACATATATATGAATAACATCAAAGTTTGTTAAACTAATTCTAAACCTTTGTTTTGTAGAAGGATTAAAAGTGAAGAAACACTTTGAAGAAAAAAATGAACAAAGATTCTTCATACCTTGCTCCCATTTTGCGTTTGAATTGTAACAAAGCTTGTAAAAGGACAGCCAGCGGACAAAAGCAAAGTTTCAAGGCCTCAGTTGTAGCTTCTTGAACCAAGGATGGCCAGTGATCACTGGAAATATTAGCCTATAAAAATAAAAGACAAACATTAAACATTTGACACATTTATTTTTTAAATAAATTTATTTATTTATTTTTGGCCGCATTGGGTCTTCGTTGCTGCATGCGGGTTTTCTCTAATTGCAGCGAGCAGGGGCTACTCTTTGTTGCGGTGCATGGGCTTCTCACTGCGGTGGCTTCTCTTGTTGCGGGGCACAGGCTCTCGGCGCACAGGCTTCAGTAGTTGTGGCACACAGACTCAGTAGTTGTGGCTCACAGGCTCAGTTGCTCCGCAGCATGTGGGATCTTTCCGGACGAGGGATCGAACCCACGTCCCCTGCATTGGCAGGTGGATTCTTAACCACTGTGCCACCAGGGAAGTTCTGATATGTTTACTTTAAAAAATGTTATCAGTTCTTATTTGTTGACTGCCTACTTGTCTAAGTTGCCATGTAAATGCTACAGGGAGCAAAATTCTACAAAATGATTAAAATCTGATTCCTGCCCTTATGGAACTACAAAACAAGGCTAACAGGGATTATGGAAGGTTTCAAAAAGGAGATATCACTTTAAAAACACTAAAATATTTGCTAAAAGAAAATGCACTATTCTATTACATGGGTGAATGAAATCTATCAATTACTAAGCCTCCGGTCTACCAAATAAACAAAACTCAATTTAACATGATTCTTTAACTGGTAGTGTATAAGTTCCACATTTCAAAAATTATCTAAGGAGAGAAGAAAGACTGAAATGAAATATGTTAATAAAATCCCAATATAGGAAAAAAGGTGCAAAGCAGATCAGAGATAAATCAAAGTCATCAATTCTGCAAAACATTTTAAGAATTTCACTTTATGGGGAAAATGGTAAGATATCTATACATTACTTAGGTTGAAAACTTTAGTTTGTTATAGTATGTACTGACTCAGAAATAACATAGATAAGTAGTTCCAAAGAAACAGTAACTGCAAATAAAATGGTGAACACTCTACTGAATTACATAAGAAGGAAAAAAATGTATTTAAAATCTTTCATTGAAAACCTCAAATTGTAACCAAGAATTCATAATTACAGGTTTCTAGAATACACATTTTAATAAAGTCAATATAATGAGTGAATACACAGTCCCTTTCAAACACTAAATTATTTTTTTAAATGTTAGAGCAATAAACTCTGAGTTCAGCACAGGCAAGAGTAATTTGTGTAATCAAGGAAGAGGAAGCCATAGGGATAATATGAAATGAAATAATATGAAATAATTAAAACATAATTATGTTTCAATTCAATAATATGAAAACAGAGATCAGAGATTATGAGGCATCCTCCATAAAGAAGGGAGCAATGGCACCTTGGGTACATCTGGGAAAGAATGTAAGGCAAAGCCCACACTAATAAAATTACTCCTAATATATTTTTAAAAATCAGTAACACAACACTCTCACTGGTTGCTTTTACAATGCACTCTTTTAATTTCCAAGAATTCATATAAAGTATTCCGTAAAGTTAGCCCATATATTATAATAGTTTCTATATGTAACTGGTATACTAAACAATGTGATTAGAATACTTATTTTTGTCTCCCATTATGTTTTTAAAACTTATTATATGAGGGAGACTTTTCCTCATATAATAAGGATGTAAATTACAGTAGGTCCCATGACTCTGACATCCATTCACAAACACGGTCTTAATTAGAATGTTCTCTTTTCAATACTTCAATCTTCATTCAAAGCTAATATTTACACCCCACTCCCATCTCCTCAGCTCCCAGCTAGGGTATGCTTACAGGGAGCAGCACATGGCTTGTTCCTCCACCCAACACTCCCACCTTTTCTTACTAACTGTAGTTTCAGGAACCAACTGAAATATCAGAGGTTTGACTGATGCCATCATAAGATGATGCTCTTTAGGCCTGACAGATACTTAAAGATCTTTTTCTCATCCAGACTTTCCCAGCTTTATCAGAGACTCTCAACTTTATGCATAGTCTCTTATTGCAGGACCAGCTATGAAATCTGTGGGGCTCAATGCCAAAAAACAAAAACATGCAGGGCCCTTTGTTACAAAATGATTAAGAATTTCAAGATGGCGGTTGCAGAGCATTAAACCCAGTGTGGAGGCCTATGCAGGTGCACAGGATAGGATGCACACCCACGAAGCAGCCCTGCTCAGCTGCAGTTCCACTAACCTGAGTGAATGAACTATTCCACTTACTCTCCTCACATGCTATGGCAACCTGGAAACCTTTAGCTTCCTTTCTGCTAGATCCCATCATTCCTCTAGGTGGCTCTACATGTCAGGATCTAAGATAATTCCCATGGCAGTCCACTATCTCAGCTGGCATCACTCATTCCTGGCCCTAACAAGCTCTAGGAGCACTGCTGACCCCACGCTGCAGCAACTCTCCTTCACAAGATGGAGGGCATCTTGTACCCAAACATATACTCCTACCCACTTTTGGGATTCACCCACTGCTGACCACTCTGTCCCAGAAGCATGCAGTCACTTTCCAAAACATGAGCAACTCTCTTCCCAGCAGGTGGAGAGCCAAAGCTTCTGATGCATGTGTCAGATACCTGTCCATGTGCTTCTAGACGTGTGCCTCCAGGACCTCAGAGGTCACACATCAAAGCCTCGCTCTCTCTGGCAGCGAGACTCCCTTCCTCGTCTGGTGGGCACCTGTGTGTGGAAACGTGCCAGGGGGACGATGGGGGAGGCAACAGCTTTCTCCAGAGAGATTTCTTCACAATCCTCAAACACTGCTCTTCTAATTCTTTTATAGCTTCCTTACAGGTTACTCTTCTACATACTTCAGAAATCTGTATCTTGGTCTGATATTTCTCTTTGGAATCTGATATTTAATATCTCAGGGGAAACTTTCAGTTTAATAGCCTTTTCATATATTATTACACATACAATAGCTTCTCTTAAAACAGTCTAATTTTAATATACCCATCCTCTGCACACTGCCAGCTCTTTACCAGAGAAATATGACATCTCCTTATAATAATTGCTGGGTATCAAATCTTATAACAAGCAAATTAGACGTGGATGGTGCTTTAAAGTTTACAAAGGCATTTGTAATGTTAACTTCATTTGATATTCCTAATACTTAGGCAAAGTAGGTATTACTACCTCCACTATTACCAAAAAAGGTTGGGGGAGCTCTAGACAGCTTAATTGGCTGAAGTTTTCACAGGTTGTAACTGGCAGAACCAGAACCAAGGCTCTTATAGAAAACACTTTTGTGGTGGTAGTAGTGGTGGGGCAATGGGGGCAGGTATACCTGGGTATTACTAAATTGTAAACTAATTTTCCCATCTGTAAAATAGGGTTCTTATGAATATTAATGAAGTTAATATGTATAAAGCACTGTAAACCTAGCACAGGCTAAGTGTTCTGTATGTTTGCTATTATTATTGCTATTTTTATTTTATTTCAGGGCAGATTTAATTTCCCAGCATGAAGAACAAACAAAAAACCACATCACTAATAATATTTATTAACTAACAAATAGTAAGTTAGACTAAAAGGGTATCGACTTCTCCAGTTCACATATTCAAGAGCATTTATAGGTGCTACATGTGGCTTCCATAGCCCACTGACTGCCAATGTCACAAAGACTTTTGTTAAATATAAATATGGGACAAACAAAACAAAATGTTTGGTGATCTAGAATTACCATTAACCACCATTTCTTTCCAGCCAAATCACCTCAGATTTGACTACCATTACTATTAGTCCAGTCATTCAAAAACCATTGTTGGAGGAGCTCCTATATATAAGGCAGAGTGGTAAAGCAAAGATGCAAAGATGAACAAACATGGCCCCAACCTAAGGAGCTCTGAAACGTGCTCCACAGTAATAGCACCAAAGCTGAATAAATTTCCTAATTCTTATATTTCTTTGGCAAAAAGTCTAGTTAAAGCAAGTAAATAACGTTGGCAATGGACTACTATGGCAAAAGCATGAGTTAATTCAGGTCTGTCTAGGAAATTTCTTCCAAAACAAAAAATGACATTTTATCTTTTAATTACAGAAATAACATGCATATGATAAAAAATTCAAACACTATCAAAGGATATAAAATGAAAAATTCTCCTCCACTATCCCTTAAAGACCCCTAGTACTATCCTCCAAAATAACTGCCATTAAATCTCCTTTGTATCTTTTTGTATCTTTCCATGTGCCTATTAGCGTGCACACATGTACACACACACACACACACACACGATGTAGAGATATATACTCTTAAAAATACATACCATACATATATACACTCGAATAGCATATCATACACACTGTTCTGGAGTTTGCTCCTCCATGCATCCACTTAAATATTTATCTTGAAAAGTTTTCCACACTAGTATATAAGACTTCTAGATTAATATACCTACCTTGGTATCAGAAAACATATCAAGTCAAAAATTACTAGAAGTCCCTCTTACAGAATGTCAAATTGAACTAAGAAATGACTAAAATGTTAATTATTGGTATCTTTGTCACTGATGAGTAGCTGGGTTAATTCTAACTTAAATCACCAAGAAACAAAAATGTATATTCTGCCGTAATTCAACTTTTAAAATTGCAATCTTTGTTTTTTCCCCCTAAACACTGACAGTGTCCTGCTAGAGTCTATAGGTTTATGTTATGTTACTCTTAAGTCCATCAAAAAGCCCAAATACAAAGTCTATGAGGAGACCACACTAGAAGGTGATGAAACTATAGGAACTCAATGGAATATCACTATGTAAAAAGCTTTTACCTTAAAGAAAAATAAAAGAATCAATTTTTCACATCATAATTATAACATGATCTTACCATGCAGACTTCTAATGCAAGCAGTGCTAGTCTCAACAGGCTTGAGAGTTTCCCACTCCAGCTGCCCTGTTGGGATGCTACTTGTAGACTCTTCCTATAACACATCTCTGCAGCACCCATCATTCCTTGGGACTGATATATGTGTGCCAGCCACTGAGAAACAGTAAGAGAAAAGAACCCAAAAGATTTTAGTTTCGTACACAGTCTACTTCCAACAAATTCAATAAACTTTGATGAAACTAAAATTTTAATTTAATTATTGATAAATTTTGTGCCTCCAAAACAAAAATCACAGGTCAAAAAAGGGGTAGCCACCTTGTCCATTCTATTAGCAACAGCCACGTCCAGTCTGAAGCCTTAAAAAGTCTCCCAAGATAGCAAGTCAGGAACAAAATCAAAATGCAATATCATTTTTTATACATTACAGATGTAACATTTAACATTTGAAAATCAATGCAATCTACCACATTAACAGAATAAAGACAAAGAAGCATTCTCATAGATGGCCCCCACCCCAAATCCACTCATTCATGATAAAAAACAAATC
The DNA here is from genome assembly GCF_949752795.1 of Hyperoodon ampullatus. NCBI lineage: Eukaryota > Metazoa > Chordata > Mammalia > Artiodactyla > Ziphiidae > Hyperoodon > Hyperoodon ampullatus. The sequence continues at coordinate 99,016,812 of NC_136917.1, read as the reverse complement.
TCTCTTGACAAACTCAGAAAAGGATTTCCTTAATCTGAAACATAAATTGGACAGCCATTTTAGAATCTGATAAATACCTACAAAAACCTAAAGCAAAAATTATAATTATGAAATTACAAATGTTTTCTATCTGAGGTAGAGAATGTTCCCTTATCACCACTCTGCTTAACACTGTAATTGAGGCTCTATAAATAGTTCAATAAGGCAAGAAAAAATTTAACATAAAAATATTAAAAAGAAAAAGTAAAACTTCATTATTTGCAAAGGACGTAATTGTGTATACAGAAAACCCAAAACCATTTCTAAAGAATAAGTGAATTTAGCAAGGTTTCTGGAAGGTCAGTATATAAAAATCAATGGTATTTCTAAATGTTTGACACCAACATACAGAAAAAAATACCACTTGCAATGGAACAAAAAAAAAATCAACTACCCGGAAATAAATTTAACACAAAAATGTAAAAGACCTCTATTGCAAAAATTTTAAAACACTGCTGAGAGAAATTCAGAGCTAAAACAAGGAGGAATATAACACATTTATGGATAGAGAAACTCAATAGTAATACTTTGTCAATTCTCCCCAAATTAAACTATAGATTCATTAATTCCAATCAAGATCTCTGTAGGACTTTTGTTTGGTGGGGAGAGTAAGGGTAACTGACAATTTACATGTAAATGCAAAACACCTAAAGTGACTGAGACACACCTCAAGGAAAACAAGAAAGTTGGAGGTCTTAATATTACCTCCACATATCAAAACTAATTATAAAGCTATAAGCAAGAATAAACAAATAGATCAATGAAAAAGAAGGAAAAGAACAGGGAGCCTTAAAAGACCCAGTCACCTGATTTATGACAAAAGCATCACTACAATTTAGTGGGGACATAATGGTCTTTTCAAAGGATGGTACTGGGACAATTACACATCCATATGGAAAAAAATTAACCTTGACCCTGCAACACTCATAAAAATTAATCCAGTATGGATCATAGACCTACATGTGAAAGGTAAAACAACAGTTTCTAAAGAAAAACAGAAAAATATCTTCATGAACTTGGAGTAAGAGTTCTTGAGTAGAACACCTCAATAATGCATTAGTCATTAAAAAATGATAAATTAGACTTCATTAAGATTAAGAACTACTCATCAAAAAATAATATTAAGAAAATGTTAAGCCAAGGTGCAGATGTGAGAATATATTTGCAATACAGATATCCAAAAATGTGCCTGTATCCAGAAAATATGATTCCAACAATTCAGTAAGAAAACAGCATATGAAAAACTACAGTAAAGAAAAGGTACATTTTTTTTTTTTTTTTTTTTTTGCGGTACGCGGGCCTCCCACTGCTGCGGCCCCTCCCGCTGCCGAGCACAGGCTCCGGACGCGCAGGCTCAGCGGCCATGGCCCACGGGCCCAGCCGCTCCGCGGCATGTGGGATCCTCCCAGACTGGGGCACGAACCCTCGCCCCCGCATCGGCAGGCGGACTCTCAACCACTGCGCCACCAGGGAAGCCCGAAAAGGTACTTTAAAAAGAGGAAATCCCGGGCTTCCCTGGTGGCGCAGTGGTTGAGAGTCCCCCTGCCAATGCAGGGGACACGGGTTCGTGCCCCGGTCTGGGAAGATCCCACATGCCGCGGAGCGGCTGGGCCCGTGGGCCATGGCCGCTGAGCCTGCGCGTCCGGAGCCTGTGCTCCGCAACGGGAGAAGCCACAACAGTGAGAGGCCCGTGTATTGCAAAAAAAAAAAAAAAAAAAAAAGGAAATCCAAAGATCCAATAAGCATATGAAAAGTGGCTCAACAGCATTTGTCATCAGGTAAATTCAAGTTAAAACCACCACAAGATACTATTACCTACATATCCTTTGGAAAGGGAAAACAATAACCACCATCTAGCAATATCAGCAATTGGAATGTTCATAATTTGCTGGTGGGAACATAAACTGGACAACCATTTAAAAAAACCATTTGACAGGATCTACTAAAGTCAATATACACATACTCTATCACCCAACAAAAGGCATATCCCAGAATGGACACAGCACCATTAATCATAATAGCCAAAACCTGGAAACACAGACAGTTGACCCTTGAACAACATGGATGTAACTTATAGTCAACCTCCGTATCCATGGTTCCGAGGACTGAACCAACCATGGACTATTGAAAAATATCCATTTATAAGTTGACCCGTGCAGTCGGGCAGTTCAAACCCATTATGTTCAAGGGTCAACTGTAATCCAAACAGTAAAAGGGGTATTTTACAGTATATTAATAAAAATAAATGAAAAAAAAACTATGGCTACATGAATTTCAACTAAATGAAACAACTAAATGAATTTCACTAACATGATGTTGAGTGAAACCAGATACAAAGTGATACTCCATTTATATCAAGTTCAAAAACAGGCAAAATTAGATAGAAGTAATAGAAGACAGAATAGTGTTTCCCCTTTTCTTTTGGACATAGGGGGCGATCACAAAGGGAGAGCATGGGGAAGGCAGCTAGGCTGCAGAAAATGTTCTATATCTTGATATAGGTCGTGGTTAAAAAGGTATATACATATGTAATAAGATTTTTACATTCTATTCTTTGTGAATTATATCACAGTATAAAAGAAAACACATATACTATCTCTCAGACTTTACTTACTGTATAATTTATCCTTTAATTTTTCCCTTTTAGTTTGACAAGGTGTTTTTCCCCTTGATAAAGAACATGAGATCATCAATATCCAGTTGACCTTAGAATTAAAGTATCTTAACTCTCGGGCCTCCCTGGTGGCGCAGTGGTTGAGAGTCCGCCTGCCGATGCAGGGGATACGGGTTCGTGCCCCGGTCTGGGAGGATCCCATATGCCGCGGAGCGGCTGGGCCCGTGAGCCATGGCTGCTGAGCCTGCGCATCTGGAGCCTGTGCTCCGCAACGGGAGAGGCCACAACAGTGAGAGGCCCGCGTACCACAAAAAAAAAAAAAAAAAAAAAAAAAAAAAAAAAAAAAAAAAAAAAGTATCTTAACTCTCATATGACAAATTTACTCTGAGAGGGAAAAAAGCACCATATTTCTTCAAGGATTAGAGTAAACAAAGTGGCTTAACTTGAATAATCCAACTATTTTACACCATTAGATAATCTTTTTAAGCAGGACATCAAAACTGTTGACATAACAAAAGATCAAAATGAAGAACAAACTGTAGTAAAATAAGCTTCTGTAAAACCTATATCAGAAAGTCCCTTGATACTATCTTGTGGTACAGAAAGAACTATAACAAATTGAGTAAAGTAATTATATGCTTTTTGTATTTTACTATCAATTAGAATAAAGTACACAGTGATCATTATGTATTTGTCCTTGTGGTAAGCAGAGCCAGCTAAAAGGGCAGACAGTCTATTGATTCAGGCATCAGTCCTGAAAAGAACTACTTCTAAAGGCACTAAAAACCCATTAAAATCTTGGATATAGGTTACCTGTAAAGTAGCTAAGGAAAAACTACACACATCCCCTTTAAAGACAGAGTTAAACACCATTATGGTAACTTTATTATAAGATGTTTGTAACACTTAGCTCTCTTACACCAATCCCATGTAAAAGACAGTATTTTCAACACTATTTTAAATGGAGAAAATTTACAATCAACAATGTTAAAAGCTTCGAAGCCGTGCAGCAGCAGATCCTAAATGAATATTCAACTTCTTTAGTTTCCCTAACCACAATACCCTTTAAATCCTGAAAATGAGAGATATACAGTGAATCTAAAGGCAAGACAAAAATAGAGCATACCCCTGACCTCATTTAATATCACAAAGCATTTTAATTCAGGACTCACATACGAAAAGAGAGAATTTATTTACCTGCCAAGCTGGAACAGAGGTCGAGTTGGACATGACTGTTTTTTGCAGCTCTTCAAGTACAGCATCGGGGAGAGGTTTTTGTGACTCTAGGAGTGGTTTACATTGAACTTGTCTCAAAAGTAAGATAACAGCTGGCTGATCAGGGTTACTTTTTAAATTCTAAAAATCAAACCCCAAACAGAAATACATCAAACAAGTTCTTAAATGTTAAATGTAAAAGGCAAATAAGCTATTCTCCATATTGGGAAAAAAACCCTGACTTTAACCTTTTCTTATTAAAAAATAAACAGCAAAAGTCAACAGAACACTGAACATCTTGGGAATACCAAACTCTACACTTAAATAAGCTCTAAAATCAGTAATGCTATTACTGTAGTTTATAAGTTGTTAATTTTAGATTTAGTATGTCCCTTTGACTTGGTTTATTCTTAGGTGATATCTTGAAAAATTTAGGTACTACATATAAACAGCTGAACTAAGAAAATATAAAATTAACAGTGAAAACGAAAACTAATCCTTATTGGAAGAAACTTAATTTTTTTAAAATTAATTAATTTATTTATTTTTGGCTGTGTTGGGTCTTTGTTTCTGTGTGAGGGCTTTCTCTAGTTGCGGCAAGTGGGGGCCACTCTTCATCAGGGTGCGCGGGCCTCTCACTGTTGTGGCCTCTCTTGTTGTGGAGCACAAGTTCCAGACACGCAGGCTCAGTAGTTGTGGCTCACGGGCCTAGTTGCTCTGCGGCATGTGGGATCTTCCCAGATCAGGGCTCGAACCCGTGTCCCCTGCATTGGCAGGCAGACTCTCAACCACTGCGACACCAGGGAAGTCCAAACTTAACTTTTTTTAAGACGGAAAGAGTTATAAATTTTTTCCTTTCTCAATCTCTTAACAAATACTCATTGTCCCTCCTCCAGGCACAGACTTCTTACACACTGGGAGTAAGAGAAATGACCCATTTACCCAGGCCATTTATTTATACCTTAAAACACATACACACACATATAAATGTATTGTATGTGTGTGTATATATATATAAAATATGTGCATGTTGTATATGTGTATATGTGTGTGTATGTATTATATATGTATACACATACATACATACAATATACACATATAAGAAGAAGTTAAGGAGATTCTCTAAACAAGTCCTTCCACTATTGTTTTAAACATTTCTTTCTTTATTGCTTGTCTCTCAATGACATAATTCTTTATTTTCTATTATTAGGTCACAGTCCTAAATGTCCTTATTTCTGAAATGTGATTTGCTTTCTTCTAAGTAAGAGACTGGGACATTAAAATGACAAGGAAAGGTTCATAAAAGTATCCCTTATTCTGTCAGAGGGAGCACGAAGCAACTGTCAATTTATGCTTACTAAACATTCACTGTATTATACTAAACTGTCCTGAACCTAGATGGAATTACTTAAATAAAAGAGAAAATGTATTATTCTGATTTTCAGAGAATTCAAGGACCAAAGGGATCTTCAAAGATCCATTCTTCTCTCTCTGTAAAATTTATATTGATCTTTCAAAAAACATTTCTAGAAAGACAACACCTTCTCTCTGGTAAGCATTTATGAAAACAGATGTTTTCAGGAAAAATGATGTTTAAAACTCCCCTTATTCATTAAATTATTTTTGAGTTGGTTTATGAAACTGATTTGTTCATTCAATAAATATTTACTGAGACCCTACTATGGGTTAGGCAAGGTGTAAGAATTTATTCACACAGCCTACAATCCAGGTAGGTAAAAACTGACTACTCAGTAATTCCCGTCACCCACTTAACAATCCCCACAGTCATTCTACATCGTTCAGAACTTTGGAAAAATGTAGGGATACTGGAAAACATAGCATTCTGAAGAGAGTAACTAGAAATCAAAGGAAAATACTGCTTCCATAATGGTACCAAAAAAAAAAAAAGATTAAAACCTTGAGTCTTAAGAGTCAGACAAATGTGAGCTCAAACAGCAACTGCATCAATTTCTACCTGTGAACTCCTGTGCAAATTACTTACCCTCTTTAAGCCTTAGTTTTCTCACTTGTAAAAATGGGGATAATAATAAATACCTATGTCATAGGATTGTTGTGAAGGTCAAATACAAAGTACTAAATGTATTAACTAGCTTACAGTAAGTACTCAGTTAATACTGGGTATTATTATCATCATCATCACCACCACGACGACCACCACCACCACCAAATGCTCTTTAAATAACGTGCATTCTATTTTTGAAGTTATTTTCCAAGTAGGATAAGAATCCATGAATCTCAATTCCATAACAATACCTTTGTGCAGAGGGCTTCAGCTTCAGCTATTCTTCTTGTATCTATTAGACCAGTGACAGCTTGGGAGAGAGACCACTTTTCAAGAGATTGGTTGTAATTTTCAAAGAATTCTTTGTCTTTATTTAAAAAAAAAAAGTCAATGTTACTTTTTTCTGCAATTTATAATGTGTTCTCAGAGAAGTAATCAGTTGTTAAGAAGTATTAAAATTAAATTACCATGCATATACAACTTTTACACATACCACTGGAATACCACAGACTATCTCAACATGAGATAGGTTTCTGCAAAGTTTCATAGCAGGAATATTTACAGCTGAATAACTTAGGACTTTATATACTTGTGACTTGCATTAAAAAACATCACTATCTTCAGTAAAACTGAAAATACTTCATTGAAAAAAAGTAAAGATTTATTGCAATATAACTGACATATGATAAACTGCACATATCCACATATTCAAGCTGTAAATCTGTTGACTTTTGACATAAGAATACATCTGTGAACCATCACTACTATCAAGATAATAAACATATCCATCATCATGAAAAGTTTCCTCCTACTACTTTGTAATCACTTCTGTCTCCAACCCATCTCTCCTCCTTTCCTCTGTCCCCAGTCACTAATCATTTTCACTCACAATAGATCAGTTTGCATTACCAAAAATTTCATATAAATGGAATCATAAAATATAAACTCTTTGGCATCTTTCATAGCAGTTAACATGGTAAATTACATTCATTTTCAAATATTAAAGCAACCTTGCATTCCTAGAATAAACCTCACTTGATCATTAAGTATCACTATCTTTTTTATGTGTTACTGGATTTGAATTGCTAAAGTTTTGTTATAAATTTCTACATCTGTAGTTCTGTAGTTTTCTTGTAATGTCTTTGTCTGGTTTTGGTATCTGCATAATGCTGATCTCATAGAAGAAGTCAGGAAGTGTTACCACCTTTTCAATTTTCTGGAAGAGTTTGTATAGAACTGGTATTATTTCTTACTTAAATGTTTGGTAGAATCCATCTGGTCCTGGAGTTTTCTTTATAAGAAGATTTTTAACTATAAATTCCATGTCTTTAATAGATATAAAGCTATTCAGTTTATTTCTTCTTAAGTGAGCTCCGTATCTTTTAAGGAATTTATCCATTTTATCTACATCGCCAAATTTAACGGCATAAAGTTGTTCTTAAGATTCTCTTATGAGACTTTTAATAGCTATAGTGTTATACCCTCTTTCAATCCTGACAATGGTACTCTCTGTTATTTTCCTGATGCCTGGCTAGGTTTATCAATTTCATTGATCTTCTCAAAGAACTAGATTTTGCTTTTGTTGATTTTCTGTTTTCTATTCATTGATCTCTACTCTATTTTCTTTTCTTCTGCTTACTTTGGATTTAATTTCCCCTTCCTTTTTTCTAATTTCTCAAGGCAGAAGCTGAGACCATCGATTTGAGGCCCTTCTTATTTTCTAATGTGGACATGTAATGCTAATATTTTCATATAAGCAGTGTTTTAGGAGTATTATAGAATTTTATATGCTGTTTTTTCATTTTCATGCAGTTCAAAATATTTTCTAATTTCCCTTCTGCCTTATTCTTTGAACTGGATTATTTAGAAGTATGTTATTAAGTTTTCAAATATTTGAGAATTTTCCAGATTTTTTGGTTATTGATTTTTAAATTAATTCCATTGTATTAAGGTAACATACTTTGTATGATTTGAATCCTTTTAAATTTACTTAGACCTGTTTTATGGCTCATAATATGATATATATGGGTAAATAGTCTGTGTACACTTGACAAAAATATGTATTCTGTTGTTGTTAGGAGAACTGTTCTATAAGTTCTAACTAGGTCAAGTGTTTTTCAAGTTTTTAATTATATCTTTACTAATTTTCTGTCCAATTGTTCTATCAATTATCAAAAGAAGAGTGTTGAATCTCTATAATTATGAATTTATCTATCTCTCCTTTCAGTTCTATAAGTTTGTTTCATGTATTTTTCCATAAATTTTCATTTTTTCTACCTATTTTATTGGGAAATACAACACAGATTTTATGTGTTTTGAAGCTTTGCTACTGGGTGCCTAAATTGTCCTCTTGATGAATTGATTCCAATGTGAAATGACCCTCCTTATCACTGGAAACATTCTTTGCTCTGAAATCTTAACTTGTAGGAAATTAACGTGGCCACTCCAGCTTTCTTTTGATTAGTGTTGGCATGGTATATCTTTTTCCATTCTTTTACTTTTTAGGCCATTTTTGTCTTTTTATTTGCATCTTTTTAAAATTGATGTATAGCTGATTTACAATATTTCAGGTGTACAGCAAAGTGATTCAGTTATACATATATATAAATATATACATATATATTCTTTTTCAGATTCTTTTCCATTATAAGTTATTACAAGATATTGAATATTGTTCCCTGTGCTATAAAGTAGGTCCTTGCTGTTCTTCTATTTTATATATAGTACTGTGAGGTTATTTTGGTCTCTAAATATAGATTTATATTTTGTTTATGTTTCTTTTAAGCACTATATAGTTAGCTCTTGCTTTTTTATCCAATCTGTCAATCTGTGCCTTTTAACTGGGGTATTTAGACCATTATACTTAACTTGATTATTGATATGGTTGGGTTTAACTCTATTGTGTTGTTTTCTCTTTATTCTATGTTCCCTTTTCCTCCTTTTTGTATTATATAATTCCATTTTTTCTACTTTGGTGGCTTATTAATTAAACTCTATTTTTTTAGTGTCTACTTTAAGGTTTAGAGTATTCATCTTTAACCTGTCACAGTCTACCTTTAAGTACAGTTGATCCTCTGTATCTATGGATGTGGAACCCATGGATATGCAGAGTCAACTATTAATACATCACTTTATGTAAGGGAGTTGTGCATCGGTAGATTTTGGTATCTGAGGAGGGTCATGAAACAAATCCCTCACAAATCCTTACGGATGACTGTAATATTATACCACTTCACTTTACAGTATAAAAACTTTACAACAAAATACTTCCATTTTCCCCTCCTGGCCTCTGTGCTATTGTCATATGTGCATTAAACAATAAATTACATGTTAAAGAGATTTCTATCATGTGTCATTTGTGGATTTGTTTCTATTGATTGATTTTTCTCCTCATTATGGGTGGTATTTTCCTGCTTATTTGCATGCCTATTAAGTTTTAACTGGATACCAGACATTGTGAATTTTACCTTGCTGAATGCTGGATATTTCTGTATTCCTGTAATGTTCTTGAGCTTTGTTCTGTATGCAGGTAAACTCCTTAAGCCTTGTTTTTAAGCTTTGTTAGATGAGAATATAATAGCCTTTCATGTAGGGCTAATTCTGCCTACTACCTTTTGGCAATATCCTTCTGAATACTTTATCTTGAATATATCATGTATGAAATGCTTTTTTAAACTTACTTGAAGCAGAAACAGCAGATAACAGTGCCAAGTGTAAATCCATCCTCTTTGGCTGAGTGTTCTTCACTAGGGCCAGTTTATCATCAGCATGACAAGCTGCCATTAGCCCAGCCCAGACAGCAGGATCACCTAAACACAGGAAATACAGTTAGGAAGCTGTCAATATCAACATGTTGCTGAAAAACTACCAAAAATGAAAGTAAGAGTTTACAAATACCAACAAATGAAATAAAATATTATCTCCAGAAAAATTCCATTTTCTTAAAGAAAAACTAGTTCATAAAGCACATTACTATATTCATCCTTTAAGATTTGCCATTTTTGGGCTTCCCTGGTGGCGCAGTGGTTGAGAGTCCGCCTGCCAATGCAGGGGACACGGGTTCGTGCCCCGGTCCGGGAAGATCCCACGTGCTGCGGAGCGGCTGGGCCCGTGAGCCATGGCCGCTGAGCCTGCGCGTCCGGAGCCTGTGCTCCGCAACGGGAGAGGCCACAACAGTGAGAGGCCCGCGTACCGCAAAAAAAAAAAAAAAAAAAAAGATTTGCCATTTTTTCCAAACACATCAGAGGATAAGAAATATCCTATTTAACTCTTCTTCCATGGCTGGTTACGTGAGTTGCCTAGAGTACTACGCTGTTGTGGAAAGGTCAATTATATTCACTTTCACTGAATACCAAGGGCAAGTCTCACAGAGACACTTGTGTTCATCATTGTCTCTATATTAAAGGCTCAGTCATAGGAAAAGCAAGATAACACAATTTCTCAGCTCTTAAGAAAAGTCTGAGACAAAGGAAAAGCTCAAGACAACTCCATTTTACCTATGTTCTAACAGCCAAGCATAAAAGTCACTTCATCATTCCAAGGAAGCAATTATGATTACACTGATGTATCCCTTCATCCATTTGATCTTTCCTTCCTTCCTTCACACCTTGATATAGCTTCAGGGGAAGAGGGAAAGCCCAATAGCAGTGGGTTGAGAAGGTAATAAAAGAGATTATGATATAGGCTCCTCAAGAAAGTTAATTGTGAAAAGAGAAAGCTGGATTGCGATTTGGAACTTAGACTTTTTAATTTGTTTGGTCTTTTGTTTCTCAAATCATATTTTGCAGGTTAATGTTTACATGTTTAATATTTTCAGTCCTATTACCCTTAAAAAAACAAATGGATAATTTTTAAATCCTACAAGGGGTTCCAGCTAACAATACAGTCATTTAAACATATTTCTTAGCTCTAGTTTTTAATTTTTTTCTTACCTAACTGCCCCATCCAATATATATCTCCTATCAAATGGCTGAAATACATGTATTTCATTTATAGACAGTCAGTATTACTGCTAATTGTACAAGAATCATTAGAAATCTTATGTAGACCAAAAATGTTTATAAAAAATTAAATACATACCTTGATATTATAAAATAATTTCTGCCCAGATAATGCCTACCTTATTTTAAGTATCATAAGACATAATCAAATCCAGAATAAGAAAATAGGGACCATTTCCTAGAATTTATGGTGAGATCTGAACACTATATAATGAAAGGCAGATGACTGAATCTTAGATCTGGATTTTAGGTCTAACAATGCCACTAATTAACTGTGCAGCTGCTCTTCCTTTGGAACACATACTTCTACAAAATAAGGCATCTAAATTAGATGATGGCTCAGGTGCCCTCAGGTCTAAAATCCTATAATTCCAGTTGAAGTGGACTCAATTTTTGTGTATGTAAGATTAAGTGAACAACTCATTTAAGGATCTTAGAGTAGTCTATAGTTTAGATTTTGGGAGGGGGATGGACATTAGCTGGCAGCAATTTCTTCTGTCACAATTCAAAAGAATTGCTGTCTTCATGAGTTCTTCTACAGATAATGAGCAACTCAAATTCCCTATGAAACAAAGTGATAATATAAATATTATACATATATATGTGTATACACATATATATATAATTTATACATATATATGTATATACATATATATATATAATTTATACTATATATATATACTAGAAACCTAAAAAAATTTTTAGTATGGTTTGCTAAAAATACCTTTTAATATCACAGAAGCACTAATCTAACAGACATTGGATTTCTTTCCATTCAATTCTAAATTCCTGGGATTATATTTAAATTTCTGAAAAGATTCCTTGGAGTACCATCTATCAAAATTGTACTTTGTCTAACTAAAGATCTACAAAGGTTAGATGTACAGGTACTACACATAACTACAATTACATTCACTTTCACTGGACTCCAAACAAGTCTCAAATAAGCACTCAGCTTCATCAGTCAGTCCCTGTTTTAAGCTTCCTATATGACTCTGCTTCCTTGTTTATGAATTCTCCAGATAATATGGGAAAATCAGAGAAAATGATTAGAGAAGATCTTAGCTGGGCAATCTCACCTTTCTTAAGCGTATGCCACGTACACAATCAAAGGCTAACATCTATCATTCTAGATCCACAGTAAGAATTCTTGAGAGTAATTCTATATCTAATACTTGTTTGGGAACACCTTTAAAAATCAGAAACTTACCTAACATAGGACATAGATAAAACCAAATGTTTATGATTTCTTTTTGTTCTATTTCAAAAATGAAAGAAAGAATAAACAACAGGACATTGGTCTGTTTACTCGTTTTATAAAATAATCTCTAAAGTTTAGTTAGGATCCTTATCATTTATTGTGAAGATAGTACTGAACCTGTTCTTGTATGTTTCCCCAGAGTCCCTGGCCAAAAGCAATAGCATTCTGATCCAGCAAATGTTTGAAGTGCTCTGGGGGAATATACTGTTTAAAACTATATTTCATGTTAAAAATAACATTATGTAAAAATATATCCCATAACCCTACTGTGTTAGACATTCCAATCCTCTATAGCATTTCTCCAGCAGTGGTAACGGAAGCATGCTGATGCAGGTTCTATGCAGTTCCTCAGTGCCTTTTGTGACCAATGGCATACATACGACTCTGGTTAGAACTAAGAAATTAGTTCAGGTGAGGCCAGCACCTTGGCAGTTCTAACAGTTACCATAGAAGACATATCTCCACTCTTCAAGAAGTTAACTACACATAAAAATAACTAAACATGTTTACTAAATAATTTAGTAGCTATAAATAAACCTCATTAAACCAGACTGATGGAAAACAGAAATAAAACCACTTTTTGAAAATATATAATTCAGAGTTTCAGTAATGGTTAATGAAGTATCTTTAAACAGATATTCCTTTGAGCCTGCTTCAATAACTGATTATCTCTTAAATATCAGTAGCTGAATGTAGTAATCAAATAATATGCAAGACCTTAAAATATTTTAAAATTCCCTTCTTATTTCATAAAAATACAAACTTTGCTTCTTTAACACAAATGCAAGATGGACGGAATCCTAAATAATGAAATGGATCACATTATATTCACCTGGAGAAAGGAGAGCTGCCTTCTGAACGGCCTTTAGTGCAGTATTTTTCTCACCATCTGCTGAACTGCTTCCCACAGCCAACTGATTTACTGCAGTGTATAGTAATGCCTTCTACAAAGAGAAAGGAAGGGTGTTAACCAATTCTCTTTATAGTTCCCTGACTTCCAAAGTGACTAAAAGTAGTACTATATTGGATATGATGTGACCCTTAAGCCTAAGAAGAAAAATTATTCATCAATAATATTATTTAACAATATTACTTAACAGTAAATAATATTATTTAACATTTCCAATGTTAAATAATAATAATATTATTTAACATTCCCTTTGAATTGGGGCAAACTAACCTTTCCATGATTTGAGTCCAGAATATGAGCCACATTTCCTGCTACTGCACCTCCCTATAATAGTAAACAAATTATTACTTATATAAATGCATAAACTTTCACAAAAAAGTAAAAATTAAGACTGATAAAATCTTTACATTAAGTCACTTGAAAGGTTCAGCTTTATCACATTTGTAACTTTTAAACTCCTTAAGTACCAACTTTAAAAAAGCAGTTTAATATTTTTATAAAAGAAAATCTTTTCTACTATGATCAGTTCAACTCTGCTCTTTTAAAATATTCATTAAAGGTCCAAAAGTTACATGACTTTACAATAGTAACAAACAAATATACAATTTTCTAACAGTATACAAGATTGTGAAATGAAGACTGAAAGAAAAAAAAAAGACCACAAAACTTATTTTAAGATAAACTAACATAGTTTTACTCCATGAAAATTTAGTATTTTTAAAATGTCCACAGTTCCCAGTAAAATAAGTAACTAAAGTTCAGAGCATCATGAACCTCACCACCACCACCTCAATATTCAACTCATTACTAAAAGTAAGGAAAATATACACAGCACGATAGTTTTCATAAAGTCGATCTGAAATCCTTAATTTTTAAAAATTCAATTAGACATTTTACCTGGAAAAGAAAGTGAATTATAAGAATAACATAACAACCTATACATGTTCAAAAAAGTCCACCTCCTTCTTTGTATCTTCCATAACACCCAGAGCAGTACAACAGTATATGGAAGAAAATCTGTGTACTACTTGTTGAATGACTAATGAAAAACTTCACTAAATAACAGAACTCCCTTGCTCTATTAGTTAATTATTTTCCAGAATGATAATGTTAATATTGATACTTTAAAATTATATTATATACCACATCATAAGTTATTTTATCTTTTGCCAGAATTTAGAACATTACTTACCTTTGCATTTCGTTGAGTATACTGAGCAACTACTCGGGACAACAAAGACCAAAGAGCAGCATCAGCTGGGTTACTATAATGATCATCAAAAGCAGAGGGCTTAGAGATGGTAGTTACTTTAATCACAAAAAGTACCCTCCAAAATCAACATTTTATTTAGTATCTAAGTTAAAAATCTTTTAGAAATCTAAAACAAGTTCAAATTAATTCTCTACGTGTGGTTAAAAGTGACTGAATTTTTAGAAACATACTTTATATCTCCTATATACACCTACAGCTTTTATTAAAATAAGAAAGAAAAATCAGCAATGTGATGATTACAGAGCCATGAGATCCAATTAAGAAAGGTTAAGGAAATTTTAATATGTTGTGTTCAAAGAAAACACAGAGATGAGAACTGTAGAAGGAAAATAAACTACAGATGTAACACTTTACTGCTAAAAATAAATCTAATAAATAACCACTGTTGCTGGTGATAGCAGCTTTCTATTTTCCAAATTTTGAATATTAATGAATGTTTGAGTGGCCAAAAAATTCCTAAAACCATCAAACTGGACGGTATCAGATAACAAACTGACAATATCACAAACTTGAGAATTTGTAAGGGCTTTCATATTAAAACAAGATTTGGTACAGGAGAATTTGGGGAAAATGTTTTGTGGCCAGTTACAGGTCCTGTATGAGTCCTCCATGTATAAACTGCCTTTACTCAGTATTTCTAATTTTTTTAAAAAGCTTAAAAATCTTTGTCAATTTGTCAAAAATTGTATCTTTATTCTTAAAATTTGCATTTATTGTATCATTAATGAAGTTTCAGGTATTTTCTTGTACATTAACCATTTTTATTCCTTCATTTGTGAATAAACTTTTCATGTTCTTAAAAAAAACAACAACAAGATTTGGGCCTTAATCTGAAAGATTTTCTGTTCTCTCTTTACCAACTGAATTTTTTATTTAAATTGTTAGAGGTGAAATAACATGTAGTCAGTTACTTGATCCTATGTACAGTTTCATAAAACCACAACTTGGTTTCCAAATATATATGCTTACCTCATTGTATAGTCTTAATAAGGTCCAAACATCAAAGACAACTTCATCAAGTATAACTAGACCCCAAGTTCACAAGTACAGAATTTACCTGTGAACAGCTTTAGATGCTTGTCTCTGCACTGCCACAGTGCGACCTTGCAGTGCATAGATCGCTGAAGTAAGAAGGCACCTCTTATAATCATTGTCTTTCTGTTTGCAGTGCTTCAGTAACTCATTAAGTGCAGCTTTTGACAGTGTTGCATCCTGCATTGCCAATCCTAGAGCACACAGGGCTTGAAGGCTTTCCGTGGTTGGTTCTTTTAAGATAGAGCTGTAAATATATTTTTAATTGCCTATTAGCCATGAGTACAATAGTCTGTAACTATTAAAACACACTCAACAGTTGGTAGAAAAAACAATTTACTTATAGATTCACCAAACTACAGTCCAGCTTTAAGATAACTATAAAAAACTAAGTTCCATGGTTTCTAGGAACAGTAATTTCCCTGAATTTCTTTTTTTTTTTGGCTGTGTCAGGTCTTTAGTTGTGGCACGCGGGCTCTGCAGTTTGCGGCACGCAGGCTCAATAGCTGTGGCGCGTGGCTTAGTTGCCCCATGGCATGTGGGATCTTAGTTCCCCAACCAGGGATCAAACCCATGTCACCTGCATTGCAGGACGGATTCTTTACCACTGGACCACCAGGGAAGTCCCGTTTCCCTGAATTTCTGAAGCAGTTAAAAGTACCAATGGCCTTCGCAGAGCATCAATAGCCAAATTTCCTTTCTCATCATTTTATCTATGTTTAGAAACAAATATACAGCACAGTCTCTTTGGGTCACAGTTCTAGGTAAATAATTAGAAAATTTCGCTAAAATCTTTAGTTCCAATAAAATCCTAAAAGGTATGAATAATAAAGAAAAATCCTTAACCTAAGATCTGATTTTTATCATTCGCAAAAAGCTTTTGTCTTATTGTTCTGTGGTATTTGAAACAAAAGCAATATATAATAATTACAAAAACTATCTATATCCACCATATTCCAAGTGAGCACATTTATAATTGAAGGAGAATTTAAATTTTGTATGTAAACATCCAGCTTTTTTCTTTTCTTTCTTTAGCCATGAAATCTGATTTAGTCTTATGGAGGTAAGAGTTAATAATGTTTAGGAATACTTATTAATTAAAATGAAGAAAACCTTAGCTCTTTATAAACTTAACAGTACTTCTAATAATAATTATGAATGTTGTACTGTAATAAAATATAGGAACTTTGAAAATTTTGTTAAACAAAGTTCATTAAAATATAATATAAATAGCTGTAACATTATAAAATATCACATACCTACCACTATGTCTTTCTATTATTTTGGGGGAAGGGACAACAAGCTGTTTAGAATTTGATTTTGACAAACAGCTACAAAGTTATGAATTTTCATGGGCACTTCTGGAGTAAACTTAAAGCATCCATAGTAACTCTTTTTACAATAAGGGTTAATAGATGGAGGCATCCAAATATGGAAGAATATCAGTTAGTTATAGTCATTTCCACCAATATAAAAAAAAAACACACCATAAGTTGTAACTAAAAAAAAAAAGCAAATAGTAAAATATAAATTCCAATACTAACAACAAAAGAAGAAATTCTAATTTGTGCCTTGGTTCAAAAGACAACAAACCTATATACTCTAATATGTATTAATATACAAAATCTAGGGACTTTCCTGGTGGAACGGAAATCCACCTGCCAATGCAGAGGACACGGGTTCGAGCCCTGGTCCAGGAAGATCCCACATGCTGCAGAGCAACTAAGCCCGTGCACCACAACTACTGAGCCTGCGCTCTAGAGCCCACGAGCCACAACTACTGAGCCAGCACGCCACAACTACTGAAGCCCACACACCTACAGCCTGTGCTCTGCAATAAGAGAAGCCACCACAAATGAGAAGCCCGGGCACCGCAACAAAGAGTAGCCCCTGCTCACCGCAAGTAGAGAAAGCCCGCGCACAGCAACAAAGACCCAATGCAGCCAAAAAAAATATATATATACAAAATCTAAATTACTACTGAAATGACTACATCCCATTAAGCTAACACATGCTGAATGCACGGTACCTGCATGTTGTCCTGTACCACGTGCTAGAATTTTACATGTAGTTATTTATATCAAAAATTCTATGATGCTGGTAACCAGATTTTTTCCTGTGATGTATTGAACTTATTCACACTCTGCCTAAGCACCAAGGACACTGCTTTGTTCCCAACATAAGAATGCCAAACAAGATCAATAAAGAACGGGTAACTAAATTATTCATAGAAAGGAAGTCAAAGAAAAGAATGCCAAGGGGCAGGAAAGGGAGCAGTTTGCAGTGTTAAGTTTGAAAGATGACATGCAGAGAACCAAAAACAAAGAAAAAAACATAGATCAGATAATATACCTAGCCCTGGATCCAACAATGCAAAAAAAGGAGGTAAAGGTTTTCCCTCATAAGAGGAGGAAAGAATAAGAAAATATTCTACTATTTTCCCCCACTTCTACTAATGATCAAAACAGTTTCATTTACTGTTTTAAACAGTAACCCAAGACTAATCTAATCATAACTAATTTGGTGTTACTTTTGCTCTTGATTACTGCAGCAACATATTAGCATCTACGATTCTTTTTCTCAAGCTATTTGCAAATTTGGATATTCTGAACATATATTCACATTACATGACTATATCCATGTAAAGTGACAAGATTTTTAAAATTCTGATTGGTTTTCGCAAAATAGCTAAGAGGAGGAGAAAGAACTGCTTATTTATTATACAAGAAAATTACTTTAATCAGGATGGAACAAAAGCATCACCACGAATAAACAAAACCAAAGCTTATCGTATAGAAGTCATTCTCAACTAGTACCATCTAGTCATCTCCATCCCACTAACTTTTGGCACGGGAGCATAATTTGGAGATGTGGAGGCACTACTTTCGTTTCGACAATGATTGAGGAGTGCTGTTAGCATCTAACAGATGGGGGACAAGGATAAGATCTTCCTGCAATGGGGGAACAATTCTGTACTATGAAGATCTGTACCACTGAAAATGCCAACAGAGCACTCATTGATAACCACTGTCCAATAGCATCCATTAATCATCTCCTGCTTTTTAAGAAATTCCCCCCCCCCACAAAAAATTTCGAAAAGTCAAAAAACACCATATATGGCCTCCCTGGTGGCGCAGTGGTTAGGAATCCACCTGCCAATGCAGGGGTCATGGGTTTGAGCCCTGATCTGGGAAGATCCCACATGCTGTAGAGCAACTAAGGCCGTGTGCCACAACAACTGAGCCTGTGCCCTAGAGCCCGTGAGCCACAACTACTGAGCCTGTGTGCCACAACTATGAAGCCCATGTGCTTAGAGCCCATGCTGCACAACTAGAGAAGCCACTGCGATAAGAAGCCAGCAGAGATTGGAACAAAGATGGCAGAGTAGAAGGACGTGCTCTCACTCCCTCTTGCAAGAACATCAGAATCACAACTAGCTGCTGGACAATCATCGAGAGGAAGACACTGGAACTCACCAAAAAAGATACCCCACATCCAAAGACAAAGGAGAAGCCACAATGAGACGGTAGGAGGGGCACAACCACAGTAAAATCAAATCCCATAACTGCTGGGTGGGTGACTCACAAACTGGACAACACTTATACCACAGAAGTCCACCCACTGGAGTGAAGGTTCTGAGCCCCATGTCAGGCTTCCCAACCTGGGAGTCCAGCAAGAGGAGGAGGAATTTCTAGAAAATCAGACTTTGAAGGCTACTGGGATTTAATTACAGGACTTCAACAGAACTGGGGGAAACAGAGACTCCACTCTTGGGGGACACACACAAAGTAGTGTGAGCACTGGGACCCAGGGGAAGGAGCAGTGACCACAGGGGAGACTGAACCAGAACTACCTGCTAGTGTAGGAGGGTCTACTGCAGAGGTGGGGGATGGCTCTGTCTCACCATGAGGACAAGGACACTGGAAGCAGAAGTTCTGGGAAGTACTCCTTGGTGTGAGCCATCCCAGAGTCTGCCATTAGCCCCATCAAAGAGCCCGCGTAGGCTCCAGTGTTGGGTTGCCTCAGGCCAAACAACCAACAGGGAGGGAACCCCGCCACACACATCAGCAGTCAAGTGCGTTAGTTTTACTGAGCCCTGCCCACCAGAGCAAAAGCCAGCTCTACCCACCACCAGTCCCTCCCATCAGGAAACTTGCACAAGCCTCTTAGATAGCCTCATCCATCAGAGGGCAGACAGCAGAAGCAAGAACTACAATCCTGCAGCCTGTGGAACAAAAACCACATTCACAGAAAGATACACAAGATGAAAAGGCACAGGGCTATGTAACAGATGAAGAAATAAGATAAAACCCCAGAAAAACAACTAAATGAAGTGGAGATAGGCAACCTTCTAGAAAAAGAATTCAGAATAATGATAGTGAAGATGATCCAGGACCTCGGAAAACGAATGGAGACAAAGATCGAGAAGATGCAAGAAATGTTTAACAAAGAGCTAGAAGAATTAAAAAACAAACAAACAGAAATGAACAATATAATAACTGAAATGAAAAATACACTAGAAGGAATCAGTAGCAGAATAACTGAGGCAGAAGAACGGATAAGTGACCTGGAAGACAGAATGGTGGAAATCACTGCTGCGGAACAGACTAAAGAAAAAAGAATGCAAAGAAATGAAGACAGCCTAAGAGACCTCTGGGACAACATTAAATGCAACAACATTCGCATTATAGGGGTCCCAAAAGGAGAAGAGAGAGAGAAAGGACCCGAGAAAATATTTGAAGAGATTATAGTTGAAAACTTCCCTAACATGGGAAAGGAAATAGCAACCCAAGTCCAAGAAGTGCAGAGAGTCCCATACAGGATAAACCCAAGGAGAAACATGCCAAGACACATAGTAATCAAATTGGCAAAAATTAAAGACAAAGAAAAATTATTGAAAGCAGCAAGGGAAAAATGACAAATAACATACAAGGGAACTCCCATAAGGTTAACAGCTGATTTCTCAGCAGAAACTCTACAAGCCAGAAGGGAGTGGCATGATATACTTAAAGTGATGAAAGGTAAACCCCACAACCAAGATTACTCTGTCCGGCAAGGATCTCATTCAGATTCGATGGAGAAATCAAAAGCTTTACAGACAAGCAAAAGCTAGGAGAATTCAGCACCACCAAACCAGCTCTACAACAGATGCTAAAGGAACTTCTATAAGTGGGAAACACAAGAGAAGAAAAGGACCTACAAAAACAAACACAAAACCATTAAGAAAATGGTCATAGAAACATACATATCGATAATTAAATTAAACGTAATGGATTAAATGCTGCAACCAAAAGACACAGGCTTGCTGAATGGATACAAAAACAAGACCCATATATATGCTGTCTACAAGAGAACCACTTCAGACCCAGGGACACATTCAGACTGAAAGTGAGGGGATGCAAAAAGATATTCCATGCAAATGGAAGTCAAAAGAAAGCCGGAGTAGCAATACTCGTATCAGATAAAATAGAATTTAAAATAAAGAATGTTACAAGAGACAAGGAAGGACACTATATAATGACCAAGGGATCAATCCAAGAAGAAGATATAACAATTGTAAATATTCATGCACCCAACATAGAAGCACCTCAATACATAAGACAAATGTTAACAGCCATAAAAAGGGAAACTGACAGCAACACAATCATAGTGGGGGACCTTAACACCTCACTTACACCAATGGACACATCATCCACAATGAAAATAAATAAGGAAACACAAGCTTTAAATGACACAATACACCAGATAGATTTAATTGATATTTATGGGACATTCCATCCAAAAACAGCAGATTACACTTTCTTCTCAAGTGCACACGGAACATTCTCCAGGATAGATCACATCTTGGGTCACAAATCAAGCCTCATTAAATTTAAGAAAACTGAAATCATATCAAGCATCTCTTCTGACCACAATGCTATGAGATTAGAAATCAATTACAGGGAAAAAAACATAAAAAACACAAACACATGGAGGCTGAACAATATGTTACTAAATAACCAAGAGATCACTGAAGAAAGCGAAGAGGAAATCAAAAAATACCTAGAGACAAATGACAATGAAAACACGACGATCCAAAACCTATAGGATGCAGCAAAAGCAGTTCTAAGAGGGACGTTTATAGCTATACAAGCCTACGTCAAGAAACAAGAAACATCTCAAATAAACAATCTAACCTTACACCTAAAGGAACTAGAGAAAGAAGAACAAACAAAACCCAAAGTTAGCAGAAGGAAAGAAATCATAAAGATCAGAGCAGAAGTAAATGAAATAGAAACAAAGAAAACAATAGCAAAGATCAATAAAACTAAAAGCTGGTTCTTTGAGAAGATAAACAAAATTGATAAACCATTAGCCAGACTCATCAAGAAAAAGAGGGAGAGGATTCAAATCAATAAAATTAGAAATGAAAAAGGAGAAGTTACAACAGACACCACAGAAATACAAAGCATCCTACGAGACCATGACAAGCAACTCTATGCCAATAAAATGGACAACCTGGAAGAAATGGACAAATTCTTAGAAAGGTATAACCTTCCAAGAGTGAACCAAGAAGAAACAGAAAATATGAACAGACCAATCACAAGTAATGAAATTGAAACTGTGATTAAAAATCTTCCAACAAACAAAAGTCCAGGACCAGATGACTTCACAGGTGAATTCTATCAAACATTTAGAGAAGAGCTAACACCCATCCTTCTCAAACTCTTCCAAAATATTGCAAAGGAAAGAACACTCTGAAACTCATTCTATGAGGCCACCATCATCCTGGTATCAAAACCAGACAAAGATGCTACAAGAAAAGAAAATTACAGACCAATATCACTGATGAATGTAGATGCAAAAATCCTCAACAAAATACTAGCAAACAGAATCCAGCAACACATTAAAAGGATCATACACCATGGTCAAGTGGGATTTATTCCAGGGATGCAAGGATTGTTCAATATACTCAAATCAATCAATGTGATACACCATATTAACAAATTGAATAAAAATGATATGATCATCTCAATAGTATGCAGAAAAAGCTTTTGACAAAATTCAACACCCATTTATGATAAAAACTCTCCAGAAAGTGGGCATAGGGGGAACCTACCTCAACATAATAAAGGCCATGTATGACAAACCCACAGCCAACATCATTCTCAATGGTGAAAAACTGAAAGCATTTCCTCTAAGATCAAGACAAGGATGTCCACTCTCATCACTATTATTCAACATAGTTGTGGAAGTCCTAGCCACAGAAATCAGATAAGAAAAAGAGATAAAGGAATACAAATTGGAAAAGAAGAAGTAAAGCTGTCACTGTTTGCAGATGACATGACTATCCATAGAGAATCCTAAAGATGCCACCAGAAAACTACTAGAGCTAATCAGTGAATCTGGTAAAATTGCAGGATACAAAATTAATGCACCGAAATCTCTTGCATTCCTATACACTAATGATGAAAAATCTTAAGGAGAAATTAAGGAAACACTCCCATTTACCATTGCAACAAAAAGAATAAAATACCTAGGAATAAACCTACATAGGGAGACAAAAGACCTGTATGCAGAAAACTATAAGACACTGATGAAAGAAATTAAAGATGATACCAACAGATGGAGAGATATACCATGTTCTTGGATTAGAAGAATCAATACTGTGAAAATGACTATACTACCCAAAGCAATCTACAGATTCAATACTATCCATATGAAATTACTAATGGCATTTGTTATGGAACTAGAACAAAAAATCTTTAAATTTGTATGGAGACACAAAAGACCCCGAATAGCCAGTCTTGAGGGAAAAAAACGGAGCTGGAGCAATCAGACTCCCTGACTTCAGACTTTACTATAAAGCTACAGTGATCAAGACAATATGGAAAGCCCAGAGATAAACCCATGCACCTATTGTCAACTAATCTATGACAAAGGAGCCAAGGCTGTACAATGTAGAAAAGACAGTCTCTTCAATAAGTGGTGCTGGGAAAACTGGACAGCTACATGTAAAAGAATGAAATTAGAACACTCCCTAACACCATACACAAAAATAAACTCAAAATGGATTCGAGACCTAAATTTAAGACTGGACACTCTAAAACTCTTAGAGGAAAACATAGGAAGAACACTCTTTGACATAAATCACAGCAAGATCTTTTTTGATCCACCTCCTAGAGTAATGGAAATAAAAACAAAAATAAACAAATGGGACCTAATGAAACTTCAAAGCTTTTGCACAGCAAAGGAAACCATAAACAAGACCAAAAGACAACCCTCAGAATGGGATAAAATATTTGCAAACAAATCAATGGACAAAGGATTAATCCCCAAAATATATAAATAGCTCATGCAGCTCAATATTAAACAAAAAACAACCCAATCCAAAAATGGGCAGAAGACCTAAATAGACATTTCTCCAAAGGAGACATACAGATGGCGAAGAAGCACATGAAAAGCTGCTCAACATCACTAATTATTAGAGAAATGCAAATCAAAACTACAATGAGGTATCACCTCACACCAGTTAGAATGGGCATCATCAGAAAATCTAGAAACAGCAAATGCTGGAGAGGGTGCAGAGAAAAGGGAACCCTCTTGCACTGTTGGTGGGAATATAAATTGATACAGCCACTATGGAGAACAGTATGGAGGTTCCTTAAAAAACTAAAAATAGAATTACCACATGATCCAGCAATCCCACTACTGGGCACATACCCAGAGAAAACCATAATTCAAAAAGACACATGCACCCCAATGTTCATTGCAGAACTATTTACTGCAGCAGTATTTACTATTTACTATTTATAGTCAGGTCGTGGAAGCAACCTAAATGTCCAGCAACAGACGAATGGATAAAGAAGATGTGGTACATAAATACAATGGAATACTACTCAGCCATAAAAAGGAACGACATTGGGTCATTTGTTGAGACGTGGATGGATCTAGAGCCTGTCATACAGAGTGAATTAAGTCAGAAAGAGAAAAACAAATATCGTATATTAACGCATATATGTGGAACGTAGAAAAATGGTACAGATGAACCAGTTTGCAGGGCAGAAACTGAGACACAGATGTAGAGAACAAACATATGGACAGCAAGCGGGGAAAGCGGCGGGGGTGTGGGGATAGTGGTGTGATGAACTGGGCGATTGGGATTGACATGTATACACTGATGTGTATAAAATTGATGACTAATAAGAACCTGCTGTATAAAAAAATAAATACAATAAAATTTAAAAATTAAAAAAAAGAAAAAGAAGCCTGCACACCACAATGAAGAGTAGCCCTGGCTCACTGAAACCAGAGAAAAGCCCATACGCAACAACCAAGACCCAACGCAGCCAAAAATAAAATAAAATAAATTATTTTAAAAAATATACCATATAAGTAATCACAGATATCAGAGACTGTTATTTTATTAAATTATTCCAAAAATAAAGAAACAGTTACAATTTATATTGGTGTATATACACATTTTTAAAGACTCAACTTTAAATGAACTTTATCAGGTTAACCTGAATAGGAAAGAGGAGAAAAAGTCTCTTTGGGAACTTATGGGGCCAAAAACAAGGCAGTTAATGACTGCCTTCATTAAAATTTTATGATCCTAAAAGATCAGCTGATCAATTACTGGTTTAAAAAAATATATAATACACACAGAGTACAGGATGGTTTTGAAGGATTGGATGAATCCAGAATTAAGAATTAAGCCATGATCTCTAGCTCCACCTGTGACTGTCAGTTCAGAACCAGGTGGGTCCAATCCCTTTTGTTCACAAAAATGTTCCTGAAACATTAAGAACTTCATTTTACGTTCCTCCAAATTTTAACCCAATATTTAAGTATCTGGTCATGTCGAGTGTTGATGTCAACTATACATACCATTTAAATAACAATGTCTTGGCTACGTCCATTTTTCCTTGTTTATACTCCGCTATTGCCAGAGCTGTCAAGATATGAGCTTTGTCTTGCTCTGATTCAACAGTAGACAAGGCTCTCTCATAGGCTGTTACATAGAGTTGGAAACAAAAACAAAACAATATAAAAGCAATCCCGACTGACAAATGGTGGGATTTTTCCTTTCCTAATACTATATATATATTTTTTTGTCATAGGCGGGCCTCTCACTGTTGTGGCCTCTCCCGTTGCGGAGCACAGGCTCCAGACGCACAGGCTCAGTGGCCATGGCTCACAGGCCTAGCCGCTCGGCAGCATATGGGATCTTCCCGGACCGGGGCATGAACCCGTGTCCCCTGCATCGGCAGGTGGACTCTCAACCACTGTGCCACCAGGGAAGCCCACCTAATCCTATTTTTTAAAAGGGTCTAACTAAAATTACATCTTATTGTTCCCTTGCTCTCAAGTGAATGGAATAAAAATTTAGAATATCTAACTTGGTTTAGCTGTTCCAAGGTGATTCTGGGAATATCATTTGGGTTATTATGTGATATTTCTCAATTTCCTTCTTTAGAATCTACAGGTAGGTTTGAATCACTATCTTCAAAAGAAGTGGAGATCTACAGCCATTGAGGTATCACCCACATTCCCGTGTACAGACCAGCAACTCCATTAAGCAGTACTTAAAATGAGCTGCACACACATAGGCTGGGCCATATATGTGAAAATGCACTCAACAAGCATTTTTGGAGAAACCAAAATGTATTATTATTAACAATGGTTGAGGCCTTCATTTATCAGAAATGTACATTGAAACACTGTAGAGTAGTAAATACTTGCTTTCAAATGCTACCTTATACATGTACCCTAACTGATCTTGGGTCTGTTTCCTCATCTAAATAATAAAGATAACATTCAGTTCGTAACACTGCTAAAAGGACTATTCATCATAATAATGTACTAAAGGAAGGAACAGATAAGAAGTACCTCTTAACGTTCCTGACTTTTAGTCAGATTTTTAATAAACATTGCAACCCCTACCCCCATCTTAATATTACATCTTTCTGTATGTAAGCTCATCATGATTAAATTCTTCTCAGCTCTGGAAAAGTAGAAAGTATCCTTTAGCTTTAAGCAACGCACTTACCTTTGCTGCTCTCTTTATACAGACCCTTCATAAATAAAGCCAATCCAAAACCTACGATGTCTTCTAACTCCTCAAGGGGTGTTGACTTAAAAGCCTGGATAGCTTTATCATATTCACCAATAGAACTAAGAAGCAAAACATAACTTACTTTTAATATCAAAAAACATTTTGGCTTATATCATCAAAATTCAGAAATATTATTATACTAAAGCTCTTTTAACAACTTTACCTACTTCATCTATCAGTGTTAAAGCTGTAGAAAAGCCTTATATTAAAATAGAAGGCATATCACTTATTTCAAACAGGATGCACTAGGGGGATTTAACTTCACACTTTTCTTTTAAATTATGGGTGAAAATGAACAGTTCTGCTGAATTACAAACTGTCTTTTTTTTTTTAACAAACTTGAATTAAACTGTTATAAAAATAATTTCAAGTTGACTTTGATATAGAACTCTAATTTTTTAAGCTTAATATGTTAGTTAAATATTACCCTATGAGCATCTTTGACAAGCTTAGCAAGTCATAACCAAACCCAGCCTCAGTGTAAACTGTTTATCTGCACATCCATTTTTCTGGAGGGCATATAGATACACTAAAATCCCACAGACAAAACTATACATTATCTTTTCTGTATTTAATAGGAATAAAAGTAAAAATTGTTATACATGATACTAAAGTAGAATGCTTTTTAATAACAACAAAATAAAAAAATGTGTTTTGTTTACTTAAAAATGAAGAGAAGCTGCCACCACCTGGAACAGACTCACTATACCTTTGAGACTCTGATTTCTGGTATCTATCACTATAATCAGAAACTGCTTCTATTTTTAATGTGTTATTAGAAAGCTTTTCATAATATCTTTTTAATCTTGGAGGTGTGGGTGGGAGCTAAAAATATAGGCAATATTTGCTTCTAAAATTAATTTTATGAAGGTGAAAGAATTTAAAAATCCATTAACTCAAATTTTGATAAATATTTAATGAAGGGAAGAGGACTACCTTAGATTGTTTATAGACACATACATGTATTTTTTTAAATTAATTAATCTAATTTGTTTATTTTGGGCTGCACTGGGTCTTAGTTGCTGCGCGTGGCTTTCTCTAGTTGTGGTGAGAGGGGGTTACTCTCCGTTGCGGTGCACATGCCTCTCACTGCAGTGGCTTCTCTTGTTGCGGAGCACCAGCTCTAGGAGCACAGGCTTCAGTAGTTGTGGCATGCGGGCTCTAGACCGCAGGCTCAGTAGTTGTGGCGCACAGGCTTAGCTGCTCTGCGGCATGTGGGATCTTCCCAGACCAGGGCTCGAACCCGTGTCCCCTGCATTGGCAGGCAGATTCTTAACGACTGTGCCACCAGGGAAGCCCCCCATACATGTATTTTTAAAGTATTTTTTTAATGAACACTATTTTCAAACATTTGATAACTTTTGTAGAGAAAAGAATGGAACTAGAGAAGGGCACAAGGGGCTTCAACTTTATTTGTAACTTTTTTTTTGAAAAAGAAACCTGAAACCTATTAACAGAATTTTAAGATCTGTTATATCTGAATGGTGACTATTCATTAAATTATGCTCCATACTCTATTGCTGTGTTTTGCATGTTTAATATATTTCATAATAAAAACAAATCAAAAAGAAATCAGATGACCTATTTTCAATGGGAGGTATAAATTTTCTTCTAAAACAGTTACATTATATGAAACATCTAACTACAGAGAACAGATACTTTGCTCTATAGAGTTTCTTACAACAAAATTTTGGAACTGACAGAGCTCTATCAACTCCTAAACACAACGATTTAAAAGAATTAAAAGGAGAAGCAATCAAAACAGGGAAAATTTTCTGTCTATAGATATGATTCAGTTATATGGTTATAAAAGAAACGAACTGGCTACCTCCGATTTCTACTATGTAGCTCCTTAAAAGATGTAGGTACTAATCCCAAAATATCAAACTATAGTTCTAATAATGTGTTTCAAACTGGAACATTCAATTCTGGGGCAGCTCTCAATTTGTGGAATGCCTCCTTGAGCCAAAAGTCTTCCTCCCATTAACACTCCTCCTGTCCCAACTGAGTTCTATCCTCTGAAACAATTGGTTTCCAACCTTTTTTTTTTTTCAATCTTGTTTTTGAAGTCGGAAGTCTTTGAGACTCTGAAGAACGTGATATTGCTCCCTCCCCACCCCCAAAATGCACACATACAAAAATTTTTGTGTACTATCTCAAAAGGGTTTCTGGACCCTTAATCCCACCCCCAGTTTAAGAATATACATCAAATCAGAATAAATCTAATCCTCTTCCAATTAACTAGGCTTCTACTATTAGAAACAGTAACTACCTCTCCTGTCTAGTTCACAAACATCAGTGCTAAACCTGGTCCTCACAAAGGACACTGGGGCTCGGGGTCATTACAGGGACAGGACACTGTTAACACAGCTTGGTACAGTGGGAATGATGTATCCTGGGGGAATGTCATCATCGTACTCATTCATACACAACCTGCTACTCTGGAAACTGGTCATCACCTCACTAGCCCCATAGCTTTCACCAGAAAAACCTGTTAGATTCATGGAATTAATGGGAAAAATATGCTTACCATAACAATCTGCCATAATTTCTTATTGTAACATTATAAGCATCTCTGTCTTCTGCAGTCTGTAACAACAAAATTGCCCTTTAAAAAAAGGACAAGGTATTTTAAATTATCTAAGTGCAATAGCATTCTTTTACTCATCCTCCTTAATTGAATCTACAGATTTTTGTTTTCTTCATTTAATTCTACTAATTATTTAACTAGTTCTATAACAGCTTATTTATATTTTATTAAACTGGTACCACAAAAGCACTTAATAGATTTTAGATTGTCAGGAAAATAATAAAAAGTGACCTCTTAATAAGAGAAATCACTTACCATACTTGAGCTTTAAATATTCCAAAGATTTTAATCTAAACATGGGGAACAACTGGGTTGATGTTTTAAAGTTTTGACATATTTGAAGTATATAGAATTTGAAGTACATAGTACGCTCTTAAAATTATTTATATACTAGAAGTTTGAGGTAGGAAGCCAGGAAATCAAGTGCTTTCATGTGCCTTTACCTGCTACATACAGAAAGATATTTAAGCAATAATGAATTCAGAGACGGGAATGAGTCATCAGGAGTCTCAAGAGGCTTAGAATAAATACAACATGCTGACAGCCCATATTTTTACCTTCTCATGCTCAGTCCCCTTTGGGCAAGCAGGGAAATGTCTCAACAACTAAAGGAGTTGGATATTTAATGACTTTTTTTTTTTCTGTTAAAGATTAGCCAGGGAGAAATAGCCAAGAAGAGCTTTTAATGCCCCTGATGTTACATGAAAAACAAAAATTTGCCAGAGAAGTCTAAAAGACAGTATTACAGAAACAGTATCATATTAAAGACTGTACCTGTGGTTAGATTTATACCTAATTTGTAATTTCAAGTCTCAAATACTTGCTTAAGGAGAAAACAACAGTGGTGATCAGTCAAGAAAGAGTGGTGTATATCCAAGTGACCATGGAGTTGCCATTTTAAGCAAAGGCATAACCAGTGTTAGACTCACAATATTTGTGATTATAATGTATACCAAAAAAAGTAGCAAGCATTCTAAAGCTGCCTAGTTTTCTCTGTTTAAAAATCCTGCTCACTGTTGTATCCTATCAAATTTCTACAGTTTCTTTATTGGTAACTTTATTGTAATGTTGAAAGAAATAGAATTGTGGGTTTTCATAAACCTCTCTCCACATACACCTGGCAAAATAACTTCTTGATTATACAGCCTCCAGTACCATCTAGTGATTACTTCTTTAACTACAAAGAGATCCATACAAGGATGGCAAAGCATTTGGGACACCTCGATTACTTATTATCTGACAAGGCTTCTTCTAAACATCTGTTTATTTAGATTTAGGGCAGTGATGTGCCTCAGAGGTTAGGCAATCAGGCCTTTTAACTTTTCGTCTAGTACTCATGAGATCAACAGTGATTTTCTTATTCACAGATCGATAAATTTTTTTTAAATTTTTTATTTATTTTTGGCAGCGTTGGGACTTTGTTGGTGCGTGGGCTTTCTCTAGTCGTAGCAAGCGGGGGCTACTCTTCGTTGCGTTGCACGGGCTTCTCATTGCAGTGGCTTCTCTTGTTGCAGAGCACAGACTCTAGGTGCATGGGCTTCTGTAGTTGTGGCACGTGGGCTCAGAAGTTGTGGCTCGCAGGCTCTAGAGCACAGGCTCGGTAGTTGTGGCGGACGGGCTTAGCTGCTCTACGGCATGTGGGATCTTCCCGGACCAGGGCTCGAACCCGTGTCCCCTGCATTGGCAGGCAGATTCTTAACCACTGCGTCAGCAGGGAAGCCCCACAGATCAATTAATTTGTAGACAATAAAACTCCAAGTTGATTTCATTTCCTCTCACTCTCCCGGCTGGTCATCTCACTCAAGCACGTTGTCCTTGTTTCTTCAACATACCAAGTCCACTCCTGCTTCAGAGCACTTGTTCTTGCTGCTCCTTCTGCCTGGAATGCTCCTTCCCTGATAACCAAATGGCTTATGGCCCCACTTCATTCAGGTCAGGCCTTAATTGCCTCCTTAGGAAACCTACCTCTTAAACCTATCTCAAATTTGCTGCTTGCCTCTCTAGTGTCTGGCCCTTTACTTTACTTTGATTTTCTTTCCTAGCAATT
The DNA here is from genome assembly GCF_949752795.1 of Hyperoodon ampullatus. Lineage (NCBI taxonomy): Eukaryota > Metazoa > Chordata > Mammalia > Artiodactyla > Ziphiidae > Hyperoodon > Hyperoodon ampullatus. Next base: position 98,985,710 of record NC_136917.1, on the reverse strand, counting down.
GTTACCATCACAGATGTTTATTAGCTTACAATGCGCCTCCCCTCCACCAGAATATGAGCTCCATGAGAACTGAGCCTGTGTTTGTTTTAATTCACTGCTAAATTGCCACTGCCAAAGGACACTGCTTGACACATAGCAGTTTAACAAATATTTACTGAATGAATAAATACGATATAGTAGACATTAAAGTGATTCAAAATAACATGTAATTTTTTCTCATGCTTTAAATCTCATTTCTTCTCTGAATAAACACATCTTTAATAATAAAGCAAGACAAACTGTAAAGGGACAGATTTTTCTAAAACCTGAGGGGATTTTTGGTTTGGTTTTTATTTTTTCTTCTCTCTCTGTCTCTCTCTTTCTCTCAGGTTGAGCAATAGAAATGAAAATATAGCTGAAAATTTAGAACTGTATATTTTCATATACAAAATGTAATAATAATAAATAATGAAAGATCAGGAAAAGTATCAGAACATTTTATTAGTACCTTCCTCATGAAAATGAGACTATACCTTAAAAAGGCCAACTGACAAATAAGGACCACATTTCAATTAAAGGGAGCCTTTACCTTTGGTATGCATCTGCTGCTTCCTTCTTCAGTTGTAGATGTTCATTTAAGTAACCCAACATTGTGAAAGCTGGAGCATAATTCTGAATTCTTTCTGGAAATCCAAAAATATCTTTTCTTTGCATGTGCATAATGGTTGTGTTTGTAAAATATGAGTTTTATTTTCAATTTTTTTCAATATTTTAAACACTAGATTACTTCCTGAGGTCATGGGCATTGCTAAGAATAGTAGTCTGATTTTATCCTGACTATAAAGTATCAGTAATCACTTCAGAACTCTTTTAAATTATTGAGTAACATCTATAGTTACATATGGCTTCTACTTATGTTTTAAAGTTTAAACACTTTTTTATTCCCAAAGGTATAACAATTTGAAATCATAGCTCATGTTAAAACTGGTCATTTGAATTGTAAGGAAATCCAGTTCTTTGGCTAGTCACTTAAACCTTCCTGTGATTAAGTTTAGCAACAATTTCTCTGGGTGGTTCTGTTCCAATTTCTATGTATTTTTTAAAAAAATTCAGTATTGTACTCTAGAAACAGAAGATGATTTGGGCACTTTCAGTGTAGTATTTTGAATTCTAATGTCAAAAAACATCATATATCTGCTAATGTGCAAGGGAGAAAGAAACACATCGGATCAACTTAAGTTGTGTTGGGAAGCAAGCCTTCAAATCTCTTAAACTGTTTAACAGAGTAGAGTATAATCACATCTTATGTGATGGTTAGGTTCTAACTGTCAAAGCATAAGGTAAAAATCACACGGTTAAAGTGATTCTTGCAAAATTCTTAGGTCATCACACAAGAAGGTCACCAAACTGAGTCAAATTAAGAGGAGACCCATAACCTTCATCCACTCTCACCCTGAGGCCAACGGTCAGCAGGACAAATGATTTATCTGCATTTTCTCTTGTCCCCCCCTCTCTTTTCTGCTTCTAAATTAATATTTTTTTGGCCAAGCACATATAATTGAATTTGTTAAATGAATATATGATACGGCTCCACTACAGACTCAAAAACCTAGCTATTTATACCTGTCAGAGACTGTTTGTTGTTCCAGGTATCTGAATTTTGCAGAAAGCTAAAAATTTACCTCTTTATGTAAACCCTTCACAAACGTTTCCCATTCTGTAAGGAAACCTATCAGTAAAATTTCTGATCATACACTTTCTCAGAGGCTCTAGGTATTCATTAGAGTCATTCATCTGGGCACACTGCATAACATTTTAATGTCCCGAAGTGCTGATGTTTATAAATGAACTGCCTTCTACTCAAGTGCCCCAGGCTCAATGCAGGAAGAGTATTACCATCCTGCGTATTACAATGATGAGGTATTTTCTCTTCTGCTTTTCAGTTTATCTGATTCTTCATATTATTCAACTGTCAATATTACTGCTTAAATGCCTTGCTTCTTTATTAGAATTTTGTCAAGGGATAAATAAGATGCTAGTGAAACTAACATTTCTTGAGCATCTAGGATATGCCAGGTACTCTGCATAACATTTTATATATATCATCTCATTAAACCCTAAGCAACAGATACTTTCACTCTTGTATTATAGGTAGGAAAACTAAAATTCAATTTGGTTAATAAGCCCAAGGTTTCATCATGGCTACTAAGTGGTGGAGCTGAGACTAAACCCAATATTAGTTTTATTAAGGAAGAAAGTAATTACAATAGATGGTTAATTAAATTTCACCATTCTGTCCTTTTCCTAAGGCTAAACATATTTTTCCAGTATGTTGAAGAAAGATCAGGTGTTAAAGTGGGACGTTAAAGGCACTGGGTTTGGAACTTAAAGCATATTACCTCATTGAATTCTCAGATCTTTGCAACCTCAGTATTATTATCTCTACTTCCCAAGATTAACAGAAGTTAAGGGAAGTAAAATGCTTGGCCTAAGATTGCAGAGAAAGTAAACAGCAGAGCTAGAACAGCAGCAACTCAGGACCATTAGGCTCCAAAATGCTTCCTACTACAACATGGAAATCACTTCTACCTTCAATCATTAGGTAATAACAATTTTCAGCACTCTTCAAAAATCTTTAGTAAAGTTTAAAAAGCAGAATACTTGGCCGTGGGGGGGAAAGGGCAAATTCATGTCTTAAGGAGCTAATATTTAATTTGGAATTAATTTTAAATTTAATTAATTTAACTTCTTTAAATTATCTCAACAATTATTCATATATCTTGCCTTTGTATAACAGGTGCCTTACCTGTGTATTTACTCAAAACCACTTGTGCTGCTGGAATTGCATTCATCTGGAGGATGTTGTACTGGTACAGCTCCGTGTCTCTGTTGCTTTTATCTTGCAATGTTGTACAGACCCAATACGCGTAACCTATTGCTCCCTCCGTCTGTAAAAAAGCCAAAGTTAACAAGTAGACACAGGGTAATAAATCTGTCAAGAAAAATTAAGAAATGAAACAATGTACTTCAATACAGTAAATATCACATCTTAGTCTTCTAAGTCAACTGGTAAGTGCCTTTAAATAAAGGGTCACTATGATACAACACAGCTAAGAACATATTTAAATCACTTGCTTCAAACCTAAGTAGAAGAATCAAGCAGGATAAATAAAGGGGAAAAAAACAGAGCCCCTCCTGATGGGTTGGTTTACTTCTTCTCAGCATCATTTCCATAGGTCAACAAATAATTACCAATCAAAAGAATTCTAAAACACTTTCATAAATAATCGAGAAATGTCAACCAACTCTAGTATTTATCTCATTTGTTTTTTGTATTAATGGTTAACTCCTTTTTATTGCTTAGCATTCTGTAGGTATGGACGTACCAGTTTGGTTTTTTTTTAACATCTTTATTGGAGTATAATTGTTTTACATTGTTGTGTTAGTTGCTGCTGTATAACAAAGTGAATCAGCTATAAGTACACATATACCCCCATATCCCCTCCCTCTTGCGTCTCCCTCCCACCCTCCCTATCCCACCCCTTTAGGTGGTCACAAAGCACGAGCTGATCTCCCTGTGTTATGTGGCTGCTTCCCACTAGCTATCTATTTTACATTTGGTAGTGTATATATGTCAATGCCACTTTCTCACTTCGTCTCAGCTTACCATTCTCCCTCCCCATGTCCTCAAGTCCATTCTCTACATCTGTGTCTTTATTCCTGTCCTGCCCCTAGGTTCTTCAGAACCTTTTGGTTTTTTTTTTAGATTCCATATGTATGTATTGGCATATGATATTTGTTTTTCTCTTTCTGACTTACTTCACTCTGTATGACAGACTCTAGGTCCATCCACCTCACTACAAATAACTCAATTTTGTCTCTTTTTATGGCTGAGTAATATTCCATTGTATATATGTGCCACATCTTCTTTATCCATTCATCTGTCAATGGTGGTTTATTTTTTAGTCTCAGTTTCTATTCTGCATGACTACTTCATCTATTGAATCCCAATGTCATTTCTTCATCAGCTCTTTAATGACAGTTTAATCTGTTTTTTAAGAAAGAATGAAGAGTAGAGACAACTGCTATCATTAACATCTGATACCACTATGTATTCATTTTCTCAAGGACAGTACTTTATTCATTAATGAATCCTGAAGAATGCTCAAATTCTTACGTGCATACTGAGTTCTGTAGTGTGCCTGAAGAGATCCATGGTGTCATAACTTGCAACTGTCTCTGCAATTAGAGCCTATAAAAGGAAAAAGGAGGCTCTTAATGTGTTTTAAAAGGACTACTACTACTACTATTACTACTACTACAACTCCTACTAACAATAATAATAATAATAAATGAAACTCTTTGGCGGAACCAAAGGTTTACTAGCTGTGCTTAAAAGAAAAGTTAACTTCTTTTTCAATCTTGGCTACCGTATTCCCATGGTTCAGAGGACCAGAATGACTTGTTAAATTAGCCCTTAAGCTGAAAGATGCTTGCAGAACTCCATTTGCAACCAGGGAGTTAGTAAAATGATCCACATAAAACTCCTCAGAACACTGATAAAGCTATGCTACCTTCTCCCTTCCCTTCCCCCAATCTATTCATACTGGTATTTGTCTGGATTAGAGTTGTTAATCACAGGGTCACCTCAGATTCAGCTGGAAAGCTTTTAAAAAGGAGATCCTCTCCCCTAGAAATCTAGCTTCCATAGATCTGGGTAGAGTCTCAACATGTTTATTTTTTAAAACTGCCTCAGGATTTTAAATATTATATCTATGCCACTGACTTCATAGATTATGTGATAGTTAAAATTACTTTCAAGCTCACCTATCTTTTATAAGAAAGCAGGGGGATTTTTTTAGTTATCATACATTACTAATTAAGAAATTAGTATTAAGCCGCCCTCTATTGTTACCATTTTAATTAAATCTACTAATTACCTCCTGAAATAAATTTTTTTTAAGAACAGAAATAATTTAAAAATAAGAAAAGGGACTTCCCTGGTGGCACAGTGGTTAAGAATCTGCCTTCCAATGTAGGGGACACGGGTTCGAGCCCTGGTCCGGGAAGGTCCCACAAGCCACGGAGCAACTAAGCCTGTGCGCCACAAATACTGAGCCTGCGCTCCAGAGCCCACGAGCTACAACTACTGAGTCCGCATGCCACAACTACTGAAGCCCACGCTCTGCAACAAGAGAAGCCACCACAATAAGAAGCCCACGCACTGCAACGAAGAGTAGCCCCCGCTCGCCGCAACTAGAGAAAGCCCACGTGCGGCAATGAAGACCCAATGCAGCCAAACATAAATAAAATTTTAAAAATAAATAAATAAAAATAAGAAAAAAAATACTTAAGTGACTCTGATGAGCATCTCAGACCTACTGACCTACAGCAGTGTTACTCAAAGTGAAGGCCCTGGACCACCAGCATCGTCCTCAGTTGGGAGCAGTTAGAAATGCAAATTCTCAGGCCCCCCGGGTCCAAAACCTTACATAGAGATTAGTGTAGTAATGCCACTGCTCCCAGATGCTACCACAGCTAATGGCAACAGGAGTTTGCCTTTCCTAACTCTGCGTTTCACCGATTAACTAGAATCAGACCCAAGAGTCAAAGTACAATAGAAGATATCTAATCCCTGATGAATGATTTTCTAATAGGGGTGATGCTCCCACTCGTCTCTAAACTGAAACAATCAACCACTTACTAATTTATTACAACTTCTCAACTAGACAAGATCTTGGAGGCCACTCAGGCCAATCCCCTTCTTCTTTTTTTTTTTTTTTTTTTTTTGCCGTATGCGGGCCTCTCACTGTTGTGGCCTCTCCCGTTGCGGAGCACAGGCTCTGGACGCACAGGCCCAGCGGCCATGGCTCACAGGCCCAGCTGCTCCGCGGCATGTGGGATCCTCCCGGACCGGGGCACGAACCCGTGTCCCCTGCATCGGCAGGTGGACTCTCAACCACTGCGCCACCAGGGAAGCCCCCCTTCTTTTTCAGGTAAGAAAAATGAAATCCAGAAGTGATATGTTAAGGTAAAACAATTAGTAAGTGACAGACTCAGACTAGTAACCTGATTTCTATTTGACAGTACAAAAATCTAAACTTTGCCGGGTGGGGGCGGGTGGGTACTCATAAACAAGTACCAAATCAAATATGAAGATTTTACAGAAAATGAGAGAACATAATCAAAATGATCTTTGTAAATATTCATTTTTTTGATAAATGTATGTTAACAGAGTTCTAGGTTTATTTTTTAAGAATAATAATGGCAGAATGATGGTGTTCAAAGTCCCTCAAATCAAAGCTTAATCATTACACGCTGTATGACCTTAGGCATGATACTTAGGATCTTTTAGCTTCAATTTCCACACACAAAGAGCCTAGCACAGCAACTGGCACAAAGTAAGCCCTCAAATGCTATCATTATTATCAGTGTTGTTTATATTAACACGTTATTTATACCACTTTCTATTAACATGTTATAAAACAGATTTTTAATAACTATACGTTATATATCTTACTTGTCCAATCCAGCAGATTAAATAAGATGGATCAAGGGATTGAGCCATTTTGAAAGCTTCATGAGCTTGCTAGGAAAAAAAGGCAAAAAATAACAAGCCATTTTATAAACTTTGTATTAAAGCACTTATATTTAAAAACCATAAGAGAATAAGAAAAGTCAGACTTGTAAACATAAATACAAATGAACCTAAAACTTCACTGTTTAAGCACAATTGGCAATGCTTAAAACTATGTCTTAAATATAGTCCTGAAAGAGTCCCGGATTCAACAGATTTCTCTACAGGCTTAGGGATTCTGGTCCTCAATGAAAGGGCACTGTAGGTGTCTACCTCGTAGTCTACAGAACTTTGAACCAATCACCCATCTATTTGCTAAGCCACAGGTCTGATGGAAATAACTAGAGAAGGCTGAATCTATTCCCCTCTCTTGGAGCTCAACTGGGAAGATAAAAACTAACAACCAGTGAGGTCTGAGACCTGCTACTGGGCGAAAGGAGTGGTCAACATAAATCTGAGCTCAACAGTTAGGAAACTTTCAAGTTACCCCACTTGGGACACTTTAAATCATATGCTTTTTTTTTCTGCTACAGAGAATAACTTATTATATGTTGCTTTATATTGTTTTCCCAATAATCTATCTATGTGTGGCAGGAAACAGTCTTTTTTTCTCATAAGAAAGTAAGCTCATGGGCAACAACTGCACCACACTACCATAAAACCACATTCGTAGCTTATTAACTAAGACTTGGCTTTGTTTAAATTTTTAAAAAATATTTTCACATATTTTAAGATCCAAATTAATATTTTTCTTCATTCTATTTACAATCTTCTAAAGCAATCTCTGCAGTGACTTCATGTATCCCTGAGAATACCACTGAAGTGATTTTAAAAGGATGATATTCAATATACTGCCTGAAACACAAAACAGTACAGATGTGCTATTATATATAGATTTGTGGAAACTTCTAAACATGACCTATAAACATGCTCCCCATTACTGTAGTTCCAATTCTCTATATACAACTCTTCAAGGATGACAGTTTACACTGTGGCATGTAAAGGGATTAATATCTGCTAAAGGCAAATCTAAATTACCAAGCAAAGGTTAAATTTAAGTTTCTAGAGAGTACTAATAAATGCCCTTACTTCATCACTCCGTCCCCAACACAGCCTACATGGGTCTCCTCTTAATGTGTAAAAGATAAAAAGAAAAACACCCAAATAATTCATAACAGAATTATTTTAATCTCCAAATGAAAAAAACAACATAATTATAAAACCAGAAATTTCTTGTGACATGGAAAGGGAAATAAATCTTACACATTCATTATTCAATATAATAAAGTGAACGCTATCAATGATCTAGCATCTTAGAGAGCATGCTGGATAGATAACAATGTGCAAAGTATTTCTCCACAACAAGTTAAGCTATTATGAAGAGGACATATATAGAAAATGTTCTTCACTTTTAACAGGACAAAACAGATAATATATGTACCTCAATCTTTTCATTTGCAAGGTATAACACTCCCAAGTTGGTCCATGCAACAGCATTCTAAAAAACACACATATACAAAATTAGGCCCCTTGTCTACATAGCAGTCTCAGAAAATCATTAACACTAAATTTTGAAGTTATTTTGCATAGACAGAGACACGTAACACTCACAATTTGTTCTGACTGGATTGATTTGATGAAACAGTGCTGAGCAAGGGCATAATTTCTAATACCTGAAAAATACAGACTTCAATAAAACTGAACTTTACTGCCTGAAAACAGGCAATCTTCTAAAAATATTGAACTGCTACTCAATTCTTACCAGTGTAACATGAAACTACACCAAGAGCATTCCAGTATAAGTGGTTATTACTGTCAAGTCTCACAGCCTTTTTCAGACACTGAAAAGTAAAAGTAGATAAATTTTTATTTCTCAGAATATTAGCATTTATATCAAGATAAATGTGGTTTTATGTCAAAACACTACAGAATTTACTTTATCAAAAGCATCTTTCAGAAAAGCCCTTAGTTTTTTTAAAAGTTTATGAAAAATTTCTCAAAACCATACATGCAAAGATTTCTCCAACAGCTCCTGAAGATCATTCGAGTTGCTGCCTGTTTCTGCTAGATGTTGTGCTTGGCGATAATAATTAATTCCAAGATCACACCACGTGTTAGATGTAGACATCAGTTTTAATGCACGACCATAACACCTATGGAAATATAAAAGTGAATGTTATATTGTGTTATGATGTTTTAATTTGATTTGAAGGTCATCCACTGGCAATCTTTGTAAATTACCTTCCTCCAAGATGGAGGAGCTCATTTTTCTTTAATACTTGTTTTCCTTCTTTCTGACCTAGGAGGACTCCTAAGACACTAACATTCACTTTAGATGGTGAGACAGCATACAGACTGGTACAAGCATCCCCAACTAGCTTCCAAAGGCAAGACACATCAGCTCGATGCTGCAGAGCCCTAAAAAAAAGAAACAGTGTGATTCTTACAAATTATTTCCAAAAAGTATGGCGTTTATCTCCCTCACTACTACATACAATTAAAACAGAAAAAGTATACATACAATTTTGATTTAGTTCCTTAGCTAAATGCAGTAAATGCTTTACTGAATTCCTTCCAGCCATCTTATATCTTATCACCTCCTTATTATGAAGAAAGGAAGAGGGGAAGGAGAAGGAATTGACTGTTTTAAGTGACAGAAACTTTGCAAACATTTCTTTGGTACTCTTTACCATTTTTCTTAGAAGCAGCAGAAATCACATAAATAAATCAATAAATTTTCCAGGACCAATTTACCTTTAATACTGAATTTTTTAAACTATGCTTTTTGTGTTTGTCTATTTAAACAAAAACCAAAGCAGTAAAGTTGGTAACTGTCTCATAGTTGATTATTATAAACTTAGGTTTTGCTTGCAGATCTTCCCTCACATATTAAGAAAAAAAAAAGGACTAGTAAATATAAAATATATTTGGTAGTCCAAAGGATTTTTACTCTCTGAGATCAGAATACCAAAAATCTAAACATGAGAATGTGAAAAACCGTATTTATTGAAGCAAGAAAGACTCAGTGGACAAGCTCAAAAAGTAAATAAAAATATTAATTATGGTGATAAAGGGCACTTCTTTTTAGAATGAGAAAATCTCAGTTATTCATTTCTCTTCACTTTTCTCTTCTCAAAATCTGACAAATAAAACACAGCAATTTCTCAATTAAGCCAAGTCTTGATAATCAGCTATCACAAACAGCTATGTTACTGGCAGATGGGCAAGCAGATGGAACATTTTTCATAGCCTTTTCTACTCATGGAGTCCAGCCAAAAATCATTTTTCAATGTCTTCCTGAGAAACAAGATTAATTACTTCAGTCATCACTGAAAGCCCACTGTGAGATCAGGAGGAAGGACAACACTATTTGTAGCTCTTTTGCCTAAATATCTTAGTGTAATTTCTACACTTGACAGCATGAAAGAAGAAAACAGAGAGGAAAACAGAAAAGAAAACACTGGCAATTTTAGCAACCTAAACTCTTATCTCCTTTTAAGTTCAATAAAAAATAAAATATCTGTAAAGTGAAATAACTTCTATCACCCTTACACTAGAACTGTGGTAGTGTGAATTTTAAGTCTAGAAGTAAATAGAAATGTGGGGATATCACTTTAAAAGTTTTGATTACCTCCTCATAATTAGTTGTGAGTGTTATCCAGAACAAAATTCCCCAGACTCGGAAAGGCAGTCTTTGTAGCTGAAGTATCATCACTCAAAGGTTCACATTTACCCTTAAATACTAGTTCAAACAAATTACACCCCTCTTCACAATACCTTCCTCTTTGGAAAGAGCTATATGTATTACATAAGACTTGAAAAGTAGCAATAAAAATCAGTGGGAGAAAAGAATGAAGTTTTCATTTCAGATTTGGTTCATGTTCAAAGCAAAGCAATTCTAGAGCAAGTAAATCAACACGACACACAGGAGAGGGCAAGTAGGGAAAGGAAGGAAGTGAAGCACAAGAAAGATGTTTAAGAGCAAAAAAATTTAATTCTATGTCTAACTTGAGTTTTAGTCATCTATCACAAATAACACTTCTACCTAACTAATGAATTTAGTTCTACAAAATAACCAGATTTACTGAAATTTTTCTGATTTATTTCTTGTTATTTGATATCATTTCTTTTCCTACACAGATTCCCTCCAGGAGTAATCAGACTGCTCATCTCCCTTCACCTTCAGCTCTACCAATTAGTCTGAAATGGGCCCTGATCACTGAATGTAAAGCCTATTGTGCACCTGAAGCCCCATTTTCCAATCAGTTCCAATTAGAGATACTTGCATCTCTAGGTCTCCTGAAAGAGAACAATAACACGTGGTACCCAAGCTGCTGCTCCACTAGCTGACTACTTCTTCCTTCCCATCCTTCTCTATGCTTCCAGCATGTCAGCTGCTAAAAGCAAGAAATTGTATCTGTTCCCCAGTGCAAAATTAATACAATATGTATGTTACAGAATTAACTGACTAGTCTGTTACTCTTTTATGTTTGAGATTCTGAATAATGATTGCCATAGCTAACAGGATAAACAAAGCATGATTTCCTAAAATTGGCTTTATTATATAATACTAAGAAAATGAACTCATAAATAATGATACTAACCGAGTAAAATATTCCAGTGCTTTCTCTATGTAGTCTACAGCTTTCCCATCAAGATAATCGACTAGAGCTGCTTTTGCCATCATGAGATGGCATTCACCCAAACCTAAAATCAGGGAAGTTTGTAGTTGTTAAAATATATAAAAGAAACACTGAGAATGAACATCAAATAAATTCATTGGTGTTATATTACAGCCACTTTCCAGAAAACAAAACTTAATGGTATTTTATAAAAGTTATCTTTAAGCATGGTCTTGATGCATTTATTAAAGAATTCAAATTGCAGGGTTCTCCTGGAGTAAACATGTACTAAAAGATAAAAACTATCTATGGAACCTAAGAATTTCCTTGATTTTGGGCAAATTACTTACCTCTTAAAATCTTAGCTTTGAAAATGGGGATATTACCTAATAATATCTAATATGATGCTACTTGCTATCATATTACCATTTATTAGGTGTTGTGAAACAAGATTTGACCTCTTTATATTCAAAACTATGTAGCAAACTATACTATAAAAAATAATGAAACAGCAATTTCCTAAAGTGGCCAGTAAACATGTAATAAATGTGAGTTCTCCTTCTGTTAAGGAGTTTTATAAAAAAATTTTTTAAAAAGGGTTTCAAGGCCTAAGTTACATGTCACTTAAAACATACACTATTTCTAAATTAAACCCCCCACTGTTTCTTTAAAAAGGAAAAGGAGGGAAGCAAATATAATGAGCTCCAGGGTTTTTTTAATGGTTAGAAGTAATCCTTAAAAAATTAATTAAATATGGATGGTGGTGTTTTACTTTAAATTACCAAAAATAGTTTAAGAATGAACAGGTATCTATAAAGGAACTAAAATTAATTTAGATAATTACAAAACAATGTAAGTTGGCTCTAAAGTTCAAAAAGTTTAAAAATGAGATTCTATAATTTACAAAGTAACTAAAAGGTATTAAGATATTCTGAGAATATAGTGAATTAATTATCAAAATATAAGAGCAGGGAAATTCTTGTTTTAGAGATCCGTTTTTAGATGCCACAGCTATCATACTTTTTATCTAAAAGCTAAAACTCTATCATATTACTATTTATTAACTGTTATGAAACAAAATTTCATCTTTCTATATTCAAATCTATATAACAAGCTATACTATAAACGGTTCATACCGGACACTTGCTGTTGACTAAAGAAGTTCTTTTCAAGTTACTCGATACATTTAGAAATTTATTCAAGGATTTTATACTTCAGTATCACAAAAGACAAAGGAGCTATTAAAGAGAAATTACCTTTCAAAGCAGGCACATAATCTTCTTTCTTTTTAATGATCAGCTGGTATTGAGCTACCGCCTCTTTATATTTGCCTAGGATTTGCTGTATTGCTGCAACCTTAAACACACTGTATGTGGATTCGGGGTTCAGCTCACTGGCTTTTGTGAAGGATTTCAAGGCTGTTGTATAGCCACCTCTGCTTAAATATGCCTCTCCTAATGACTCCCAACAATTGAAGTCCTTTGGGTCTGCCCTCAATGCTGCCTGTAAACTAAAATTTCAAGAAAGAGTAAGAGAACTAAAAGTAATAGAACTACTTCCATATCTGAAAGAAAAATACAAAGTAATTTAACTGAATCGCACATATCCATGGTTCCTCCTATAGATAAAAGTGGAAAACCATATTTATTTAAAGCAAGTATACCTGTTCCTTTTATGACATGGGTTTTTTTTTTTTTTTTTTTTTTTTTGTGGTACGCGGGCCTCTCACTGTTGTGGCCTCTCCCGTTGCGGAGCACAGGCTCCGGATGCACAGGCTCAGCAGCCATGGCTCACGGGCCCAGCCGCTCCGCGGTATATGGGATCCTCCCAGACCGGGGCACGAACCCGTATCCCCTGCATCGGCAGGCGGACTCTCAACCACTGCGCCACCAGGGAGGCCCCATGGGTTTTTTAATACTAAGAAATTTTATTGTAATTTTAGAATGAATCAAAACAAAATAAATTTTTGAAGAAATGCTCACCAAAATTTCTTTCCCTGGACTATGTAGGAGAACTGCAGTTTCCTATCCTACCAGAATAGGTATATATCTCAATATGCCTCATCAGTCTATAAGCCCCCACCAAGCCTCCTACCAAAACGAAAATATGAGAGTTGAAAAAGAGGAACAACAGGCATGCTTTAAATTTCTGATCAGATTCCATAGCCATGAAAAAATTTTAAATGCCTGTATTCTAGGTATTAACATAAATCAGAACAACTTTGACTCAAACATATTTTCTTTACATGGTTCAAATCAAATTACTAAAAATGAGCTGCTCCAAATGCCCTTCAAGCTGCCAGTGTCTCCCCTTCCCCAAAACAATGCTTGTCAGTGGGAGAACAACAAAGATATTAACCTTGGCTTTTTATCATTCCTTACATGTCTACTGAGAACCTGCTATATACATTATACTATTAAGACTTCACTTCCCTGAATGGCTCTCTCCTTAACACAAGGACATCAGTTAATCCAATTTTGTAATTCCAGTGCCGTGCAGATAATAAGAACCAACGAACCATAAATAAATTTTGCTATTTCTTCCCTCGAAATACAACCTGGTATGAGGCAACTTATAAGTTCATTTTGGATATAAATGGAATTTAATTTAAGGAACCATTAGGCTGTCTATCAGAGGTTAAATATAGAAAGGTGCCTTACTCAGCCACTGCTTGAGAATGTTGACCAGCTTTTAAATAGTATAGTCCTCGCCTAAGCCAGGCCCATTTTGCCGCTCCAGCACTTGCCTTTTCAGTGACTGTTGTTAGGATAGCTAAGGCAGTTTCCTAATAAAAAGAAAAGACTAGTATTAGAGATATTAAATATTATAAAAATACTCAACACTTATGTAAACAGATATATTTTTCATTTACCACTTTTGATTTTTTAAACTTACACTGGTATATACTGTACCACACTTTCAACATTAAGTAATTTAATATCTGCCAATAAAAAGAAAATTTACTATTTATAAGGAGTGGCAGAAATATTTCTATAGCATCGACAAATAAAAATTAAAAAATAATAACTTTCACGTACACATATAAAAATATTTCTATTTCTATACTCAGGATTAAAAAAAAGGACAAAAGTGTTTAAATTATTAGACATACCATCTCTTCAAGCTCTACACTTAAGTCAACTGCTGCAGCTCCAGATTCAGCATCAGTGTCATCTAATTCAAAAGCTTTCCTGTAACATCCACGGGCTCTGTTTCTATCTCCTACTACATCCCTGTAATAATGACCTAAATAGCAGAAAACTTTGCCCATGTATGTATCCAGTTTGGCAGCCTGTGAAATAAAAATTGATAATAACAGAATAGTGAAGTTTGTTTGGATGGGTCCCTTTAAAAACACAAAAGATAAATACACAGATTAAAGAAAAAAATTAAATATACAAAAATAGCCAAAACATCCTTTAACGTAAGATTTAAAGCAGACATGAAAACTGGCCATCACCGGTTACAAAAAACAAACAAGTATAAAAATACTATTTCTCTGCTAAAAGAAATGGGAAATTAGAGTTATTATTTCATCAATCTGTTTCTATGAGTCAAGATAGGAATGTACAACTTCTAGGTGTTACACATCTAAAATATAAGAAGTTAAACATGTAGAAGTATATAAGACTCACATGCCAATAAAAGTACAGTGGAAATTACCTAAAAACAGTATTGTTTTCCAAAGGTACTTATGTCTCATTTTCTATAACACGTGTTTCTTAAATTAGTAACTTTTACATTTTTATGATTTAATTTTCTCCTTGAAAATCCATACAACATTCTCACAAAACCTTATGTGTGAGAGATGAAACACAAAAAAAAATTCAGTAAAGAGTAATTTTAAGTACCTAACTTATGTGATTATTATATTTGATTTCATAATGAATCCATTTCAACTAAGAACTAAATAGCATATCTTACCTTTAGAAAATGGGTAAGAGCCTTTGTTTTATCTTTTCTTGTTTCTTCGCCCATAGACCAATACGTTAACCCAAGTTGGTAATGATATTCAGCAACTTCAGCATCTTTCTCAAGAGCTAGCTGAAAACTAAGTCACAAAAGGGAAGAAAGGAATATTCAGATAGATAGACAGATAGATAGATAGATTTAAAAAAAAATAGGAGACACCTAGTTGGAACAATGAAAGTTTGACTTATTCAAGGATGGTAAATTAGAAGCAAGTCATTACTTTAGGATATAGATCATGAGAAAAAAAAATGATTAGAAGAGGAAACCAAATTTAAAACCAAACATTATATGTGCTTACTGAACATTATGATCAGCTAATGAGATTTCAAACCCATCATGAAATTTTCTATAGTTACTGTGCTACATGCTAAATACCTTTCTTAAAAATACTAAGGCTTGGGGCTTCCCTGGTGGTAGAGTGGTTGAGAGTCCGCCTGCCGATGCAGGGGACACGGGTTCGTACCCAGGTCCGGGAGGATCCCACATGCCGCGGAGCGGCTGGGCCCGTGGGCCATGGCCGCTGAGCCTGCGCATCCGGAGCCTGTGCTCCGCAACGGGAGAGGCCACAACAGTGAGAGGCCCGTGTACCGCAAAAAAAAGAAACCCCCAAAAAACCCAAAAAAAAACCCCAAAAAACCTAAGGCTTACAAAGATCAAATTTATGTAAAACTAGATCTTTATCAAACCCATTCATTTTGAATTTTTCAAGAAATATTAAATTAAGATAGGACTAGGTTTATGAGCAATCTAAATACATCCTTACCATTTTTCTGCTTGTAGATAGTCCTTTTTGGTAAAATGAATCAAAGCCTCCAGGGCATGAGCTTCAGCTAGGTCAGGGTAAGAAGAGAGAAGGTCTTCCATAATCTATAAAGAATATATCTATCAGTTCCATATCCAGATAAAAATAACTTTTAACTTAAAAAAAAAAAAGTTTAAATGAAAACACCAACCTTTGAAGCTTCATCTAATGAGCCTTTGTTCAGATAGGCCAAGCCTTTGAGAACCAAAAGTCCTGGGATATTATTTGCATCAGAAACCTAGAAAATAATTGTAAAGAAATGCTATAAATCTACAACACAATGCAGCAATGTTTTGCTTTAACTAAAGAATGACCATGGTATAAAGACTTAGAGGTCCTGATTTCTATCACTATTAACACTTTCATTCTTTGCAATCTTTTTATTAAAGAAAATTTCAAATACATTAAAAAATTAGAGAATAGCATAATGAACCCACATGTACTTATCATCGTTTCAAAATTATTAGCTCAAAGCCAATCTTTTCTCATCTATACCTCCACCCATTTCACCACACTCCTGCTTAGATTACCCCAGAAATTATAGCTCTTCATCTGATAGTTTAGTATCTGTATCTAAAAAATACATTTATTTTTAATAACATAATCATACTACCATTATAAACACATAAACAAAACCAACAATACATCCTTAACATCATCAAATAATTAACCAGTGTTCAAATTTATCAGTTGTCTCACAAAATATTTAAAGAATTTGTTTTAATCAAAATCCAAATAAGGTACATACATTTCAACTGGCTGATATGTCTCTTAAGTCTCTTTTAATCTATAGGGTTCCCTTCCATCTCTTTTTTTCTCCCTTAAAATTTAACTGTTGAAAAATATGGGCCACTTTCACAGTTTCTCAGAGTCTGGCTCTTGATGATTGTATTGTCATGGTATTGACATGTTCCCTGGTCCCCTGTATCTTCTATAAATTAGTAGGTCTAGAACTTTGGTATGATTCAGGTTTGATATTCTGGCAAGAATACCTCATGTGTACTTGCACCTGGTTACGTCTAGCTGTCTTTTTTTCTCGTGATGTTAAGCAGCCATTGATCCTCAATGCCTAGATCTATTAATTCATTATGGACTGCAAAATGGTGATTTTCTAATTCTATCATTCCTTCTTTCCTTATTCGATGGCATACTTCAACAAAGAGAAATTTCCCCTCCTCTCATTATCTATTTGATCATTCTGAGGAACAGTTCATAAAGGAAACATAGGATAAATACTTCGATTTTTTCCAATTGGTTCCTTAGCATCCTTCAAAGATTCACTTTACTGAGGATGATTTGTTGATTTTTTTTGGTATCATCATTAACAGATGGATTTAAACTTAAATGATGTGTTTTAATCTACTGCAGTTACTACTGCTCAAACCATCCCCTTTAGCCAGTAAAAATCAGTTCATGCTAGTTCCTGAGCGAAGCTTCTGACATAATTCTAATAGCCTTTTATGGTTTCTTTGGTTTCTAGCATTATAAGGTGTCCTGGGCTCATCTTGTACATTTTCTGTCTCAGACTTGGATTCTACTAGTTCTTCAAGGAACTTTTCATTTGGTTTTTGTTTTTTGTAAAAAAAAAGAGTATGGAAAGGCCTCTCCAAAGCATTCACCCGAAACACACTATTGGTGGAAGGCAAGTATTGAGAGAAAACAAGAAAATAAGATATCTGTTCTTGAAGGATCCTGACAACTGTTCTAATTTTAAAGAAAAACTATGAAATGCAAAGCCTTTTGAAATATAAAAAACAATGATTTTTATAAAAATTCAGAACTCTGCAATATACTGAGTGATATAATTTTAATTTTATACCAAAAATAGCCTTTATCTGAAAAATATCTTTATATTGTTAAAGGCACCATGTTGTTATAATTCATAATTTCCTAGTTTTTGCTAGGGAATTTCAAACTGCTTGAATCAGAAACAGTAAGAAATCAGTTTCGGGCTTCCCTGATGGCGCAGTGGTTGAACGTCCGCCTGCCGATGCAGGGGACGCGGGTTCGTGCCCCGGTCCGGGAGGATCCCACGTGCCGTGGAGCGGCTGGGCCCGTGAGTCATGGCCGCTGGGCCTGCGCGTCCGGAGCCTGTGCTCCGCAACGGGAGAGGCCCGCATACCGCAAAAAAAAAAAAAAAGAAATCAGTTTCCTTCTTAAATATCAATCTTTCTCAGAGTGTTTTTTAAGTTGAATAAAACAAGTAACATTCTCTACCATGAAGCTACAAGTGTCCTTAATAATTCTTGTCAATAATCTATGAAATATTTTCTGGAGAGAAAAATTTAGAATACCAAATTAATAATAATCAAGTATTGATAACCCAAGAGGGCAAAAAGAGAAAAGGAGAATAAGAGCAAGAACTAAAGAAAGAAATTGCATCATATGAAGAACACTGTAAGTACTTAACCAAGAGGCAAACAAAGAACTTTAGGAGTTTCCAAAAAGTGCAGAGGTGGTGAATTCATACCTCTAACACAAAATTTTTGTAAGTAAATATTTGTGGTAAGCAGAGAGTGGTTGATGCCTGGTTGACCGAAAACTAAATAAGGCGAAGGGAAAAATGCAATGATAAGACTACCTGATCAAGAGTACGAATTGCTTCCTCTGAAGATTCATAATCTGAGAGTTTAATCAAAGCCTCTGCTTTCAAATGAAGACAAAGATTCTTCTGATGAAGATTGCCACCAGAGACACCAAGATTATCTATGTTCTTCAGAGCTGACAAAATTAAGGATATCTGAATGAAGACAATCATATCACTTCACTTTTTTTTTCTTTTTAAGGGTAACATATAACAAATTGTAGATATAGTAAGAATAAACTGTCAAAACAATATACATGAAGAATAATTCACAGCTAAATATAAATTCTTCCCTGAACTCTTTATGAAAATATCTGAATTTGAAACAGATCTAAATTTAAAACCTCCATCTTCACGTAACATATAATAAAACTGAACATCCTGAAACACAACAATGGCTGTCTATATCTGCTACATAACAGAGGTTAACCCTTAGCCAAAGCATCTGTCACAAAAATAGCACATTAAGGATAATGGAAGGGAAAAGTCGCTGAATTAGGATGAACCAAGGTAAACTGTTTCCCAACTGCAGAGGCAAGGTCACCAGCCAGGCCAAGAGCAGTGCATCGCTTCTCTGATTTCTTACCCCACACCTGACCTACGTGAGCACTTGCAGATAGGCTCTAAGATACCTCTCCTTGTCTATTACCTACATTGAAGGAATCAAGAATCTACGTTAGAGTGAAGGTCGCAGGTCACACAAGAAGCTTCCCTGTTACAAAGACGGAGCATCACCACACAAGCTTAAACTGACTCTGTCAAAATTCCAAGTGTAGGAAACCTTTGATAAATACTCACTGTTGGTTTAAAAATATAGTAGTAGACATGCACACAGACTTGGTGTGGTTTTTTTTTAACCTCCTCAATGAAATTTAAATTAGTTGGTAACTTAAAATACAAAATAAAGCACCATTATCATTCTCCTTTAAGATGAAAAGAAACAGGGTTGGCCACCCTGGAAGATGTCAAGAATACCTTGATTGCATGAAAGAATAGCTTCCTTAGGTTTATGCATTCTGACTTGGGCTTCTGCCAGACGATACCATCCAGCTGTGCAGAGAGGGCTTTCCTTTAACCCTGAAAGGATAACAGTAATCACAAAATCCAAGGCTTCCATTACGACTGAGATGAATGGCACCACAATCCACTCCCCAAATCAGACTCCTCCCCTCTCCCTTGTAGTCCATATCTAATCAGTCACAAAGTCACATTGATTCCATGGCCTACCACTTCAGTTCAGACCTCCATCATCTATCCCAGACCAATGCAAGTGCTTGCCATCTACTCCAATTCATTCTCTATACTGTAGCCAGAATATTTCTAAAAATACAAATGGGATTATGAAACTCCCCTACTTAAGACTCTCCGCTGGTTCCCAGCTGCCCTTTGGATAACATGGAAACCTCTTAACAAGGTTTGCGAGCCCCCTTTCCAGCCTCAATTCTTGTCCCCTCCTGCTCCCATACTTTATTTTCAAATCTTGCTGAACGATCAGGAGTTCCCTGAACACTAGCTTTTCTCTCACCTCAGGCTATTTCAACTCTTGGCCTAAAATGCTCCTCCCGCTGCCAGGCTTGTATTTGTCATTCAGACCTCAGTATGAAAGACAGTTCATCCAGAATTGTCATACCTGATAAGACTAAATTAAAGCCTCCTAAGCATGGAGATAGTATCCTTATTTTACATGGAGATAGTATCCTTATTTTACAAACGAAAACACTGAGACACAAAGAGTTTAATTAACTTTCCTAAGGTCTTGAAATTAGTGAGTGGCAGAGTTGGAATTCAAACTTAAGCAGACTCCAGAGTATGTAAGTACATTTTTTTGCTTCTATCCTAAATATATATATTCCTTAAAGAAAGGCCCAAAGATAAATGCCTGCTAACAACTATACCTCATGTTATACGTTGCACACTGAACACTCACCTTCTGTTAAGTTCCTAACAGCATCTTCGTACTTTTTGTCTTGTAATGCTTTAATGCCTAAACCAATGAGACCTGGACCACTTTTTGAATCCATTTCCACTAATCTACAACAATACTGTTCTCCCTCATCAGTAAGGCTTCCTGGAATTAAAAGAAAAAGTTATTAGCATACACATACCAATATGTGCCAAAACCTGTACACTTAAATCCCAAGAGCTGTCTTACGCATACACTTCCATATCTTGATTCCAGGAATTCGAAACTTAAATAGACCAACAAATGTAGAAAATATTAACATCTCATAAAGAAAATGATGTTCCTTCTTCTTCTTAAATACCAGAAGTAGAAACCACTTTACACACAGCAGTACGGGTAAACCGAACTTGCTGTCGTACTCAAGGGTTTCAAGCAAGAAACCTATGGCTACCTGCCACGAGGCTAAGACTCAGCCCGCTGTGTGCCACCGGGTCTCCCTTTGCTATCAGCAATAAGAACTTTGGTTGTTAGATGAAGGAATCCCTGTCAAAGGACAGTATCTCTGCCAATCTCTCTCCCTGGACAACAACGTGCTGCTAGAGATGCAGCAGCCAAGATGCCAGATGTAGTGGACTCTTCCAGGAGCCCAGGATCAAAAGACAGGCTACTCAGCAGGATACTGAACAAAGACTTAGTCACATTCTTCTTAAGTTTACATTCAAAACTTTCTTTTCCTATATAAGTTAACAGTTAGGCTTATGTAGTAATCATCCAATGCCTACATTTTGAATTTATTTTGGTAAAAGAAATTAGTTTAGAAAACATTGTAGGTTCTGTTATATTGTATTTCCATTTTCTCCAACCTCAATCATTCTCAGAATTCCTGTTCCCAGAAAAGCACAAAAACAGGTGGAAAATATGATTTCTGTTTTGAGAATAAACTGGGACTACCACTCACCACTTCAATAAGTTGTTTAATCACATACGGAAATTCTTAAAAAGTAACTGAGACAGTAATTTACAACTTGAAGCAATAAATAAGGGGAACAAATAAAAATAATTTATCTGGGGCTTCCCGGGTGGCGCAGTGGTTGAGAGTCCGCCTGCCAATGCAGGGGACACGGGTTCGTGCCGGTCCGGGAAGATCCCACATGCCGCGGAGCGGCTGGGCCCGTGAGCCATGGCCGTTGAGCCCGCGCGTCCGGAGCCTGGGCTCTGCAACGGGAGAGGCCACAGCAGTGAGAGGCCCGCGTATAGCAAAAAAAAATAAAATAAAATAAAAACACAGATATACAACAATGTATATAATCCCTAAGTAACATTTTATATATTAATTGAGAAGTCCAAGTTAGCACCAAAAGTTCAAAGACTTCATAATGGCTAAAGAGTTAAAACTTCAATACTGTTTGGTGAAATATGAGAATAAACTGGAAGAAATACTATCTTGGTTAATAAGCCAGTAAAAAAGACACAAGCCTGCTTCTAGACAAGAATTTCCCTTCCATCAATATGTTCTCACTATCGCTTCCATAAATATGAATTCCAAGAATAGACATGCCTAGTTCCATACACCCTATATCCTCCAAAAGCAAACCACTGGGGCTTCCCCACCCCTTTTATATCCAGTGGTATTGTCTAAACTAGATATCAAAATAACCTCGAGGACTTGTTAAAACAAAAAATGCTGAACCCTACTCTCAAAGTTTCTGATTCAGTAGGTCTGATATTAGACCTGAGAATTTGCATTTCTAACAAGTTGTCAGGTGATACTGATGCTACTGGTCCAGAGATCATACTTTAAGAATCACCAGTCTACAGTATTTACCAATACCATATACCAGCTGTATTACTAGCTTTATAACATATATATCCTGCCTTTGTTGCCTCTGTAGCTAAACAGTAATTTCTGAAGGGTAGGCTAGGGACTAGTATAGTATCTTGCACATGTAGCCATTCATTAAATATTGTAATGATCCTTTAAAAATACCGCTATGAATTGATGTCCCAAAAGGCTTAGTCTATTAATAGGTAAAGGCTGAGAATTACTACGGAAAATTAAAAACATTCACCATTCTAAAAAAGAAAATAAAATGGCTACTAAAATTTTACCTTAGATTTCTATCCAACTGAGTCAAAACTCTCTCTTACTCCACAGAAACACAATTCATGATAGTCTATTTTGGCTATAAAAACTGCCCTTATTACAGAAAACACACCTGGGATGAAAAGAAGAAAAGCCAATCATGCATCTTTCCTAAAAAATCATCCATATTTAGGGTAACTAAAAACTGCACACAGGTGAGCAAAGTGTGAATAGGCAGATGAAAATAGTTTCCAAAAGGTCTAGGATTAACACAAAAATCTTTTAAACAAGGGAAATTTTCCTAACATATTCCCCTTTGCTAACATCTGGGAGCACAATTATAAAAGCACAAAGAGATTCGGGGAGACTATATTCACGTCTAGCCCCGGATAACATACTCTCTACATAGGACCAAGTGGCACTTAGAGGATTTCTCTACAGTGTTCACAAAAACCATCAACAGTAATAACAACACTAGTGATCCTGTGTAAAGAGACAGGAATATTCCAGCTTCAACTCTCAATCCACTTCTTCTCCATACTTATTCTTGTTGAAAATACTACCTAAATAAATGTGGAGGATAAAACCAGAAAGGAAATAGACTTCATTGTTTTTGAATAGAAAATTGTTTATTTAACTTATCTGCTCTTTTTAACATTTAAGAGATTCTAAGATTCCAGATTTAGTGACTTTAAAACAGTTTGGCAATATTATTTTTATTTGTCAATAAGGCAAGGTAGACTTGGAGCTGATAAAAGATATTCTAAAAAGGTTCAGAGTAGATACTCAGTAATACCTATAAGAATTCTGTTTCCTAAAGTTTATCACAAAAAAAGGCAAGAGGTTTTTTTAATAACTAATTTATTTCTGACATCCCAAAGAAATTCATCAGTGCTGTAGAATTTTTCTTTTAAATTAACCTAGCTTGGCAGGAGAAAAACAACATGTACTCATTTTTTTATTTCCACCTGGATTTTCTAATATTTCTGGAACAGAAAATCTTAAACTCTTTTCTGTTTGGATTTGAAGAAACAAGCTTTCTTATCCTCCCGCATTTCAGCAATAAAGCAAAACAAAATAAATCAAAAAGGTCACTTAGCATGAAATAACATTTCATCAGATGACAACTGTGAAAGCTATTCAATACTTGTTATGTGAAGCTTTATAAACTGAGTCATTTTGCAAATGAGTCTTCAAGCCTCAACATGCAAAGGAGGACAAAAGAGAATGAAATATATTTGTCCCCAGCGGAAAAGAACCCAGTGATTAACTGCTGTGAGGCAGCAAATTCTGCAGGCACTGAAGTACTCTGGGGGAGGATAGATCAGCCTTTAAGAGACCTCACAGATTTTCAGAAGTTCTTAATACATAGAAAGTTTGGCTTAAAGGAGCAATGAAAAGAAGGAAAAAAAGAAATCATGAAGCATAGCTTCCTACTCTCCTACATTAACTATTAAACTTCCACCCCAAAATAATGCTTCACCTCAGAATGTACCTAAGCCTGAACTCCCCATTCCACAAATCCTTACAACCAACATTTCAGCAGGGAAAGAAGTCTTCCTTGGTGTACCATACATGTAAATATCCACCTACCCACTCCCCTTTGCCAGGACATAGATCTCTTTAAATTCTGCAAAATACCCATCCCCAAACCCTCTTTGAGAATGGTATTTTTTTTTCACAAAAGTCAACACTCTCTCTAATCAATCAGATAATCCCTTTGCTATCTCTTTACTAAGCCATTTTGTCAAGTATTGAATTTATGGGCAAAACTCTGCAGACTATTTGTTGATCCTATTTCTTCTATAATTTTGTAGGCTTTTTGATATACTAGGGCATATTTACTCAACAAATCTACATTATAGGCTTATATGTGCCTATTAAGAAAGCATTTGATCAGTCCTCAAAAAAACACATCAGTGTATCTTCTTGTGCCAATTAGCATGTAAGCACCTCAAGAATGAGGGAATGGCACAAACCATCAATAGCTGAACAGTAACAGAGAGAAAAGGGTGAACAGCCATGAATTTCACAATAGCAGAAAAATGGGTGGAGGGATGAGTACCAGAGGCCACACAATAAAGAAAATCAGTCCACTTATCTTGGGAACACACTGGGTCTCATGCTAAAGGTTGAAGAAACTGGGTGACTTAGAACTATGCTTCCTATTAGAGGAAAACAAACAAACAAAAATCCACACACAAAAAAAATCATAGGGACTTCCCTGGTGACGCAGTGGTTAAGAGTCCGCCTGCCAATGCAGGGGACACGGGTTCGAGCCCTGGTCTGGGAAGATCCCACATGCCGCGGAGCAACTAAGCCCGTGCACCACAACTACTGAGACTGTGCTCTAGGGCCTGCGAGCCACAACTACTGAGCCCACGTGCCACAACTACTGAAGCCCATGCACCTAGAGCCTGTGCTCTGCAACAAGAGAAGCCACCGCAGTGAGAAGCCCGTGCACCACGACAAAGAGGAGCCCTTGCTCGCTGCAACTAGAGAAAGCCTGCATGCAGCAACGAAGACCCAACACAGCCAAAAATAAATAAATCAATTAAAAAAAAATCATAAGCATGCTTCCTGTACTGAAAGTCTCTTAGCATGCCTCTTCCTCCTTGACCTCAAGGCAACATCCATAACATTAACTAGACCTTTCTTCTTGAAACTCTCCTGCCAGGAGAGTTACTGCAATTCTCTTTCTCCTCTAAAAGCCTACTATCCCCCTCTCACACTTCCTCCTCTTCTCCCTTAAATGAAGTCAGTCCGTCCCTGGATTGCTTCTTTTTATACCTGCTAACTTCCTACTCTTTCCCCATTGTTGTATTCTAAGTTCCAATTCAATCCCTTTGATTAAAAAAGACAGCCCTGGGCTTCCCTGGTGGCGCAGTGGTTGAGAGTCCGCCTGCCGATGCAGGGGACACGGGTTCGTGCCCCAGTCCGGGAAGATCCCACACGCTGTGGAGCGGCTGGGCCCGTGAGCTATGGCCGCTGAGCCTGCGCGTCCGAAGCCTGTGCTCCACAACGGGAGAGACCACAACAGCGAGAGGCCCGCGTACCGCAAAAAAAAAAAAAAAAAAAAGACAGCCCTACTAAAGGCCTCCTACTCATAAAATTAGTTGCTCAATCTCTCAAGACAGACCTCCTTTCTGAAATGCTCTTTCCTTGCCTTCTGTGTTGCTTTGCATCAGGTCCCCCACCTTCCTCTCTGACCCTCTTCGCTTCTCTGTCCTCCATCCCCTCTTCCCCCTCTTCCTCCCTTTCCCTTCAAGGCAGCCAACACTACCCAAGGTACAGTTTTCACCTTTCCGCCCTTCAGGCATCCTCTGAAGTCATCCACTCTGTTCCCTTTCACGTACACACAAACGGCTTCTAAACCTTGTTGATCTCTCATGGGCAAACCCTGATGAGCATTTCCCTCTGAATGCCCATTAACAGCTTCTCTCAACAACTTACCTTTCGTACAAACCATCATTCCATATTAGTGCAACTTTTCAGGAGAGTTGAAAGTTAAAATTGATTTCTCCCTCCCTTCACCTCTAAGAAATCTCTTCCGTTTTTGCATTCACCTGTTACTTTCAATTGCTGCTATCATATTCCCAGTTCATTCATTCCTATAGCTCATTCATTCCTATAGTTCATTCATTCCTAGCATCACCTATTCTACCCAATCTAGTCTATCTTCTGTACAATCTATCCTGCACACCATATTAGTTTAAGATTTTATACTTCATAAATCTACTCACTACAACACTTTTAATGTTTTCTTTTCTCATGTTAGTGAAAACTGCTCTTGCACGTGTATCTTTGACTCAGTTAAAGTAAGGAAAAGGGGGGCTGCTTACTTCTCACCATAAAAAAATCCAAGACTGAAGAGTTCTGGACTTTAATTCAGACACCAGGGGGGAAAAAAGTACCAGTTGGACTTACAAGGGAAAGTTAGAGTGGGGAGAGCCAAGATAAGTGCAATGAGACTTTCGTAACAGGAATTTTCCCTCATTTATCTCAAGCAGTAGTTTTCAACCATTTTTCAATTATGAAGCATGCGATGGTCATTAACATACAAAGCATTCCCACGTCCATACTCATTTAGCAACAAAGTGAAAAAACTTAAATGGATTAGGAAAGCTCTGCAATAATTTACAATCACTACCACACTGGTGCTGGTACTGTTATTTCCATTCCAATGACTGACTTCTATGAACTATACTCCTATCAGGTGAATACAGGAATGGACAGGAATGATATTCAAATTCTTTTTGAAACACATATTCAGCACAGACACTGGCAAAACGGACAGCAGCTGTTGTGAAAACCAATATGGTCAACATCCTGTAAACTGACAAGCACAATATATCCACAGCTACAAGTTTTGGCAACTCCCAGAAGGCTAGCTGCCATCACTTCTCTCTCTTCCCCCAACAAAAGTACACAAAGAAGCAACAGCACGAAGCATACACTAAGACACATTCTCTGACTTGAATCTGCTGTTTAATTAAAAAAGTAGATCATTCACAAACTTCATTACTTTATCATACTATAGTATTTGTAACAATGTCATTGTGACATTGACATACCACATAACATCAACACTGAGAATGTTAATCTTTCACAAAATCTTTTGCATGACATTCATATCCTTGTGTAATACAGTCTAACTTACTTAATCAAAATATATCTTAGTTATTCTTTCTACTACAGCAAATAAAACTATTTTACTATTCCCCAAAACCACACCTAGTCCCATTCCTCTGCTCATGCCATGTGGCGTATCTTTCACCTTCTTCTGTTCATCTAATTTCTGTGGAAAATTCAAGACCTTCTTCAACTCCTACCTATAAAAATACTTCACTGATCAACAATAAACTCAGTAGCTCATAATTCCTCTGTGTCACTATACCTTCCTGTATTTCTTAGCCTTTTCATGTGCACAAAGAATACATATTGTACTTCCTCTCATGTCCAGAAATACTGAAACAATGCCTTACACACAACAGGCACTAAAACAATTTTTGATTCATAGCAACATCACTCTCACACCTCTAGGACACACAATATAACAAACAATAAATTACCTGTTTCAATTAAATGCAAACAAAGCACTTCTAATGGATATTGTACAGTAGGATAGATGTTTATCATTCCTTCACAAGCCTTCTTCAACCTGGCAGTCTCATGAGGACACTTGAAAATATAAAAGTAAAATAAAGTGAGTAGCAGAAAAATATACTTGTGAGCACTTTCCTAATTAGAATAGAAAGTCACATTAGAGATTTTAAAAATCAACTTACTTTGGATAAACATTGAATGAAATGTCTATAAAGCACCTGGTGATCTTCACTAGGAATCTTATCTGATAAGTCCAGTGCATTCTCAAAAGCAGTTAAGAGCTGAAACAAAGAGACAAAAAGCTATTATCTGTAGCATACTTAAATGACAAATACAATAAATAGTTGAACACAAAAGACTTACTTATACAAACCATACCCTTACCTAGTAACTGCAAATGTGTTTTATTGTCTGGCCCTACAATTTCAATGAGGAAAAAAAATGTATAATTAAGTTTGGAATACATCTAACTCCAACTGGCCAGCAGGCTGCACTGAACTAATAAGGGATAACTATAAATTAGCGACATTAATTTCACAAAACATTCTTGTACGTGCTTGCTGCTCCCTACTAAGTAGTTGAGAGGTACAGTCTCATATGTCAGTGTAGCTGTTACTGCTCATATCACTTTTAAAACATCTCTTCTGAAATCACCAGCACAGTCTTTGGAACATCTTCAGGATAGCAAATCTTCAATCTCAAAAAAAAATTTTTATTAAGTTATACTTTTGGTAAAAAACCAGAGATATGACTGAACTATCATGAAATCATTCTTCTTATATGGTATTATTAACTGACTTTGAAGAAAATTCCAAAAGAAGCCTCCTAAATATTTCCTCAGCAAGGACAGCAATACCAGAATCCAAGGCAAGCACTTTAAAGAATACCATTCATGGGACTTCCCTGGTGGCGCAGAGGTTAAGAATCCACCTGCCAATGCAGAGGACACGGGGGGTTCGAGCCCTGGTCCAGGAAGATCCCACATGCCGCGGAGCAACTAAGCCCGTGCGCCACAACTACTGAGCCTGCGCTCTAGAGCCCGTGAGCCACAACTACTGAGCCTGCACTCTAGAGCCCGCGAGCCACAACTACTGAAGCCCACATGCCTAGAGGCCATGCTCTGTAACAAGAGAAGCCACCGCAATGAGAAGCCTGCGCACCGCAATGAAGAGTAGCCCCCGCTCACCGCAACTAGAGAAAGCCCGC
Source organism: Hyperoodon ampullatus (assembly GCF_949752795.1). Taxonomy (NCBI): domain Eukaryota; kingdom Metazoa; phylum Chordata; class Mammalia; order Artiodactyla; family Ziphiidae; genus Hyperoodon; species Hyperoodon ampullatus. The sequence continues at coordinate 98,956,876 of NC_136917.1, read as the reverse complement.
ACAGCAACGAAGACCCAATGAAGCCAAAAATAAATATTTTTTTAAAAAAATAATAAAAATAAAGAATACCATTCATTTGATTATGTAAGTTCTACATTTTTCAAAATGAATTTCTATGACTTTATAATAAAAATTCATAATACAGTTCACCACCTCAAATTTTCATTTTAAGGTATGGTATAAAGTCTGTATAAATAAGTAAAATTTTACTGTGCTGATAAAGTTTAATGATCTTGCAAAAAAAGAAAAAAAAAAAGAAGCCTAACAAACAGTCTAGCACAACAGGTTTAAAAAAATAGTAATGAAATTAATCTACGTGGTAAATATGTGATACTTTTTTTCTGAACAGACTTAAATAAGGCAGAGTATCACTAGCATTCAAGGTGAAAATAACCCTCCCCCCAAAAAAATCCTTTTATCCTATTTAACAATTAGAAATCAATTCTTAAAATGATAAGTATAATTAGTTCTCTTTCATGGAAGAGTATAGTATAGATAATTCAAAATATTTTTACTTATTTTGACATGTGTTTGATATCCTGGTAACTGATACTATTTTAAGGAAATAAGTCATAATATGAAGACATGGTTTAAAAGAAGTTAATAAATCACCTAATTTTGTCAACGTTCAATTTTTTCCACAACTGAATCTATACACAGATAAACCAATACACAAACAAATGCAAATCTTATTCTCACGTTTTTATTCCTACCACTTAGGACATTGCCTGACATATAGTAATAGGTTCTCCATATATATTTTCTAATTAAAGGAACAAATTAATTAGTGAACAAATGAACGAACATATAAAGAAATGAGCTTCAAATCCTATATGGAGTCTATAATTGTTCACATTTTAAAATTCTATTAAATTTAGCAAGTGTACAGTGAGTGTTTATTTACTATAATATGAAATTAAGTTTACTTTTAAACTTACAAATATAAAAAATAGAATGATGAAAATATTTTCCAATTATGGTTCAAAACCAATAGGTTTTTTAAAGTCTTTTAAAAATTCTTTTCAATTACTTGAAAATGTGTACATTAAAAAGGAATATTTCTAGGTATAAGTACTCTAAATACTAAATATAAATACTCTAAATAAAATACTCTACAACCAACAAGGGATTAAGCTCCAAAATATACAAACAGCTCATACAGCTCGATATCAAAAAAACAAACAACCCAATCCAAAAATGGGCAGAAGCCCTAAATAGACATTTCTCCAAAGAAGACATACAGATGGCCAAAAAACACATGAAAAGATGCTAAACACCACTAATTATTAGAGAAATGCAAATCAAAACTAGAATGAGGTATCACCTCACATGGATCAGAATGGCCATCATCAAAAAATCTACAAACAATAAATGCTGGAGAGGGTGTGGAGAAAAGGGAACCCTCTTGCACTGTTGGTGGGAATGTAAATTGGTGCAGCCACTATGGAGAACAGTATGGAGGTTCCTTAAAAACTAAAAATAAAACTACCATATCACCCAACAATCCCACTCCTGGGCATATACTCAGAGAAAACCACAACTCGAAAAGATACATGTACCCCAACGTTCACTGCAGCACTGTTTACAATAGCCAAGACATGGAAGCGACCTAAATGTCCATCAACAGAGGAATGGATAAAGAAGATGTGGTATATATATACAATGGAACATTACTCAACCATAAAAAAAGAATGAAACAATGCCATTTGCAGCAACATGGATGGACCCAGAGGCTGTCAAACTGAGTGAAGTAAGTCAGACAGAGAAAGACAAATATCATATGATATCATTTACATGTGGAATTTTAAAAAAATGGTACAAATGAACTTGTTTACAAAACAGAAATAGAATCACAGATGTATGTCACAAATTTATGGTTACCAGTGGGGAAAGGGCAGGGGAGAGATACATTGGGAGATTGGGATTGACATATACACACTACTATATATAGAATAGATAACTAATAAGGACCTACTGTATAGCACAGGGAACTCTAATCAATACTCTGTAATGAACTATACGGGAAAAGAATCTAAAAAAGAGTGGCTATATGTATATGTATAACTGACTCACTTTGCTGTACACCTGAAATTAACACAACATTGTAAATCAACTATGCTCCAATAAAAAGTTAAATAAATAAATAAAATAGTCTAGTTGAACTGTTAAACCTGAAAGTAATTTAGTACTCTTAGTTCATAAATATAAAGAAACACACCTTTAAGGTACAACTTTTTAGAAATTATAGCAGTTTTGCAAAAGTATCTTTTTTTACAGTGATTAAGTAACTGATTTATTGTGAATTCTTATGAATACAAGGAAGTAAAATTCTGATACCCTGAATATTATTTCCACTCTGTCCAGACTTAGTGTGAAACTGTAGGCCTGTAATTCTGACTTTATCAGGAAGAGCTTCTAGGAATTTAAAATTGAACATTTATAAAATATCTAGTCTGACATACAGTATTTTTCTATATCATACTGTTATGCTTCCATTTTCTAAATTCAACTAAATGATCAACTTTCATGACACAAACTGTGGGGAATAAATGGGTAGTACCAATTGTTGGGTCTCATTATTCTGATCCTCAGTACTCTCAGCCAGCAACTGAGTCAATTTCTTCCATAGCTGAAGAAGTTCTTGGTTGTCTGCACCTCCTTCCTGCCGTGTCTTTATCAATTTGTGCCATGTTCGGGCCACCTATCAGGGAGATTTAAAATGGTTACTTTATCTAAAATACTAAAATGCTATTAAAAAATTTTAAATCTATAAGTAAAAATATTTTTATCTGCTAATACACAAAAATAGCAAAAGCACAGAACTCCATCTATTATGAATTCCATAAAAAATAAGATGATTGGGCAAATCCACATTGTGCTTATATTAGAAGTATGACTGAGATACCAGAGTACATACAGGGATAATGACTACATGCCCCAATCTTCATAACCTACAGCATCAGCAGTCGGACACCACAAACAGGACAATAAATTCTACAGATGATATTTTTACTTATTTTATTTATCCCTGCCCAGTTTCAAAAAAGTTTGGAAATAATGACACCTGAAATTTGAATTCCAAGTTACAGTTTTCAAAGCACTGTGATTTGTTTTGATACCATACTACAATTAATTTTCTAAATTTTTCCTTAAGCTACAGGAAAGCTTTCTTTTAATAATGGTTTTATTAAAAGAAATCTACTACCCCAGCAAATCATTAACCAACCTCTACGTGTTTCTTTTCTTGGTAATACAGATCCACAAGTTTCTTACAGACATCACACCACTTCTGTTTGTCAACACTTAGAATAGAAGAAAAGGATTTTGAATCTGATTAATGAAAACAACTGAGGACTTAAGACACAAAAATTAAAATATCCCCAAAATAATGTTAGGCACTATTTAAAATTAGAACATATCCTCTATCACACTACAGTAAAATTTTATAAAATGAGCATCTCATAAAAAAGAAAAGGTTTAAGAAATATTATCTTCTATTATATTGACTAAAAATAATATCAAAGTTCTCAAATGAGTCAATCCCCTTACGATTAGTGTTTCAATCACAATCAAGAGATTCTGTAGCAACAGTTTGAAAGAAAAATGATTCACAATTCCCAGTAAATGTCTGGAGTACTTCTATATAATTTTGAATCAGTTTATTCTAATTCAAGCCATTAAAGAAACTAGCCTTTCCTCACATATTGATTACCTTTCATAAAGATCCAGGAGCTTTTGGTAAACACCAGGTAAGTCATCCTTAGCATTTATGTGATTACATTTCTCATACAAGCTTGCTAACCCCTAAAAGAGAAAACAATAGAGATTATTCTTCCAAACATATCTAGTGTGCTCATGTTTATTTTGCTAAATAAACTGACAATCTATGAAGATTATTTATGATAGAGATTATTATAATTTACAGATGAAATAAAATGTCTGGGATGTGCCTCCAAATAATTGGGGGTAGGAGGGAGTAGGTGAAAAACTACTGGCCATGAGTGAGTTTTTACTGAAGCTGGATGGTGGGCATAGAGGGGTTCATTTTACCATTCTCTTCACTTTTGAAAATATACTTGAAGTGTTTCACAATAAAAAAATACCTTTTAATAATTATTATGCAATCTTAACACCTAAGACGTTACCATGTGACACTACTTTCACATGGTCAAACAAGAAAAATCCAAGTAGTCTTTGGAAATTGTCATTTTTGCTTCAAATAAAGATCAGATATCCTAAACCAATCAGTACATAATAAAAGCTGGCATCAGGGAGATGTTACTAGATAACCCTACTCATGTTGCCGTTCACGTGAACCTGAGACAAACAGGTTCATGTTCTCCAGAGCCTACTACCCCTATTGATCATAGTTTCCAAGATGTGACTGAGATATGAAAGTTATTAAATATGAAAAAGCTGGAGAAGCCAAGTAAAAAAACACGAAGACCATTAAATGAGAAGGAATTTAACTAGTACTCAGAGATATAGAATTTCAAATTTTTTATATTATTTCATTTTTAAAAACATATTTTAAAAACATAATATACATTTCTTTTCCCTCAGGTAAGCATAAAGAATATTCTTCATAAGTCTCTAATATGCACATATAATTAAGTTGGAGATTTATATAATCATGTTTCAATTTCTGTCCTAACATTTGGAAATAATCCATTGGATTGGAGATTAAATAGTGGTAAACAGCATTCTTGGCACCATTTTTTTTTCAACTAATTTTCAGGTTTAGAAGATCAATAAATTTAATTTTTTTTCTTATACCGAGTAAATGGAGGTTTAAATGTTAAATTGTAAAACTGTTAGCTGTATTTTGAAAAATGGGAAAAAGTTCTTTCCTATAACATAGTAAATAAAAATGTCTACGTACCTGCCAAGCTAGTAATTGGTCTGGCTCTAACTCAGCAGCTTTCTTATAGGCACCCTGGGCCTGATCAGGTTGTTCTAGCTCGGCTGCAGCAACACCAATAAAAACCCAGGCATTATAGTTATTTTTCTCTTGTTTTAACACTGTCTGATTAAAAAATTAAAAGAGAAGGTGATTAAATTTTGGAAGCTCATGGACAAACAATAATCAAAAGACAGTCTACCTAGGAGTCAGGAAATCTGGATCTACCACTAAATGGACGATCTCAAGAATATCACTTAACCCCTGTGGTCTTCAGTTTCCTCAGGAAGAGGGAGTAGGACTGGATCAGTGACTGTAAGGAGTATGAAATATGAGGTATATTTTTTAAAAGCTGCCCAAGTACTCCTGATGCCTCTACCAAATGCCTCCCTCTGTCCCTTGAGAATACTGAGTATAAAAAGAACAATAAGACCATTCTTACCACCCAACCATCCTGCCTGCCTCCATGCCACACTGCTGTTAGTCCCTCACAAAACTATTCTCCATATCATTTCACCTTATCCAATTCCCGTATTTTCCTTCACTATGATAACATCTCCCCATATTTAACAGATTTTTTTCATTGAAATTATACGCTAGGAAAGTAGGTTGACCCCAGTGTGACTGTACCAAATACGTTCAAAATAAACAGTGGCGGGACTGCCCTGGCGGCACAGTGGTTAAGAATCTGCCTGCCAATGCAGAGGACACGGTTTTGAGCCCTGGTCCAGGAAGATCCCACATGCCGCGGAGCAGCTAAGCCCATGAGCCACAACTACTGAGCCCGCGCGCCACAACTACTGAAGCTTGTGCGCCTGGAGCCTGTGCTCTGCAACAAGAGAAGCCACCGCAATGAGAAGCCCGCGCACCGCAACGAAGAGCAGCCCCCACTCGCCGCAACTAGAGAAAGCCCGCGCGCAGCAACAAAGACCCAAAGCAGCCAAAAATAAATAAGTAAATAAATAAATAAATAGTGGTAATGAATGTTTAAACAACACCTACCACCTAGAATAAAAATTATATGCAAAGCTACTACTTTCAGAAGTAACAACTACTTGCTAAGGTAAAATAGTTTGAAACAGAAAGCAAAAATGTTCTAGTGAAAGAAAAATAAAACTAGTAGCTAAAATGAAATTAGCTCTAAGGTTTTACATATTCTAGAGAAAATAAGAACATTTCCAGGAGTTGAAACAGTCAGATTATTAGGCTTTTGTGCATCCACATAACACTTCTAACAATCTGTCGCCAATATGCAGCACAAGCTCCATTCTATCCCATAACACTACCTCCCAAAAAACCAGCAACAATGAGGTAACCACCAAAGCTAAGCTCCAAATACTGGGCCTTATTAACATTTGTGTCCCCAACACCAAGAGCAATGACTGGCACATAACTGCTGAGCAAACGATAAATGCCATAGTCAACCCACAATCAGTAAGGATCGGCTATCTGCCTGATGACCAGGTTTTCAGAATCGGAAACAGGCTTTTAAGGAAATAATTATAACAATGTAGTGAAAGCAAGTATGGAGTTCTGAAATAATGTGAAGAAAAAAGTATCTGACTCCAAACTCCATCCACACAAGTCAGAGGAGGCTCCCTGAAGGGATGCTTATACTGGGTTATAGAGGCACACAGGCAGACAAGGTGATAAATCAGACAAGACACAGCAAATACACTAAGGTGCAACATCTCTTCACTAAAAATTTCCTTTAGTCTCAATCAGCATTCTGGTTACTACACATAAGTAATCATACATTTGCCACTGACTAGTTCCCCATCTTTGCTTTCCATTTGAGTCTCTCTGGCATAAATTATAGGAATTCATATCTGAATCAGAAAGAAGAGTGCTATGGCGCTGCTGTATATAATAAAAGCAGCAGATTCATATGTGCATTAGTTAGATCAGCCTAGTGCTGAAGGAAACAGTCCCTCCCCTCCCACACCTCCTTCTTCTCTCCCCCAGTTTAAACAGATTGCCCACCTTCTTCTATATCAGGATTAGTCCTGTCGTGGTCTTCATCTCTGCTGGGCTCAGTCACCACTAGAAACCTAACCTCATAAGGGCATCCTTCACCCCTGAAGGCTCTCATCCTATACTGTTATGTGTTTATTTCTCCCAATCTTACCCAATTCTCTCCCTCCCACTGTCTAAACTCTTCATTGTAACCTCTGGAACTCCCAATCTGGACAGCCAAGGGCCCTCTCTATTTTCAACCTTTCTTTTAACTGTACCAAGTTCTGCCTCAACGAAACTCGGCTGTTCCCCTACAGATCTTACATGCTGCAGCTGATTTCTTTTCTCGAACATCCCACATACCACCAACCAGCAGGTGAGGAAAGGGTTCTCCTTGCTCACACTGATACCTACATTCTTCCTCTACTCCTCCCTCCTTCAAAAACCCCAGTACTTTTTTTTTTTTTTTTGCGGTACGTGGGCCTCTCACTGTTGTGGCCTCTCCCGTTGCGGAGCACAGGCTCTGGATGCGCAGGCTCAGCGGCCATGGCTCACGGGCCCAGCTGCTCCACGGCATGTGGGATCTTCCCGGACCGGGGCACGAACCCGTGTCCCCTGCATCGGCAGGCGGACTCTCAACCACTGCGCCACCAGGGAAGCCCAAAAAAACCCCAGTACTTTTGAAGCTCAAGCCATCTGGCTATACTACAAAAAATATCCTTCTTGTTGCTACCATCTACCAGCCTCCTAGGAACTCCCCTTTCCTTCAGTGAAAATACTGTATTCTTCCTCTCCACTTCAATTCCTTTAATCATTCTAACATTCATGCAGATGACCCAATGAATGCCATGGCCTCCCAGTTACTTATCCTCAGCATTACTCAGCCATCCAAAACCTGGGTTTCCAGTATGCACCTCTCCTATCCTCCCAGTTCAATTACTGTAATGGTAACAATTCTTTAACCTCTGTTATGTCCAATTTTTTTTTACCTCACCCCCTTTGCATTGTCACCCCACTGCTCAATTCTTACCTCTCCTTTCCCATCTTTGACTCCATGACCTATCACTCCCTTGCAAACATCCTCAACTCCTTGGCCTCTCTTTCCCCTCAACTTTCTTACTACCCATAGTTGAATTCCATCGTGCCATCTCCAAGCCTGAGAAGTTTAACACGAAGGAAGAAACTACACAGTTGAGTTTACCGATTTCACTTGAGTAACATGAAATCTCAAATGGACATTCATTAGGGCCTGGTAAGCTTTCTAATCCTTACTGGTAAGTTTCTTTTCTCACTATAAATGACAACTATTTCATACCTTCTTTTGTCTCAAACCTCCTATACAACTCCTCCTCCATCCTCAGGTTACACTTCACTAAGAAAATGGAAGCCATCAAAGGGGAACAATTATCTTCCCAGCCCCAAATCTGCAAACCCGACAGCTATGGATCAACATCTATCTTCCCTTCTGTTAAGATGGAAGAAGTATCAAAGGCCCTCCTCTCACGCCCTGGATCCCATCTTCACCCACCTTCCCACGGACTTCACTCCTAGCACTACACTGCATCTCTCCTGCACCTTCAAGTTCTCGTTCTGGACTGGAACATCCCCATCAGCATAGAAAGGAACTTTGGAATCTTGATTCTCCCATCCACAAACCAAATAGAACTGAAATGTCCACATACCATTAAAGAACAAAAACTTTAAGATACAATAGTGTTCCGCAGTACAACCCATCAAAAGACCCCTAAGAGACATTCAGGTTTTGAGAACTTGGCTTTGGTAAGTTAACAACACAGAGGGAGACGAAATTAAGTGGCAGAAGCGGCTTGTCCTGGCACAGCCACTGGGAAGGTCCTACTCAAAAAGCCTTACTACTTTTGTTGTATTTAGACAGTAAGTGATTCCCATATTACAAATCAGTGATGCTCATAAACAGGTAACATTTTTATTGTGGAAGAAAAAAATATTGGTTACCTTACAATGTTTCAAAGCTTCTTTGTATTCTTTGTTTCTGATTGCATCTCTAGCACTTTTTAGAGCAGCCTTTACTTCCTTGCTGGACATGCTGTCAAAATAAAAAGCCAAATGTAATTCCTTCTACATGGAACATTCTTTCCCCTAAAATAAATATATCTTATGTTTAAAAAACATAAAACCAGATCATCTCTTCAGATTTTTACTCAAATGTCACTTCCTCAATGAAACCTTCCCTTGCCACACTATTTAAAATGTCAACACTTCCTTCCCCCAACTCCCAACCACTCAATAGTCCCTAATCTCCTCCTTAACACTGCCTTTATTTTTCTTCAAAGCACCTGTCACCATCTAATACATCAGTATATATTTTACTTCTTTATCTTATTTATTATCTGTTCCCCAACCCCCCCAGAATGTTAAGTTCCACGCAGGCAGGGATTTTTATCTGTTGTTGTTGGGTTGTTGCTGTTTAACTGCTGCATCCTCAGTACCCAGTATCTGACAAACTGTATATATTAATAAACATTTGTTGAATTGAATTGTTATTTGAATTATAACCACTCCCCATATAGTAGGTTAAAACACAGATGATCTTATGGGCCAGGATGGAAAACACATGCCAAGCTCAGTCCAATTCTACACGAGGCAAGAAGAATCAGTCTAAGTCACAGAGTGAAAACACAAACACAAATAAATTTCAGTAACTCTGATGTAAGAGTTTAAGAAAGCATTCTGTTTTAATGTTAGTTTCTATAAAATATAAATCAGGATATTAACTTTCTTCACAGTAAGAACTACTTTAGAATCGATTAGAGTAATATAGTATTCTTTGTAATATGGTATTCTTTGAAGAGAAATAAATGTAATGGTCACACTTAAATGAAGGCAATTAATATGCAAGAGGACTATATACTAACTTCAGCCATAAAAAGATATTTCAACTCCAACATAAATAAATAGATAGATATTTTAATTGGTAGACAAAGTACTTCTTTTTTTTATTAGTTTCTGCTTTATAACAAAGTGAATCGGTCATACATATACATCTGTTCCCACATCCCTTCCCTCTTGCGTCTCCCTAGACAAAGTATTTCTTCACTTAATCTTAAAACATAAGATACACTAATGTAATTTTAAATAAACTAACATGTCTTAAGATTTCACAGCTTATTCTGGTTTACTAATAAACCAGTCAAATTCAACTACAACTTGATGATGAAGAAAGAAACATTTTTTTGCCCACTCCACTGAATTCTAATCTCAAGAAGGCAAAACAGAGCTAGGTAAACACTAGGTCATTATAGACCACTGATGTTCAAGGCAGCAAAATGAACCAAGAAGATGGCTTGCTGACATGCTACACAGACTGTCCTTTATTTCCAAAGAGGCTGAGGCAGAAGTACAAGATCAAAGAAATTTAAGAAGCTAGGGAATTTTTTAAAAAACAATCCTTTTGACTTAAGGAATCTTAGATTCAAATAATATAAAAATTAAGATATCATAATATCAATTTATCTACAGCCAAAACGAGATTCCCTAAATAGGCAGAAAAGTGACTTTTTCCATAGTTACAATAATTAGATAATTAAAGCAACATATTTCATACACTCTTATTTTAGAAATTGCTCTGTTACCTGAAATTATATTGGCATAAATTTATAGAGGCAAACTTCAGAAGGATTTTTTTTTATAGTCTACAAATCTTGTTTGGAGCAGGCAACAAATTTCTACACTGATCTCACTTTAAATTTCTCACACCAAAGTTATCTTTGGTAGATAAACCTGCAGACTAAAAAGAAGAGAACATCAATGATGATGACAACTAATCTGGACCAACTGAAAGGGATAAAAAGAAGCATCCAAGGGAAAAAAAAAATCAAGAGATATCTAAGTTAAAAAAGAACAAAAACAGGGACTTCCCTGGTGGCACAGTGTAAGAATCCTCCTGCCAATGCAGGGGACACGGGTTCAAGCCCTGGTCCAGGAAGATCCCACATGTCGCAGAGCAACTAAGCCCGCGCACCACAACTACTGAGCCTGCGCTCTACAGCCCATGAGCCACAACTACTGAAGCCCGTGCGCCTAGAGCTGGTGCTCCGCAACAACAGAAGCCACGGCAATGAGAAGCCCGCGCACCACAAGGAAGAGTAGCCCCCGCTCACCGCAACCAGAGAAAGCCCGCGCACAGCAACAAAGACCCGATGCAGCCAAAAATAAATAAATAAATAAAATTTTAAGCTATAAATAAAAAAAAAGAACAAAGGCAGTTTTAAGACAAGACCAAGTAAAAACAAACAGAAGAATGCAACTTTTCCAGGAGAAAGATCACCATCTTTTCTATCACCCAACATACGAGTAAAAGCACATCTGGACAAAGTAGAACCAACTAGCACTAAAACAACATGCAGCTATGCAGCTCTCAAGCTATATGCCGTATATGACACAAAAGAAACAGAAAGGAAGGCCTCTGCTCTAAAGAATACAATCTCAATCAAGAGAAAGACCTAAGACATATGAGTCATTAAAGAATCAAATGCTAAATTAAGGATAACGAGTGCAAGTGCAATAGGAGTTCAGAGAAGAGAAGTATGGGGTGAAGTAATTAACAGCTACTAGATGGAGAAAGGATTTGAGAATGGAGGGAAGAAGGAAAATTACTCCAGCCAGAGACATTGATTGCACGAGCAAAGTTGGAGAGACAGGAATGAGCATGGCACGTGGAGGAAACAATAAGGAAACCAGGCTGAATGGAACAGAAGGGACTTGCTGAAGAACAGGAAAATTAGGCTGGGCAGGTAAAGTAAAGCACCAGATTACAGAAGACCTTGAAAATGAGACAGACAAATTTGGATTTAAATGGAGCAGCAAACATGGAGCTGTCAAATGCTTCTAAGTAGGTGACTTTTTTTTTTTTTTTTTTTGCGGTACACGGGCCTCTCACTGTTGTGGCCTCTCCCGTTGCGGAGCACAGGCTCCGGATGCTTAGGCTCAGCGGCCATGGCTCACGGGCCCAGCCGCTCTGCGGCATGTGGAATCTTCCCAGACCGGGGCACGAACCCGTGACCCCTGCATCGGCAGGCGGACTCTCAACCACTGCGCCACCAGGGAAGCCCATAAGTAGGTTACTTTTAAAGACCATATGAGACAAACTCCATTCTTCTCTTGGTAACCAGTTCTAATGTTCAATACCCTTCTACATCCCTATATGTCTCCACATATAATTACACCTACACTTGCTGCAGTGGAAGCCTCTATTCTTCTCCTACTGTTCCTTATTCAGCTGATTTGGCATTTAGCATAATAAGCTAGCACTGAGGCCCTCTCTCTGCACCTAAAATACATATATATACATAAATACTAGTTTCAGGAGATTATTTTTTTTAAAGACAAAATAATCTGCTGCTTTCTAGCCCTGAATATTTCTTCCCCTTTTTTGGGAAGTGGTGTGGAGGAGGAAGAGGCTCATCCACTCATGTTCTAGACAAAGCTTTACGGAACACTAACCATCTACTAGGTACCATCAAACCCATTTCCTTTCACAAAGTGGAAAGCTAATACCCAAAATGAGTCTATGTAACCTCATATTCCTCTCTTTGGGATACTTCCCTCTATTCCAAGCATTTCCAACACTTCAGAGAAAACTCTGGCTCTCTTACAAGTGTCTTTAATATTCTTCCACAGCCCCACACATTTTTCCCTTATACCTCTCCTCCCATTTTTTCTCCTCAGTCTCAACGACTTTTCTAAATAAGAGTGTTCATGTAGCACATTTTCACCCAATGAAGGTTTTTTTTTTTACTACCAACCTAAAAGGGTTTTTATTCAACAAATCACGCATAAAGAGCAATAACTATATCGAAAAAAAAAGTGACAACCATGCCAAAAGACAATGATACACCTCAAAACTAACATAGGTAGATGAACTGATATGTCCTACACACTCCAGCTAAAGCTATGGAAACTTAAGCTACATTCAGTTGTGGAGATACAAAGATTCCACAAAGCAAAAATAAGAAGAATAATTTAAAAAATAGTAACAATAATGACACTGGAAGTTAATTACAGAAAAGTAAAAAATGATACCTTTAAATCTAATTACAAAAGTCTAAAGGTACTTTGTGATGACCATAACCTACACCATTAAACCTTCCTTCTGAAAAGAATCAGTAAAAACAATCATTAAGTAAAAGTAGACTCCAATTACCTATTATTTAGCATTCTAGACACTTACCTTTTACCTATTATCACTTTATCTTCTCTTTAAATTGAATTTCAGATTGTTCCTTAAATGTTTATCCATCTAAATTAAGTAAAATATAAGACAGACACATAAAAAAGATGACATACACAACCCAAAACATATTGAATTTTTGAAAACATCGGATTCGGGTTCAATTTTCATAATTCATAATTTAAAATATGAGAAATAATTATGTACAATTTTCCATCTTTTTTCTTTCCCAAAGAGACACTAATCGTAATCTCCAAATTTCTGAATCAGTCTAAACTGTGTTGCCATAGCCACAAGGTGTAAAAGGAACATCATAAAAAATCAGAAAGACTCAGAAAAAAATTACAGAAACTCAAAATACACCGACTTCAACATAAAAAACTGAGCCAGAAGAGAATATCACCTATTTCTACGCTACTTTGCTTTGAATCTAGGACAATTAAGGGCACTGTTTACTCACAATCTGCAAGCTGACTACACTAAAGTGAATCTTGTTCTAAGCCACATAAGGAATTATAAACATGAAAAAAAGTTGCCCATATGATGCAACTAGACTAGTTTGTAATTTAATAAAATAGAGTAGACTTTTTTTTAAATATTAAAAATCCATCTAAATAGCCATCTGAAATACTAACACAAATTTTACACGACTACAAATTCTAAGTATCTTTTGATGGTATCTCTGGAATGGATTCTGTCAAACAAAATTAATCTAGAATGCTTCCTGGAGAGAATGGAGGTAGTTTTGAAAAACTGAAGAAAGTAAAAATGGAAACAATGCTACTTTAGAACTAGGAAATGAACAAAATTTAGGTGAACCTGGTAGGGATGAAGACATGTACTAGTGATATACGTACTTAAACAGAAGGGTCAGTTCCACAGAAAAGGGTCTTACTGGTAAGAAGAGAAAGTACTGTGATCCTAATAATGTTTAGGAAAGTAAAATAAAAGTTAAACACGGGGTGAGGAGGTAAAATAAAAGTTAAAGCCTGACTCCCCATTTCACTAACTTCTTTAAGCCGCCAGCCAGCTACAAATGATTACCCTCCTCACTCAACCTTATTTTACTGATTTACTCAGTTGTTTCAACTCTGTTCTTATAAAATGCCCCAGATTTTGTCAGCCCCTTCATTCTGCCATATCCACCCACCAAGTCAAGAAAGATGGATCTGGATTCAAGTCTCCGCAGATCTTGGGCACCTTACTTCACCTCCAAGCCTATTTCCTCATTGGTAAAGTGAGAACGAGATCACTTACCTGATATGTACATAGACGGAGTACCTGAACACAATAGCTATTAGCTCTGTTGTCCGTATCTCCTACCACCCTCTCAATCAACTTCACTACTTTTTTCCCATTCCTAACCAACAGTGATTATATACTTTCTCTACACATTTAAAATCCCCAATCCTTCCTTCCTTGATCTCTCAAGAAGCAACCTTCTTGCCTATGTTCTTCACAAGACAGCTATCATCAAACACAAGTATCTCCTTCAAATTAGTCATTACACAAATACTAGACTAAAGCCTGCAACTTAACAGATGCTTTATGTTCTATACAGATGTATTCTGTCTCTCAGGTCAAAAAAATCCCTAAATAAAGGTGATATATTTTTGGAGTTCCTTACGTACCCAACACCTACCAAATACTATGACCTTCCAGCTTCCAAAGCCTACTCAAAAATATTTAGTTTCCCCACTGTCAAAAAGCAGTAATTCTCAATTTGCTAAAGTGAGAAAGGAAGAATCCCCTTTTCAATATTAGCTCATATTACTTTTTTCACCACTCCCCAATGCTTTCCCCATCTCCGTCTTTACTTCTCCCATTCAGCCTGTCCACACTTGCTTCTGCCTACTCAAATGCTACATGTAATTCATAGCCAAATTCAAGCATAAAGCCATCTCAGATAAATCTTACACTAGAGTCTGAACTTACAACACTTACTGTCTCTACTAACATTTCCAAAAATGTATTCAAAGGAATATTAACGTGCTTAAAGTTGTTAACAATATGACCTCGTAATTTTGTGAATACTACACACTATATGTATCACTCTTTTAAAGTCACAGTGCATGTTAGCATTTTAAAGGCTCTGAGAAACCCTATAGTAGAGACCCAAACTTAGTTTAACCCAGCAACTCTGAAACTTATATTACTATGGAACTTTGTTTTTGGCCACGTGGCACGGCTTGCAAGATCTTAGTTCTACAACCAGAGATTGAACCCACGACCTTGGCAGTGAAAGCATGGAGTCCCAATCACTGGACCACCAGGGAATCCCCACTATGGAACATTTATTTCAATGAACAGCAATTAACATTGTGAAGCACACTAACATTCTTCGAAGTACCATTTGGGATATTCTGGTTTGGGGTTTTTTGTTTGGCAGTTAACTGTACTTTTTGTTACCTTTTATACTGTTATTAAATTTACAGGTCTGTGAGTGTTTGTTTCCCACAACTAGACTGGAGGTTCATTAGGAAAAAAAAACTATTGCTATTACTCTCTTTTATTTCCTAGTGTGTGGTACATTGTGGATATTCAACAAATAGTCATA
This sequence comes from Hyperoodon ampullatus, assembly GCF_949752795.1. NCBI lineage: Eukaryota > Metazoa > Chordata > Mammalia > Artiodactyla > Ziphiidae > Hyperoodon > Hyperoodon ampullatus. The sequence continues at coordinate 98,941,255 of NC_136917.1, read as the reverse complement.
GAATCACAGCAGGTGAAGATAATACCGAATTTGTTCCAGATGGTCACTAACTGCAAACTTAGTCTCCTTTTCTTAGGGCAGAATATAGTGCTGCTGGTATTTTGGACATTAAAAAACTATGAAGAGCCAAAACCTAGACCAAGACTTTCAACTGAAGACTTTTCTGAACCGCAAAGTATTTCACTAAAGCAGGTAACCCGTAACGTAGATATCTTTAACTGATGACCTAAACATACACATAATGGAGCCCTCCTTCACTACAATACACTACACACACACATGTACACACAGAAAGATGTGCACAAACAACTCAGAAGTACCTTTTCCGACAGGGTAAGTGACTGATTAGCAAACATGCTTTATGTCCAGAAAAGAGTGATCAAATAATAAACAAACCTGAAATTACGTGATAATTACCCAAAGGAACTGGGGGAGACCTGGGGGAAAAAAAATTGGTGGGGAAGGTGAAAAGGGATGTTGAAAGGGAGAGATTATTCATGTAAAAGTGAAGGTAAATGGACTAATGAACAGTCAAAAGTAGAGGGAGACTGACTGCAGCTCAAAATATGGACTTTTAATAATTAAACCTGTACAAATATGGCACAGGCCCCTCGAAGGAAGTGTGTTTCCCACCACTGGAGATGAAAAGGCGCAGACTGCACAATCCACCTGGGAGGAATATTGTACAACAACTTGAATGTAGATGAGAATAAGACTAGAAGTCTCTTAGATTTTTCCAGCGCTATATGTCTGGGACCCTAAAATATCTATCTCACTCCAACCCAGTACAGCACCTGCTCCCACTGACACTGCCAAGGGGAGAGAGAGAAAGAAAAAGATGTGTTCCTGTCATCCTGACCGGGAACTCAGAATACACGTCCTTTGAAAACAAGGCCAGAGAGAGTAAATAGTTTACAAAAATCAATAATATGCCACAGATAAAGTTAAATATATTTTTTATGAACCTAAATGTCAGTCAACATTGTTTCTATGGTAAAATGTGTTCTACATTCCAAATTAACTCAAAACAAGTATTTGAAACATAGCCTGTTCATGAGGGAGCCTATGTGTATTACCTTTCATACTGTATTATTATTTTATTTTTTTCCCTAGAGTGTAAGGTCCTTATGGTCAGGTACTATTGTTTATATATTTGTCTGCTCCCATAGATTTTTAGCATGCTGCTTGATTAACAATGCTGCTTCACTAACAGAGATTAAGTTCACTAGAATGGCATAACATTTTGCAGTTAATTAGAGACAGCATGGCAATGAGTTAGGGAAGAGACTATTCAAATTCAAGTCCTACTCAGACTGGCTCCCTGTGTAACCTTAGGCAGGTCATTTAACCTGTCCAAGTCTCAGCTTTCCTATCTGAAAAGTGATGAAAGTGAGGACTACAGAAAATACTCCATGTAAAAGTACCTGGCACAAAACAGGTGCTCAATAAATGCGTAGTATAATACCCAGCACATAATAAGCACCATATGAGTGTTAAATAAATAAGGTCTGTCCTTTTTACAATTACTGTATGCAAAAAATACTGTCAAATATTAGTATTAAAGGTTGATTTTATGTAAATAAATACTACAACTCCTTTTCCTGTCAAAATACTAAAACGACTAATGGGAGGCACAAATTATATACCTGAAACTATAATAATGAAATCAGGAATCTGGCTCTGGGACAGAAACCTGCTTCTTCCAGATTTCTCCAAAGGAGTTCAACAGGCAAGAGGACCAGTGATTTTTCAAAACCACTGCAACAAAACAATGGTATTCTGAATCTACGTCGAACACGTCACACAGCCCAACATTTCTCCCTCTGAGAACCCGTCCAGCTTCTCTCCCTTGCACTCTGAAGGTAAAGTCCACCTAACCTTATCCTCACTTAGAAGATGAAACTTTTCTTACCAGGCCCGGCTCCTCACCCCACCAGTGCACAATAAATCCTTACTGCTCAGGCAAAGCGGCGAATAGGATGAGGCAGGCTAGAAATATCCTTGGGAGGAAGGTATTCGAGGGGCCACCCGGTATCCATAGGGCACCTTAGGCGGTCCAGAGGCCCCACAAAGAACCGCCCAATCCAACTTAAGTGACAGACGCGCTGCCACCTCATCATCTCCCAGTTCACGGTCTCACCTAACACTCAGCCACGCTTGCTCGGCGCAAAACAAGCAGCCTCGGCCCCTGATCCTTTCTCTCTCTAGGTAACATTTCAACTGCCTACCGGCTCCAACTTCTGCAAAAGCGACAGCGACCAAAACCAACCTGGGACAGACGCTTCTCCCACAGACGCCAAATCTGAAGTCAGAGCGCATGCGCATTTCCCAGGCATCGCTCACGTGACTGGGTTTTAGTTCGCTCGGTATTTGATTAAAAGGTCTTAACGTGAGTCGAGAAAGGGGAATTCCTCCTTTGCGCATGTGCCCAGCCCGAGCCTGATGGGAGTTGTAGTTCCACGGGTGAAGGAAACCGAACTGCGATCTCTGCGATCCCCGCCCTCCTCTTCTCGGGTGGAACTTCCTAGGGGGAGGGGCAGGGTCCAGCGCCCAGAGGCCGGGCTCCCAGAACATCTCCCCGTGATGCTGCTGCTGTGGGTGGCGGTGGTCGCAGTCTCGACGCTGGCAACACCAGCTCCTGGGGCAGGTGGGCAGAGGCGGGGAGCAGTTCAGGCTTGGCCAGATGCGCCTAACGTGGTGCTAGTCGTGAGCGACTCCTTTGTAAGTATGGAAAGGCAGGGGAGGGGGCGCCCCGCTACACACCCGCGACCGGCCCACAGCCCTTCCTTGCTGCTGGCTTTGGGGCGCAGAATCTGAGACTTTCAAACGTATTTTACCCTGATGCAAAGTAAGAAATGCATTTTACCTTGAGGCCCCGTACACACATACGTGCACCACATATATATGCATGTAAAACAAATAAAACATACTTTAGTAAGATGCACTCCAATTAGCATCTTTGCAATTTTTTTTTAAATTGCTGACCTCGACCCACTAAATTATCTTACCACTACTAATAAACTTTCAATCCATACGCCCGCTTGATTCAATTGTGGGGAAAAATAACATTCTATCAACGTAAAAGCCTGTTAGCTTTCCAGCGGTCAACGTTATTTTTATTACTCAGGTGTCTGATAATCCTGTTAGTACTGATTTATATTCATTAGGTGACATAATTTGACACTCGCCCATATTCCAGATTAATTGTGTATGTGTGTGTATGTGTGTTGTTGTTGTTGCTGTTTAATCCCAAACTTAAACAGTTTTTGTAACTCTCCCAAGCCATCAACTAAAAAGAATACTACTGTCAACATTACCTGATACTTTTAGTATTATCCATGATATTAAACCTAATGCTTGGACAAATGTTTGGTTACTAATTATAATATTAGTTTTTTATGACTGAGTGTTACTGTGGTCACATAGATTATTGGTGTTAAGCATGTCTGGCACCAAAGAGTGCTTTTAATCATTATGTTGTATTGCCTTTCCTCATAGATTAACCCGTGATGATTAAAGTTACATAATCTGGATATACCCATAGGGTTTGCTGAGAATATTAAAGTAATCTTTATGATTATCTAAACTTAGGAAACAGGCAATATTCGAGAGTAACATGAAAGAGGTTTATTAGGGAGTACTCATGAGATCAAAGGTAAAGGAAGAAAGCAAGATTGTGCAGAAAGAAGTTGAGTTTTGTCACTGTCTCACTGGAGGCCTCAGCTGATCTTACGGGCAGTTCTCAAGCTAGTATGATGCTTCAGAACTGTTTCCATTTGTGGTGAGGAGACCAGGCCTTTGTACCCTCATGTTGGACGGCCATTACTTGTGGAATGCTCCCAGAATGAGGCACCATTTTGGGCAAGACAACTCTCTTCAGCAGAGGCAATCTTTCACTCTAAAAGGGAACCTGGGTGGTGCATCAAAACATCCTAGAAACTTCTGAAGATGACTGAAATATTTGGCTTATTTTTTAGTATAGTATAAGCACATAGATTTTTATATATTTTTGTATATAAATATTGTATGCAGACTAATACCTTATGAATATAAAAGAAAGGATCCTGAAAAAATACAAGCAAATCAAATTCAGCAATATATAGAAAGGGTTATACACCATGACTAAGTGTGATTTATCCCTGAAATGTAAGGTGGGTTTAACATCTGAAAATCAGTCAGTGTAGTAGAACACGTTAATTGAATGAAGGGCAAAAAACACGTGATCATATCAATAGATGCAGAAACAGCATTTGACAAAATTCAATAACGCTTCATGATAAAAGCACTCAACCAAGTAGAAATAGAAGAGAATTTTTTCATTCTGATTAAGAACATCTACAGGGCTTCCCTGGTGGTGCAGTGGTTAAGAGTCTGCCTGCCGATGCAGGGGACACGGGTTAGAGCCCTGGTCTGGGAAGATCCCACATGCCGCGGAGCAACTAAGCCTGTGCACTACAACTACTGAGCCTGCGCTCTAGAGCCCATGAGCCATAACTACTGAGCCCATGTGCCACAACTACCGAAGCCTGCGCGCCTAGAGCCCATGCTCCGCAACGAGAGAAGCCACTGCAATGAGAAGCCCGCGCACCACAACGAAGAGTAGCCCCCCCTCGCTGCAACTAAAGAAAGCCCGCGCACAGCAATGAAAACCCAACGCAGCCAAAAATAAATAAATAAATTTATTAAGAAAAATAAAAGGAGACAATAACTAGAGTCACGAGAATATGGGAGAATTGCAACCCTCATACACTACTGGTGGGAATGTAAATGGTGCAGCCACTTTGGAAAACAGTTTAGCAATTCCTAAAATGCTAAACATGAGTTACCATATGATCCAGCAATCCACTTCTAGGTATATATCCAAGAGAAATAAAAACATGTGTCCACACAAAAACTTGTACATGAATGTTAATACTGCCCAAAATTGAAAACAACCCAAATATACATCAGCTGGTAAATGGATAAATAAAATTTAGTAATATTATTCAACAATAAAAAAATAAATGCAGTACTGATAACATGCTGCAGTGTGGATGAACCTAGAAATTGTTAAGCTAAGTGAAAGAAGCTACTCACAAAGGACCACATATTGTATGATTCCGTTTGTCCAAAGAAAGCAAATCTACAGAGAGAGAAAATAGAGACAGGTCAGGAGTTACCTAGGGTTTGGGAAAATGGGAGGATTAGCGGATGATGGGTAAGGGATACAAGGAATACATGATGGAAGTGTTCTAAAATCGATTGTGGTGACGGTTGCACAGCTCTCTGAATATACTAAAAACCATTGAATTGTACAAATTAAATGGGGTTTATGATGTGTGAATTACATCTTAAACCCTTTTTTTAAAAAGAGAAAATAAGCACCTCTGCCTGGGTCTTAAAGGGCACAAGCATCCTCTCTGCCTCCCTCCTTCCACCCCTGCACCTGCATTGTTTTTAGTTTGGGTGAGGTTTCAGGAGTGGGAGGTGGGCACAGGACTGTATACCAGAGTCTAGTGAGGATCTCATTCAGTCTGGTGAACAGATCTGAAAAGAATGCTCTTAACAGTCTTGCTTGATAATACGTCTAGACAGTTAAAGTTACTGTTACATTCTTTCATTAGAATGATGTCTTGAAATCTAAACTTCACTGGTTTTCCCTGGCCCAGAATGATGAGGAACTGAGAACCAAGTCATGGTTGTAGAAGGAGCAATCCAGATCACAAAATCATATCTACACAAAAAGCTCATCCATCCCAAGGGGGAAAATGCCTGGACCCATGAGAGTCCAGAATAATAGCAAAATTCAGAAATTAAGGCAATTGGTATCATTTTTGTCACTTTTATGCAGAAAGCCAATTAGTGGGCCTCTTTTTCTTTTTTAAATGCCCACTGTTAAGAGTACTGTATTTGTTTTGAACTGTAGGAATGACCTTGAGAAAACTGAAATGGGTCATTATTAAATTATGGAAGTTATTCTGAAAGCCATTCTGTAAGATTTTCTCTCCCAACTAAATGTGACAGAACTATAGTTTGACCTATGACTGACTATCCATTGTGAACCACAGTAACACACTATGGAAAACTTAACTTTCTTTGTGTTTTTATCAGCTAACCATGTTAAGATCCATTTCAGTTCAGAATTAATTATTATGTAGACCACCTCCCATTGATACCATGAGCAGTTGGTACCAGTTTTATTCTATTTTTTAAAGTATTTGCTAGTGTGTAAAAACTACATGAAGTTAAAAAACCAAAACTTCTAGAAATGTTTAATATTTTCTCTAATAATATAGTAATTTTGATCTTTGTTTAGAGTATTGGTATGCTTTTGATGTTGAGAATATGTGTAGCATAATTTAAATATTTTCTAAGAACCTAATCAAATACAAATCTTTCCACTGATGTACTTAATCCAGGTTTATTAAGCTTTGCAAAAATACACTGTTGAAGTTTGAACATATTAAATTTGCCTTTTGTAAATTGAACAGCTCTGAATTAAAGACTCGTTTCACTTAATTCACTAAATATTTGTGGAGTGCCTTATATATCTTAGGCAGTAATCTTTACGTGGACCACCTTTCACACATTCCACGTTAGAAACTTCCCCAAGTGAGGCAGTTATCCCCTCTGCCATCTGCTATCCCTGCTGCTCTGCACTTTAAAGATCCCTGCTTTCTAGCCTGCTTTCAATGCAGATGAAGTCCTTGTACCAGTCATAGAAATGAGTCAAGAAATTGCTAACATGAGTTATAGATACGCTGCTGTAGCCATTTGCAGTGGTCGTTACACCCATTTGAACCTAGCCTGCAGGACTTGGAGTCCAAGCCTCACTATTTGAATCATTGCAGTGCTTCTGCCACATGACAACGTGCTGCATCCTCCAGCTAGATGAACCTGGGTGGCTGGGTTGTCTAGATTACAACCAGTGGCCACAAATGGTTATTATCCCCCATATCCAAAAGATGGTAGGAATAATACATCTAGGCATTTGGGATTTATGAGGATAAGTTTCTGAGAGTTTGAATTTATGAATTTAATAAAATTCTTATGCACTTTTGTCTTGGGCTCCCTAGCTCATCAGTCAGGAAGTCAGGAGTTGTTTGCTTAGCATTCAGTGATTACTCCTGCTAGAAGTGGTATTTATTTCAACATACAAGCATGCTCTAATAGTCTCCATCTTTAAAAACACCTGACCTTAATCCCACATTTATCCTCCAGCTAATTCTAACATCCATCCCATTTTTCTGTTTCGCTTTGCAAAACAACTACTTAGAAGAGGTTTTTTCACCATGTCACCTCCCATTCTCTTTTCCCTGTCTGCTTTAGATGTCCATCCCTACAACTCCATTGGAAGTGCTCTTGTCAGCATCACCAACTATCTCCATCCTACTAATTCCAGTGTGCATTTTCTGGCCTTCTTTTACACACCCTCTCAACACAGCTATTACCCTTTCTTGACACACTGTCTTTTCTCAGCTTTCATGAGTCTCAGTCTACTGCTATCTTCCTCCCTCACTGGCCGTTCTTTCTCAGTTTCCCATGCTGCCTTCTCCTCTTATTCGGGACTCCTCAGGGTTCCTTTCTTTCCTCTCTTTTCACTATCTCCCTTAAAGGTTTCATTCAGTCTCACACTTTTCAATACCATGAATATGTTAAAGACTTATTTCACCAGGATAGAATTCTCTGAGCTCCAGATTCCTGTCTGTACCTTACAGCCTAATTTATATATCCATTTGGAAATCTCAGACATCTCAAAGATTTATGTATATCCCGTATTTTGGATTGGTTCACTTTTAAACTGTTTATTTACAATTACATTGAAAACATACAATAGATATAACTCCAGGACTGGAGTTACATCCTTTTTTCTCTTTTTGCTCTTTACCAAGAAGAGTTCTTCAATTCCCAATTCGATTCCAAAATGCGTATCTCCAACCCAAACATCTCTTCCAATCTTCAGGCTCATTTCTCTAGCTGCTTAGTTGTTATCTCCACTTAAGTCCTGCAGGTATCTCTAACTTTACATGTCCCTTAAGTTATTTGAATGGCTGATCCTTCTCATTCTTTAGGTCTCACTTCCCAGAGAAGCCTTCCCTGTATCAAAGTAGGTCTCCCTTGTTAGTCTGTATCTTAGGTTTTTCTCAAAGCACATATCACAGTAACTTGTAATTATTCTTAGTTTATTTAAGAGTATGATTTTTGCCTCCCCTACTAGACTGTAAGCTTCATGAGGCCAGGGACTCTGTTTTTATTCACCATTGTATCTCCAGATCTTTCACAGTGCCTGGCACATACTAAATGCTCAATAAACATTGGTTCACTCAGACCATCATCCCCCAGAAACTAACTTTCCAGGAAGTTCCTTTAATTTATTTACTATATTCAAATGGCTCCAGATGTCACACTACATTGAATTCTCAATATTATGAACCAGAGAATGATAACAGTTTCTCTACCTGTTTTTATCTTTTGAAGATTCTTAGGAACATATTGAAGTCTTTTGCTACTTGTGAATTTTATGGTTAAAATTAAAGGAAATTATTTTCTTTTGTGATGTAATCAATGGTAATTAAATTTCTTTATTCCAGGATGGAAGGCTAACATTTTATCCAGGAAGTCAGGTAGTGAAACTTCCTTTTATCAACTTCATGAAAGCACACGGCACTTCCTTTCTGAATGCCTACACAAACTCTCCGATCTGCTGCCCATCGCGCGCAGGTATGCGCATGCTTTAATATTACTGGAAGTGGTCCCATACTGAAAATGTTTTCACAATTTAAAAAATTATACCCCAAAATAGGATAGTAAGTCATATTTGGCATCTAATAAAAACATTTAATATATGTGATGTGTGTTATAAGGTATGTATTGGGTATTGGGGTTTTTTAAGAATAGGAATTTTATCACCTAAATTGGTATTCAGTTCAAGTATTATTGTTTCATTTCCCTTAGGATTGGTGACAAAAAATCTTTTGACTATCCAGGCAAATTAGGAAATGCTCATATTCCCTTGAAGAGTTCTGTTTCCAAGGAAATTTTTTAGTAAGAGATAGGGAGTTGGGAGGAGACTTCAAAGTATATCACAAAGTAGTTAGAACTTTTCAGATATATCTGGATTTTTCTGTGTTATTTCAGATTACATATTTTTTCTCTTCAGTTTCAATTCACTTCTATCCCAAATCTAATTGTTCACTTTTATTATAGTAATTTAACAAATAGGCATAGTTTTAATGGCAAAATAACAGTGATATTAAGCCATGACTAACTGAAAAATTGGGGAAAATTGACATTTTTATAAATTCTATTGTCTGATAGAGTTTTCTTTCTCCTCTAATTTACGATTGTTTGTTTTGGAACTCATAAATAGCACCCAACAATTTTCTTTTGTCCATAAGTTCCTGACATCATATTCTCTGTGATTTGAGTCACAAGTTCTTTCACCTACATTTTCAGCACCATCAACTATATAATCACCAAGGATTAAAGGAAACCTAAACTCTATTATAAATATTTCAATGATGAAGGACCAGGTATATTAAAAACACGTTTGTTAATTTTTTTATTCTTTATTGAGCAAGTGGAATGAGCAATGGACCAGGGTGAGGTGATGTCTGGATTCCAATCCTCAATGGACCATGTCAAGCAAGTCCCTCAGTTTATCTACAGAACGCTGTATGTGCTGTGTCCCTCACAGTGTTGTCCCCAGCATCAAATGAGATAATGGATTTTAAAAAGTGCTCAATGAACTCTAAAGGTTTCAAAAATGTTAGGTGATGCTTTTCCTGGAAGAAGTATATTTTGGAGAGTTTGAACAAAGAGAAGGAATAATAGTAATAAAAACTAACATTTATTGCATTCTTACTATGTGCCTGGCAATATAACTGCCTTACATGTCTTAATTTATATAATTCCCCACATTTTCACAAAGTAGATATTGTTATTATCCCCATTTTGCAGATGTAAACTAAAGTACTGAAAGGTTAAATAACTTATCAAAGGTCACTCAGTAACTAGCATCATTGGAATTCAAAGCCAGGTAATGCCCCATTCCACTCCTCAAAAAGAAAGCATTTTGTTAGATGAGAAAAGGATTCAACCCTGCCATGTGTGTACACAGAAAAGGGAAAAGGAAAGGGATTTCTTTCCAGTTTTACTGAGATGTAATCGACATATAACACTGTATTAGTTTAAGGTATACACCATATTCTAGAGAAAATAAGAACATTTCCATGAGTTGAACCAGTCAGATTAGGCTTATGTGCATCCACATAACACTTCTGGCAATCTGTCCCCAATAGACAGCCATAATGCTACCTCCCAAAAAAAAAACAATGAGGTAACTACCAAAGCTAAGCTCCAACACTGGGGCCTTATTAACACTTGTGTCCCCAACAGCAACATAACTGCTGAACATGTGATAAATGCCATAGTCAACCCGCAATCAGTAAGGACCTGCTATCTGCCTGATCACCAGGTTTTCAGAATCTGAAACAGACATTTTAGGAAATAATTATAACAATTAATGAAAGCAGGTATGAAGTTCTGTTAATTTTTTATTCTTTATTGAGCAAGTGGAATGAGATAACATAAAGAAAGACTCCGCACTCTATCTGCACAAAGCAGAGGAGGCTAAAGTACTGAAGGGATGCTTATACTGAATTATAAAGGCACACAGGTAGACAAGGTGATGAATCAGACAAGACACAGCAAATACACTAAGATGCAACATCTCATCACTAAAAATTTCATTTAGTCTCAATCAGCAATCTAGGTTATTACACATAAGTAATCACACATTTGCTACTGACTAGTTCCTCATCTTTGCTTTCTATTTTTTCATTTACTTGTATCTTCTTCAGTTTCTGTCATCAGTGTCTTAAAGTTTTTAGTGTACAGATCTTTCATCTCCTTGGTTAAATTTATTCATTAGTATTTTATTCTTTTTTATACAATTGTAAATGGATTTTTTGGGTAATTTTTTTCTGATAGTTCATCATTAGTATATAAAATGCAACTGATTTTTGCATATTGATTTTATATCCTGCAACTTTACTGAATGTATTGATTAGTTCTAACAGTTTTTTGGTAAAGTCTTTATGGTTTTCTATATATAATATCATGTTTCTGCAAATAGGGACAATTTTACTTATTCTTTTCTGATTTGGATGCTTTTTATTTCTTTTTCTTGCTTAACTGCTCAGGCTAGGATTTCTAGAACTGTGTTGAATAAGAGTGTTGAGAGTGGGCACCCTTGTCTCATTCCTGATCTTAGAGGAAAAACTTTTAGCTTTTTACCATTGAATATGATGTTAGCTGTGGGCTTCTATATGTTCCTTCTATACCCAGTTTGTCAAGAGGTTTTTTTTAATTGGAGTATAGTTGCTTTACAATGTTGTGTTAGTTTCTGCTGTACAAGGAAGTGAATCAGCTATATGTATACATATATCCCCTCCCTCTTGGACCTCCCTCCCACTCCTCCCCCATCCCACCCATCTACCTCATCACAGAGCACTGAGCTGAGCTCCCTGTGCTATACAGCAGGTTCCCACTAGCTATCTATTTTACACATGGTAGTGTATATATGTCAATCCTAATCTCTCAATTCATCCCACATGAATGAATGCTGAAATTTGTCAAAGGCTTTTTCTGCATCTATTGAGATGATCATATTTTTTTTATCCCTCATTTTGCTAATGTGGTATATCACATTGATTGATTTGCAGATGTTGAACCATCTTTGCCTTCCTGGAGTAAATCCCAATTGATCATGATGTACAATTCTTTCAAAGTATTGTTAAATTAGGTTTGCTAATATTTTGTTGAGAATTTTTGCATCTATGTTCATCAGAGATCTTGGCCTGTAATTTCCTTTTCTTGTAGTGTCCTTGTCTTGTTTTGCTATCATGGTATTGCTGGCCTCATGAGTTTGGAAATGTTTCCTCATCTTCTCTTTTCTGGAAGAGTTTGAGATGGATTGTTTTTTTGTTTTTGTTTTTTAAATGTACCTCATTGGCTTATTCTTTTTTTTTAATTAATTTATTTAATTTATTTATTTTTGGCTGTGTTGGGTCTTCGTTGCTGCACGTGGGCTTTCTCTAGTTGCGTCCAGCGGGGGCTACTCTTCATTGAGGTGCGCAGGCTTCTCATTGTGGTGGCTTCTCTTGTTGAGGAACATGGGCCCTAGGCACGCAGGCTTCAGTAGTTGTGGCTCGTGGGCTCTAGAGCGCAGGCTCAGTAGTTGTGGTGCACAGGCTTAGTTGCTCTGTGGCACGTGGGATCTTCCCGGACCAGGGATTGAATCCGCGTTGCCTGCATTGGCAGGCAGGTTCTTAACCACTGCGCCACCAGGGAAGCCCCAGAAGGATTAGTTTTAATTCTGATTTAAATGTTTGATAGAATGCACCAGTGAAGCCATCTGGTCCTGGACATTTCTTCATTGGGAGGTTTTTGATTACCGATTCAATCTCCTTACTTATAATTGGTCTGTTCAGCTTTTCTATTTCTTCATGATTCAATCTTGTTAGGTTTTACATTTCTAGGACCATATCCAATTCTTCCAATTTGTTAGTATAATTGTTCATGGTAGTTAGTCTCTTATGATCCTTTGTCTTTCTGTGGTATCAGTTGTAATGTCTCCTCCTTAATTCCTAATTTTATTTGAGTCCTCTTGTTTCTTTCTTGGAAAGTCTAGCTAAGGATTTGTCCATTTTATTTAAGAAAAAAACAAATTTTGTTTTTTTGTTTGTTTGTTTGGCTGCGTCTTAGTTGTGGCACGTGGTGTCTTCATTGGAGGCGTGTGGGATCTTTCGTTGTGGCACGAGCTCTTTGTCATGGCACGCGGGCTTCTCTCTAGTTGTGGTGTGCAGGATTTTCTGTCTCTGGTTGTGGCGTGCAGGGTCCAGGGTGCATGGGCTCTATAGTTTGTGGCATGCAGGCTCTCTCATTGAGGTGCACGAGCTCAGTAGTTGTGGCACACGGGCTTAGTTGCCCTGCAGCATGTGGGGTCTTAGTCCCCTGACCAGGGATCAAAACCGCATCCCCTGCATTGTAAGGCGGATTCTTTACCACAAGGGAAGCCCCAACAACTCTTAGTTTTATTGATCTTTTCTACTGTCTTTTTAGTCTCTATTTATTTCCACTCTGATCTTTGTTATTTCCTTTCTTCTACTAACTTTGGGCTTAGTTTGTTCTTCTTTTCCTAGATCCTTGAGATATAAAGTTAGGTTGTTTATTTGAGCTATTTCTTTTTTATAATGTAGGCACTTAAAGTTGTGAACTTCCCTCTTAGAACTGCTTTTTCTGTGTGCCATTTGTTTAGCTATGTTGTATTTCTATTTTCATTTGTCTCAAGACATTTTTTGACTTTTCTTTTGATTTCTTCTTTGGCCCATTGGTTGTTCAGGAGTATGTTGTTTAAACTCCATATATTTGTCAATTTTCCAGTTTTCTTCTTATAACTGATTCTAGTTTCATATCATTGTGGTCAGAAAAGATGCTTGATATGATTTCAGTCTTTTTAAATTTACGAAGACTTGTTTTGTGTCCTAACATATGATCTTCCTGGAGAATGTTCCGTGTGCACTTGAGAAGAATGTACTTTCTTTTGCTTTTGGATGGAATGTACTGAAAATCTTAATTCCATCTGTTCTAACATGTAGGTTAAGTCCAGTGTTTCCTTATTGGTTTTCTGTCTGGAAGATCTATCTGCTGTTGAAGTCCCCTAGTATTATTGTATTGCTATCTATTTCTCCCTTTAGGTCTGTTAATATTTGAAAAAAAAAAGATTTATTGACTAAACAATGATAGCTGTAGAAAATGAGAGAGAAGACATAGTACACATAAGTTTTTTTGTGGCAAGCCAGTATATAGATAAGAAATAGGGAAAATCCTTGAGGATTTTTAGGAAATGAGATCTGTACTTCATTTGACCAACTTGGAAAATTAACCAACAAATACTTAGTGATTATTTTTATGACTCAAGTCAGACAAGCTTTATATTTAATTCCATTTATTTACCTTAAACAACTTAACCTGTAAGCCAGGGGTCCCCAACCCCCGGGCCACAGACCGGTACCGGTCTCTGGTCTATTAGGAATTGGGCTGCACAGCAGGTGAGTGGCGGATGAGCAAGCGAAGCTTCATCTGTATTTACAGCCACTCCCCATTGCTCGCATTACCACCTGAGCTGCGCCTCCTGTCAGATCAGCGGCGGCATTAGATTCTCATAGGAGTGTGAACCCTACTGTGAACTGCGCATGTGAGGGGTCTAGGTTGTGCAATCCTTATGAGAATCTAATGCCTGATGATCTGAGGTGGAGCTCAGGTAGTGATGCTAGTGCTGGGGAGTGGCTGCAAATGCAGATTATCATTAGCAGAGAGGTTTGACTAAACAGAGACCATAATAAATCAATTGCTTGAAGACATATCAAAACCCTATCAGTGAATGGCAAGTGAAAACAAGCTCAGGGTTCCCACTGATTCTGCATTATGGTGAGTTGTATAATTATTTCATTATATATTCCAATGTAATAATAATAGAAATAAAGTGCACAAAAATGTAATGCACTTGAATCATCCCGAAACCATCCCCCCTCCCCAGTCTGCGGAAAAATTGTCTTCCACGAAACTGGTCCCTGGTGCCAAAAAGGTTGGGGACCGCTGCTGCAAGCCTTAGAGACTCACCTGTAAAATGGAAATAGTAATTCATTTCAGTTTTCCCCTTGATAAAACGAGGTAACAATCAAAAATGTTAGGTAAAACACTTAATGAAGATATATCTTGTTGCAGAGTACAAGCTCTAAACTAGTAGTCAGTCTCTTTTCTCTCGGTATCATTGTCTTAATCATTAAAACGAATTGTTAAGCTTTATTTACACTGATCCCATTTTTTCCCCCCAGCAATGTGGAGTGGCCTCTTCACTCACTTAACAGAATCTTGGAATAACTTTAAGGGCTTAGATCCAAATTATACAACATGGATGGATGTCATGGAGAAGCATGGCTACCGAACACAAAAATTTGGAAAACTGGACTATACTTCAGGACATCACTCCATCAGGTAAAAAATAAAATAAAAATGATTCTAACAGGCAGCCCACTGCTATAATACACACATGTATCCTTTTTGACTTCTTTTATTTCTCCACAAAGGTGAATGTAAATCTCTTAATCCCTAGATTGTGTTAATTTGGCTAAATCTTTAGCTTTCTTTAATCTTCTTAAAATATTGAAATTATATGCTAGTAATTTTGTTTTTCTTAAACATTAAAGGTCTATAAAATTGTTTAGTCCATGATTTATTTTGATTTAGTTATACAATGGCTACTTTATTATTCACTTTATAATTTGTTCTAAAGACCATAATCTTCTTGCTACTTGCTTTTTTCAGTTCTCCCAAACTTTATTCTATTGTAACTTTTTTTTCTTTCATTTTACTCAGTCCTCAAAAATTAGGCAACTAAGTGTAGGGGATAAGAGTAGAGATCTAGAATCAGATTGCCTACTTTTGAATCCTAGTTTCTCTGTTTACTACTAACTTGTAGTATAATCTTGGGAATATTATCTAAGCTAACTGAAGTTTAATTTCTTTGTTGTGAGCATTAAATGAAATAATATGTGCTAATTTCACAAAGTTTCACCAGTTTCTCTTTAAAATCCTTCTACTTTTTTGGAAAGTAAGGTTAATCCAAAGTAAGATACAACTATTCATATTATCCTATTTGAAATTGTTTTCTTTCTTTGTTTTCTCAGTCAGTCCAATAATTAAAAGAATCTAAGGTTGAATGCCTTGTATTCCATATCACTATCACTCTCTGTGTGAGATGGTTAAAATATGATCTGAGTTTTATTCCTCAGTGGGATAATAATTCTTGGAGGGCACAGACCCTGTTTCTCTTTCTCACTACTTTATTCCCACTTCCAACGTAGTGCCTGTACATTGTAGGTACACAATTAAATATTTGTTTAATGAATGAATGAATGGAATAAAAAGTTATAACTTATTATTTGATAAACATTGATATTCTATCTCACCTGGGTTAAAAGGAAAAGAGCCACTTAAACGTTGATATTTGGGAAATCAAAGATGGTTTTCAGTATAATAATTGCTGTATCATATTTTCACTTTACTTACTGTCTCACCTGAGCTTAGGAAGCTTAAATAAGCTATCAAGACTATTTGTATTAGTGCTATATGTACCCACATAGTCATCTGACTGACAGATAAGTCAAGGCTGCTGTTAATAGCATGTCTGCAAAGGTTATATGAATTACAGCAAGTTATCTTTCAGATTTTTCTGTGCAAGTTTAAAGATGGGTCTCAGAAAAAAAAAGGTCTCTCAATATCAAATAGATGCATTCAATGTTTTTGATAGAGTGACTCTCAAAACACGTTTTTATAACTTTGAGCTACCTTTACCACTGAAATTAGCCATTTTTGAACCTGTTTATATTTTTAGCCAGAATTACAAGTCCCTTTAGTTTACTACTACAATTCTCCATCTGTATTTTTTTTCAACATCAAGTGATGCTTTCTTCTTTTACCAGTTTAAGGACACTAGTCCAGCTGTGTGTCCCTTCCCATATATACTATACTACACCAGACTGGGAACTGTAGGGGCTACATGCTTGTTTCTTCCTGACAACTGTTAAACAAGTGCTGGTGGTACTACTCATTAAGATGCCACTTACCGGCTTCCCTGGTGGCACAGTGGTTAAGAATCTGCCTGCCAGTGCAGGGGACATGGGTTCAAGCCCTGATCTGGGAAGATCCCACATGCTGCGGAGCAACTAAGCCCATGAGCCACAACTACTGAGCCTGCGCTCTAGAGCCCACGAGCCACAACTACTGAGCCCACGTGCCGCATCTACTGAAGCCCGGGCGCTCTAGAGCCTGTGCTCCACAACAAAAGAAGCCAACTTAATAAGCCTGCGCACCACAATGAAGAGTAGCCCCCACTCGCTGCAACTAGAGAAAGCCCGCACACAGCAACGAAGACCCAACACCGCCAAAAATAATAAATAAATAAAAATAAATTTATTTTAAAAACAAATGCCACTTACTAACAACTGTAAGACCAGGGCAAGTCATTTATCTATTCAGGATCCTAGTTTCATCAAATGAGCTTACTCTAGATGACTCTAAAGATTCTTCCTTTCTGAAGTTCTGTGACTTCCGTGGAGTACAGTTATGTGGTTTATAAAGTCCTGATATTCATCTACCCCCTCACATTATAGGTATTGTGCTCCAGTAGGTCTGATTAGGTTCAAATTTGCTGTATCTTCTTAGCATTTGAAAGGAAACGTGTACTTAGTCCATATGGTGTTTTGATCATTTTCCCTACGGGGTAAAACTTTTGTCATCCTATCTCCAATATCTCAAACAGTGGTTCTCTATCAAGGGCAATTTTGACCCCCACAAGACTTTTGACAGTGTCTGGAGACATTTTTGGTTGACACCACAGGGGGAATACTGCTGCCATCTAGACGGTAGAGGCCAGGGTTGCTGCTAAACAATCCACAATGCACAGGATAGCACCCCCTTCCCCAAACAAAGAAATATCAAGCTGAAAATGTCAATAATGCAGAGGTTGAGACACCATGATCTCAAGCTAAAAACTTTATACTCATCAGCATGGCCTTAGGACTGTCACACTGAAAGTCATTGCCGACATTTTGAATCTTAAGTTTATTCTCCCATATTCTAAGGGATCAGATCCACTTAACACTAGCATGTCAATTTTTTTAGAATCAACAAAATCAAAGAAAATGTTAATTTGGAAGTGTGTAGAATTAGGAGGTAATTGATTTTTTATAGACATTTTAAAAACTAGATTTCTAAGGTCAGGACATTAAAGAAGATAAACATTAAGTAACATTCCTTAAAATATTAAGATGATCCTTACTAAAGTTACAAAGGTAAATCATATGTATGGAACACCCATTCATAAAATACTTATTGAGCCACATACAGTGTACCAGACACTATTTTTAGATGATGGGGATACAGTAGTGATCAAAACACAAAAATCTCTAGCCTCATGGAACTTATATTCTAATGACATCAGGAGCAAATTTAAGCAAGCTGCTGTCTTATCTTTCCTAGCTAAAAGTTTAAAACCTAAAATCAAATCCCCTGTTATTTCATCTTACTACTATTATAGTCATAAATGTTCTCAATTCATGTAGCTTAATGTTCTTCTGAAGCCCCATCACAACAGGCAATATTTAATCCTCTGAAAGAAATGAAAAATAAAAGCCTACTTCCAAAATTAGAGAATTGCTGTGGCAAACAGGCTTGAGCTTCTTGGCAAGCAGCAAAGGGCAGCAAATCATGGGCTGCTCTTTTCGGGCCTCTCACTGTTGTGGCCTCTCCCGTTGCGGAGCACAGGCTCCGGACGCGCAGGCTCAGCGGCCATGGGTCACTGGCCTAGCCGCTCCACGGCATGTGGGATCTTCCCGGACCAGGGCACGAACCCGTGTCCCCTGCATCAGCAGGCGGACTCTCAACCACTGCGCCACCAGGGAAGCCCCCATGGGCTGCTCTTACCACTCTTCTTGTCCCCTTGGCCTCCAGACCAGAAGCGCAGGCTTCCTAACTAGAACCAAAGTGACCAAGAGGGAGCAACAGAACTAGAACAGCAACCGTGGAGTCCCTTTCAATTCTTCAGCCTAATGAATAAGTCTGTGTTTATCTCATCCGTATCTACTATTATTTTATAATCTAAGACCATGCGTGCCTTTGGATCAGTTTTCTCCATACTAAGGAGGAGTTTATTTTATTCTTTTCCTTATAATGGAGAAAGACATCCATTCCATTGGTCATTTTAGAAGCCTTTTTAGAGCCCCACACATACATACCTTATTATTTTTAATGAAATTCAGTATCTAAAACAGCTTGCATTATTCTGAGTACATTCTCAGAATGACTTCTGACAGTGAAAAAGCCTGCTGTTGTTTTTGTTTTATTTTATTATTCCAGAACCCTTGTTTTTGATGATTACCAAATTCTTGGCTGAAGCAGCCGCTGGGGCTATCTTCAGAATGCTGTCTACCATAACTCCTACATCAATTTCTTGAAACACCAGTGACAGCTCTGAGTCTACAATCTCATTACAATTCTTGGATTTTTTTCCATTCAATTACTAAAGTTTAAGGTTCTATGTTTAGCTGCCCATAATGAAGTGTATCTCTCCTCCTCTTGCCAGTGCTAGCCATTCGTGGAAGTTTATTCAAATATACTTTGAGAAGAGCCTAAAGATATCTAATAATGTGGAGATTTCACTTTTTAATTTAACATTAGCATTAGCCAGATGTGACCTAGCTAAAGTGACTTATGGTTTAAAAGAGGAGGTTTAAAAAAAAGTCTAGAAAAATTACAGTATAGGGAAAAATATAGTGAGTTCTGTTTAAAGGAGGAAGCAAACACATCCAGATTTTTTTTTCAAGGGGTGGGAGAAAAGGCTGTAAAGTACTATATTTTATCTGTTCTAAGGTGCACATTTTTTTTCACAATTTAACATCTCTGAAATTGTAATGCCTCTTAAAATTGATGATCACAAAATTCTGTTATAGTCTTCTTGGCAATGTTTTTTCTTAATAGTGTATATTTTTTTAAAAAGTACATTTTACATTAATAGTATTTCAGATTTGATAAACTCTTTACTTGCAAAAAAAATCTTCAAACTGAAATTCCTGTAATGTATGTTTTAGTCTGAGATCATTTATAGCCTCATTTGACTAAAATGTTTTTTCCTCAGAATTCTCATTGTTATACCCAGTACTTTCTTTTTTGTATACGAAAGCTCCTATTAGAGTCCAGTCTTTTCAAGCTCTGAAAGTATGCCTTTGTAAGTCCAAATCCTTCCCCTTACACCTCTTACAGACTCTTAAAAGTAACCTTTTGCACTAGAGAAAATGTCAATCCTATTTTGTGATAGTATTGCAAAGTTATTTGTAGGTATCAAGCATCGGAAAAAGTGGAGGATTATGACAGCAAAACTGTCTCAGAAGATCTACACAAAGTTGCTGGATCCCCCAAAGTTTAGCACCTGTTTCTATTTTTAGCTTGACTGTTGTTTCTATGAATTGGGGGTTTTCTTTAGCAGTTTTGGATATATTTTTTTGGTAGATGCAAAGATAAAGATACTGATCCACATAAAAGCATAAAACTATGAACTTTTTCGCCTTTTTTGAATGAGAGATAGTTTTGTGCCGACACTGTACCATACCTTTAACCAAAATGACAATATTTCTAAGGTAGTATTACTGTTAGAAACTACCCACTAAGATCATGGGTTAGCGGGTTACACTCTACTGAGTCCTGAGCAAGAAATGAAAAACACAAAAACACCTTAGATAACTCATAGAGTCAACAAGGCTGGAGACCTAGATTCAGAAAACAGGAATGGACTAAGGCTCCAGGTCTGAGAGCACACCAAAGTTATGCTATAGAAACAGGCTGGCCAGGACACTGCTGCTGGTGGCACTGCTGCCTCATTCATCTCCAGATGATCCTATGTCTTTGTCACTCCCTCAAGAGTCAGAATCCCAGGACCTAAGTATCAAATGGGCAAGCCTAGGTCACTAGCCTACTCCCCAGCTGTCTGAGGTCATAGGGAGAGGGCTTAACACTCATGCTTCAGCTTCTGTAGTGGGCGATGGCATTTCCCCTCTCATTAAAACCCACACAAAAGGGCTTCCCTGGTGGCGCAGTGGTTGAGAGTCTGCCTGCCGATGCAGGGGACGTGGGTTCGTGCCCCGGTCCGGGAAGATCCCACATGCCGCGGAGCGGTTGGGCCCGTGAG
This sequence comes from Hyperoodon ampullatus, assembly GCF_949752795.1. Taxonomy (NCBI): domain Eukaryota; kingdom Metazoa; phylum Chordata; class Mammalia; order Artiodactyla; family Ziphiidae; genus Hyperoodon; species Hyperoodon ampullatus. Next base: position 98,920,470 of record NC_136917.1, on the reverse strand, counting down.
CCATGGCCGCTGAACCTGTGCGTCCGGAGCCTGTGTTCCGCAACGGGAGAGGCCACAACAGTGAGAGGCCCGCATACTGCAAAAAAAAAAAAAAAGTGTAAGAAGAATCTTCCCCTTACGTGATATAAAAGAAGTCAATGTGATCTAAACCATTAAAGTTATAATCATAACCAAACTATTTCATCACAATTGCTTTTTCCACAAGGTAGCAAATGGGCCTTTATTTTTAAAAGTATAGTAGTAGAAGGAGTTTATGCCTGAGTGCATATGAGGAGGTAGTATCATTTTGGTAGCTAAGGGAGTCACCTCAAGTTCAGCCTAGCACAATGCCTTATACATGGTAGACATTCAATAACTCTTTCTTGAATTAAATCAAAAAGCCTGCCTTTACTTAAAACCAAACTGCAGCAAATACTCTGTTAAGGGCTACAGTTACTGTCACCTAGAACTCAAAGTTTTAAATACTGATGTTCCAACAGTGATGAATTCACTAGCAGGCTAGGAAATGGCTAAATGGGAGTTCATAACCTGAAGTCCATGAAACCCCTGAGTACCCCCACACACACTCATGCAAAACAAACCTTTTGTTTGAAATTTATTTACTATTATATAACTTTATAATATATAATTGCATAAATATATTTACAATAAATATATAATAAAATATAAGACACAGAATGAATAACTATTGTTATTCATTCAATTAAAACAGACTTTTTGTGAGTGATCATATATGTAAAGATAGATGACAGCCTTGTGAGTCCCTTAAAAAACAGTGTGTTTCTCAGCTTTGAGAGAAGAACATTTAATGGGAATGAATGTGGATTCCATTTTCTCTTACCGAACTTATCAGGCCAATAGTGAAACTTGCAAGGGCATGATTCAGAACTGTAATTTTTCCATGCAAGAGACTTATTTGAGACACATTAGCTGTTAAAGTCCCATTGAGAACAATGATTCTTTGTGTGAAAGGGATCCATCTGCACATAACTCTTAAAAGTCTGAGATAGTTGAATTATTTAGTAATCTTAGGAAGCTGAAGGTTTAAGTCGAGGCTCCTAATTCATTCTGAAAGAAAACTGTTATGTTCTCATCAATTTTAATGTATGATACTTTTTCAAACGTTATTGTCCCTATGTAAATTCACCTGGTGCTACCTGTGAGCTGATTGTCTCCAATACTGCAGCAGTGGAGTTTGGCACATTGGCACAGAAAACCCAAAAAGCAATGGCATAGATACAAATTTATGCAATAATTAGTTGCTAATATGTTAGTTTTATATGCCATTTGTATTAGGAGGAGATTTTGCTTTTAAAAAAGAATAAAATTGCTGATTGCTGGATAGTGCATTTAGCCATCACCTTGTTTTCTGGAATCGATCCAAGGTAGAATAATTCTCCTATTCATGGGCTACTGTGGAAGCTATTTTAATGATCTTCTCTAAAAATTGAGGCTTTTTTGCATAAAAATTCTTACACTGTTATGTGGAGCAGTGCATCTCAAAACGTAATATGCATGCAGATCACCTGGGCATCTTATTAAATGCCCTTTCCAATTCAGTGGGTCTGGGATGGGGCTCTAGATTCTGCATAATTAACAAGCTCTCAGATGCTGCTGATGCTGCTTGAAATAGCAAAGATATAAGGAACTGGACCTCAGAGAGAGGTAAGACAAGGTATAGCCAATTGCAAATGCCTTTATCAGAAACATGTGGTTACTTTTGTGTCCCTTTGAGAAGCCTCTCTTACATTTCTACAAAGAGGTAAAGTAAACCTTGGACCACTTAGGAGGGGCACTTAGTATATATGCACAAAATGACACATTGAAGCCTAAGTTTATAGAGAACAATTTCCTTTGAGATAGGTGTACTCCACATCCAAACTCCCACCTGAGGCTTCGTTACAGTATCCAAACTCCCACCTGAGGCTTCGTTACAGTGGTCTCCACCACTGTACACTCATGAGAGCATGAGAGTGAAAAAGGCAAAAAATGATGTCTTTCTATCCTTATGACAATAGTTTTGACCTTGTGGACCTCCTGAAAGCCTCTCGGGTACCTCCCAGAGATCCCTGAGCCACACTTTGAGAAATGCTGGCATATAGGAAACTATACAGTGTATGTTTGTGTCTATTTGCAAGTAACAGGGTAAATTTATAATGAGAGGAGCCAATGAATCAAAGTATCTAAACCACAGGTAGTTTTGGTTCCTCCCCATTAATACAAGCCCTTGTTTATTGTTCTGATTGAAACTGTACTCTTAATATTTCAGACAAAGTACATAGAAATGGAATGGAAAGAAATTTATTCAAAATACCCCTGTGACCAACTAATTAAAAAGGTTATATTTGGAGGAGGTTATATAGCAAGTAATGGTGGGTAGGGGGTAGGGGGAGACAACACTGAACAGTAATACAAAGTAGGTCTAAGCACATGGTCAAAAGATAATGTTTCCTGGTGCAACAGTTTGACCTGGTTACAAAGGGATGGAGACATTGGTTGTTTAGTAGAGAGAATTAAAATTTTAAGTTATCTTTCTGTCACAGTAATTGTCATCGACTATGAGGTTGCATATTCACATTCTTTTTCCCTATTTTCCTCATTAGTGTTACTGGCCAGGAGAAATCTGGGCTGGGAAAAGGGACTTTGAGCTGAGAATTGCAGCTCCTGGAGCACCTACTGCTTATACTGCATACACTTAACAATGGCCCGGGAGGACTGGGTTGGCCCAGGGAGTAGTGACAGTAGAACAGAGAATCATCATTGATTATAACTATTAATATGTATTGAATATCTAAAAAGTGCTAAATGTTTTTATGCTATAAAGAAGTAAATTTTTATTTTACACTTAGGCACAATACTTGAACATGGGTCAGCTAACCAAAGTATAACCCTCTTGATCAGCTAGCTTACTCAAGATTCTTGGAATAGCCAGAAAGAGTTAAAAGGGAAAATTATGAGAGGCACCTCCACCTTCAACCATAATCCTGTCTCTGCTGCCCCAGTAATGCCGAAAGCATTTGTTATACTCTACTTCACTACCAGCAGTTCTAGCAATCATGCCAAAAGCCCACACACTCAGGAATAGACAAAAGAAGATGCCACTAAGAAAGAAGGGTAAATCACATGTTATTTAGTGAGAGGGCAAAAGTGATACTAAGTTTGAAATTAGTCATAATGGTAAGACCAGGCCAAAATTAAGTTGATTTGAGCCTTTTTATCCTTAAGGGAACCAACCTGGGCTAAAAGAATCTCAGAAACAAAGAATTAAAAAAAAAAAAAGAAAGAGGGCTCCCCTGGTGGTGCAGTGGTTGAGAGTCCGCCTGCCGATGCAGGGGACGCGGGTTCGTGCCCTGGTCCGGGAGGATCCCACATGCCGCGGAGCGGCTGGGCCCATGAGCCATGGCCGCTGAGCCTGCGCGTCCGGAGCCTGTGCTCCGCAATGGGAGGGGCCACGACAGTGAGAGGCCCGCGTACGGCAAAAAAAAAAAAAAGAAAAGGGGCATAACCTTGCCAGAAAGATTAAATGAAATCACACTTACTCATTGCTGTGGCAAAAGATGGTAATCTGGGTTCAATATAGCCATCTTTCAAGGCAAGATCTTTCCTTGAGATGTTCTAGACTCACTCATGACTGCATTGTAAGGTCAACTGAGTAGTTTGGTTAGCACAGTCAGAACAATAGTCTATACCTGAGTTAATCCAAAGCCTGGTAAAGGCTCTGATCACCAATTAGGGTTTCTGCGCCCAATTCCATTGTGTGGGGTGGTTTCCACACACTACCAACTCTCTGGACACCAAGTGGATGTCCTACAATTCAACTGAACTCCACAGGTTAAGGGCTCAGTCCTACAAGACTGCCCTCACTCCCCCACTTCAGACGCAAATCACAAGTCCAGGTTGTCAGCTATGATTCTGACTGACCAGCTGTAAAATCAGAGGGTCCCATGACCTCTTCCTTGGGTTCAATTAATTTGCTAGAGTGGCTCACAGAACTCAGTGAAACATTTCACTTACTAGACTACCAGTTTATTATAAAAGGCTATAACTCAGGAACAGCCAAATGGAAGAGATGCATGGGGAAAGGGCATGATGCTTCCATACCCTCACCTAAGGTGGTGCCACACTCCCACCCCTCCCCAGTCCGCTCCTTTTCTGGGTTTTATAGAGGCTTCATTACGCAGGCATGATTGATTAAATCATTGACCACTGGTGATTGAACTCAATTTCCATTCCCTCTCCAGCCTCCTCCTTCCCAGGAGATCAGTGGGGTGGGACTAAAAGTTTCAGCCCTCTAATCTCTCCTTTGGTTCTGGCAACCAGCCCAAAAGTAACCTCATTAACATAACAAGACACCTTTGTGTCTTTCACTTAGAAAATCTGAGGATTTTAGGAACTCTGGACCAGAATCAGGAAAGAAGACCAAATGTATATTTTTTATTATAAATCACAATATCACATCGGACAACTAGTTAGGTTGTATTACAAGCTTTCTTGTAATTTTCTTGCTTCCTGCAATAATTTCTCAGCCATATTTTCCCATGTAACACTTCTTTGTTGAAAAGAAAGCACTTTGGTTCCTAAACATCCTGTGTGAATCTCAGTAACCTATTTCTGCTTATCACAAAATCCTAGAGCTCTACCGCAAGTACTGCTGGTGTGATAAACCCCTAGCCTCTCACTCCTCTGCAGTAGCTCCGATAATAGCCACATGTAGTTCTCTCATTCAGCAGTGACTTAAGCAAAATTCACATTGTTTGGTAGTATGATAGATTTTACAAAACTTAACGATTTTAGGATTTTCTATTTGCTAGATAGAATTAATTAAAATCTGTTAGATGCAATTCTGCTGAGATTCTAGTTTTCATTGTTTTTATCAAAATATATTGAATATCTACTATGAAAAATTATATTTTTATTATGGTTGCTTAAATTTATTTACCTGTCTTCAAAAGGCAGATAAAAGTTCTACTTAGTTCATCTATAAGCCATTAGTCATTTTGTGTGGTTTGAAATTTCCCTTATATGGAGTATTATGTTTTAATATAAAATAGTCTTTATTTTCACGTGGGTATCTGAATTTTTTAAGCTCTTTTCTTAATTGATAGGGCACTTCAGAGGTGTTTGCCTCAACCAAAACACAAAAACAGGCTTCTTAGAAGTGTCCAAGAGTTCTTCCTAAACAATTATGCCAACTAAAAATACTTACACAATATGGGGATATATGTATATGTATAGCTGATTCACTTTGTTATACATCAGAAACTAACACAACATTGTAAAGCAATTATACTCCAATAAAGATGTTAAAAAAATACATACATTCATTGAGGAAAAAGTAGTGGTACTACTACATACTTATGAAGCAGTTAGATAAAATATTTAGAGAAATTTAATTGATCAAATCATTTAGCTTTTAAATTACCAGCTAAAGAAAATACATCTAGAAATTTGCATCACCATTAGCTTAGCTTAAATCATAGTCAAAATTGTTCTTATAATGAGAAAAGATAGAGCTGGAAACAATGTAAAACCTGAGACTTCAGAAACACATAAGGTACACATGGGAGGTAAGATTTTTCTAAATATAAAGGCAGTGATAGGAGGAAATTATTGTAGCTTTGGTTAGAAATACTATTTCTCTTATTCTGACAGAAAAAAAAGACAAAATGCTAAAAAAAATTCAAAAGAAATACTAGGAATTTGAAATATTTATTTTACTAAATATTTTATTACGAGAAAAAAGTAACCTTTGTAAATAATCTGTCTTAGTTTTAAAGAACACATAGGTGAATATTTGATTCTTGTTATTTTTTTTCTTCGTTTTTGAATTTGCAATGCTCAGTACCTTAATGAGATCTAGTATAGTCAGTCTGAACATTTACATGACTGAGTCTAAAAATTGTTTTCCATATTGCTCTCTTTTATTTATGCTTAGTCAGTTTTTTAAACTTTTAAAATACCTTACAGTATACCTGTCTTTTTGCCCCCTCAGCAATCGTGTGGAAGCCTGGACAAGAGATGTTGCTTTCTTACTCAGACAAGAAGGCCGGCCTATGGTGAACCTTGTCCCTAAAAAGACTAAAGTAAGAGTGATGGAAGGGGACTGGAAGAATACAGATAGAGCAGTAAATTGGTTAAGAAAGGAAGCAATTAATTACACTCAACCATTTGTTCTGTACTTGGGATTAAATTTGCCACACCCATATCCTTCACCATCTTCAGGAGAAAATTTTGGATCTTCAACATTTCACACATCTCTTTATTGGCTTAAAAAAGTAGGTATACTGTGTGGGCTCAGAAGTAAAAGCTAACATTTTATCTGTATATTATTGGTGTTTGCTCACTGTTTCTTTTATTATCATTTTTAAAGAAAAAATTGAAAATTGCATAGTCACATTAAACTTGACCAATAACTGGTTGACAGAAACTAAAGGGACAATTTTACAAAAATATAATGTGTTAAAACTCAGAACCTACTTCTAAGTTGAATACATTTGCATATAATATGTCTATTAAAAAAAAAACTAAACCAAAAGATATTCTCTTAGGAGTCCGGGCAGTCCTCACTTTGCATGCTTCAGGAGCGTAAAAATGACTGTGCAAGCTGAAACTGTATAAAGAGATCTTAATAATCAATTGGGAAAATGACCGTTTTTCTAGAACTCTAAAAACATTTGTCAAAACATTAAAAACTCTTCTTTTGGGTTATAAATGTATAGGGAAATGACAAAACAGTAAAACTAATGTTTATTTAATGCACTGTAATTCAAAACACTAGAAACATTAAGAATTAAAGTGTTTTGATTTTTTTGTAAAAAAAAAAGAATCAAGAATAGTTTGAACAGTGCTTGCCTTCTCATTGTGTAACTTGAGATACAAAGCAAGCATCTTCTCTATGTCTCAAGAAATTGTCATATTCCTTTCTAAATTTGGATCACCTTCCAACATTTTACCCTTTGCACTTTCAATGTCATAATATATTTCTGAGAGTTCCTATAATGTGAAGATTTTTGCTAGTGTCACTTCCTCTAGGACATGTTCATCCTTTTCTTCATAACGAACTTCCTCACTTATATCAATGTTTTCACTAAGTTCCTCTGGCTGTATATCTTGAATGTATCAAATGGTGGCAGTGTCAGCATTCGCAGGTCAGCTATTTCTTCTGTAACCAGCTAACATTTGATTCAGGGACTTTCCTGGCGGTCCAGTGGTCAAGACTTCGCATTCCAATGCAGGGCGTGCGGGTTTGATCCCTGGTCAGGGAGCTAAGATCCCACATGCCAAAAAACCAAAACATAAAACAGAAGCAATATAATAACAAATTCAATAAAGACTTTTAAAATGGTCCCCATCAAAAAAATCCTTTAAAAATTTTTTGATTCAAATTTTACTTCCGGTATTATAGCTTTTTATTTCTTAACTGAATGTTCATCTTTGTTGATCAATTTCCTCTTTTGAGTATCCATTTTTATATCACATGGATTTATCACTGGGAGACAAGGAGGCAGCATACCTACACACTTTGCAGTCTGTTTATGTACTAAATAAAAGATGTGCAGTGATCAAACACAGACTTTGAAAGAAATGACAATCACTGACTGTGATACACATATGTAATCTACATAGTGATGTAGAGACTAAAGAACTAGCAGCATATGAATGTGAAAGTTTGTACTTTATGCAATAACTCGCAGTTAATATACCTGGGTAATGACGACAAATTTATATGATAAAAGAGCAGTCAGAGTCAGGCATACAAACTGGAGTCAAGCAGCCATTGAGGATATGGTTTCAGACACGTCTCTGCACCACTGAAAACTTGAACTTTCTTTGAACTGTACCAGGCCCAGGGACACCACCAGCTGTATTCAGAACAACACCTGCCAGCTGCAGCCTTACGGTCTCAAGGTCTCCCCTTGTAACTATGCAAACATTTCAGACCCCAAACAACCTAAGCACCCTTACTTCTCATCAACTCCAATTATAATTCTTGATAAATAACTCATGTAACTAACTGTGGCCTTGCAGCTTTTTGCCTTTATAAGCCTCTCCCATTGAATAGTCCAATGGAACATTGCAAAGTGCTTCTTGAATCCATGTCTCTTGGGCTTCAGTCCTAACAAACCCCATATAAACATATTTTTATTTCAAGCAGGTCTCCATTTCTGAAATTTTGGTTAACAGTAATTAAAATCTGAACCCTGTTGTTGGGGAACTGGTGCTATTTAACTAAGCTGTGGTAATGGATATCCGTGCATACCTGAACCATGTAAAGCGAGGACTGCCTGTGTTTTGAAATGTGTCACCTTAAATCAAATTTAAGTTACTTTAAAACCTCTATCCAGAAACACTAGATAGGTAGTGCACCCTATTTTAAAGGAAACAATGTTGAAGTTTTAGATACTTCATGTCTTCTTAAAAAGTTCCTTATTTACAAAACAGAAGTAGAGTTGCAGATATAGAAAACAAACTTATGGTTACCAGGGGGTAAGTGGGGGAGGGATAAATTGGGAGATGGGGATTGACATGTACACACTACTGTACGTAAAATAGATAACTAATAAGGACCTACTGTATAGCATAGGGAACTCTACTCAATACTCTGTAATGGCCTATATGGAAAAAGAATCTAAAAAAAGAGTGGATATATGTATAACTGATTCACTTTGCTGTACAGCAGAAACTAACAACACTGTAAATCAACTATACTCCAATAAAAATTTTAAAATATAAGTAAATTAAATTAAAAGTTCCAACTGGCTCTGTCTTAAAAAACCTTGTCGGGAGTCAGTACTAGCCTAATGAAATGAGTCAAATAATTTAAGTAGATATTTGAATTTATTAAAGCTACATGACTAGAAGATATGTATGACTTAAGTCTAGTCTTAATGGTTTTCACCAAAACTGTAAGCATTTATATGTATTAAAAAGTTGTATTTTTTCTTAACAAACATTTGGCTATCTCACTAGATACTGGCATTTTTACTAGTGAACTACTGGGAAAAAGGAGTCTAGATTCTTAGGTTACTGATTCTGAAGTTCTGAATTGATCACACAACTATATTAAAGTGCTTAGACACTTATGGATTAGAATACTGTCTAACATAGCTCATGCTTTTCATTGACATATATAATCTTTAAAATAATTCCACAACTGTCTTACTATATATGCAGATATTGATATATACCTTTTGTTGTTACTGGGAATACTAACAATCTGTTCCTAATTTATGTATTTGATTTACTATTTTCTTTACATAATTCACAACCATGCTTTTCTACTAACCTAAGTAATTAAACTTTGTCTAGTTTACCATATATTCTTGTTGGAAGGGAGGAATATTACAACTTTGTTTTTCTCCCCTTTTTAGGTGTCCTATGATGCCATCAAAATCCCAAAGTGGTCACCTCTGTCAGAAATGCACCCTATAGATTATTACTCTTCTTATACCAAAAACTGCACTGGGAAGTTTACAGAAAAAGAAATTAAGGATATTAGAGCATTTTATTACGCTATGTGTGCTGAGACAGATGCTATGCTTGGTAAGTGGTATAATTAAAAAGCAATCACATGAGGAAAAATTATAATATTTTTCCAACAAACTATGATTATGCTGGTTGGTGACTTGTATGAACATCCTCAGAAAATTTATTGCAACAGTTGCTGAGATACTTCAGACTTAGAATTATAAGATTCCTGACACATATAAAAATTGGATAATTTGCATTAATAGTAGAATAAAAGTCTTTTCTATCTTAATTATTCATAAATTAACAGATACTTAGATTTGTTCATATATATATATTAAAAAAGGTCATAGAAAACTATTATCTGTTGGAAACAAAATGTTTTGCTGGATTTAATCAGGAATCAGTATTCAGCCAAACACAGTTAATTATAAGGCATCTTGGGTTCTAGGAGATGAAACAGATGAGATGTAGAACCTTGTGACTTCTCCCAGACATGTAGTAAGTGTAAAACAAATCCATTCTCCATAGGCCGTTTAGAGCAAGGCTTAACTAAAGCTGAAATCAGTTTCCCCAAGTACATTGATCCAGAATTATATTGAATTAAGGAGTTAGGATTGTGAAAGGTAAAGGTCTAGGGGGTAGCTGAAGGTGCTGAACTTGCTCAAGAATTAGACAATGGGAAGCTGTGGGAAAGTTTTAAGCTGGGGTGTGACATGATCAGATATTTTAGAAAGATAGCACCAGAGTGGTACAAGGGATATTATGAAGGGGAAAGAGGAGTGGAGGCAAGAAAACTAATTAGGAAGCAATTACAGTTGTCCAGCTGAAAGACCCTGATGCCCTGACTGTCTGAACTCCGTAAATAACTCCTGAGCTGTGGGTCTCAAATCTGACTGGACCTCAGAATCACCTGTGGGTTTTGTGGGGTTTTTGTTTTGTTTTTTTAATAATACAGACTCCTGTAGGCCAGATTCAGAAACTGCCAAAGTAGAGATGATGCTTCTCTCTGGACTATGCCTTACTGTGTTCTCTTAATTGCAATGAGGAGGAAGTTTCACGTCACTTAGACAGAGGGAGTGGTCAGAGAAATTTTACTGCCCAAGAATATGCCAAATCACATTCATATACCATCTGTACTGCTTCCAGCTCTTTCTCAAAGGTAGGATTTCCATAACACTCAGCCAACTTCATGGGCATGATCTGGTGACTGGGAATTTGAGAGAAAGGGTAGCAGGAGGAGGGGTTCCGACCTCTTTTATCACCTCCCGCTGGGTAGGAATTGTGGGTCGATGGTGATAGCAGTCCTTTCATGAGACATGCACAGTGCTGACATCCAGGCTTGTCTTTCCTTTCTCAGTTGAGTCACTGTGGGTAATGTTTTCCCCCACTGTCTGATAGAAACATAGAAAGCAAGCCAGCATGATCTCCAAATAAAGAAACTTATCCTATGGGTATTGTATTTTCTCTTTCCTCTCTCTAGTCCATCCACTGAGAAGCAGGCACATGAACTCTGGCATAAGTTACTTAAGAACAGTAGATAGGGCTTCCCTGGTGGCTCGGTGGTTAAGAATCCGCCTGCCAATGCAGGGGACACGGTTCGAGCCCTGATCCAGGAAGATCCCACATGCCGTGGGGCAACTAAGCCCGGGCGCCACAACTACTGAGCCTGCGCACCTAGAGCCCCGAGCCACAGCTACTGAGCCTGCGCACCTAGAGCCCGTGCTCCGCAAGAAGAGAAGCCTCCACAATAAGAAGCCCGCGCACCGCAACAAAGAGTAGCCCCCTCTTGCCGCAACTAGAGAAAGCCCACGCACAGCAACAAAGACCCAACGCAGCCTAAATAAATACATAAATTTATTTAAAAAAAAAAGAACAGTAGATAACATTCAGATGTTAAGAAGCATCCTGACAAACTCTTAGAGGGTAGAGTTGTTGTTATTGTGAACTTATTGTGATAGAATAAAACACGAGCTAAAAGCTAATTAAGATTTACCTTGATTTATATTACAGGTGAAATTATTTTGGCTCTTCACCAGTTAGATCTTCTTCAGAAAACTATTGTCATATACACCTCAGACCACGGAGAGCTGGCCATGGAACATCGTCAGTTTTATAAAATGAGTATGTATGAAGCTAGCGCCCATGTCCCACTCTTGATCATGGGACCGGGAATTAAGACCAACCTACAAGTATCAAATGTGGTTTCTCTTGTGGATGTTTACCCTACTATGCTTGGTAAGTAATGCAATTCTGTAAATATTTATTTGTAATAATGCTGGAAAATGAATAAGCAAAATAGTCAGAAGCCCTGCTGACTTGTTCATAAACCTTGACCAGCTCATTTAACTGTGAGTCAAATCTATATCTGAAAAATGAGGATAATATTTCTCAGGTTCCTTTGGACTTCACTTACTCTAGTCATTTTTCCTTCAAAAGATTCACAACCAGCATATGACAATAAAGTAAGCCACATATGATATTCAGGTCTATAACTTTATAGATATGATTTGTGTATCACTTGATTCTCTACCACCACCTACCTAAAATGTAAGCATTTCCCTTCTGGATTATTCCATCCACTTTGAAACTACTAATTTTTTTACAATGTTACAAATGTCCCTTAATGTTGATGCTATGAACATATTTCTCCCCAGAATATTTAGATTGTTCTGTACTATTTATTTTACTAGCTTCTAATGTCTATTAGCATAACCATAGGTCTAGAACAGCAACATCTGGATATGGGTAGTTAGCAGTTTTTGTTAAAGATACAAGAATAAAGCCATCGTAAATTCAGAAGTTATACAGAACTGTTTCTATCTAATTTAGGTGCTTTAAATTCAGTAACATTTAAATTCAGTAACATCTAAATACTCTGTTTTAAGGCACCATAAATTGCAAAAAGTACCATCAATTTATAAATAGATTTTGGTGAAAGAAAAAGCGAACACAGCATAAGACATATGTGTTTAATATGTATATTTCAAAATGCGAAACAAACATGTATCTGGAAATTAAAGAAATAAGAAAGTTCTTTTTATCTCCTTTTTTCTGCTACAAAGTCTTTCCCTTCATTTAACTAAAGACTATTACAGGGTCTTAAATTTCTTTACAGTTAATTTAAATCAGTGCCTGGAATTCCCCGGCGGTCCAGTGGTTAGGACTCCGAGCTCTCACTGCCGAGGACCTAGGTTCAGTCCCTGGTTGGGGAACTAAGATCCCACAAGCTGCATGGCCAAAAATAAAATCAGTGCCCTCCTTTTGTCTTTTATTTCACATCTCTTGTATATTTGAGCACACTTCTTTGTTGTTCTTTTGCCTGATGTATATTTTTAATCTCTTCAGTTTCTTACTCATCATTTGCTGGTTCCCCTTTGTCCCAAAGCAATTATCACACAGTCATGTCTCTGCCACTTTCTGGCTCTATCAATTTCCAGGCAATCCCTATTACTTTTCCTCATTTCTGGGTTTTTTTTCTTTTTTTTTTTAAACTTTTTATTTTACATTGGAGTATAGTTGATTAACAATGTTGTGTTAGTTTCCAGTATACAACAAAGTGATTCAGTTATACATATACATGTATCTACTCTTTTTCAAATTCTTTTCCCATTTAGGTTATTATAGAATACTGAGCAGAGTTCCCTGTGCTATATAGTAAGTCCTTGTTCGTTATCCATTTTAAATATAGCAGTGTATACGTGTTGATCCCAAACTCCCTAACTATCCCTCCCCTCACCTCATTTCTGTTTTTATAAGAAATGTATGTGCAATTGTGTATATTTTAAGTGTCTCTCTTATTATCATCTTTGTAGCTTTATCAGCATATGCTTCTTTTACATTGGCATTTCTTTACAGTTTCCTCCCTTAGTTTTTCCTCATATAGAACTTCCCCTACCCCATTTCCAAATTTGCGTAACGTTTTATCCTTGTTCTGCTTTCTTGAGGTACACTGATCAGAACTGCAAAAGATTATTAAAGGTTGAGATGATCTCAGTTTTCCCTCAATATATTTCATAGTGATATTTGGCATTTCGTTTGTCTTTTTGACTCTAGCAGCTATATAGTCCAGTATCTGTCTGCAGTGAGTTCTAGTCTATTCCTAGTCATTCTGTCACTTTATATGTTAGTTGATTAATATGCACTGTTTAAAGCATTTTTCTTTGAATATTGTTTTATATTTGCCTACAATGCAAATTTTCTTCTCTACAGTCTTGATACACCATTATCATTACTTGCCACTTCATACATCATAAAAGTTAAAAGTCATCTGCAAACTGGAAGATTTCACAATGTATATATCTTAACCGATTATATAAGAAAATACTAAATCAAGTTGTTTGGAATGAGGGAATTTTCATTCATCCACACAGAGTGACAACCTGCCTGTCCCTGCCTAGTTTATGTTACTTGACAATTAGCACTTCTTTAGCCAAACAAAGCATTCCCAGAAACCCCTTTGCATTCCTTCCCCGCTCTTCTGGAAATTATGTTGATTCTCTGAAATTGTAGATTTTTTTTTCCTATAATTTGTCAATTATTACAATTTTTAAAAACTCATAGTTCTACATAGATTTTTTTGTTTTGTTTTTTTCTTTGACTTGTGTTTGGTAATAGAGTCCTTCTGAGTCACATTTTCCAGCAGAACATGTTTTATTAACAGCATTTTGATCATGTGTTGATTAGACTTGCCCAACTAAAGTAAGTAAAGCCAAAAATCAGTGTCTCTCCAGTTCTAAATTGGAAATTAACATTTCAAGGCTTAATGTGTTTCATAACGAACATTTTTATTATGAAAAAGGAAAAGTTACATTTATATGATTGGTGGAGGAGAGTAAAGAGAATATCTATGCATGGATCTTTATATAAAACACTGAAACATCCTATTAACCAGATGTTAACCAGAGATAAGGTAGAAAGAGAATGATGCAAGGGGGATTCAACAAGAACCTTATGCTGGAGCCAGGAAACAGCATTGTAACATTATTTATCTAAAATTAACCTTTTACAAGTGATAAAGGGTTAATATTAATAGAACTCTCACAGATCTATAACAGAAAGAGACATACCCTATTAACAAATTGACCAAAATATATAAATAAGCAATTCACAACAGAAGACACACAAATGGCCAAGATATTTTCAGAGCTTCAAACTCAGTAGTCAGAAAAATATTAAAATAAGAAGATACCATTTTTCTTTCACACACAGAGTTTGCAAAGATTTTTAAACAGCAGAAAAGCTTATATTGGAAATAGGCCTTCTCATATCCTGCTGCTGGGAGTATAAACTGGCACAGATTTCCTGGAGGCAAATGTGGCATTACATTCCAAATTACTTAGAAATATGCATACATTTTGACCTAGAAAATTCCAATTTTAGAAATTAACCTATAGATATACAAAAAGATTTATCTCCATGGATATTATTGTATTATGATGTTATATTAAAGAATTAGAAACAGTATGAATATCTAGTAGTAATGAACTGGGTAAAAATTAGTCAATTTTCTTTTCAAAAGTGAAATGATACATGGAAATAGCTCCCATGTATTATTGAAAAGAAAATGTAGGCTCTAAAACCGTATAAATTTTTTTTGTTTTGTTTTGGTTTGTTGTTTATTGAGATAAGGTATCTATCTAATTTATTGTTCAGATCAGCACATTTTTTAGAGTAAAAGAATACTATTAACGATTACACCAGGGACTTCCCTGGTGGCTCAGGGGTTAAGAATCCACCTGCCAATGCAGGGGACACAGGTTCGAGCCCTGGTCCGGGAAGATCCCACATGCCGTGGAGCAACTAAGCCCGCGAGCCACAACTACTGAAGCCCGTGCGTCTAGAGCCCGTGCTCCGCAGCAAGAGAAGCCACCACAATGAGAAGCACGCGCACTGCAACGAAGAGTAGCCCCTGCTCGCCGCAACTAGAGAAAGCCCGCACGTAGCAACAAAGACCCAACACGGCCAAAAATAAATAAATAGATAAACTTACACAAACAAAAAAACTCCCAGATATTTCTTACAAAAAAAAAGGGGGGCTTCCCTAGTGGCGCAGTGGTTGAGAGTCTGCCTGCTAGTGCAGGGGACACGGGTTCGAGCCCTGGTCTGGGAGGATCCCACATGCCGCAGAGCAACTAGGCCCGTGAGCCACAACTACTGAGCCTGCACATCTGGAGCCTGTGCTCCGCAACAAGAGAGGCCGCGATAGTGAGAGGCCCGCGCACGGCGATGAAGAGTGGCCCCCACTTGCCACAACTAGAGAAAGCCCTCGCACAGAAACAAAGACCCAACACAGCAAAAAAATAAATTAATAAATGAATAAACTCCTACCCCTAACATCTTCTTTAAAAAAAAAAAAAATTACACCAAGATTAGCATAAACTGAGTCTGTTGCCTTGTTGAACAGCCTTACCAATCAATAAGGCAAAGATAATTCTGACGGTCTATGTTTAATCTGATGTTTAATTCAACCTTGTAAAATGAAATTACTTAGTTTTAGAAGGGTTTAAAGCTATCAATACTTTTAGTAGTGATTAATAACTCTAAAATTTGACCTGTGGGACAGTGTATTCTATTTTTCCTAAGCTTAATAAATAGATTTTGATAAAGTATCTATGAAGGACTTCTTATTTTGTGATTCTTCTAACCAACTAGGAGCTTAAAATAGATATAAAATATAATCTATTCTTAGAATTCCAAAGGTCCTTTCTTTATTACCTTAGCCACAGCTGTATTGTTTTGTATGAATCCAATTTATACACAAGAGTATGGGATTAAATTTCTCAGATCAAAGCCTCAAGCCAGACTTCCTCTTCCCTTCCATTCTATGGACCTTAGAAATGTATAAAAGATGGTGATTCAAAAAACCTTAAATAGAAAGATATTAAATAGGAAAAATCAACTGGGATTCCTGTTTTAATAAACCTACCTTACTATAAAGAGCTTGTTGAAATTTAAGATGGTACAATGCATTTATTAAAAGGTCTGAATTTACAAATAGTTTTTAAAGGTATTTTAGAAGAGTGATTATTTTCTATAAAATGATATTTTATGATAAAGTAGGAAGAGTATTCTTAGTCTGTGTATCTTTGTAGGTCCTATCACATTATCATTTTCTAGTACTGGCAGAAGAGTGCCATTTTATAAATAGGAATTCTTTATACTATTAAAGTTGATATCATTATTGCATAGATTATTCTTTAAAAATTGCTCCCCAACCTGTGATAAACCATAATGGGAAAGAATATGAAAAAGAATGTGTGTGTGTGTGTATATATATTATATATATATATGGATCACTTTGCCGTACAGCAGAAATTAGCACAACACTATAAATCAACTATACTTCAATAAAAGAAATTTTAAAAAAATTACTCCCAAAAATATTTTCTTCTCTAACAATCTAGTATGAACATCCTTTAGCTCAGTTAGAAATAAAGGTAATCTCATTTTTAAATTAAAATTGTTTGGACTTTCTCTTTTAAACTTCTTATTTTCAGGTGAATTTTTTTCATTTAATAGTTGGCCTTTTTTGTAAAACACCTAACTTCTTTTCACATAAAGGATAAATCCAGAATTTTTTTTGAATTGTGAAAATGCAATTGTATAAAAATGCAGTTGTGTTTAAAAGAATGCTTCATTGCTAGTGATTTAAATTGCAAAACCTCCCTTATCACAGGAACTTAGTGGAGGGTTGGGAGGGTCATTCTACATAGACTATTTTTTTATTGGCTGAAAAATATTGGGAAGTTGAATAACTACAGTAAAGCAAGACTTGTGGAGCAGTATTGAAGAGTCCAGACATCCTGGAGTCAAGACTGCCTAAATTCAAATCCCTCCTTCAGTGTTTACCAACTGTATACCCTTGGGCCAGTAACTTAACATCTCTGGTCTTCAGTTTTCTTATCAATAAAATAGAAATAATAGTGGCTATTCCATAGCTTAGAACAATGACTGGAACATGGTAAACAATTAAATGTTAGATATTATTATCATTAATGTTTTTTATTCTTCTTAGGTATGCCCTAAAAAATGTACATAGCTTGCATCATTGCCATACCAGGCTAATCCCTTATCTACCCATACACTCAGGAAGAAATATAAGCTTATCTTTCTTCAGGAGACCATCACAAATATCCAGGTCTGCATTTTTACCCATTTGATTACTGTTTTAAATTTAAGTCACTTTATTAAGAATCATGCAGTTACTACTAATATTTGCTTCTACTGCCAAGAATGATGAAACCTGCTTAACATGGAATTTGAACGATAGATTTTCCAGAAGAAAAAAACATGAAAAATGGTTTTAAACAAAGGTCAAAGAGCTTTCTGAAAAGCAGTTTAAGCTGAAGTGCTTTTAAGGAAATAATTGATAAACATACGAAAAATGAATACACAGTTTCCCAAAGCACAGAAAATTTAATAAATATTAAATACATATTTATTAAATACTGTGGATATTTGACAAGGATTTTATTCTTCAACATCAATTTACAAAGGTATATTATTCTACTGATCCTAGACAGGAAACAAGTCACATTATCACTTGCCTGAACTCCTGCAATAGCTTCCTAATTCTTTCCTTCTGCCCGTACTCACTTCTGGTCAATTCACCATACAGTAGTTACTGTCAAACCATGTCATGATTCTGCTCAAAATCACTTAGAGTAAAATCATTGGGGAACGGAATGAAGCAGCTTCCTGCCTCAGGGTGTTTACAGTTGCTATTCCCTGGGAGAATGCCCTACCTCCCCATGTCCAGATATCTATTGAGCTCATCTAGCCCTTTCTCAGGTCTCTGTTTATGTCACCTCATCAGAGAGGCCTTCCCTGACCACACTATATAACAGCACATTAACACATAGTTCTCTATTCCCCTGATCCTGCTTTATTTTTCTTCACTGCACTTATCACCATCTGACATATTTGTCTGTCTCCCCACATTAGAAGGTAAGCTCCAAGAGTCTGAGAGAGCTTATCTGCTTCGTTCACTGTTGTTGCCCTACACCTGGAACAGCACCTAGTTTGTTAGATGCTGGTTTTTTTTTTTTTTTTGAGCAAAAAAAATTAATACTTAAATGGACTCATCCTAGTTTAATACTGACTTCTCATATAAACATAGCAGAATTATTTAAATTTTCTTAGTCTAACAAGCTTCTTTAGGAAAATTAGGCTAAGAACAGATCTGAAATAAGGTATATCTAAGTATTAAAGGTGATTAAACTGCAGGAACTTCCCAGTCATGGGTATCTGCCAGTTGGTCCCTGCTTTCCAGCCATCTTCAAAGCCCTCTCCTCTCCCTTCCTCTGCCTCGCAGTGGTGCCCCCTGATGGCTGACACACAGACCAGCCCGACCCAGCCTATTCCCTGGCTACTTTCTCTCCTTACAGTAAGTAGCCTACTGTCTTATAGCTCAGTTAGTTTCGTCTTGGGCCATCTTTTTCTCTCGTGCACATCCTCTTTAACATCTTTGCTCCTTCTTCTTCTTTTGTTTTTAACCAGTTATCTCTGAAATATTTCTTTCTTTCTTTCCTTCCCTCACTTGTTCTTTCACTCTTTCTCAAAAAAGTCCCTGATGATGGGGCTTCCCTGGTGGCGCAGTGGTTGAGAGTCCGCCTGCCGATGCAGGGGACACGGGTTCGTGCCCCGGTCTGGGAAGATCCCACATGCCGCGGAGCGGCTGGACCCGTGAGCCATGGCCGTGAGCCATGGCCGTTGAGCCTGCGCGTCCGGAGCCTGCGCATCCGGAGCCTGTGCTCCGCAACGGGAGAGGCCACAACAGTGAGAGGCCCATGTAACGCAAAAAAAAAAAAAAGTCCCTGATGATGATTGGTTGGCAGATTAGTACTTGTAATATGCTCCTTCCAAGGAAATGGAAGATACAAATTTTTTTTTTTTTTTTTTTTTTTTTTTTTTGCGGTACACGGGCCTCTCACTGTTGTGGCCTCTCCCGTTAAGGAGCACAGGCTCCGGACGCGCAGGCTCAGTGGCCATGGCTCACAGGCCCAGCCGCTCCGTGGCATGTGGGATCTTCCCGGACCGGGGCACGAACCCGTGTCCCCTGCATCGGCAGGCGGACTCTCAACCACTGCGCCACCAGGGAAGTCCCCTTATTCTCTTTTAATTCACTTGTTTTTCCTCAAATATGTACAGTCAAGTTAAATTAATTTTCTTATTCAATTTTAATTTCTAGCATTGCAGATATAGTACATTCTATTTTTCATTGGAAATATTTAATTATTTCTAAATTAATGTTTCTAAAAACATGGAACATTGAAACCAGAAAAGCTGCAGGGGAGGCAACTACAGATTCCTTTTGGAACTATCGCAAGGACCCAACCATAATTAACGGTAATTTTTTTTCGCGGCTTGCGGGATCTTTGTTCTCTGACCAGGGATTGAACCAGGCCCATGGCAGTGAAAGCACAGAGTCCTAACCACTGGACCACCAGGGAATTCCCAATGATAATTTTTCTATAGGAAAAAGATAGTTTGAGTTCCAAACAAATACCTTAAAAGCAATTTTTTAAAATACAACCTTTTTTTGAAGTTAAACATTTCTCATGCTATTGTTTTCTATGTCTATATTTGATAAGGAAAAAATAGATTATTTTTCTCTAAATCAGTATAATCCAGGATTTCCCAACGTATGTTCTGCAAAATACTAGTTCCTCAAGATGCTACTTCGGGGTAAAAAGATGTTCTGTCATCAAATAACTTTGGGACAGATGGCATACTACATACCACCCTGAAGGTTTATGATACACATCAGCAATAAATTTATTTAATTTTAACCACTGTTTGCAAATATATGTAACTACTAGACTCCTTTCTCGTATAGGTCTTGTTAATATCCTGTGAGACCAATTTGAAAAACACCTGTGATCATTCCATCATTTGGAAATAAAGTACTTATGATATTAACTAATACTTGTTGAGGGTTTCCTGTGTGTCAGACACTGTTCTCAGAATTTTACATAAATTTTCATATTTAAACCTAAAATAAACCTATGAAATACAGGCATTATTATTATTTCCCTTTTACAGAGGACGAAACTGAGGTTCAGAATGGTTAATAACATGACCAAGGTCACAAGCCTAGTGGAGTAATAAGCATTTGGATCTAGGCAGTCTGTTTACAAAAATCCATATACAGCCTCTAGTCTCTGCGACCTTTAATGATGTCATTTATGAATGTTCAACTAATGAAAGAATGAGTTATTTTAAAATACTGTGTTATTTAGATATTGCTGGAATTCCTCTGCCTCAGAACCTGAGTGGATACTCTCTGCTGCCATTATCATCAGAAATGTTTAAGAATGAACAAAAATTCAAAAACCTACATCCGCCCTGGATTCTGAGTGAATTCCATGGATGCAATGTAAACGCTTCCGCCTACATGCTTCGAACTAACCAATGGAAGTATATAGCCTACTCTGATGGTGCTTCAGTATTGCCTCAACTCTTTGGTAATTTGTTGATATATTTTTTAAGTATAGATTATGTGTAATGAGTTGACCTACACAGCATTTGCTCAAGGGAGCCAGTAATCATCTAAATAAATATCTGCAGTTTCTCATGCTAGGCCAGTTTACAAAAGGTTGCCCTTGTGAGGAGCAGCTTCTTTGCAAATCAGCATCTGAATTCCAAAGCAAGTGCCCTAAGGCTTTTGATCTGGGTCTCAAGATTGCCACCATTGTTTTCTCTGATCAAGGTGTCTTCTAATACGCATGGTTATCTTTCCCAATCAGTAGTCAACACCCTCTTATTGTACCTTGGATTCAGTTGTTCTGGAAAATTAACTGCTCTCTTATGGAGCCTGACATTCTACATTTATTATTTAATGTTCACCCCATCCCTACAAGATGTTACTATCATCTTTATTTTATAGAGAAGACTAGAGTTCAGAGACTAGCGTTCAGATACCTGCGCAAGGTCTCACAGCTCAGAAGTGGCAGAACTGGGATTTCAACCTACGTCTGACTCCAAAATCCATGCTCCTTCCACCCTACAAAAGCCTGCTAGATTCACTACTCTGAATTTGTTTTTAAGCAGTATTATTAGATTTATGGTTTTACTTATCCTCTGCCCTCCTTTTGCACATAAAATATGTGCTAAAGCTATTTTTAATATTCCTTTCTCCCTAAGTTTTTTTCCCAGTTACAAATGTCAAAATTATTAACTCAAAATAATTCTTTAGAGGCCAAACTGATTGACCCCCCCTCCTTAACTCTAAAAGGAGGAGATTCTTGGCTTCAAAACAAGTCCTTAAGTTTTCATTCTGTTGAGTAATGGGCATCTCTTGTTCATTCATTGGTTACGTTCTGCAAAAAGGAGGTGTGACTGTCAGAGAATCAGTGGGGGAGCCTGCCTCTCCTGTATTCTCTGGGGTTTATTCACTGACTTCCCTTTCCCAAAGAGGTGCCATCTGAAATCACCTAGCAAAACCATAAATGTCTTCAGGATCTTCTGGCTAATGCACTCAAATAGGCCTGTAGGGGTTTTTCCCTCACTGTGAATTGTTCATTTACTGTCTTAAGTAAGTTGTCCTAAGATCTTTGATTTGCCGTTTTTCCAATTAGACTTGCATCCTAGTTATATCCTCTGTCTTCCTACATTGTAGATAAAAGGGGTGTTTATGTTGTCTGAAATATTTGTCATTTTCTTGATTATAGTGATTGAGAGTTTTTATTTCCATGGCTATTTGCTCAAATAGACACAATCAATGAATGTAATTTTCAAAAATTCAAGCATAGGATGCTAACGTATATTTAAAAAAAAACAAAAACAAAAAAAACTAGGAGTAAGTGAAGTTGCAAGAACTTGACTCCACTATGTAAAAAATTCTTACAGCTGGAACATCTGGGGCTGTTGAAATGGGACAATATAAGCACTACTATATATATATATATGTATATATATATATATATATATATACATATATATATATATACATTTTTTTTTGCATGTCAAAGTAAGGAAGGCATCACAAATGGGAAGAATTGTGGCTAAGCCATCTAAGAATAGATAAGAAAAAAAAGGGATAGCAGGATGATGGTAAGAAGGAAGATAATTTGGACATACATTTAGAGAGGTGTTTAACTTTTGGTATATTATTTTTCCACTTACACTGTCCTTTAGCTTACTATACTAAGAAGAACTGAGAATAAAAATAAGTTTTAATATGTTACTCGTCACAGAGTAATGACATTCTAAAAGATGGTTTTTAAGCAGATAATTGTAACAGAGCAGGACCCTATGGGGCCTTCCTGGGACAGGCCTTCCCCCATATCCTCTGCTTTAGCTCCTCTCTGAAGTACTTAAATAACAGTATTTGATGCACATTTCCTGGGTTGTTTTACAGATGTGAAAACCCCCCACCAAATGGAAGATGTTATAACTACTTGATGACCATGAGCACATAGCCCCAGGCCTCCTGGAGCCTAAGGACTGATCAAGTTAACCCCTGTGATACCACCCTGTTCCCTCATCAGCCAATCAGAGAATTGTGCATGATCCGATCACGTACCCTGCGAGCCCCCTCCCTCAACCTGGCTTTTAAAAATGCTTTGCCAAAACTCTTCACGGAGCTCAGGGGGTTTTAGGGCATGAGCCACCCAGTAAACCTTTCTCTGCTCCAAACTGTGACATTTCAGTGTGTTTAGCCCCACTGTGCATCAGGCACACGCACTTGTGTCCTAGGAAGGCCCCATAGGGTCCTGCTCTTCTCTGATACTCCTCAATCTTGAGGAGAAAAAGTTTTGAACAAGAAAAGGACTGAAGATTCAGATAAGGAGGTTAATCATAAACTTGACAGAGGTGCCCACAGGGTCCTGCTCGGTTACATAACTATTTTGAGAGGTATTCAATTTTCTTTTTTTCTTTCAGATCTTTCCTCAGATCCAGATGAACTAACAAATATTGCTACAAAATTTCCAGAAGTTACTTCTTCTTTGGATCAGAAGCTTCGTTCCATTATAAACTACCCTAAGGTTTCTGCTTCTGTCCACCGATACAATAAAGAGCAGTTTATCAAGTGGAAACAAAGTATAGGGCAAAACTATTCAAATGTCATAGCAAATCTTAGGTGGCATCAGGACTGGCTGAAAGAACCAAGGAAGTATGAAAATGCCATTGATCAGTGGCTTAAAATCCACTCTGATCCAGAAAATATTTGAACAAAAATAAGAAAATAATGTTCTAGAGCTATATAGAAATATGTTAAAAGATCATGATTAATTATGCATTTTAAACATTCGTTTTAATAATTATTGATTTTCAGTTAAAGAATGTACTCTTCTAAAATAAAATATCAATCATTATAGAATTACATATTTTCAAACTCATTACTATCAAGACCTTATTCTTATAAACTTCTGACAACTTAACCAAAATATTAAAAGGGTAGAATCAAATACTATAATATAAAGTTGTGTTCCTCTGAATATTATGGAATATAAAATATTTTAACAATTTTTATTACTTATGACCCATAAAATAGTTATTTTTGAGTATTTGATGGTGTCTGATGAGTTATTTTTATTTGATGGGATATAGATCATTTGGATGTATTTGATGGGAGTATTTGGAGTATTTAATGGTACACAGACCATGGATATGGCGGACATTATTATTTTTTAAAATAGGTAATACGTGCACAAGGTACAAACTTCAAAAAGGTACTAAACGGTTAACAGTGAGCATGAAGTCTCTCTCCTTTCCCAGTCCCCCAGCCACCCAGTACCCCTTCCTGTTGGCAACTACTGTAACCAACTATGTATCCTTTGAGAGACAGATAGGCTTCTACAAACTTTATATTCTTCCCCAGCGCCCGCCCCTGACACACACACACAAATGGTAGCATACTATAAAAAATGTTCTACAGCTTGCTCTCTTTTTTCCATTTAACAAAGACACCGAGGACTTCCCTAGTGGCCCAGTGGTTAAGACTCCATGCTTCCACTGTGGCGGGCACGGATCCCTGGTCCAGGAACTAAGATCCCCACATGCCGTGCGGCACAGCCAAATAAATAAATAAATAAATAAATAATTTTTAAAATGAAAAATAAAAAAACACCTAGAAGTGAAATTACTGGGGCAAGACTATTATCTAGCAAAATTACTCTAGATACCACCAAATTACCCCTAAAGAAGTTATACCAATTTATACTCTTAGCAGCAATGCATGGCTCACATTTGCTGCCAACTGCGTAGATAAAAAATAACGTTATTATTGTTTTTCTTCTTTTTCTTACTATGAGTAAGGTAGATCATATTTTCATATATTTAATAGCCACTGGAATTTCCTTTACATGACCTTTCTTATTTCTGTTCTTTGCCTATTTTGCTATTGGTTGTCTGTCTTTTTTATTACAGGCATACTTTAGATATTAGCTCTCTGTTAGAGAAGCTACAAATATTTTTTTCCTTTTCATAATTTGTCTTTTGACTTTGCCCTGGTGTTTGTTGACATGTAGAAATTGGTATTTTCATGCAAATTTATGAATCTTTGCTTTTGTGGCTTGGGGATTTTGTGTCATATTTAGAATGGCCTTCCCGACTTATCTTCTTTTAGAGTTTTATTTTACACCCTTAGATCTTTGACCCATGGGAATGTATTACATATTAGAGATCTAACTTTCGTTTGTTTTTTTAAGATGGCCACCCCAACTGACCTTTTATTGAGTAAGCTAATATTTGTCCCATTAGTTAGAAAATGCCACTTTATTACATAACATCTTTTATTGAACAAATTATCTTTTCCTCTATTGATCTGAAACACCGTTTTTATTATATACAAGTCACATTGACATTTGGGTCCTTTCAAAACATTTTTTACTTTGCAGTGGACCATTCTATTTTGTTTATTAATAGGGTAGGCAATATCTGGTGATACTGTTTTCTTTGCAACAGTTTTCTTTTTCGGAACTGTCGTTGGCTATTCTTGCTAACTTATTTTTCCCATACAAATTTAGAATAAGTTTGTGTAGTTCCAAAAATGAAAAATCTTGTTAGTCTTTTTATGATATATTAAATTTATAGCCTAATTTAGGGCAAATTGAATTCTTTCTGATATTCGGTTATTCTAAAGAATATAGTACACTTTTCCCTTTCTTCAAGCCTTCTTTATATTGCTCAGTAGCATTCTAAGTTTTCTTCATATAGATCAGTTTCTTCTTAGAGATTTTTGGAAAGTAGGGACCTTTAAAAAAACTACCACCTAGGGCCCATCCCACACCAGTGGAATTAGAAGTCTAGGGATGGCACCTGGGCAGTTTTGTTCTTACTGCTGTTTTGTTTGTTAAGCCCTCCAGCGAATGATCCTAATGTGCAGCCAGAGGTGAGTTTATTCCTAGGTGTTTTATCATTTGTTGGTGTTGTGCTATTTTAAGTAGATGTTACTTCCATTATATCTTCTAATTGGTTATTTGTATATACAAATTTTATTTCTATATATTTACTTTGTACCAATGATACAATTTTTTTGGTACTAATAGTTTTCCAGTTGGTATCTTATATTTCTCTGGTAAAAAGTTTATCTGCAAATAATAATTTTACCCAATTTCCTTTTAACCTAACTTCCTTTTCAAACTGTCTTGGAAGTTTTCTTCATTAGACAGCTCATCACCTTTACTTTCTTTAGTGTTCTTCAGTGAATTGGTATGAGCTTATCTTCGTAGTTATGTATGAATTTCTGAGAAATAATTTTCACTTCAGATATATTCTGAAGTGAAACCCTTAAGAGAAAGATCTCAATATTTAAACTATTGAGGTTAAAATTAAAATATACAAATCTACCTCTCATCTCCTAATTAAACCTAAGGAATAAAAAATAGCTAATGTGTGATGTATATGCTAAACACAGGCAAAAATAAAGCAATAATAATAGAAATGTGGTTTTGAAAACATAAGCATGTGAAGATAAATATAATCCACCTCATTCTATTCAACTCTTTAAGATGCATTCATTGTTAGAATTTACCAAGCATCTGCAATGTTTTAAGCATATTCAATATAGGATCATAATTAGGTAAAATTGAGGTTTTAGGACAATATCTCATTCAAAATGGTATCTAACAACCATGAAAACAGAAAAAGAAGAAAAACTTGGAAAACAAGACAAATTATCTAATGCCAGAATCTGAGAGGAACTGACACTAATTATAAACTGGATTGAGGACAATCCTTGGGCTTCATCTTTCCCAACCTCCACCATTACCACCCTGTTCCAAACTACCATAATCTGTTGTATGGAATTTTGCAATAGCTTCCTAGGAGGTCTCCCTGAGTCTGCCCTTGGCTTTCCTCAGTCTCTTCTCAACACAGCAGCCAGAGTGATCAGATCACATCACTGGATACTCAAACCCTCCACTGGTTTCTCACCTTACTCTGTGAAAGCCTGTCGAATGAAAAAAAAAAGCACAACCTAAAAGTTGAGAATTGTGTTTTATTCCACAAAGTTGCTGAGGACTTGAGCCCAGCAGGCAGCCTCTCAGATAACTCTGAGGGAGAGGCTGCTCTGAAGAGGTAAGGGAGGATCCAGGATATATAGTTTTTCCAACAAAAACCAGGCAGTCGGAATATCAAAAGATTACTGTTAATTAAAGAAAACCAGACATCTCAAGTTAATGAATTTAGCGCTTTTCTATGTATGGGAAGATGCAAGAGTCTGGGCTCAATGACATCATTCCTTTGATAGGCACCTGAACTATCTAGGGCCAGCATCCTATTTTCTAGATCCTGAATCCCTTCAGAGTGCACAGTCAGGGGTGGCTGCAGTAACTGATGGCTTGATCCTTTGTTTATTGATATGGCAGGTGACGTTCTTGGTCATAAGCCCAAATCATTACAGTGGCCTTCAGGGCTCTAAATGATCCGGTGGCATATTGTACATCTCCCGCACTCTACTTGGTTCACTCTGCTCCAGCCACACTGGCCTCCCTATCCTTTTCCAGGTACACTAGGCAAGCACCACCTCAAGACCTTTGTGCTTATCAACTCTTGGCCTGGAAAGCAGTTCTTCCCTCAGATTTCCACATGGCTCTCTTTGTTATCTCCTTCCGGTCATTGCTCAAATGGTACCTAATCACAAGGGCTTCCCTGCTTTATTTTTCTGCATATAAATCATTACCGTCCAACTTAGTGAGTGTATGTTTTACATACTTAATTTATTGATACTGTCTCCCACCCCTCCTACCCACTAGGATGGAAGCTCCATACAGGAGTGGCCTTTTGTCCTTTTTGTTTCCTAAAGTATCCCAAGGGCCTGACACATAGTAGAAGCTCAGTAAATATTTGTTGAATTAATATGTGAGGAATTTGAGTTTCTCAGATATCACATTGTATTGGAAAACCAACACATTTGTCCATGGCAGGGCAGGGGGTGAAAGGGATTAGCCTTCTTATAAAACAGAGCCTTCTAGAAACAGTGAATTCTAGAAAATCCTGCACAGGAGAATTGATAAAGGGACTCTATCCCTCTGTTTTTCTTTTTCTATGAAAAAGCCAGATACTAAATATTTTAGGCTTTGTGAGCCATATGGTCTCTTTCACAACTGCTCAATCCTGCCGTAGTAGCAAGAAAGCAGCAACAGACACTATGTGAACAAATGAGAGCGGCTATTTTCCAAGGAAGCTTTGTTTATAAAAACACAGGATTTGACCTGGGGGCCATATACTGCTAACTGCTAGTCTAGAGCAATGGTTCAAAACTTGCTGCAAATTGGAATCACCTGAGGATGTTTAAAAACTATTATGCCTAGTTCCCACCTGCAAGCATTGAGATGTTTTTAAAACTCCCCAGGTGATTCTAATGTGCAGCAAAATGTGGGAACCATGGGTTTGGAACCTTGTTATTCAAACTATGGTCCTTGGACCAGAAGCATCCACATCAACTGGAAGCTTTATATGTTTTTATTTGTCTTTGCAGAAAGAAAAAAAAAGTGGATTCTGTATTCTTTCTACTGTTTGTGGTTTTCCATTTCATAAAACCCAGGAGATCCTAGTAAAAACTATTATAATTGATGAAATTTGTTAAATGGCTGCATATACATAAATCAATACCTATCTGTAAGAATAATCACTAATTAAAAATAGAAATTAGGAAATATATTCCACTCACAGTATGACATTCTATAAAAATAGCTTAAAGTTTAACAAGAAGCACAAATCTAGATTAAAAAATTATAAAATTCTATTAAGTTTACAAACAAGATATAAACGTGGAATGACAGCATGTTCTGGGATAGGAGGCTCTAATATTAAAATACCACTTCTCCAGAATTAATGCATACATTTCATGCAATCCTGATCTTAGTCCCAGTAAGGGTGTTTTTTTTTTAATTGGACTAAATGATCTGAAAGTTTTCAAAAAAAATTGAATGTCTGAAATAACTAATAAAATTATGGAAAATGAATATTGAGGTGGGACAATTCTTACTGGCTATTAAAGCATATTGTAAATCGCTGAATCAAACTAGAACTTGGTGATGAGGGGCCATGAGCAAAAAAGAGAGATCTCAACACAAATTAGGTGAAAGAAGCTCAATGTGGAAAACAAAAGATCTAGATCCCTTCTATACTGGTCTGATATTCTGGGTATGTGTGTGTGATGTTTACAATTATGTATATTAAACTCTCAGATAAGATTTTTAGCCCCCTTTCTTCTCTTAAAGTTACAAAGCAGAATCTTAAATTCTTGGGTCAAAAAATTAAAGGTATAGGCTATTTTTTAAATAATGAAAATGAGAAAACTTAGAAGAACATATGACACAAACAAAGCAATACTCAGCCTTAAGCTTTTTATTATTAAGGGGAATGAAAAATAAATAAACTGTTCAAGAAGTTAGAAAACAAAATAATCATAAATGTTGTAATATTGATGGTAAAGGATTGGTATCCTCAGTGTCTTGAGAGCTCTGCTTCCACATACATTAGGGAATATTGCTCCCACAGTAAAAGAAATCAAAAGGAAAAGAAAAAAGCTAGATAATCTACAAAATTAAAACTGTTTTGAGCCTCTCACAGGACAGGTGAACTGAATTGAAAAGGGTGGCAAGCCCTTCTGAGGACAGCTGAGACACCCAAACTGTCCCACCATTGGCAGTACATGGGAAGAAAGACTAGAAGCCAAAAGAAGAGGTAAGAAAACAACTGATATTTTGACAAATTCATAAAAGCCAAATGTGTGTGAAAATAGCAGCAGAAACTAGGAGCCGCACATACAAGGGAGACCACCTCCAGTAATGAGCTTTTTCTCATGGACCTTAACCAGCACTCATGAGAAAGATGGGAAGCAGGGCAGGGGACCTGACAGAGCCTCTACAGTGGGACAGACGAACAGATGGGGAGGCGCTGCCTCTGGAGGAGAGGCATAAAACCCAGAACCTTCTCTCTTACAAAGCGAAAACTCATCTGCCACTGGGGCAGGAGCAGAAAACCCTCTCACCCCCAGTCCTCAGCAAAAGGTCAGCTATCACTGGAAGGGGTAGATTATAGCAAAAGCTCTCTGCTGCTGAGGAGAGGCAGAACCCCAGTCATGCTCACAATCCTGCCCTGAGAGAAAGCAGAGATCTCTTGCAACAGCGGTACAGACAAGAAACTTGCTCTTCTGCAAGTTACAAGGCTGAGTTCAGCTGCCATAGGGGAACGTGACAAGTGTGGATAAAGTCCCACCCTTAAGGCTCAGGCCCCCAGGGCCTGCATAAGACTGAAGCTGGAGTAAGTGAGTTTCTTTAAAAAAAAAAATCAGCCTGCCCCCACCATGAACAACAGCACACTACTTCTGGGAGAAAGGTAAGAAGCATGGAGAAAGAAACCTCCCACCACACTCCCCATGGCCAGGTGTGCCGAAAGGTAGGGGTGGAACAGGAACACTGAGAAAAACCCTCCAGTGTTCCAAGCCTCTCACTAAAGCAAGACAGCCGCAGTATGCAGGAGTCTGAAGTCTGTAGTAGAATAATGATAACTATACCAACATCAGAACCCAAACCTAGCTCAACTACTGCCTACATTTAGTCAACCCCTCCACGCTACTAGCCTGACAGATGAAGAAGCATGCCCATTTTCAGCAGTAAATACTATTTACATCACTCACTGTTTTTCACTTACATATAATGTCTGGCATTTGGTCAAACTTGCATGGCAAAGAAAGCAAGAAAAGACCCATTTTGAAGAAAGAAGGCAGTAAACAGAACCAGACTGAGAGATGGCCCAGAAGTTGAAACCATGAGAAAGTGACTTGAAAATACTGTGATTAATCTATTGAAGGATCTAGGGGGAAATGTGGTGAACATGCATGAACAGAGTGAGAATTTCAGCAGAGAGATGGAAACTATTTTTTAAAAAAGGAATAAAACTGATTCACTAGAAACAACATGCTATCGTGGATGAAGAAGTCCTTCAAATGGCTTATCAGCAGACTAGACACACAAAAAATTAGTGAACTTGAGAGAAAAAGAATTAGTGAACTTGAATATAGGCCAAGCAAAATTTTTCAAGATAAAATACTGAATTTCAAAGGGTAACAACTTCCTCTGAGGAGAGATAGGATAGGGAAAAAAAGAAGGAAAAAAAGAAAAACTGAAAGGTAGAGAAAGAAAGAGCAGAGCATCCAAGAACTGTGGGACAATATGAAAAGGTATAATACATGTGCAATTGAAGTAACAGAAGAATAGAGGCAACATGTCAGAAGAAATATCTGAAAAGACAATTGCTGAGAATTTTCCAAAATTAATGAAAGACAACAAATCACCAACCTAAACGTTTAGAGAAGCCCAAGCAGAATACAAAGAAAAACACACATAGGGACTTCCCAGGTGGCGCAGTGGTTAAGAATCCGCCTGCCAATGCAGGGGGCACGGGTTCAAGCCCTGGTCTGGGAAGATCCCACATACTGCGGAGCAACTAAGCCCCTGCGCCACAACTACTGAGCCCATGTGCCACAACTACTGAAGCCCACGTGCCTAGAGCCAGTGCTCCGCAACGAGAAGCCACTGCAGCGAGAAGCCCGCAACGAAGAGTAGCCCCCGCTTGCCGCAACTAGAAAAAGCCCGCGTGCAGCAACGAAGACCCAACACAACCAAAAATAAGAAATAAGATAAATTTTTTAAAAAATTAAAAAGAAAATTAAACCAGGAGTTTGATTTCCCAGGGCTATCACTCTACCTCTTAAATGTTTCACCAAGAATGGCTATTGCTACGTCTCCCCAGAGCTTCCTTGAGCTCTTCTGGATGATACTGGCACAGGTATAACAGGCATTTTTTTCTTAGGTTGATGGATTTATAATCAAGGTAGAAACATTTGCTCAAAATTATCTGAAATGCATCACATACCCATTAATTCATCAACTCAAAACATATTTACTGATACCTACCATGGGTCAGGCCCAGTGATAGGCACTGGGGATATAATAAAAATGACAAAGTTCTCTGGCCAAAGGGCAACAGCTTGGGAAATGAGATTCCCATTCCACCTGGCAGGACTGTCCGCTGCACCCACCAAACCCATGCACCCTTCTATCCCGCACATCTAAAGTGCCAAATATTTCCTCAGCCTGGGAATGTGAACCCCAGCAGACGCCCAGACCAGGAAGCATAGGCTGTACTTTCACCATAATTAATGTGGAGGGTGCATAAAAAACCAAATTGATGCTTCCAACAGGAAAACTAAAAGTTGTTTGTGAGCAGGTAGGGCTAAAATAAAAGAGAGAGCATTTAATCTAAACCATTTCCTGTGAGTTGGATTTCTTTTTTAAAACTTGGCCGCCTTATCATCTTCTTAGTCACCTTTTCTCCAGGCTTATTGGAGGCGTAGTCCCTCCTAGCAACCTCCCATCTGCTAGAAAACAGAATCAAGAGAATGAAGAGCCGCGATGATACATCTGTCACTGAGTGAAAATATTAGGAGAAAAGCAATAAATGTACTATCCATTTGCATAAAACCTATTAATGCCCTCTTCAGACTAATGAAATGAATTTTACATCCCGGAGAGCAGCTGTGATCTGCTGTTTCTGGTAATGAGGAGTATTTGAAACAATCTGCAAACCACTGCTGCTCCTAATTGCCAAGCAACACCTTTGACTTTAGTTCTCTCCGAGTAAAATACTCTCGTTGGCCAGAGAAAGATTTATCTGTTGGGCTCCTCTTTGCTCAAAACGCTGTTAGGTTTCTTGGGTTCCTGTTTTTCTCAAGCTAGTGCAGAACCATGGCATTTCAAATCTTTCTCTTCTGTATTTTAATCAAAACTAGTGCCTTTTCTTTTCTTTTTTCTTCTTTTTTTTTTTCCTAATGTCAATCTGAAACCATTTTGAGGGGTATAGTCTCAGTCAGGACTTTCCTCTCTAGTGTGCTGGTCCCGGGTTAACGATGGCCAGGCAAAGCGACCTTCTGTCTGGCTGTGCTATATGTAAACACCCAACGGGAGAGGTTTCTAGAGCCCAGCGGTTCGCGGCTCCCGCGAGGGCAGCACGGGGGCTGCGGCAGAGACTGGAAGGGGATCTACCCGGATTGGGAGGGGAGACGCGGAGAGGAAGGTGGAGAAGAGGAATCATGTGTGTTCCTCGAGCGTACACACCCCCCCCATCTGAGTGACAAATGACGAGGACAACCTATAAAAACAACTAAGCGCAAAGCTACCTGCATCCATCTCCCTCTCCGTGCGTGTGCGTTTTCAACTAACTTTGGGAACTCGTTAAGACCCGGCATCGCGCCCAGCGGAGACTCGCCTCCACCTTGGTTTCCCGCGCCCTGCCTGCCCTGGTCGGTACCTCCTCTTCCTCCAGGCTAAGGATGGAGGATCCCTTCAGCCCCTCAACTCCGGCGCCGGCGCCCAACCTCTCCGTACCCATCTCGCTGGGCTGGGGTCTCAACCTGACTTCCGGACAGGGAGCCCCAGTCCCGGGGCCGCCGCCGCCGTCCGGGCCGCCCAGCCGCCGCGTCCGCCTGGTTTTCCTGGGGGTCATCCTGGTGGTGACGGTGGCCGGCAACGCTACGGTGCTGTGCCGCCTGTGCGGGGGCGGCGGGCACTGGGCAGGTCCCAAGCGTCGCAAGATGGACTTCCTGCTGGTGCAGCTGGCCTTGGCCGACCTGTATGCGTGCGGGGGCACCGCACTGTCGCAGCTGGCCTGGGAGCTGCTGGGCGAGCCGCGCCGGGCCGCGGGCGACCTGGAGTGCCGCTTCGTGCATCTGCTACGGGCATCCGGCCACAGCGCGTCGGCCCACCTCGTGGCGCTCATTGCCCTCGAACGCCAGCGCGCCGTGCGCCGTCCACAGGGCTCGCCGCTGCCCGCGCGCGCCCTCGCCGCCCTGAGCTGGCTGCTGGCGCTGCTGCTGGCGCTGCCCCCGGCCTTCGTGGTGCGCGGGGGCGCCCCCTCGCAGCCGCCCGCCGCGCCCCCGGCCGCCCGCGCCTGGCCCGGGGAGCGTCGCTGCCGCGACATCTTCGCGCCGCTACCGCGCTGGCACCTGATGGTCTACGCGCTCTATGAGGCCGTCGCGGGCTTCGTGGCGCCGGTCGCGGTCATGGGCATCGCTGGCAGCCGCCTGCTCTGCGCCTGGCGGCAGCGCCCGCCGCAAGCCCCATCGGCCGCGGCGCCCAGGTCGGCCAGTCCCGGCCAAGCCCCCGCGCCCAACGCGCTGCCCCGCGCCAAGGTCCAGAGCCTGAAGATGAGCCTGGTGCTGGCGCTGCTGTTCGTGGGGTGCGAGCTGCCCTACTTCGCTGCCCGGCTGGCGGCCACGTGGTCGTCTGGGCCGATGGGAGACTGGGAGGCCGAGGACCTAGCGGTGGCGCTGCGCCTCCTGGGGGTGGCCAACAGCGCTCTCAATCCCTTCGTCTACCTGTTCTTCCAGGCGGGAGACTGTCAGCTCCGGCGGCGCTGGCGGAGGCGCCTCGGTGCAGTGTGCTGCCCGCGGGAAGGAGTCGCGGAGGACGACGAGGGCGCCCGGGGCCACCAGGCGCTCCACCGCCACCGCTGGCCCCACCCACATTATCACCACGCTCGGCGGGAAAAGCCGGAGGAGGGTTACTTGCGCCCACCCCCGCCGCGTCCCCGGTCACTGCCCTGCTCCTGCGAAAGCGTCTTCTAGGTGTTCGATGGCCAGAGACAGGTCATCTGTCGCTGCGGCACCGCCTCCACGGAACACGAGGCCGGCCGGGCTCTATCTAGATCACAACCGTCAGGACGGTCTCCAAGAGCGTTACACTGAAGCTGTCCCAATCCTCCACTCCCCTATTACATTTCTTTCTAATGTTTACATTTTTCTACACTCTTCCAGGTTCTTTTCTCCTTTTCAGTTCTCACATTTCCCCATCTGGAGACAGAGAGTGAGCCATTTGTTTGTAAAAGCAAAGTTACAGAGTTATTTTTGTAGTTCTTTTTCACTCCCATAGTGTTCTGGATAAGACCATTTGCTTTAGTTAATTTGCCAAGCTTTCATTATTTGCTGTGTTATCATCTGTTTTTACTTATTTGGGGTCGTGTTTAACTGTAGCTTGGGGACCAGAGAATGTGCCTCTCTTTCCGGGAGGAATATCCTCACATTGCCCTCCCTGAGGAGCCTGGAAATTGTACCAGTGATACCGTCAGAAATGTAATCTTGCTATCACTTCAGAGC
Organism: Hyperoodon ampullatus; assembly: GCF_949752795.1. Classification (NCBI taxonomy): domain Eukaryota; kingdom Metazoa; phylum Chordata; class Mammalia; order Artiodactyla; family Ziphiidae; genus Hyperoodon; species Hyperoodon ampullatus. The sequence goes on along the minus strand of NC_136917.1, from coordinate 98,885,393 downwards.
CACAGAGTATTTGTAAAATAAAAACATTTCCCACAGAGCAGTTAGGACTTTTTTTTAACACGGTAATGTGTTTTCTCAGAAGAAAATCAGTGTGGCCTTTATTTCTGGTCTAGCTTCCACTTCAGGAGAAGCTGGGATTTTAGGAGGGAGACATAAAAGCTTCCCTTCCAACCTTTCAAATATGCCCCATTTCTGTAGGAAATTGTTCCTGTGTCCAGAGCAGCCTCTACAGCTGTGATGCTTTGCACAGGTGGAGCTTCTGAGCACAGAATCGCCAGCAGACTAGAGAAGGGGAGCACCTGAGTGGTGCACAGGGTTGAGTCTCACTGTCCCAGGTGGAGCCTTAGGGATATTCACAGCTAGGAAGAAAGCTGCAACCTCCCAACGCTGCATGGATATATAAAACTCTCTTTTTTACAAACAAAGGCAATGCCTATTGGTGTGGATTGCTGAGAACAAGGTCAAGGAGCAGATTTAGTCAGTGACCTCCTCCTCCTAACCGTCCTCGGTTCTAGAGAGAAGTGGCAGCGCTTATGAACAAATATCCATATCGTTACCAATGTTTCATCTAAGAATCTGCAAGCTTTCCATTACAGTGTTTCCTGTTCATGCACAAACGCAGGACTAAGATCCAGAAAGGAGAAATGACTGGTAAAGTTAACTTGTGAAGCCAATGCTCTCTGAGGACTTTCTTGTTTTGTTCATTGATGAATCCCAAACTCTTAAACAATGTTTGATACACAGTAGGCACACAACACACATTTGTTGATTAATTCATCATATGAATCAGGCATAGATAGAATGGAAAAAAGATTTACAAAAAGAAATCTTCATTAAACTTGGCTTACCTTCCTCCAAAATCTTGTCCAAAAATGTTATATAGTTAGAGGTTTTCCTTCCTCTCTTTCATCTTCCCTACCCTGCTGAGGAAGGTATGGCATGCAATATACCAAGAATAAGCCACCTAAAGAGAAAAGAACACAATTGTCTTCATGAACCTAAATCTGGGTTATAGCATTATTTTTTATTCATTAATAAACATTTATTACTCGCTTATTTTGTGCCAAGCAATGTGCTAGGCATTGGAGATGCTAAAATGAATAAGACATTCTCCCTCAAAGACCTTATAATCATATGTAGGAGACAATCTGACAAATACAGCACAAAAACAGTCAGATGTGCTTTAATAGGGGTTCCAGTCTGGGTGTCAGGACACTGAAGAAGAACACCTAACAACTTTGGGAGTCTGGGGGATGGTGGGGGTGACCCATCAGATAGGGGAAGGTATTCTATGCAGTTGGGACTAGCATTTGTAAAGCATTAAGTGAGAGAGAACATAGCATGGTCAAGGAATGGCAATAGTTGAAATATCTAGCATTAGGGTGCCTGTGGGGTCTGACCTGATGGGATATGTGGCCACAGAGATCCAGCCCAGACCCAGTGAAGAAAAGTCTGTTTGCCACACCAAGAAAGCCAAAAATAGCCTTTGAAAGATTTAACCAGAGTTGCAATATGATCAGATTTGAATTCTGCAAAGTCATTCCAATGATGGTGTGAAGGATCAACTAATTGGAAGGGGGGAATACCTAGAGGCAGGGATCAAGGAAGAAGCTCAGAGACCTCAAAATATGACCTATAACGTTTTATCACTTAGAATGCTCTCAACAAGGTAATTTAAGCCAATTGAGTCAGATTTTCTGTTTTCTGCAGTTGAGAACACACTAACAGAAAAACAGATACAGCTGGCTTAAATTTATTATCTCACATAACAAGAAGTCCAGTGGTAGGTCTTCTCCAGGATTGGTTAATTGAGTAGCTTCATGACTTCATAACCAAGGACCTAAATCCTTTTCATCTTTCTATTCTGCCATCCTGAGCTGGTGGGCTTGACATTAAAGTCAGTTTCCCTTGAGGTCACAAAATGGCTGCTGCAGTTCCAGGCATCACATTCAAACATGACAATGTGCAGAAGGAGATTCTCTCTTCTTTTCAGTCTTTATAAGAATGAAGAAACATTTCTTGGATGTCCTGGATAGACTTTCCCACACGGTTCATTGGCCAGTCCATATCTAGACATAGCATTGCAAGGGAAACAGGGCCACCATGACTGACTTGGACCTGGCACTGAAGATATGAGTTGCATAGAGAAGGGGTGAAAAATGAGACTCTCATTCTTTCTTTTAGGAAAGAAAGAAGGGGAAGGGGAAATGCTTGTTGGGAGGCCAGACTAAACTTTTACACAATTGCAAAATTGTTACAAAGATTGATTTTTTAAATCTATTAAAGATTTACAGCTGATTGCCATCTAGAAATTATGAGAAATTTCCATCTGGGTCAAAAATACAGAATTCCAATTCAAGTAGTTAATTTAAAATACAATTAAACTACATTTCCCTAGATTTTGTGGAAGATTTGGTTAAGCCCACTTCATACTAAAATGCTTCTCTTCTATAACTAAGAAACTTTCTCTAATTTTAACTATATCTGAAACTTGAAGGTAGATCTAGGTGACTTCGTTCCCATCCCTGGTGGCATTTCTAGGTTAAGAAACTTAAAGCACCACCTCAGAATCATGACCACTGATCCTAGGAATCTACATTGCTATAGACAACTCATAATTTCAGCTCTGTCCCAATCAAGGAAGCCCCCAAAGGTTATTCTAAATTTAGACTCTTCCTAGAGTAGGCCATACCACTCAAACTGCACAGCAAAGGGAAATGAGTGGGTGACCCTGAACTTGAGCTCTTTTCTAGGTATCACCCAAACAGGAAATGACTAGAGGACCATCAAGACCACGTATTTGGAGTCTGGGAGGAAGCAAATAACATCCCCTCACCCACTGTACATTCTCCTTGGAGTTAGATTTTAACTAAGCTGCTGCAAACAGGTCTGGACTTCAGGACTCCAGAGAGCACTATTTACATAGACAACAATGCAAATGTCACCACCAGAACTTAAAAGACTAAATTCAAATAATTCTGTATTTTTTAAAAAGAACTAGCCACACAGTAACATACAGCTAAAATAAGTAAACATGACTTATTACATAATTTGAAGGAGAAGGTATGTAGAAAACAGCCAGGAGTGTAACTAAAACCACAACTAGCTATAAATCATTTACTAAAAATAGAATAGTCTAGCTCATTTGTGGAAGAGGAGATAGATTTAAAATATTTTTTTCTAAGCCACTTCCTAGGAAACACGAAAGGAAGTAGAAAATTTGAGCAGTTTCTCTCCCATTCCTAAAATGTTCTGACTCGATCAAAGGGAAAACATTAATAAAATACTAATACAAATGAATAGTCTAATTAAATTAAACATGTTTTGCTGAGTTGAGAGGCAGTGTAACATAATGAAAAGAGCAGAGTCTATGGAGCCTAAAGACTTGGACTTGTTTCATCTCTACAACTTAGTGGCTGTGTGACTTTAAGCTGTTTGCTGAACCTTTTTGTTTGTTTGTTTTTGTTTTTTGTTTTTTGTGGTATGCGGGCCTCTCACTGTTGTGGCCTCTCCTGCTGTGGGGCACAGGTTCCGGACGCGCAGGCCCAGCAGCCATGACTCACGGGCCTAGCCACTCCGCAGCATGTGGGATCTTCCCGGACCGGGGCATGAACCCGTGTCCCCTGCATCGGCAGGCGGACTCTCAACCACTGTGCCACCAGGGAAGCCCTGCTGAATCTTTTTGAGTCTTGGTTTTCTCATCAATAAAATGAGGTTTCTACTACCTTGCTTCATAGGATTCATGTATGTAAAATACTTGATTGCTGGGGAGGCGGGTCCTGTCAGCTTGTCTCTTCAGATTCACCCTAGTATTCAATATATGATAGCTATTTTTATTCTCTAACACTGGCCTATGAGGAATAAAATCCAGCTGAGTAATATTACATGAAACGAAGGAAGGGATATTGGAGAATCTATGAAAGATTAATGCACTCAATGGTGCTACATAGTAATAAGGAAGTTAGGCCTTACAGAAGGTAGAATGCTCACAATAATTGTGAACTACCTTCCTTGAATCAACTTTCTCTTTTCTAGCAGTTCTGAGGTTCTTATTGCTGCCAAAATCTTGGCTCTCTGTGCACCAATATCAAATAGAAATATGGAGACGGAGTTTGGAGGAAAGAGAAGGAGTAGCTTTATTTCTTTGCCAGGCAAAGAGGGAACACAGCAGGCTAGCAGCTCAAGGACCATGCCCACCCCGGAGAGGGCAGTGAGGTGTTTTATAGTGTTCAAGGAGCAGGGCATGATCAGCTCATGGACAATTCTCAGATTGGTTGGCATAAAGGTGAAATTTTAAGCATCATCAAGCTTCTGGTTTCAACCAGTCTAGGGTCCACGTTCTTGTGGTCAGCGGTTTTCATCTGGAGGGGATCTCTTGCCTGTAAAAACAACTTAGGAATGTGTGTCAGGCCTTTATCTATATCTTTCAGGGAATTGGGAGTTTGGTGATTCTGCAATGTGACAGAATTATAGTCTAAATTGTTACTAGCTCCCCAACCAGCTATTCTTTGTTTCTACATCTTCACATTTCCCAATCATTAACTCTTTTTTTTTAATTAAAAAAAGATTATTTATTTATTTATTTATTTTGGTTGTGTTGGGCCTTCATTGCTGCGTGCGGGCTTTCTCTAGTTGTGGCGAGTGGGGGCTACTCTTCGTTGCAGTGCATGGGCTTCTCATTGCAGTGGCTTCTCTTGTTGCAGAGCACGGGCTCTAGGCACACAGGCTTCAGTAGTTGTGGCACTTGGGCTCAGTAGCTGTGGTTCCTGGGCTCTAGAGTGTAGGCTCAGTAGTTGTGGCACACGGGCTTAGCTGTACCATGGCATGTGGGATCTCCATGGACCAGGGCTCGAACCCGTGTCCCCTGCATGGGCAGGCAACAATTAACTCTTGAGTCAGCATTTCACTCCAAAAGACAAGGACACAGGGGACAGGGGCTTGTACAGGGTTTCATTATTAGCTTATCTATGTCTCTTATGAACAGTCAAATGCTTAGAGGGAAGCTGACCCTTCTCCCATTCTAAGACTGGGCCTTAATTAGTCTAAGCACATCAAAGTAATTCCACACCCCTACCACCATGTCCCACTCAGAAATGGTCATGTGATCCAGTTAAAACCAATGAGATTGGGGGTAGGGTTATTGGGGCATCTAGGAAGGAAGTCCTTAACTCTTCTGAGTGAGCCATGGGAGCCAGCATGCTCTCTCCATCTCTCTCCCACCGAAGGTAAATGAGGGAGCATGTAGTGCTGCTGGCTGCTGGCAGCCCACCTCTCACCATGAGGGGCACCAGCCACAAGATGAAGCCAACACTGGATACCGCACACTGGAGAGATGAAAAGGACTAAGATCCTTAATGACCTCACTGGGCTGTAACGTTAAACACCACTGAGGCCGACCTACTGGATGTCCTGTTAAATAAGCTGATATATTTTCTTACTGCTTAAGGCAGTTAAACTGGATTTTCTGTTATTTATAGCAGCAAACAGCCTCTAATTGAAGAAGTTTGGCAAGAAAAAGTGTCTCATTTTAGCTTACTGCATGTTCTTCATCAAAAAAATAGGAACATTCAGCCAGTAGGTATTGAGGGACTGTATTGGGCTTAGTGGGGCAGATGGAAGAAAATCAAACATGTAACTCTTCTTTTTTTAAAAATTTATACTCTATGAAAAACTATAATTTTTGTGGTAAAGACTTTGTTGAGAAATCTCAACCTGTAATTATTACTGTTATTTGACATTATTTGCAAATTCTTACCATTGGTAATATTATTGACTTATTAATTCATTCATTTCAATATTTATTTATTAAAGATCTATCATGTGCAAAGTACTATGTCACTTATCATAGACATATATTACATTTAAAGTTTAGGTTTTGGGGTGGGAACTTAGGCTAACCATTACTGTATTTTCTATGGCCAGATCTGGAAGTAACAACCCTAAAATGTGCTGGGATAGACTACTATATAATGGCCCCCAGTGAATCACTCTTCTTGATATCCATCCCTTGTGTAATCTTTTCCCACAGAGTCTGGGTTTGGCCATGTGACTTGCTTTGGCAATGAACATCAGCAGATCTTTCACAAGCAGGGTTTTTTGGTTTTTGGGGGTTTTTTTTGGCTGCGTTGGGTCTTCGTTGCTGCACACAGGCTTTCTCTAGTTGTGGCGAGCAGGGGCTACTCTCCGTTGCGGTGCGCGGGCTTCTCATTGCAGTGGCTTCTCTTGTTGCGGAGCACAGGCCCTAGAGCGCTCAGACTTCAGTATCAGTAGTTTGTGGTTCATGGGCTCTCAAGCACAGGCTCAGTAGTTGTGGCACCCAGGCTTAGTTGCTCCGCAGCATGTGGGATCTTCCTGGACCAGGGATTGAACCCATTTCCCCTGCATTGGCAGGTGGATTCTTTTTTTTTTTTTTGCTGTACGTGGGCCTCTCACTGTTGTGGCCTCTCCCGTTGAGGAGCACAGGCTCCGGACGCGCAGGCTCAGTGGCCATGGCTCACGGGCCCAGACGCTCCACGGCATGTGGGATCCTCCCGGGCCGGGGCACGAACCCGCGTCCCCTGCATCAGCAGGCGGACCCTCAACCACTGCACCACCAGGGAAGCCCCTGGCAGGTGGATTCTTAAACACTGTGCCACCAGGGAAGTCCCTCACAAGCAGGGTCTTGATAAGCATTTATGCATGGGGACTGCCCTCTCAGAAAAGCTGCCCTGAGATGACCATGCCATGAAAAAGCCAAGCAGAGGCCCAGCTACTCAGCCATTCTATCTGGGCACAGTTCCCAGATGACCCTCCAGCTAAATGCACCCACATGAGTGAGCCCAGGGGAAACCAAAGGAAGAACTACCATGCTAACCCACAGACTTGTGAGGAATAACAAACCATAGCCATTAAGCGTTAGGGTGGTTTGTTTTGCAGCAACAGATAACTAAATCATGGGTGTAGTAGTGAAGTGGTGTTGGAAGCATTAAAAATGGGAGTCAAAAGACACAGATATCAGAAACCTGGGTTCTAGTCTCCAACCACATGTCAAATTGGGAGATTTAACTGCTTACCATGTAATATGATGAGGCCTCATGCTAACTTGAAATGAGAGAACCCCAAGCTCAGGGGATAGAATTAGAGTCCCAACTCTAATCCCATTTCCACAAGGTGAAATCTCCTTCTATGGCCAAACCCTGGCAGTTTTGGGTATCGTTTTATTAAGCAAGGTACTATTGTCTGCCTTACAAAATACCCATAAGATAAATAATGGGAACCATAACAATAATAACAGCTAAAATTTATTAAATAATTTCTATGAAGTTTGGCTCTTTACAAGCATTAATTCATTTAATCCTCATAATGACTAAAAGGAATATACCATAATCACCTTCAGTTTATAGATAAGGAAATTGGGTCTACGGATAACTTGCCCAGGATCAAACAGCTAGTAAGTGACAGAGCTGTGAGGTTTTTTGTTTGTTTGTTTTGGGGTTTTTTTCATCATCTGAACAGGTAATAGCCAAGAAGTTTAGCTGAGCCTCAGATAAAGGTCTTGCTTTACAGACTTACGTGTCTGTTAGAGACATAGCCTAGACATACACAAGTGGGGGACAGGCGTGGGAGAGTGGGGATGTTGGATAAAAATGGCTACCAGAAGGGTGAAATGCATTTTAGAAAAACAGTACCTAATTATGTCAGAGAGTTTCATCATTTCAGCCTCCAAACGATCCAAATAAAGAACTCACTTGCTAGGAATGGAGGAGACTGTTCACCAAAATCCATTCTCCCCTTCTTATGTGGCTGCCCTGCCACAGACTATATTTCCCAGTCTCTCTTGCAGCTAGTTTACAGCTATGTGACCTGTTCTCAGCGATGGAATGTGAGCAAACATGACATGTGTGGCTTCCAGACTTGGGCCTTAAGACATAGGGCTTGGGTTCCTCCGAGCTCTCTTTCCCCTTCCTATTGGCTGGAAGACACGATGTGACAGTCACATTATGGGACAATGATCAGGTTCAGCCACGCAGATGAGGACAACATCCTAGAGGTTCCTTCAGGATCCTGTGGGAGCACAGACAGCCTAAACTGTTTAGAAGATTATGTGAGAGAAATACATTTCTGTCTTCTTTAAGCCATGAACTTTGGGAGTCTGTTTATTACAGTAGATTAGTCTTTACCTCAACTAATATTTTGAGGTTGTACTAAATTAGACTAGGAGATGGTCTTGCTCATCAGTTCCAGAGGCCCTCTGTGTTTCCAGGGGAGCTTGGTGTGAATTTAGCTGGAGCCAAGTCTAGAATATGAAACTCCTCAGAGGTCCAAGATGTCTGAGCCAAATCATACCTGTGAGATGCATTTTTTATTGTCCCCAAAGGAAGTCCTTAACCTCAGGAAATACTTATTTAAAAAAATTTTAATCTAAAAGTTGAGTGTGTTAGAGAAACCTCATGTCCATGGACATCAATACAGAAGCAGGCATCCAAAATGTGGCAGGCCCTCTGGTTGTCCACATTAACATTTCTTATTCTCTTGCCTTGCTAGAAGAATCTTGATTGTGTTCAGAGGGCTAGAAATCACCTGGGAGCTTCTTCTTTACTCATATGTCTGATGCCTTGGCTGGGATATTCAAAGCTGGACTCAACAGGAACATCAACCAAAGTGCCTACATATCACTCTCCATGTGGCTTTGGCTTTCTCACTGCATGACAGCCATAGAGTAGTCAAACTTCTCCTAAGGCAGCTCAAGTTTCCAAGAGCAAGTGTTCGAGTGAACAAGCCACATGGCTCTGTATGGCCTTGCCTCAAAAGTCTCACAGAAGCATATCCTCTGTTTCTACTGGTGGAAGCAGTTCCAAACCTGTCCAGATTCAAAGGCAGAGAACATAAACCCTACCCTCTAAGGGAAGAGGTGTCAAAGAATTTGCAGTCATATTTTAAAACTGCCACACCATCCACCAAGGAAGATAACCTTATCCCCCGCTCTGGGATATATATCCAAAACAACCATGGTAATACCATTCCTCCTGCTAGTTGACTGGTTTGGGGCAATGAAACTAGAGGTAAGACCTTCTGGAGGCTACTGGAAAAGGTTTTGTAACCTTAAATAGTAAATACCAGTAGAGGCAATTCCTCCTCTTCCTCTGGATATTATAGTTTATGGATTTGACCTAAAGCTCTAACAGCCATCTTGTAACCAGAGAGGGAAGATAACCCTAAGAGAAGGCCAACACCTTAATCCTAGAACAGTGGAAAGGTAAAAAACCCAAGTCTTTGATTATGTAGCTGAGCACCTGAATTAACCAAAGTTTGAGCCATCCAACCTCAGATCTTGTTATGTGAAATAATAAATTTCCTTTTTGTTTAATCACTTTGAATTGCTGTTTTCTCTAAAGGCATCCAAATGGATATAAGGAATGCATTCTTCTGGGTTCTCCAGAGAAACAGTACATATATATATATATATATAGAGAGAGAGAGACAGAGAGAGAAAGAAAGAGAGAGAGAGGGAGGGAGATTGATTTATTATTAGTAACTGGCTGGCCCAAGTGATTACAGAAGCTGAGAAGTCCTACAATCTTCTGTCTGCAGGTTGGAGACCCAGGAGAGTTGGTGGTGTAGTTCAAGATCAAGAGTAGAAGACGGGGCTTCCCTGGTAGTGCAGTGGTTGAGAGTCTGCCTGCCGATGCAGGGGACACGGGGTCGTGTCCCGGTCCGGGAAGTTCCCACATGCAGCAGAGCGGCTGGTCCCGTGAGCCATGGCCGCTGAGCCTGCACGTCTGGAGCCTGTGCTCCGCAACGGGAGAGGCCACAACAGTGAGAGGCCCACGTACCACGCAAAAAAAAAAAAAAAAAGAAGAAGAAGAGTAGAAGACAGATGTCCCAGCCGAGCACTCAGGCAGACAGAGTGAATTCTCCGAATTCTCCCTTCCTCCACTGTTTTGTTCTATTCAGGCCCTCAGTGGATTGCATGATGTCCACTCACGTTAGGGAAGACAATCTGCTTTACTCAATCTACCAATTCAAATGCTAATCTCATCCAGAAACACCCACACAGGCACAGGCAGGAATAATGTTTAACCAGATATCTGGGCAGCCCATGGCCCAGTCAAGTTGATATAAAATTAGCCATCACAAGAAACTATGAGGGGACTTCCCTCATGGCACAGTAGTTAAGAATCCACCTGCCAGTGCAGGGGACATGGGTTCAATCCCTGGTCCAAGAAGATCCCACATGCCACGGAGCAACTAAGCCTGAGAGCCACAACTACTGAGCCCACATGCCACAACTACTGAAGCCCACATGCCTAGAGCCTGTGCTCTGCAAGAGAAGCCACCGCAATGAGAAGCCCACTCACCACAACGAAGAGTAGCCCCCGCTTGCCTCAACTAGAGAAAGCCCGCACGCAGCAACGAAGACCCAACGCAGCCAAAAATAAATAAATAAAAAATAGGGGCTTCCCTGGTGGCCCAGTGGTTAAGAATCCGCCTGCCAGTGCAGGAGACACGGGTTCGAGCCCTGTTCAGGGAAGATCCCACAGACACACACACAAAAAAGAAACTATGAAGTCTCATAACTTCGTCCCTAGTAAGAATCGTCAATTATGCTTGCAAATTTGTTTCTCTTCCTTAAAGTGCTCTAAATGATCTATCACTTCATCTAATTCTTTAAGCACAGAAGGATATAGATGATTGAAAATTCAGCCTGTACCATCATCCATGAGGTTATTCTAAGAGAAAGGATTTGGGTAACTCAAACTGGACATTCAAGAATCACAATGCAAGCTGTGACCTTCATTCCTCTGGCCAATAAAGCCACACCATTGTTAAGAGCATTAGAATGGTCCCATTGTAAATGATATAGCGAACATTTCCTCAGCCAGCTGGATGAAATTTTTTAAGTATATTTTGAATTTTTCTTTAAGATTTTTACTCTTCACTGAGCATTTATCATTACAGTATATTTTTAAAATGTAGCCACTGAGAGCCTGCCCTAGGCCAGCATGTCCAAGTATACTTTGTGAAGCAGCAGATGCTTCCATATTAATATATTCTAAAGGAAAAAAGAGTTTCATAGTTAAATGTTTGGAACACTAGGTTAAATAGGTTGCCCTCTATTTTTTTTTTTACTTTTTATTATAAAATATACAGAAAACTTGAAGAATAATACAAAAGAACACCCACATATTCAGCACTGAGATTCAACAGTTGTTAACATTCTGCCATCTTTGCTTTCATCCATATTTTTGGTTGTTGATTTTGAATAACTTGAAAATTAGTTGCAGATATCATGATATCATTACACCTCACCTCTGAATACTTGAGCGTGCATCTCCTAAGACATTCTTGCGTAACCACAAAAGCATTATCAAAAAATTAACAATAATTCCCTAATATCAACTAATATCCAGTCCAGATTCAAAAATTCCCTCTTGTCCTCAATATACTTGAATAGATTTTTTTATAACTATATATATACTTTTTATTTATTTTTATTTATTTTATTTTTGGCTGTGTTGAGCTTCATTGCTGTGCATAGGCTTTCTCTAGTTGCAGCAAGTGCAGGCTACTCTTTGTTGCGGTGCATGGGCTTCTCATTGCAGTGGCTTCTCTTGTTGCAGAGTGCAGGCTCTAGGCGCGTGGGCTTCAGTAGTTGTGGCATGTGGGCTCAGTAGTTGTGGATCACGGGCTCTAGAGCGCAGGCTCAGTAGTTGTGGCGCACGGGCTTAGTTGCTCCGCGGCATGTAGGATCTTCCCAGACCAGGGCTTGAACCTGTGTCCCCTGCATTGGCAGGTGGATTCTTAACCACTGTGTCACCAGGGAAGTCCTGCTTCACGTTTCATGATAATATTTTCTATTAAAAAAAAAAGATAACTCAATCTTTCTTACAGAATAATCTTTAAAAACATTTTTTTAGTTGAAGTATAGTTGATTTACAATATTATATAAGTTTCAGGTGTACAACATAGTGATTCAAAATTTTTATAGATTATATTCCATTTAAAGTTATTACAAAATATTGGCTGTATTCCCTGTGCTGTACAATATATTCTTGTAGCTTATTTATTTTATACATAGTAGTTTGTGCTTTTTAATCCCCTACCCCTAACTTGGCTCTCTCCCCTTCCACCTCCCCACTAGTAACCACTAGTTTTTTCTCTACATTTGTGAGTCTGTTTCTGTTTTGTTACATTCATTCATTTTATTTTTTTAGATTCCACATATAAGTGGTAACAGTATTTGTCTTCCTGTTTTATTTCACTAAGCATAATACCCTCTAGGTCCATCCATGTTGTTGCAAATGGCAGAATTTCATTCTTTTTTATGGCTGAGTAATATTCCATTGCATATATGTATCACATCTTCTTTATCCATTCATCTGTCAATGGACACTTAGGTTGCTTCCATATTTTGCCTATTGTAAATAACACTGCTATGAACATTGGGATGCATGTATCTTTTCAAATTAGTTTTTCCTTTCCTTCAGACATATACCCAGGAGTAGAATTGCTAGATCATATGGTGATTCTACGTTTAGCTTTCTGAGGAACCTCCATACTATTCTCTGTAGTGGCTGCACCAATTTACATTCCCACCAACAGTGCCAGAGGGTTCCCTTTTCTCCACATCCTCGCCAACATCTGCTATTTGTAGACTTTTTGATGATAACCATTCTGACAGGAATGAGGTAATATTTCATTGTGGTTTTGATTTGCATTAAACATTTTTAATTTACAAGAAGCATAAAACAGCTTGTAGTCCTAGTACAGGTTTGTGTACTCATAGGAATCCTGATAAATTCTGTTTCATATGATTCCCATCAAGAAAGGTGTATGGTGGATTTATAGTTTAAATGCTGTATTATTGAGCATATCCCATGTGTACTATGTCTATGAGAACAGAATCTTATGCTTACAATTTTACAAAAAATCTGATGACAGAATTTTCCATAGAGCAGTTTCTGGCTCTACCATTTCAAACTCTGTTTTTCCTCCAGCACTCCCATACTTTCTGAGCCAGACATCACAGCACATACTCACATTTAATAGAACCCTAGCCCTCACCTCCATGTCAGCAAATGAGAAGAGTCATTACAGTGGACAGTGGGAGTATTTTTGGAAGCCATTTCTACACTAGGACAGCCAGCAAAAACATAACTATACACAGAATTGGATGCAAATCATATAAATGATCCTACTAAACGCGATTTCCAACTCAACTACCTCTTGGCCAAATTCCTAAAATGCCTGAGTGACAGAAGGAAAAGGGACAAAGGCCTTAATCCATTTAAGTTAAATCATCTCACTTCTGTACATTTTACAAAATATATGACCACTATTCTTTTCCCTCTTCTCTTTCCTTCCTGAACAATTCAGTCCTAAAGCCAGCAGGTGGGACAGAGCAGAGACCCATGCTGGCTGGCTGGGGGAGTGGGGTGACGCACAGTGGCTCAGAGTGGGGTGAAAGCACGAGTGGGGTAGATGTCAACATGGTGGTGGAGTGAGTCTAGCTTGTGCTGAGCGAGAAGGGAGTGGCAACCCTACAGGGGCACAGAGTCGTCTCTGTGATGTTCCTGCCAAAAATGCATGACCTGAATCTAATCATGAGGAAATGTCAGACAAACCTCAATTGAGAGATATTCCACAAAATAAATGACAGTGTTATGAATGTTAAGGAGAGACTAAGGAACTGCCCCAGCCAAGGAAGCTAAAGAGATATGACAACTAAAGCCAACTTGATTCTGAACTAGGTGTGAGGATTAGATAGTGGAAATATGTCAGTGTTAACTTCCTGATTTTGAGGGTTGTATTGTGGTTCTATAGAAGAATATCCTTTTTTTTTTTTGCGGTACGTGGGCCTCTCACTGTTGTGGCCTCTCCCGTTGCGGAGCACAGGCTCCGGACGTGCAGGCTCAGCGGCCATGGCTCACGGGTCCAGCCGCTCCGCAGCATGCGGGATCCTCCCAGACTGGGGCACGAACCCATGTCCCCTGCATCGGCAGGCGGACTCTCAACCACTGCACCACCAGGGAAGCCCCAGAGCTTTTTAAGGACAGTAGTCTCAGGTCAGATGTGTTAACTGTTCTGCATAGGAAGAATGAAGAAAAGGAAGATCTCAAGTATGGCATTTAGGTTTTTACCTTAAGCATGTGAATAGACAGTGTTGTCACTTATGGAGATGGAGAAGACAAAGGAAGAACAGGTTTATGGGAGAAATTTAGTATTTCAATTTTGAACATATAAAATTGGAGACACCTGTGTATGAGACATCAGGTTAAACTATGCTGTTGTAATTGTAAACAACCTTAAAATTTCAGTGGCTTGACACCACAAAAGTTTATTTCTCACATTAGTTACATGTCTTTTATGGCTTGACAGAGGTTGGTGAGTTGGGGGTGTTGATGGAGGCTCCACCACCTAGAAAGTCAACTGTGACAGAAAAAGACACAACTGATGAGGTCTCATATCTGTCCTTCTATGCTTCAGTCTGGGAGTGACAGCCTCAACTGACTATAGGTGGGGCTGGGAAATGTGGGGTAGTAGACGGGATGTTTGATGAACACCACTGTTTCTGTCATAATATCCAGGTGGGAATATTACGTAGGCATCCACACAAATGAATGTTGTTCAGACTTTCATTTTCGAGTTGTAAGCAGATAGGTGGTATATAAAGCCACAATCACTTTCTCATGATCATAATCCCAATGGCAATGTTAACAGGCAATGTTATCACCCTTTTCTGGTTTGAAGGAGTAGGAAATCCAGATTAACTGATACTCTTCAAGACTCCCTGTAGTGAAACTAGCAACATACAAAGGTTTTCACTAGCTCACAAGATGGACTTTGGCTTAGGACTGAAGGCAGTTTTTGAACCTCTCTGAAGGAAACGTTTGGTCTCAGAAAAGCTCGCCTAGAAACAGCTTGCTGCTAAGAGCAGAGTAGGGGGCTCACAAAGGTGGGAAGGGACATCTGAAACTATTTATAGACAAAGATATTGAGGGGCAAGATCATAGAGGGAAAGCTGTTTTTGGTGACTGGAACAAAACTCCCGCCAGGGCTACCACTAGGTGTCACTAGTAGGAAAGGGAAGCCTGAAAGAACAAATGGAAGGAACTGACACAAAAACTGGTTCCAAGGAGAGAAGCAGAAACTGCCCCCAAATGTCCTCAGGTAGAACTTTGTGGAAGTGTTGCTCACACTGGCTGGAACTCTTCTACTGCCAAGAAAAGAAAAAAAGGGGTTGGGGGGAGGGAAGGGGAGAGGGAGGGAGAGAGGGAGAAAGGAAGGAAGGAAGGAAAGGAGGGAGGGAGGAAAGCAAAGGAAAATGACAGTAGGAATGATGAATTTTATTCTGAACTGTAATGACTTTCAAATGGGTTTTACGGGTTCCTGCTGTTAACTCACATGCCTGTGCCAGCTAGGCTAGGCACATACATTTGTGTATGTGAGTCTCAGAAGTGGAGAGGGGTAGTTTATTCTGCCTCCCACTACAGCTTTCTAAGCATTTCATATTTTCATGTGACCAACCATGTTAATACTTTAGGTAGAGATAAAAGAAAGTTTTGCATTTCTCTCTCATTCTTCTTGTGTACCTAAGAGTGCTTATCTACTGAGGTCTCCGATTGATTCAAAATCATATTTAAAGGTCAGTGGATCTAAGATGTGTCTTATTTTAATGCCCGAATTACGCCAAAGAAAAAAAGAAGTACTTTTCATTAAAAATGGCAAACTTATTTAGTCCTTCAATGACACAAGCCGAGGATTGCTAACACGCTCCATGTGCCAATAAAATAATTTGGGACAGCTAACAGATAATGTAAATTATAATAAATCCAAACATATTTTATTATCACTTTGGTAAAGCGATTCAACAAAACTAGATGGTTAATTTGTACTTGGCTCATTGAAACATATGGTCAAAAAAGGAAATTATCCCATAAAATATTACTGTCACCCTGAAACTATACTGAAAGGAATAGAAATAGCACTGGAGACAAATCCATTATTCTGAGCTTCTCAATCTTTTACATGTTTTGGCTCATAGGAAAAAATGGCATTTGTATGGCATACTGGGGTAAATGAATAAGGCTCTGGGGCTTCAGCTGCCCCTGGGCCCTTAGGCCTCTCAAGGACCTGAGATCAGTATGTCAGCATATTAAATATAGATTGTGGGTTTCAACCTTAAGGTCACACTGGAATCACTTGGGAGGTTAGAAAAAATATGTCAATTCCCCCTCCTCCCATGACCCGTGGAGATTTCATTGGTTTGGGCATCACGAGTCCCAGGTGACTAAAGTGTGACCAAAGTTAAGAACCACTGCCTTAGGAGATAGCCAAGGAAACTTAAAAAACCTACAAGAGGGCTTCCCTGGTGGCACAGTGGTTGAGAGCCCGCCTGCCGATGCAGGGGACACGGTTTCGTCCTGGTCCGGGAGGATCCCACATGCCGCGGAGCGGCTGGGCCCGTGAGCCGTGGCCGCTGAGCCTGCGCGTCCGGAGCCTGTGCTCCGCGACGGGAGAGGCCACAGCGGTGAGAGGCCCGCGTAACGCAAAAAAAAAAAAAAAAAAAAAAAAAAAACCTACGGGACTCATCTAGCTTCCAACTTTGAACACAAGCATGAGGTGTGTGGGTTTTGTTTTGTTTTTGTTTTTTTCTCAGAGAAGTATAAAGAGAAAAAACAAAGTTGCAAAGTTCAAAAAATGAAAGTGAAACCCATCTCCCCCAAGTAACCACTCTTAATTTTTTTTAAAGCTTATGTATATATCTACATATTTGTATCTCGAGAAATAATTTTTATTTACACCAAAGAAAGCACATTCCAATGTGCTCTTGAGTATGTGGCTACAAAGTAATTCACATATCTACACTGTATTTTATTTAACCACTTCCCTGTTGATGCCCAGTTGAGCTACTACTCTTTCCTCGCAATAAACATCTTTATACATAGATTATATGCATCGTGACGAACTTTGGTAACTATTTTTATAAGCTAAATTCCTATAAGACCCCTGAGTGAGTTTAAAATCTGGATAAACGTGGTGAGCTCAACAAACATTTAAAAATAAACTGATGGCACCTACGTTTGTCAAACACGATTAAGACTGTCAGTTCGGAGGTGCCGGCGGAGCGCGGGTTGTTGGCGGCCGCTGTCAGGTGGGGTCGTCGGCCTGCTGAGCCCCAGATGCCGTCCCGGGGGCGGGGTCACGCGCGCTCGGGTCACGTGGGCAGCTTCGTCCCGCCCCGCCCCGCGGAGCTCCACGCGGTGGCCGGAGCCCTGGCTGGCTCAGTAGCCTCACGCGGGGGCGCTGCAGCCGAGTCTTGCGGAGGTGGAGCAGGGAACTTGAGGCAGGTAAGTTCCGTTCTGGCCGCGGGGTTGGGCGGCCGGACGCCGGGCGGGGCTCACGAGGCTGGCTGCTTCCGGCCGGACGGCGGGCCAGGGCTCGGGCTTCCGGCGGCGGCGGCGATTTGGAGCAGGCGAGGGCGGGTGTTGTGTGGCCTTTGCTCCCGGCCCTTCTGAGCACTGCAGCTCTGCCGGCATCGAGCGTTCCTTAACCGTTAACCCCCAGCGCAGGCTTCCGCCCGTGCACTGCGGGGTCACCGAGCTTGTTCACCGTCGAGTCTGGGCCGCACCCTGGACCTGCCGCCTCAGTGGGCCTTTTTAAACAAGCTTTCCTGGCATTTGTGGGCTCTCACGCGTAAAAACTGCTCCAGGGTTTCTGTAGCCCCAGCCGTCCTAGTTATCCGTCTCCTGAAGTCTGCAGGCGGAACGATCAGCCACATCTGGACAGCCACGCTCGGGCTGTCTCTGCGGTTTTTCAGCGCCGGTCGGTCTGAGAACTGCAGTCTGTCTTTACTCAAACGTTAAACACAGCTTGAAGTCCTCGCTCATAAGCTGTCAGAGCTGGCAGGCCTTAGAGATGGCCGCTATCGTGACCGCAGCGTTTCCCACGCTCCGGCCCTACTCCAGACACTTGACTATGGAGAGGCATTTATCCCTCACCACCGCCCTATGTGCAGGGGTTTCTTACAGCTGCTCACCTGCAGCGCAGCGAAATTAGGCGACTTCTCCCAAGTCACGCAGAGCCGGGATTTAAACCCAGGTGAGCGCACCTGGTGCTCAAAGATCTCTAATATCACAGATGACAGTAGGTCCAGGGCGGCTGCGCAACTTGACTAAATTATTAGGGAAGTATTCTGTTTTAAACATTTGTTGACACGACTCTTGAACATTGGCGTTACTAAATTTAAAAAAATTCAGGGCCATCATCCTCGGATATATATATGGTGTATACACACATATCTTTACTAAAAGGTTTTGTACCTTCAAGATAGTTTACCCGCAGGCCACCTATTTTTATAAATCCGTGGATACTACTTAGATAAAATGTTAAGATTTATATATCAGTGTGCACAAAGTTTAGACTCATAATATCTCGGTTTGAATCTTCACTGCTATTTTGTGGGTTTGGGCAAGCTTTTGTTAAAGAAGGTCCTTTACCCTTAGTTTCCTCATCTGGAAGATAGGCATTTTTCTGAGAATTAATGAATTCATATATGCAAAGAGTCCAAGCACTTGGCACTCACTGAAGGATAGCTAGTTTTATCTGTTATTATTCTGCCATCCAAAGCAATATAAAACTAAGGCATTTCTCTTCTCTGAACCTAAAAGCAAGGGTGTCACCCTGGAGCTATGCATTCTGATAACGTGTAAGCCAAGTCCCCAGACTCAGTAAAAGCAACTTTGTGCTTTTGTGCTCAAGAAGAATAACAAATTCCTTTAATTTCATGTTTCTTTTGTCCCACTGCCTTCTAGAAACTTGTTATGCTTTTTAAAAATTCAACCTGAATAGATTCCCTATGCTGGAAAGGTATCTAATAGAGACAGAGGATCCATTTAGATAATTTGTAATTTTATGTGGTGATAGCACTTTTAGAAACCTAATTTTAGGCACAGACCAAAAAATATTTCTTGAAGAGAACTGTGGAATAAAATGGCTCAACATTTTAGAAGGCAGTTTTCTTAATCTGGCTCCCATACTGGGTAAGCCGTTTAATTTTTCACTTTCTTTTTATTCTGTTAAGATTCTACTATCTTAGGGACTTCCCTGATGGTGCAATGGTTAAGAATCCGTCTGCCAATGTAGGGGACATGGGTTCAAGCCCTGGTCCAGGAACATCCCACATGCTGCAGAGCAACTAAGCCCGTGTGCCACAGCTACTGAGCCTGCGCTCTAGAGCCTGCGAGCCACAACTCCTGAGCCCGTGCATCACAGCTAGTGAAGCCCGTGTGCCTAGAGCCCGTGCTCCACACAAGAAGCCACAGCAATGAGAAGCCCATGCACCGCAACAAAGAGTGGCCCCTGCTCGCCGTAACTAGAGAAAGCCCGCGCGCAGCAACAAAGACCCAACACAGCCATAAATAAATAAATTAATTAATTAATTAATTAATTTAAAAAAAAGATTCTACTTAAAGTTGACTCAAAACAGAGGAAATGTGTGGGAGCATATGAATAGTGCATCAAAGTAACAGTAATTAAGGTGAACACACTGACTCGTATTGTTGTATGAATGGACTGTGATACTCACAATATTTAATTAAGAATCATATGGGTGTTAATTATAAATAGTCACCAGATATCATAAATAAATAGAACCACCTATGATGCTTAGAGGGAACAATTATTTGAAGGATGAGATAATACTTTCCTAAGCAAAATGCAAAACTAATCATATTTCTCTGAAATCTTTATCGTTTAGCCCCAGCTTTCTCTGCTCATTTCTTATCAGCCCCTGCAAAGTTGCCTACAGTTTTCCTCGGTTGGGGGAACACCCTGCAAAGGCTTTATGTTCTAAGAGACTTAAACGAGGAAGGATAATGTTTGGTTCTCATATATTTGGGAGTTGGGTAGAACTTAATTAATTAACTTCTGATGCTACTCCACATCTCGTGTTTTGTTACTGGCTTGATACTAGTATTTCTTTTCCAGTTTTTGCCTGGAAAAAAAAGTAAGAGAACTATTCATTTATTTCCTCCTGTAGTGGCAAGTCTTGAAATAAGCTGTACAAAACTTTCAAATAGTCCATTCATGATCTATGTACAGGCACATTATCTGAGGATAGAAAGTACCATTTTATCCCTTTTCATGGATTTTGGATCATTTGCTGCATAAATATAAAGTAGGATACAAATATTGAAAAAAAGTAATTTTAAATATAAGACTAAATGTAATATATTGACATTTAAGAAAATTTGTGTTTATTATCCCCTTGCTTTTCTTTGTAAGTTTTCCCTATATACATTTATCCATGAATAATATATTTAGTTTTGCCCCATTTTCCATTTGATAAAAATGGAAGCATACTCTGAATTCTTAAAATTTTTTTCATTTAAAGTTACATTTTTGAAATTAATCCAACCTGATGTAGCCATACATTTTTCACTGCTAAACAGCATTGCACTGAATGAGTATAAAAATTATCCATTCTACTGTTGATGGATTTTGAGTTGTTTTCTGTCTTTTGCTGTTATAACCATTCTTGTGCATGTCTCCTGGTGTACCTGTGCACACTTCTCTGGAATATACCTGAAGTGGGATTACTGGGTCATGAATATGTTCAGCTTTACTAGGTAACGCCAGACTGTCGTAACTCTAATTTATGTCATCACTATATCAGTTGCTCCATATCCTCACCAATATTTGTTATATATTTTTGCCAGTCTGTTGGATAGAAAATAGTATCCTATTTTGATTTTGCTTTACATTTCTTTTGCATTTTCCTACTAATGAGGTTGATGAGCATCTTTACATGTGATTACTAGCCATTCAAATTTCCTCATCTGTGAAATATTTTTTCATGTCTTTTGCCTATTTTTTAAGGCTATTTGGCATTTTCTCACTTGTTTATAGGAGTTCTTCATATATTCTGAATCTTAGTCCTTTGTCAGTTATATGTGTTTCATAGTCCATATTTTTCTTTTTCTTTAGCCAATTTCCCCCTCTCCTCTTTTCAGTTCATCTGTCTGTTCCCATTTTTCTTATCATTGTTGCCCCTCTGTCTGTTCTGTCACAAAATGTGATAAAGGCTGAACATCCAACAGTGTGGAGTAAATGTTACCACCTGAGTAATTTGTGAACTTTGGGTACCTGCCAAAATCAAGTAAAATCAGATAACCATTTAGAGATGTTGTAATCCAGCCTCTGGTCAGCCATGGCTAACCCAGAAAATCTGTATGTTGGATGTACTTCAAGAATTGTATTAGAGCTTATTCCCTATTGATACTCCCACTCCAAGTGATTCTGTTGAATTCTGTAATTTGAAAATTCCCAAATTTATATCTTTAGTGATTCTCAATGCTAGTCTCATATATCTGACTTTCGACTTGATATCTCCCTGGATGTCTTTTAAGTACCTCAAACTCACTCTGTGCAAAATGTAACTAGTTCCTGATTCTTCCATTCCTGCAAAATATCATTCCTTTCTCAGTCTTCCCAATCACAGTCACAAACCATGTAGTTGCACAAACCTAAAACCTGGGAGCTATCCTTTATTTCTTTTCTGTTGCTCCTCCACTTTAGTTCATGAGCCCAGCCTCTTGTGCCTCACTCAATTTTCTTACAGGGGAGAGGAAGGAGCTTTAAATTCAATGTATAAAGGAAAGCATTACACAAATCAGGTTTAGGAAATAACAGAGATGTCAAATTTGTACACTGAAGTTTGCATTGTTAACCCTTGCTCCAATTATTAGGAGATAAAGGAAAAAGCACAACCCTTTGAGTGGCCTCAATTTTTGTCTTGTGATTTTTATTGCATTACATGCGAAGATTCAAAATATACTCTTGCCTAGGAGAGAAAGCTCTTTGTCAATCCTAAAATACATGGTTCTTTACACTTTTTGAAAGTTATGGACCACCACAATCTCTCTCCTGAGATAGGGAGAAAAAGCAGGAATGTTTCCAGAAACTTTGGGATAGCAACCCTAATGAAAAGAGGATAGGAATAATAGGACAGATTTCGAATTAGAAGTGGAGAAAGAACAAATATAGAAATTCTTGGCAAAACAGGATATATAGTTTTATTCCAAAACTATCACAGGAAAAAAACTTAAATACCCTCATATGGGAGGCCCTTGGGAAAATCCTCTACATGGGGCCTTAAATGCCTGACAATGATATATCTTGATGTTTCTTTCTTATGGAATTAACAGACTATGGCTATGTTCTTAAAGTACACAGAAGTCTCTTTGAAAGGGTTGCTTTCAAAGAAATAGGCTGAATATCTGTGCTAAGAAAAAAATATATTTAGAATACCTACAATTCTCTAAAATTTATATACTTCTATAAATTAATTGAGGAGAAAGTCATCTTTTTGAATGCCCAAATAAGACAGAAGAAAGTAATGGCATTTTCTGTGTGAGTTAAGAAAATGGAAGACATCCATTCACACTTACCCCCTTCCACTAGAACACAGTTACCTGGTGGATCTATAAGAGCTGGCTGCCCACTCCAGGCAAAACCAAGTGAGCCACGTCAACCAAGGGGTCCAAGACTATTCAGACTATTGAAAAATCCTACCTTCAGCAGAAGCTGAAAACAACATGGATGGTACGCAGATGTTGTTTACCACTGAATTTGAGAGGGAATAAAAGGATAGTGATACTTTAGTGTCTGTATCTTAAATATCTGTTCTGAAATATCTGTCTAATGCAATGAAGTGAATCAAGTACTAGTCCAGCCTCAAAGTAGGCAGTCCTCCCTAATTTTGGCAAGTTTTAAGAGCTCTAGCTGACAATCATGACTAACTATAATCCAGTATTTATTTTTTATTTTATATAGCTACAAAAAAGTACCTCCATCAGTCTCAGAGAAATAAGTCTTCTCTTAAGATACGATTATCTCTGTGAGACAAGTGTAGTGGAACTAGTGAAGACCACCTGTAATTTTTTCTCTTTCTTTTTTTGTTTGTGGTTTGTTGTTGTTCAACCAGCATGGATCCTGATGGCTCTGAGCAAGATCCTGAAACGAAGAAATATTCTTCTGTCTGTGTTGGCAGAGAAGAAGATATTAAAAAATCTGAAAGAATGACAGCTGTTGTCCATGAAAGAGAAGTAGTCATTTTCTACCACAGAGGAGAATATCATGCTATGGATATTCGCTGTTACCGTAAGATTTTATTTTTCATTTGTCAACCTTGTATTTGTTTACTATCCACGAAACTTCAAAATTTCATTTTTTTTTTAGTGACTAGATGTAATATTCAATTCCTTTGCAGACTCAGGAGGACCTTTACATTTAGGAGAAATAGAGGTATGTAAAATTAAATCTATTCTCAACAAACTCAGATGTTTCCTATTTATATTCTTACTATATTTACAGTCTCTATTCAAAAATAATTTATATCTGGGTTTGAACTATATATATATATATATTTTTTTTTTTTTTCCCCCGTACGTGGGCCTCTTACTGTTGTGGCCTCTCCCGTTGCGGAGCACAGACTCTGGATGCGCAGGCTCAGCGGCCATGGCTCACGGGCCCAGCCACTCCACGGCATGTGGGATCTTCCCGGACCGGGGCACGAACCCGTGTCCCCTGCATCAGCAGGCGGACTCTCAACCACTGCCCACCAGGGAAGCCCTTGAACTATATTTTAATGCTTTGAGTACAATTACCAATATTCTAGGAATTCACAGCACTACAATGTAAAGAAAACCATTTTACAGGTAAATATGAAAAATATGCCTGTCTTCTGACCTAGCAGATATACTCCAAGAGATCTACCCTGCATATTATTGCACAAATGTTTAAGTATATATACACCTACCTATATATATATATATATATATATATATACACTAAAGTATATATATATTAAAGTATATATATACTGAAGTATATATATATACTAAAGTATATATACTAAAGTACACACACACACACACACACACACACACATATAGGAGAGGTTCAGTGTAGCGAAAAGTTGAAGGAAATCTAAATGTTTTAACAATAGGAAATAGTTTAAATTATGAATAGCCATGCTATGGAATAGTATACAACCATTAAATTAATGAGGCATGGGTTGTCAATATATTTTGAGTGAAAAAAGCAAGTCATAGAATAATAGGTCTAATGAGATCCCATTTTTTAAAAATAAAAAATAACATTCACTTTTTACTTTATATACTTCTACATAGTTTGAATTTTTCCAATGTGTATATATTACTTTTAAGATTTAATAAAGATATAAAAATATATATTTTAAGAAAGAAGTAACACTGTGAAGGCTTAACTGAGGAAGGAATGGGGGCACTGTCTTACTTCCTTGCATTCTCAAACCAGCTGCCTAATTTCTTGTTTTCTACTTCATGAAATTTTTCTCTCTCCCCTTCTCCCTCTCCCCTCACTATCTCTATCTCTCTGACTGGTACAAAGTACATGCTTAAATTTAGTGTTCCACTCTCTCTACACTTCATATCTACCTAGTTCCACACCTGTCCTCATGTTAAAACATGTGTGTTTAAATTATGAATGAATTTATGAATTATGAAACTGTTGTTTGCTGACGGTTCTGGCAGGGGAGGGTGGTACAAAACAGCATTTGTGCACTTCTGGTGTAGAGATAAAATGTAAGCATCTGGATGATAGCGTGGAAGAATTTCCCTCAGTTTCAGACCATAATGAGAGCTGTAAGACCTTGCTACTCAAAGTGTGGTCCATAGACCAGCAACACTGGTGACACCTGGGAGTGTCTTAAAAATGCAGAATATTGTGCCCTGCTCTTGGACTACGGAACTTAAACAAGAGCTGCCTTTAAACAAGATCCAGGTGATTCCCATGCTTTTTAAAATTTTAGAAGCACTGCTTTAAGACAGTTAAAAGTTGGGAATTAACTACTTTGGATCATAAATTGCTCTTCAGTTAACATATGTACTTATGCCTTTAGTAACCTCTCTTGAAATTATATCTGAAGCTTACCATTCTTCCACCAGCTAGTGAAAACTCGTTTGGAAGCACTTGAAGCCCTTTCCCCATTTCTGTCAAGAAAGTGACATTAATATCTAACAGATAACAACACACTGCAGTCACATGGTGTAGTTGCCTGAGCTAGTTATCTTCTGATAGAGCTCTAACAAACTGGGTTTCTTATCAACTGCAAAAGGAACTTGATGACTGCTAAGATTAGATTCTGCCTTATGCTGAATAATTTGTAAATGGCAGGGAAAAAGAGAGGCCTGTTTTTTAACCTGGTTCTTCTGCAATAGATTCTGTTCTGAGCCTGAGGTTTATTGTCAACATTGGAAATGTCATATTATAAAATCAATTATTTCTTTCCCCAGGAATTTGATGGACGATCATGTATAGTTTGCCCCTGGCATAAATACAAAATTACTTTGGCCACAGGAGAAGGACTGTATCAGTCTATAAACCCTAAAGATCCATCAGCAAAACCCAAGTGGTGCTCCAAAGGAATAAAGCAAAGGATTCACACAGTGACAGTGGACAATGGGAATATTTATGTGACTCTTTCTAATGAGCCTTTTAAGTGTGACTCTGATTTTTATGCCACTGGAATCTTCAAAGTAATTCAGAGTTCTTCCTGATAAAATTTTATGCCAATGAAAAATGTTGTGTATGTTTTGAAAGTATTTTTAGAATAACCTTGCTTCAATACCAAAGATGATTAACGTTTTCCAAAATAGGCACATTTATTATCTTTAACAATCATATAAATGAAAGGTTCAAAGCACATGTACTTAGTGTGATGTAAGGATCATCATCAGGATCTATAGAATACATTTCAGCCAATCCTCTGGATTGATTGGAACCTGAAGGTTATAGGTTTAGAATATGCATTTTAAGAAGGATGAAAATAATTTAGAATAATCAAAGTGAAGAAAGGTTAAAAAAATTAGATCTACTAAGAAAAATTTAGGGGGAAAATCCCTACTTGATATAGCAGACTTTATCATGGAAAATTTTAATGTATACAAAGTAAACAGAATAATAAACCTCCACCACCCACCTTAACAATTATCAGCATTCTTCCATTCTTGTTTCATTGATGCATGTATTCACCACCTCCCCTACTGATCCTTATAATTTTTTTTAGGTAAAATTTAAACACACTGAAATGCTTAAATTTTAACTGTTCAGTTTTTCCAAATATATAGCAGACCATTTACACTTAAAAAATACCTCCCAAAATGGGATCAGTTTACATGCTGAATTTAAAAACAAGAAACTTAATTTGCCTGACATCAAAACCAAGTAAACTTTGGCTCCGTTTCTCTCCAGTCAAGGCAGACAGTTTCAAAGTAAGGAAGATACAGCTGCTCCCCAGCCATAAGAGATGTGAAAGTTTCAGCAAGCTAAAGTACTTTGAATGCCTATATGAAATTTTCAAATAAAGTTTTTTTTAATTTTATTTTTATAGAATTTTGTGCATGTATGTACACCTAAGTGTTTCATGTAAATGTTATAGAGAGAAGAGATATAGGGTGTTGTTTCTCAGCGTCTTCTGAGTTCATAGGCAGGGTTGATATTAAGTTGATTCACCCTGCTTTTTCTATGCCAGTTATTTATGGCCAACGCTCTTCTGGTTGCGTCGTGCCCACACTGTACTATAAAACCCTGGGTACTGATCATCTAAAACTCAGCAGCACATAGTAGAATATAAGAGTAGGTGGGACCAGAAGGAACTAGGATGAACAGATTATTAATTCAGAGTGAGAAAAGCTGTTTGTCAAAATTGGAACTTAGTTTCAAACCACAGTAATCTTCTTAGTGACATAGGACTGAATTAAGGCTTAATATTCTAAGAGGCCCACCTGCATCCTTTCCCTCGGTTATTGTTAAAATAAGTGAATAAAGTATGTATCATTAAGACTGTGCTGGGGCTTCCCTGGTGGCGCAGTGGTTGAGAGTCCGCCTGCTGATGCAGGGGACACGGGTTCGTGCCCCGGTCCGGGAAGATCCCACATGCCGCAGAGCGGCTGGGCCCGTGAGCCGTGGCCACTGAGCCTGCATATCCGGCGCCTGTGCTCCGCAGCGGGAGAGGCCACAACAGTGAGAGGCCCGCGTACTGCAAAAAAAAAAAAAAAAAAAAAAAAAAGACTGTGCTAACAGAGCCCTTTGCTACATATTATTACATTTTTTTTCTGATGTATTGCTACACGCTACCCATATTCCAACACTTGCTATTCACTAGACTACTAATGAGCCAGGGCTGGGCTTTTTATAAATACTATTTTTGGCAGCAGCTACTCATCAGGTACAGGAAATGTACCATCTCTGGGATGGGTACATCCCAGCCTATTATATCAGGTGCTAATCCTCCAGTGACTTAACATGTGTCCAGAATTTAAAACGCATGGAGGAAACCAAAGTACCTCCTGCAGGCAAAACCATGACTCTGGTTTGCAGGGCCAATCACAAGCATTTTTTCTCAGGATCCAGTGGCAACAATGAGTAATATGGACTTGGCTTCTGGTTCTTAATTTGTTCCTCTAGATGTGGAAATTAAAAATGTCATGTCATGTCCTGCTCTCATATACAGACCTCATCAGATTTGTAAACAATATTTTGTTTTATAAATTTACATCTATGAATTACACGTTCTTCATAACTTTACAGATGAGTTTTAAAATAACTGATAATAGGCAGACTGAAACTATACAGCCTATAGATAGAAAATATATATATCCTTTTATTATCTCTGAAAAAGATATGTAGCATTTTAACAGGGAGGGTTTTTTCCCTCCCAGATAAGTAACTGTAGAGATACTCTAAATGAGTCTTTAATAAAAACATAAATGTATTATAAACATGCCCATATTATAAACCATAGCATAGAGTCTAACCCACCAATTTTCTGGTTCATTAAAAAATATCCATAGTCATATATACTATATCAATTCATTTTATTTTTTTTTCAAAGCAGAGCAGTCAGAATATGAAAACTAGTTTCCTAATTTTGTCAGATGAAATGTCATTAGATAACTCTTAAGCTCTGTTCAGTGATATTTAAGTTCAGATTTGCTCATTCATTCATTTCAGTTGATTGGTCAAACACAGAACGTAAAACCTGGATCTTATTCCTCAACTTATTAGCAGGAAGTTTGGGGTGATCTGAAATATTCTCCAGCTTCTCCAGTAATGACCTGTAAGGTTTTGCTTTGATTTCACCTTCAGGAAACAGAGGCTCAGAAAGCACAGGCTCAGAAAAGGCTTTTCTAAGATTTTCACTCTCCTCTCTGTTTTGCCTTATGGATTCTTCTTGGAAATTTTCATTACCTTCTCCAGCACAGCATTAACACAGACTGTCTAATAATAATAAAAAATTTTAAGTAAGGTTTCTTTTTAAGCTACTAAACCTACAGATAAAAATCCAATGAAACATTTAACATAAAGTCATTAATCTGTATATTCTAAGAAAGAAGCACTTTTGGGACTTCCCTCGTGGTCCAGAGGTTAAGACTCTGTGCTCCCAATGCAGGGGGCCCAGGTTCCATCCCTGGTCAAGGAAGTAGATCCCGCATGCTGCAACTAAAGATCCCACATGCTGCAACGAAGATCCTACATGCTGCAACTAAAGCCTGGTGCACCCAAATAAATAAATATTAAAAAAAAAAATCTAAGCACTTTCTTCCAGGTACCCCTGGCACATGATAAACATGAGGAGGTTGATTCCTTATTATAAATATACCATAATCTAGAAAGAAAATTAAAACATAGTATGCTTTAATAAAGACATACTTTATATTTTCCCCAATTCATTAGATGTTTTACATCTTTATTATCTGATTTAATTAAATGAAACATTTCTGAAACATTTTCTGAGAGATGGAATTTGTTCTCAAACATGTTAATATCTCAAAGTAGGTTTTTTGTTTTTACTTTTTTCCCCCTAGACTTTGCTTATACCAATTGTATGCAATTGGAAGGGCATAAATATTTTGGTAAGAATTTAGTAAGTTAATGGATCAGTGATTTATAAGCAAACTCGTGATCCATTTTCCCTCAAAAAATGCCATTCAGTACTTAGTGTGTCAAAACAAAGCACACAGAGAAAAATAACTTCAAAAATTGAGAATCACTAAGAACTGTATCTGTTAAACCTATAAGTTTACTGATGAAGATGATGATGCCAAGTATTTAAGGCAAGCAAAAATAATAATAAAATCTATAAAATATGAAAACACCTAAACTAGCTTATTTTACCAAAGAGATGCCTCCCAGGTGACATAATAGGCTATAAATGCTTAGAAGGTTTTTCTGAAGAGGGTAACAGAGAAAGAATTCAGGGCCTTGGCTTGAATAGCCTCTTTTCTCCTGACCTCCTGCCTCCTCTTTTCTTGCCTGTCTCCCACTATAGAATGGGCGGACACCAGATGCTTTCCTTCACTTCCCTGTGTTACTGTATGGCAATATGACCCTGTTCCGGCCAACTAAAAAAAATGCTGTGGAGGAAGATAGGATTTTTGGAAGTTTTTCCTCCTTTTATATAAAAAAGACTCTGTCTTTTGTCTCTACTGTCTCCTCCCTCTTGCTTTGGACACTGATATGGATGTAAGGCCTGAGCATGAGGCAACAAACCTAAGGACCAAAAACAACAAACAGGATAGCCAAAGAGAAAGATGGAAGGGCCCTGGGTTCATGATGACATTGTAGATCCACTGTACAAACCCGGGAACTGCCTAACTCCAGACTTCTAATTAAGAGAGATATTTAAATGTCTGTACTGATTAAGGTATTCTCAGGTATTTTTTGTTACTTGTATCTGAGTATACCCAAATCTAGAGCTATAAACCTTGAGGTCCATCACTTCCAGATGCAAAGAGCTTTAGCCATTTATCACAAATATGATCATTTTCTATGTATGCCATGCTGTGAAAAAAGGTTGGGAAGCCCTATCCTATTTGATACATTTCTTCTTCCCTCACTTACAACATTTTGTCTGTGCCCATTCTAACCAATTCTGTCCAAGTCTCAGAAAATGAAGGGTCTTGATCAAGGTCAGCATCTCTCTATCTTTGCTTTTAACCTATACTCTACCATTTTGTCTATCAATTATTCCCTGCTTCTTCAACCTCTCATTCTTGACTAGCTCCTCCCCTGCAACCTGTAACATGCTGAAGTATCTTCTATCCTAAAATTTAAAAATTAAAAATCACTCTGGCTCTGTGTCCCTCTTGACTGCTACACACACTCTTTTCTTCATCAAACCAGGGCCAACATTCATGATTTCCATTTTATCATCTCCTGTTCACTCTTCCTGCTTATTTCTGTCTTCCTTATCCCATCACACCACTGAAATAGTTCTCAAGATGGTTAATTCCAACATCTTTACTACTAGATCTAATGGACACTTTTCAGATCTTCATTTTACTTGACTTTTTCTGCTTGTATGTGACACGTAACCACTCACAACTTCCTAAGTCTCTATTTCTTTGCCAGTGTTTCTCCTGATTCACTTCCTACTTTTCTAATTATTGGTCCTTTGCCTCCTTCATGGATTTCTTCTTAGCTCACCTTACATGTAAGCTGTTCTCCACATTTCTGTCAACTTTCTACTCTTTTCACTTGGCATGGTTCCACTCACGGGGCATTAACTTCCAACATATATGTTATTTGCCTTCAAAACCGTAATTCTAGCCCTGACCTTTCCTACATCTTGGATGCATATATGACCAATTATCAGAGGTCACCAAAAAATGGTTTCTATTACCTATTTAGAAAGTTTATAGCATGACAAATCATGTAGGATGATCTCAAAAGCCTTTGAAAAATTAGAGAAATTTTGGTTTCTAATCTAGTTTGTTTTAGTTTCACCATAGCTGTTTCATCCCACCCATTTTCTGCAGTGTATTTGCATCAATTCTGTATGAGATTCACATTTAAGATACTGAGCATTTCTCAAAAATTTAAAAGACTTGCAACATTTTTTATTTGATAAATTGTTTTTGAAACTGTAAATATGTTTAAAAAGTTCTTTTACTTTTTTTTTTTCAAGGATGTCTTGGCTATTCTTTACCATTTGCATTCCCCTATAAATTTTAGAATAAACTAGTCAATGTACACATATACACCTGCTCAGATTTTAATTGGGGCTGCACTGAATCTATGGATTATGGGGAAAATTTAATCTTTATTATGGTGTGTTTCAATATGATCAAAAATATTAACAAATACGTAAAAGACCTCTAACAAAAAAAGCCATAAAAATTATTAAGAGAAATTAAAGAAGATCTAAATAAATAGAGGAATACACCATGTTCATAGATTGGAAAGAGAAATTCTACCAGTTATCAAGACTTATTGTAAAGCTCCTGTAAATAATACAGTGTTGAATTGGTGCAAGAAGACAAACAGATCAACTGACTAGAAAAGAGAAAGTATAAACAGACCTATATATCTAAGGACGTTTGATTTATTTAAAAAAGAGGTGTTCTGGGGCAATAGGAAAAGGGTTTTTTTTCCCCCAATAAATTGAGTTGGATCAACTGGATGCCAATGGAGGAAAAATTTTACCCTTACCTCATACCAATTCCAGATGTAATCTAAAAGTGAAAGGCAAAATAACAAAGCTCCTAGGATATATCAGAGGGAGTAGTTTCAGGACCTAGGATGTACGTCAAGATTCCCTAATTAAGACATAAAAAGCACTTAACATAAAGATTAATAAATTGGACTACATTAAAATTAAGAACTTCTGTTTTAAAGACACTGCTGAAAATGAAAGGCTAGTCACAAAATAAATCTGCCCATATTCAATCAAAAAAGGGCTTGTTCTAGTAATATAGTTAAAAGTACAATTTGATAATAAAACGATGGACAACTTCAAGTAGGAAAATGAGAAGAGACTAACAGAAATTAACAAAAGAGGATATCCAAATGTCCAATTAATGTATAAATGTATTCAAAATGCAGATTAAAACCACAATGTGATAGTACTACATACCCACAAGAACGGCTATACTGGAAAAGATTGACAATACCAAGTGTCAGTGATGATACAGAGCAACTAGGATTAATAATCTGCCAGGATGAATTGTTAAAACCATTTTGGAAAACTTTGGCAATATCTACTAGAGATGAACATATGCAAATTCTACAGTCCAGCAATTTCACCAAAACATATGTACAAGAATATTCATAGCAACCTTATTCACAATAGCCAAAGTTGTAAATAATCTAAATATTCAAAAATAGAATGGATAGCTATATATTCAATCAATGGAATACTACACAGCAATGGCAATCAACAAACTACTGTTACAGGCAACAAATCTCACAATGATAATGTTAAGCAAAACAAGACAAATACAAAAGAACATATAGTATATGATTTCATTTATATACAACTCAAAACTGACTATGGTATTAGAAGTCAAAATAGTGGTTGCCTTTACAAAAGAGGTTAGTGGGGCTTACCTGGTGGTGCAGTGGTTGAAAATCTGCCTGCCAATGCAGGGGACACGGGTTTGAGCCCTGGTCCAGGAAGATCCCACATGCCATGGAGCAACTAAGCCCGTGTGCCACAACTACTGAGCCTGTGTGCTGCAACTACTGAAGCCCGCGTGCCTAGAGCCCATGCTCCGCAACAAGAGAAGCCATGACAATGAGAAGCCCATGCACCACAACGAAGAGTAGCCCCTGCTCACTGCAACTAGAGAAAGCCTGCACGCAGCAACAAAGACCCAACACAGACAAAAATAAATAAATAAAATTAATTAATTAAAAAAAAGAGGTTAGTGATTGTGAGGGGGGCAAGAAAGAGTCTTCTAACATGATGGTATAATGTTTTGTTTCTTGATCTGTGTGATACATAGATTAATAAATTTTCTGATAATTCATCAAGGTGTGTACTTTTCTCTTTGTATGTTGTACATTTTTAAAAAATTAAAGATAAGTATAAATGGCAGTGGATTAAAAGAAAATAACCCTTATAATTTATAAAATTCTTTATATTTTTGTCATGCTTTTTAATGAACACTTTTGGAATTCAAAAGACAGAATACTGAACTTTAACCAACCATGGCACAATGGCTGAAACAAAACAACTGTAGCTAAATGAAAGCAAAACCAAAATATTTTGAGCAAATAATAATAAGTTTTATAAAAATAAAATAATTTTAGTTATCTAAGCAACTTAGTTTTTGGTGGATTGACTTGGCTCCTTAGAAATGTAATTTTTTAATGTAAAATTATTCTGTGTAACAAGAGAATTTACCTTGGTTTATGAATGGACTATACAGTATATCTTTACATAAAATAAGTACATTTATTTCTAGATTCTAATAATTTTCTTAACTTACCAAATAAATGAGTGCTGCATATGAAGCATACATTATGCTAGTTAAAGCAGTCTTTGCTGGGAAAGAAATGATTTCAAACAAAGATCCCTTTCTGACCTGAAAAAACGAAAGAGTTTTCTTATTAAAACAAAAAATTTTCAACGTTACAATGTTAAATTTTACAATGTTATTGTAAAATGAGAATTCAAATATTTATAAAGTCATCTACTTTAGATCTGAGTTTTCTCACATCCTGAAAATATATTTTTTCTCCTTTACAAAAAGATACTTTCTTTTGATAATTTAAATCAATGACAAATCTATAAAAAATCTTGCATTTCCAAAATCTGAATTACTTTCTTACATTTACCAAGTGTGCTCACTAGGGGGTGCCGCTGTGCCTGTTAGAAAAACAGTCTTTGTCCAAATTAATGTAGTCATCCTTTACTAAATTCTTCACCTCTTCAATTAAGCAAACAGCAATCAAAATACCGAGCGTTTCCTGGAGATTAATGACCTGCTTGTAAATGTTAATCATGAGAATGCTGAAGGCCAGGCATTAACCTTAGATGATTCTTAAGCTTCAGGAAATACTCTGTGCTCATATTCAGCATGCTTTTTGAAACGTAGACATTTACACCAATAAAGAATTTGTCTCTCAGATGTTTCTACCTTCTAGAAGGTGTCCCTGCCTCAACATAACAGTATAATATATTCAGTTTAAGGGACTAGTATAATATATTCAGATTAAGGGACCTATACTCTCTTACAGGCTACCTCTGTTGCCTTGAGCTATAAGGATATGAAATGATGACATTAGGAAAAACATTCCCTTCCCATTCAGCAGTGAAGTGGCAGGTAGCCATGCTCCTCTGAAGTAAGAGCCAAGCCACTCTGAGGCTTCAATAACTCCCAAAAGGTACAAGCTGTATCCTAAAATCATGTAAATGCATAGTAAAAATGCACACAAATTAGAAAGAAGAGTATGTATGTGTTCATTAAAAAGTTATTTATAACACTGAAAAACTGAAACAATGATAGCAGAATGGCTCGGTAAATTATGCTATATCCACCCAACGGTATATTGCAGCCTTTTAAAAGGTGCTTCTGAAAAACATGTGATAATATTTTATTGAACAGACATTTATATGGCACTGTGTACCAGGTCCTGTTCGAAGTGCTTGTTGTTGTACTATACTCAGTTTTTGCTTACTGCTGTCACTACTGGTGAAGAACAAAACTGCCCATCACAATTTTCTTCTTTTCTCAAATGATTTATGGGATGCCGAAGCCAAGAATACTATCTAGCCTAGTAGCTAAGAGATGGTGGGGTAAGGAGGGAGGGGGAAGGGGTGTTTCCCTTTTTATTCCCTATCTTTCAGGCCATACCAACTCCTACACATAGGTATAGGTGGGGGCAGTTTTAGCCCACTCTCTCCATAAGTCAGTCTGGAAAATTTCCCAGAAGTTCCTGGCTTCTGGAAAGAGTTTCCATGAAATGAAGCAGCTGCTACTCTTTCCCTCTTGCTGAAAGAATCAAAATGATAGCATGACATTGAATACCACTATTGGGCTATAAGGAGACAAACATATAAGTAGGGAGCAGAGGTCAGGAAGGAAATCAGATATACTCCAACAGAATGCCTCCTAGTAGAGTAAAAGATTCATGAGTTTGTGAATATACGAATGTTTAAGTGGAAGGTCCATAGTCAATAATTGGTAGGCCATATACAGTAAAAATAAAAGTGGTGTCTGCATGCAGAGAAAATTACTCTCTGTTTCTGTTTCACTGCATCTTTCTTTTTCAGATTTTTGTCCTTCACCTAAAAGTAATTAAAATTGATTAGTTTCAAAATAAATATGTATTTTATATATGTTATGCTTCTCAATGATGAATCTGTATGTTGCCTAAGGGTCACTTTTTCACCATTTTAATGCTTTTAATAAATACTTGCTATTCCTGTAATAAATCAGCCCTGTAGAAAATACATTTCCTCCAAAATTTATGTGGCTACTGGCTAAGTAGCCATTTTTCCATTTTATGACTCACTTGCAATACATGTTTTTCATATTATAAACCACATTGTTTCATTTTGGTTTGCTATGAGCAGGAATAGTGTACGGTAAAAACTGAGATAAACAGGAGAAATTTGGAAAATGGAAGGCTTTGTCTAGATTGTCTTGGCCTGTTTCAAAAATTTTTATCTTAACTTCATAATTACATGAATTTTATTTGCATTTTAAGTTAAAAGTATCTTCATATCAATATTATACCCATATATTTCTTTTTTGAATTTGGAAATATTAACATATAAGATACATAGATATTTCAATCTTTAACTAAATTTCTCCCACATTATTTCATGTTCCACTTCTCCCACATAATTCTGACTGCCTTGTCTCAAAAAAGAAATATCTATATTCATCTTATTTTCACTAATAATGAGATAAATCACAAAAAAGCAAACTATAAGCTGTTTAGAAAATAGAGATCCACTTACAGATAACCTGCAGGTTGGAGAATTACCAGGTCCAACTTAATTTATGTTGTCCAAAACCATCTTGATGAGAGATATCAAGGGAGTTATAGGGGAAAAAACTCTAACAGTGATTCACAAATAAGTGTTGGAAGAAGCACTGACTGCTTTTATAGGTTCAGAAAATAGTGTTTCCTATAGGTTTGGGAAAGCTACATGATCATGTCTTTGCTTAGCAACCCACAATACTTGTGAAGACAGGAAAAACTCCTAGCAGTCCACAGAAAAGAGAGCTATCTGACTTTATTTATCCCAGTATTAACATCCTGTGGAGCGCTGCTCTTGAATGAGCTCTTAATCAGGTGGTCCTATAAAAGCTCAAATGTCCCAACCTCTTGGCCAACCTGCAAAAGTATGTCTTCAAGATTCCAATACTTTCTAGGAATTGTCTTTTTTTCCCAGGTCTTGAATTATACCACCCAAGATAGCCTCATGGCAAGCCCATCAAGGAGCTACAGAAGTTCCTGATATTTGTGAGGTTTACAGTTTAAACCCCAAACTGGAGTCTACCTTGGAGGGTGGGGGTGAGGAAGAAACTTTACTTAGATAAGCCTCTGACTTTCATCCTGAAAAAGGGAGCACAAGTTCACTGGGATCCACTTATGGCACACACACTTTTGAGGCTAAGAGTTTTCTTTACTTTGCCCATCTCTTGCCTATGCCACTCCACAGAGTCTGTTCAAAGTAGAAATAGACATCTCTAATGCCACTATAAGGAAGATTCTATCACAGAAAGAGCTCCTGGTCCTGTGGCCCTGTGCTGGGCTGCCAAAATCAACAACTATGTCTGGGAGCTGACGCGTCTTGGCTGAAGTCAGCATTCAAGCCAATTATCTAGGTCACTGAAGCCTAAGCTGCAAGCTTCACTCAGCCAGGCAGCTTACAAGGCTAAGCAGATGCAGCATTCTGTAAGTACTGCTGCTGGGCATATTAAAAATCACCAGGAACTTCTCAGTTTTCAGTTTCTAAGGCCCCTTGTAGAAGGTGCAGGTATACTACTATAATCTCAGCCCTGCAGAATGGGGAAAGGTTTGAGGAGCAACCTGACTCAGCACCCATATAGCCAGGTGCAAAGGAAGCCTCTTTTAACAAGATGGCCAGTTGGACAGCCCTGACCCCAAGTCTCTGCGCTCATGTCACAAGCCACTGGAATCTCTTCAGGTCACTTATATTGGTTGGGTCTTTGGGTAGTTCATATTTGGCACAATATCATTAAATATACACAGTACATGCTCTACAGCTGAGCATGCAACCAAAAGGCCTGGATAGATTGTCAAGAGAGCTCCTGTGACAGCGTCTATACTCTAATTATCTTGATGAGACCATCACTATATGCTTCATCTCAGACCACACCAAAAAGCTGAAACACTACCTAGTTACAGGCAGTGTCCTAATGACAATGCTCCTCTATTTCGAGTTCTTGAGGGAAGTAATCTGCCTGACTGGCATTCCAAGCTACACGATAGCCAGCAGAGTTTTGGTAGAACCATTTAAGGTAGAAATGCATCTTTCCATCATTCATCATCCTCAGATCAGTGATGAGACAGAGCACATGAAGAGGATCTTTAAAACTTAGCTTCTGATAGGTTAACTAGGCCGCTTACCTTTCTAAAGTGATGCCCTCCATGCATCCACAAAGCATATCCCCTGGCACAGTAATTCCATATTTCACTCCTTATATTTCTACATGCCACAAAGTTCCATCTTGACACAGGCAGCCTGACAATTCTTTTTTTTTTTAATTTTTAAATTTTATTTATTTATTTTTGGCTGTGCTGGGTCTTTGTTGCTGTGTGCAGGCTTTCTCTAGTTGCAGTGAGCGGGGGCTACTCTTCTTTGTGGTGCACAGGCTTCTCATCACAGTGGCTTCTCTTGTTGAAGAGCATGGACTCTAGGCACGCAGGCTTCGGTAGTTGTGGCACGCAGGCTCAGCAGCTGTGGCGCACGGACTTAGTTGCTCTGTGGCATGTGGGATCTTCCCGGACCAGGGATTGAACCCATGTCCCCTGCATTGGCAGGCGGATTCTCAACCACTGCGCCACCAGGGAAGCCCCAGCCTGACAATTCTTGAAGTAATTCATGCTGGAATCTACTCCAGGTAAGCTGAACTCTGTGCTATGCCACTTACCTCTCAGCACACTCTGGCACCATGGATACATTCCATTCAAAGACCAATTCACTGACCTCCACCACACCTCATATATTACTCTGTTGTTATTTTAATTCTCCAGGCCATTATCTTCACTATTCATACTTCTGTATCTTTCCTCACTGAGACTTTCACATTTGAGCTATGTTGTTTTCTTCCTTGCTACAACTTAGGTTCCTTTCAGTGGCAATCCTGAATCTCCACCTAGCTAATACATATTACCCAAGAAAAGCTTCTTCCTCACTCCTAACCCTCAAGGACCCCAGAAGCTCTGACTTGGGACTGTTCCCACTTATTGCACTTCAGCCATATGGAACTACTTACATTTCCTACATAAGTCATGCTCTCGCTTGCCTCAGCTTCTTAATATACACTGTTCACTTCCTTGAATGATTCTCCTACTTCTTCACTGGGCTAATTTCCCTTCCTTCAAGTCTCAGATCCAGTATCATCTTCTAGAAAGCCTACAGTGATTACTCTTAGGAATTATATGTTCCTTGTTGATGCTTCCATAGTACACTTTGCCCACTTTAATCATGCACTCAGTACACTCTACTGACACTGCTTACTTGCCTATCATCCCTAGAGTCCATGGGACATCTATGAATCCCTAGTACCTAAACTCTTGATTTTATATGTCAGGTTTTCAATAAAAATAATGTTTACCAAGTGAATGAAAAAGTAGAATTACACCTCATTTACTTCCAAGAAGAAATTTAACCATCTTATAACTTGTAAAAGATATTAAGAAGTAAAGCTGAAGGACATCTAGTTCCAGTAACATGGCAGACTGAGCTAGTGGGGAACCTCTCACACAAAAAAATCTAGAAATTCTATATAAAATCAAACTCCAAAAATTTGATATAAGACTGAGTTTACAAAAAGTGGAAGGAAGGAAGGAAGGAAAGAAAGAAGGAAGAGGGCTTCCCTGGTGGTGCAGTGGTTGAGAGTCCGCCTGCCGATGCAGGGGACGTGGGTTCGTGTCCCAGTCCGGGAAGATCCCACATGCCGCAGAGCAGCTGGGCCCGTGAGCCATGGCCGCTGAGCCTGCACGTCCGGAGCCTGTGCTCCACAACGGGAGAGGCCCGTGTACTGCAAAAAAAAAAAAAAAAAAAGAAAGAAAGAAGGAAGAGAGGGAGGGAGGGGAGAGGAAGGAAGGAAGAAGGCCTCCTATGCCAGGAAAGAAGAGGGAACTAAAAGCCAAGCCGTAAGTGTGTGAGATTATGTCCCAGGAACTCTGGGGTTGCTACTGGATCCTGAAATAATGGCTGGGGGCTTGAGTTTTAATAAAGATCCTGGAGATGAGACTTGGATGCACATGAGGTGAGGATCAGGCCTTTGCCCAGAGCTGCAATCTCAGTGAAAGGGGGAATAGAAAAACTGCACCCACCAGTCCAAAAAGAAGGTGAGGAAGCTGGTCTCCACCAGGGACTGATATCTCCAGAGCACAAGCAAAATCCTCTAGAGGAACAGTTCTGCCACAAAGGCCAGAAGGGATTTCTATTTTTTAAAAATCCTTATTGGAGAAAAACTTTAAAACAAAACAAAACAAAGAAATAATGAGGAGACACAATATAGATCACAATAGTCAGAAAGATTAGCATCCCCCCCAAATCTCAAAGAATAATATTTTAAAAGACCATAAATAAGTATTTTTAAAATAGATTTTTAAAAAGAAATAAACCTATAAAAGGACACTTTGAAAGAAGTGGAAATTTGGGGGAAAACACCAAATAGAATTTCTAGAGATAATATAATGTTTGAAATTTAAAATACATTTAATAAGTAAAAGAGCATATTAGATACAGCTGGAGAGAGCTGGTTAACTGGAAGACAGATCAGAGGAAGTTATTCAGGATGTATCAAAAAGAGATAAAGAAAAGGAAAATATGAAGAAGGTAAGTGGACATAAGGAATAAAATGAGAAGGTCCAAAGTATGTTTAGTAGGCATTCCAGCAGATGAGATTAGATAAAATGAGAAAGAGGCAATACTTGAAGAAATAATGGCTAAGAGTTTTCCAGAATTGAAATTATCCTCAAATTCAAAAATCGCAAAGGCTCCCAAGAATATGTACCCATTCCAAAAAGCATTTTGACAACAGCTAATAAAACTGAAGATGTGGGGCTTCCTTGGTGGCGCAGTGGTTGAGAGACCGCCTGCTGATGCCGGGGACACGGGTTCGTGCCCCAGTCTGAGAAGATCCCACATGCTGTGGAGCGGCTAGGCCCGTGAGCCATGGCTGCTGAGCCTGCGCATCTGGAGCCTGTGCTCCGCAATGGGGAGAGGCCACAACAGTGAGAGGCCCGCGTACCGAAAAAAAAAAAAAAAAAAAACAAAACCCAAAACTGAAGATGTGTATCCCTCATGACCCATCAATCCCCCTTGTACATATATACCTGGAGAAGTGTCTCATACATATGGACGAGGAGTCATTTACAAGAGTGTTCAGTGAAGCACTGTTTGTAATATAAAAATTTTGGAAACTAAATTGTCCATCTGTTCAGTAACAGATAAACTGTGGATTACTTTTTCTTATAATGGAATACCACGAAGAAGTTAAAGTAATAAACCATAGAACCATAGCTATATATATCAAAAATGTCGAGTGAAAAAGGAAGTTTCAGAAGGGTAAGTACAGTATCATATCATTTATATAAATTTTAAATATGCATAGGATGACAGATGTATAGAAATGTAGTTAAAATATAAAATGTGCATGAAAATGCTTACATCAACTTCAGGATAATGATTACCTTTGGTAGAAAAAAAAAGGAAGGGATCAGAGCATGGTTAATTATATTTCTTTTTAAAAAACATATCCAAAGGCAATATGGCAAAATATTACTACCAGTTTAAATTTGGGTGGGACTTCTGACAAACTATTTTTTATATATTTTGAAATATTTTATTGATAAGAATTTTAAAAATTAAAGCTAGCTCCTAAGACAATTAGAACAAGAGCAAAGGAGAAGATATTTCATAGGTGTTGATTCTGTATTGATGTCAAAAGAGACAGTATATGGACCCTGGACAAATCACTTAGTCC
Organism: Hyperoodon ampullatus; assembly: GCF_949752795.1. NCBI lineage: Eukaryota > Metazoa > Chordata > Mammalia > Artiodactyla > Ziphiidae > Hyperoodon > Hyperoodon ampullatus. The sequence goes on along the minus strand of NC_136917.1, from coordinate 98,844,384 downwards.
CTCAACCTGGTTCCTTCATCTCATTTCCTGGAATAAGTTATCACAAATGAGCTCTAACTTCACCTGTGGAAACTCACTGTCAAGCAAGGCAAAAGGCAAGCACATTGTGTTTTTTAGTTCTCATTATCGAATAGAAGGAAACAGATTCCACTGGAAAGGGAGATTATTTTCCTGCCACTGAACTTTCATGAGTATTGTGAGACAATTCTCCATAGATATCTCTCATTCCTGTACAGCAGCAGTCCCCAACCTTTTTGGCACCAGGGACTGGTTTCGTGGAAGACAATTTTTCCATGGACCAGGGGTGGGTGCCGATGGTTTTGGGATGATTCAAGTGCATTACATTTATTGTGCACTTTATTTCTATTATTATTACACTGTAATATATAATGAAACAATTATACAACTCACAATGCAGAATCAGTGGGAGCCCTGAGCCTGTTTTCACTTGCCACTCACTGATAGGGTTTTTGTTTGTTTATTTATTTAATTTTTGGCTGCGTTGGGTCTTCATTGCTGCGCTCGGGCTTTCTCTAGTTGTGGTGAGCAGGGGCTACTCTTCGTTGCAGTGTGCAGGCTTCTCATTGTGGTGGCTTCTCTTGTTGCGGAGCACAGGCTCTAGGTGCACAGGCTTCTGAAGTTGTGGCTCACGGGCTTAGTTGCTCCGCGGCATGTGGGATCTTCCTGGACCAGGGCTCGAACCTGTGCCCCTGCATTGGCAGGCAGATTCTTAACCACTGCACCACCAGGGAAGCCACTGATAGGGTTTTGAATATGAGTCTACAAGCAATTGATTTATTATGGTCTCTGTGCAGTCAAACCTCTCTGCTAATGATAATCTGTTATTTGCAGCCACTCCCCAGCACTGGCATCACCTCCTCAGCTCCACCTCAGATCATCAGGCATTAGATTCTCATAAGGAGCGGGCAACTTAAATCCCTCGCATGCGCCGTTCACAGTAGGGTTCACACTCCTATGAGAATCTAATGCCGCCACTGATCTGACAGGAGGCAGAGCTCAGGTGGTAATGTGAGCGATGGGGAGTGGCTGTAAATACAGATGAGGCTTCGCTTGCTCACCGGCCGCTCACCTCCTGCTGTGCAGCCCGGTTCCCAACTGGGTTGGGGGCCCCCAGCTGCACAGATTGGGCCTTCTGATATGGCTGAATAGCAAACAGCTTTGTAAGGATATGGTTGAATAGCAAACAGCTTTGTAAGCTAGAGAAAGTATATTCCTTTGGAGAGATCTAGAGATGTACTTCCCAAGATATGTCACAGGGCACTAAAGATAAAACCTTCTCCCTACCCTCCAGAAATATTTGTTTCTCTCTCTCTCTCTCTCTCTCTCTCTCCCCCTCTCCCTCCCCGCCCCCCTCGGATGCTGGGCAGATGTGCCAGGATCCCTATAAAAAGATAAGTCTCCTGATTTCAAGGTTCCTCTCCTGCAATGCAACTTACTACATGCATAGTTAACATCTGGCTGTCACCACACTGCCCTGTGGGAACTGACACAAGATACTGCTCTGGCTGCTGCTTTTGCTTGTCTCTTCTGTCAGTGTGTGTGCCTATGTATTTCTATAACTGTGGCAAACTAACTTGTTAGCTCATAAATAGTGTAAAATCTCAGCTCCTTCACAGTTTTAACTTAGCAAAGAGGAGAAAAAAGAAAGACTCTGAATGACAATAATGGACAGTGTCTTTAAACATAATTTCGTAATAAATACAGAAATATTCTTCAAAGGACACTTCTTACATCAACTCTCTATAAAAACTATGGGTCTAACAATGCAAGGAAAGAAACAGCAAGGCAAAACATTAGATTCAGAAAGACATTTCATTGGGAATTTAAAATAAAACAGTTCAGCTATGTTTCTTTTTGATGATCTAAAGATACAGGAATAAGCCTTATAGTGCTCAGAAATCCAATGGTTAACAAACAGAAACCATTTTTTACTTTCTCAAACATCAGGTATTATAAAGGTGCCTTTTATAAATGTTGTCTCAGGCAATTCATAATTGAAATATCTGATGATTTCTGGAAACATCAAAATCTTTGATTAAAAAGAGATTCCTATATACTGAATATTTTGTTTATTTTAGCGACCCATCATCTATTTTCTCAAATTCTTAAAACAACACAGATTTTTGTTTGAGGATTCATCCTTTCCCCATTCTTAAGTCATGTTGTCTGGATGGGGCTCCGACCCCTACTCTAGAAATGAAGCAGGTAATCAAGTCCTAGGCCAATCAATGCACCCCTATTTCCCTGGTTTAGAGGTAAGCCATTCTCTAAGAGTGAACCTCAGGACTTGGCCAGGAATGCTGGGTCAAGGACTCATTCTTTTCTGCTGTAACTGAACCTGGAAGGATGTAGCCTGGGAACAACTGCAAATCATCTTGTGACCACGAGGGGAAAGTCAGCCTATGAATGGAGTCAACACAGAGAAAGCAGAGCCAAGAGATCAGTAAAAGAAAGAAACAGGATTCTGAAGGTATCATTTGAGTACCTATATCCAACTATGCCTGAAACCTTCTCAACTCTGGATTGTTCGAGTACAAGAACTAATACATCTCCTTTCTGGCTTAACTCTCCCTTCAACAAAGGGATGCTTTGAATAATGCCCAGATTGAAAAACCCAGAGTTCTGTGCCGTAAGGTTCAGAAAAAAAGAAACTGGTCCTGAAAAACTTTGACAAAATATAATAGGACCTCAATAAAACAACATAGAACACATATTTGAAATAGACTTGGACACTGACAGGTCTATCGAAATGAGTTTATAGCTAAATATACTCAATACGTTATGTCAAAGATTATCTTGGAAACATAACAAGGTTATGGGGAAAGGGACACAAAGCACAATCATTTTTAAGGCTTGTTGTAGACTTTCTTTCAGATTTGACATAGGTGGTAATTTGCATGCTTATATTTAGGTTGAACCATTTGAAATTGATAGTTTCATTTAGTTCAATCAAATAACAAGGGAGAAAAATGTCTGCATTACTTCCTTTTTCACATTTATTTAAACGAGAGAATATACTATACTGAAAAAAGGCTCATCTGTTTATTTCTCTTATCCAACTATTCTTGTTTTACATCTAGGACAATCAAATGTGCTACATTTTCATTTTCCAAATCTTACAATTTCAAAATACTTCCTAAAAAAAGATCCATAGCCTGTGCAAATGCAATATTTACTTACCTGCATGTTATATAGGGGTTGCTTTGGTGCATTAACTTCCTTGAGCAGACGATGAGATATGTCCCTTAACTCTAAAAGTCTGCAGGCAAGCTGAGGCTGCAGAAATTTGGCAACTGATTTGGAGGATCTGGATATGCTGTTTAATCCTCGAATTAATGTTCCTCGGTTGATCTTGGCTAAAGCAACAGCCATTCTGATTTTGGATGTTTTTTTGCACGGGTTCTCTTTTCTGGAAAATAAGCCTTTGAAAAGTGACTGATGTGTGATTCTCCAGTGCAGTATTTATTTATTCATTTTTTTTATTTGAAATATAGTTGATGTACAGTATTGTTAGTCTCAGGTATACTATATAATTTGACATTTGCAAACAGTATGAAATGAATATCACAAGTCTAGTAACCATCTGTCTCTATACAAAGTTATTACAATATTATTGATCATCTTCCTTATACTGTATATTACATCCCCATTACTTATTATAGAACTGGAGATTTGTACCTCTTAATCCCCTTCACCTGTTTCACTCACACTGCTCCCTCCCTCCATCCCCCCTCACCCTACCAGCAACCACCCATTTGCTTCCAGTGCATTTTTTAAATCTACTTCAGGCAGAGACAAGTACCACATAACTGTACACTGTGCCTGATACTAAGTGTCCAATAATTATCTCCCACCCTCCTTACAACTCATTGGTCCCACCCAAGGTATTTAAATATTTATATGAATATATGATTTTTTCCTTAGGATAAATATCCAGAATTAAGTTAGTAGCCTAAAGATATAAATTTTTCATTTTTCTCTCTGGATTTATCTGTTTTTTGCATTTTTTTTAAAAGAGCTCTTTCAAAAGTAAACAATCTTTTAAAAAAATATTTATTTGGTTGCACTGGATCTTAGTTGTGCAGGTGGGCTCCTTAGTTGTGGCACATGGGCTCCTTAGTTGTGGCTCACAGGCTCCTTAGTTGCAGCTCTCTGGCTCCTTAGTTGCGGTACATGGGCTCCTTAGTTGTGGCATGCGAACTCTTAGTTGCAGCATGAATGTGGGATCTAGTTCCCTGACCAGGGATCGAACCCTGGCCCCCTGCATTGGGAGCTCAGAGTCTTAACCACTGCACCACCAGGGAAGTCCCAAAAGTAAACAATTCGTATTCAAATATCATTCAGTGTTTGAATTGTTCAAATAAAAATTCTTATTCAAAACTGTTACAAATATTTTCCCAGCTTACTTTAAAATTTTTAAATGATAAAATATAGCATATATACATGATACATAATGTACAATTTACTTAAAAATATTTTATTAGTTAAGGTGCATATCAAAGGAATGATTTTAACGATCCCAGACTCTTGCATCTTCCCATACATAGAAAAGTGCTAAATTCATCAACTTGAGACATCTGTTTTTTTTTTAATTGAATGAAAAGTTCTTTAAATTCTACAGTGCTTTACAATTTTCAAAAGTTTAACATACATGATTTCATATAATCCCACAATAACCCCTTTTGTCCAATCTCCTAACCTTATGTTGCTCCCCACTTCCTCTCCCCACTGGTAACCACTAGGTCATTCTCTATATCTGTGAGTCTGCTTCTTTTTTGTTTTATTCACTAGTTTGTTGTATTTTTTAGATTCCACATATAAGTGATAACATACAGTATTTGTCTTTCTCTGTCTGAATATTTCATTTTAATGCCCTCCAAGTCCACCCATTTTGCTGCAAATTGCAAAATTTCATTCTTTTTTATGGCTAATATTCCATTGTATATATACACCACATCTTCTTTATCCATTCATCTGTTGATGGACACTTAGGTTGCTTCCATATCTTGGCAATTGTAAATAATGTTGCTATGAACATTGGGTGCATGTATCTTTTCGAATTAGTGTTTTTGATTTTTTGGATATATACCCAGGAGTCTAATTGCTGGGTCATATGATAGTTCTATTTTTAGTTTTTTTTTTTTTTTGAGAAATCTCCATACTGTTTTCCATAGTGGCTACACCAATTTACATTACCAACAACAGTGTGGGAGGGTTCCTTTTTCTCCACATCCTCACCAACATTTATTTGTGTTCTTTTTGATGATAGCCATTCTGACAGGTGTGAGGTGATATCTCATTGTGGTTTTGATTTGCATTTCCCTGATGATTAGCAACGTTGAGCATCTTTTCATGTGCCTGTTGGCAATCTGCATTTCCTCTTTAGAAAAATGTCTGTTCAGTTCTTCTGCCAATTTTTTAAGCAGGTTGTTGGATTTTTAAATGTTGAGTTGTATGAGCTGTTTATATATGTTGGACATTACCCCTTACCAGTCATATCATTTGCAAATATCTTCTCACATTCAGTAGGTTGTCTTTTTGTTTAGTCAATGGTTTCCTTTGCTGTGCAAAAGATTTTAAGTTTAATTAGGTCCCATTTGTTTATTTTTGCTTTTGTTTCCTTTGCTTTAGGAGATGGATCAAAAAAAAATATTGCTGCTATTTATGTCAAAGAGTGTTCTGCCTATGTTTTCCTCCAGGAGTTTTATAGTATCCAGTCTTACATTTAGATCTTTAATCCATTTTGAGTTTATTTTTGTATGTGGTGCTAGAGAACATTCTAATTTAATTTTTTGACAAGTAGCTGTCCAGTTTTCCCAGCACAGCTTATTGAAGAGACTGTCTTTTCTCCATTGTATATTATATAATAAAAATAAAGAATTATTTCTAACAACAAAATATGTTTCTGACCCCTTTTATTTTCCCTGCCACAAAACATGAAATAAATTTGTTCCCAAGAAGACCATTATTGCTTTTAAGAAGAATAGTATATTAGAAACCAAATCTGGGCACGGGGGTGCATGGTCAAGGATTCTTCGTGGCTCTGGGAATACAAAGGTGACAGCAGGGAAAGGCTACTTACATTCCTTAAGATGCAGAAGGAGATGTTCTTCTCTTTTAAAAAAAACAGTCACCAGTTTATGATGATGGTTCCAATGCACTCTTACTTTCAGTGAGTTATTTTTTAAAATTAGCTCTAACAGAAGAATTTTAAATAAAAGGTTTTTCCCCTCTGAAGTACCAGCTTTTCCTTTTTGTCTACTCTCTATGCTATGTATTTTCCTACCAAACCATATGTGTAAATTTAAATGTTGAACTGAAATTATGAAGTCCTCATTTCCTTCTTTTTCCCTTTTTAATTTTTTGACCCTTGGCCTAAGCATCCTGGAGTCAGTGGCAAAGTGTGCAAATTCAGATGATATTTTTTGTCATATGCTCATCATCTGAGCATATCAGCAAATGTCAGAAAAGAAAGTCCAACTCCCAACCACCACCAACACCTCAGAGATAAACAAAGGTACTTAAAGACCATTTGCCAAAACAAACTTAGCATCATTTAATCAGATTGATTCAAGAATCCTGCTCCATATTTCTCTATTTGAGCTCCATTCTTTGAATATATATCCTGCTTTCCCCATTACTTTTCTTTTTTCCAGAGCCATGCCCATTTTTCTATCATCAGCAGTTTTAATGCTGAACTCCAATTTCTAGTAACATCAGCTTTTTACTACCCTACATCTATAAAACCAGCCTGTCAGCAAATCTTATTCAGTTCTTTCTCTGAATAGTCCCAGAATTTGACCACTCCTCACTAGCCCCAGTACCAACACTCAGTCCATTTTATTTAAATACCACTGTCATCTCCTCTCCAGACTTGAAAATTAGCCTCGTTAATGGCCTCCCTGCTTCCACCCTTCCCTACTTTCATTCTGTTCCTCAACACATTGGCCAAAGAGACACAATTAAAACTTAGATCACATCAGATCTTGCTTTTCTGCTCAACCACTTCAGTGGCCTCCTGGTGCACTCAGTGTAAAAGCCAAAGTACATACAATGGTCTACAAGGTCCTACAAAGGCTGCCTCTTCTTTACCTCCCTGGTCTCACAGTCTTTTTCTCTCCCTTTTCCTCCTTCATTATTTATTGAACTTGTTAGGTATACTCCCATCTCAGGGACTTTGAACTAACTATGCCATTTGATTCCCAAGGACGCCAAGGTTTGCTCCCTCACTTCCTTCAAGTCTTTTTCTTTTTTTAATTTTTATTGGAATATAGTTGATTTATAATGTATTAGTTTCAGGTGTACAAAGTAAATCAGTTATACATACACATATATCCACTCTTTTTTTTTTTTTAGATTCTTTTTCCATATAGGCCATTACAGAGTATTGAGTAGAGTTCCCTGTGCTATACAGTAGGTTCCTATTAGTTATCTATTTTATATTTAGTAGTGTGTATATGTCAGTCCCAATCTCACAATTTATCCCTCCTCCCCCCCTTATCCCCTGGTAACCGTAAGTTTGTTTTCTATACCCGTGACTCCTATTTTTGTAAGTAAGTTCATTTGTACTCCCCCTTTATTTTAGATTCCACATAAAAGCAATATCATATATTTGTCTTTCTGTGTCTGACTTACTTCACTCAGTATGACAATCTCTACGTCCATCCATGTTGCTGCAGATGGCATTATTCTGTTCTTTTCTATTGCTAAGTAATATTCCATGTGGTATATATGTATCACATCTTCTTTATCCATTCCTCTGTTGATGGACATAGGCTGTTTTCATGTCCTAGCTATTGTAGATAGTGCTGCAACGAACACTGGGGTGCATAGATCTTTTTGTATTATGGTTTTCTCCAGGTATATGCCCAGGAGTCAGATTGCTGGGTCATATGGTAGTTCTGTTTTTTGTTTTTAAAGGAACCTCCATACTGTTCTCCATAGTGGCTGCACCAGTTTACATTCCCACCAACACTGTAGTAGGGTTCCCTTTTCTCCACACCATCTCCAGCATTTGTTGTTTGTAGATTTTTTTGACTGGTGTGAGGTGATACCTCATTGTAGTTTTGACTTGCGTTTCTCTAATAATTAGCGATGTTGAACATCTTTCCATGTGCTTCTTGGCCATCTGTATGTCATCTTTGGAGAAATGTCTATTTAGATCTTCCCCCCTTTTTTGATTGGGTTTTTTTTTTTTTATATTGAGCTACATGAGCTATTTATATATTTTGGAGATTAATCCCTCGTCGGTTGCTTCATTTGCAAATATTTTCTCCCAGTCTGAGGGTTTTGTTTTGTTTATGGTTTCCTTTGCTGTGCAAAAGCTTTTAAGTTTAACACATTTTTGACGGGAGACATATTACGGCCACAGGCGTTAGTTTATGCAAAAATCTCCTGGGTCAATAATGTGTTAATTAGATCCCACTTGTTTATTTTTGTTTTTATTTTCATTACTCTAGGAGGTGGATACTTCCTTTAAGTCTTAATTCAAGAATCACTTTCTCACTAAGACCCTCTTGGTCTTACCTTTCCCATCAGTTGTTCTCCCTATCCCTACCCCTACTTCACATCCTTTCTCTGCTATGTGTTTTATTCCCCTTAAGACCTACCATTAATATAATATGTAGTTTATTTTCCTTGTTTTTTGGTTTTCTATTTGACTAGGATATAAGTTTGGGGTTTTTTTTAGGACATAAGTTTTACGGCAGCAGTGTTCTATATCCATCTGGCTCACTGATCTTTCCCCAGTGCCTAGAATAGTGTCTGGCACATAGTGGGTGCTCTATAAATATATTCATTTAAATGAATGAATGAAAAATATCAGAAAAATATAACAAGTTAGTATAGATAAATATTGGAAAAATATAACAAATATTAAATTAGAAACTACCCAGAAAGATTTCAGTGCACAATGTGCTCTGCGAATTTTCACAACAATGATAGTGTCCCACAAGAAACAACTCACCAGGGGCTTCCCTGGTGGCGCAGTGGTTGAGAGTCTGCATGCCAATGCAGGACACACGGGTTCGAGCCCTGGTCTGGGAAGATCCCACATGCCACGGAGCAGCTGGCCCCGTGAGCCACAATTACTGAGCCTGCGCGTCTGGAGCCTGTGCTCCGCAACAAGAGAGGCCGCGATAGTGAGAGGCCCGCGCACCGTGATGAGGAGTGGCCCCCACTTGCCACAACTAGAGAAAGCCCTCGCACAGAAACGAAGACCCAACACAGCCATTAAAAAAAAAAAAAAAAAAAAGAAACAACTCACCAAAGACAAAAATACAACTGAATTATAGAACACTCTAGTTACAGTTCTACTCTCATTATATTTAGAAACCCCAATACCAATACAAGTAAGTTCCAGACATCACTGGTGCATCCCCTGTGAAACGGTGCCCCACAAGGTTAAAAAGCTCATTCTGAAACTGTGCCCCATAGGGTTAACAGAAACTGGTGACTGACAGCAATTCTTTAGCTTGTCTTACAGAACAGCAGATAAGGGAGAGTCTTGTTAAAAACCCCTATGCTTGTAATCTGCCTCCACTGATCAAGCTTGCCTTAATTGTTCCTGCAAATTGCATACCTTCCAAGCTTCACGTAGCTTAGACAAATACTGTGTATCACAAGACTCCTTTAACCAACCCCTACAGATAACACTTCTGACATATGGGTCGCTACAGTAATGGCTGCTTCAGAAACATGGAGCTAATCTTGCCCAGTTCAAACTAGTCAAGACCACTTGACCATTCAACTGAACCTGCTCAAGTGTGCAATGGGTGACCTTTTGACATCTGAGGGCCAAAAGTTCTACCCCCAGATCATGCTAACACCCACATTTTCTGAACATACATCCTGTGAAGAAGCATGTAACTCAGATATGCCTGCAAAGAGCAGACATTACCTCACCTTTTTCCTGCCTCCAAACACCTCCACGGGCATCTCTGACTACCCTATACTCTTCATGCACTAATAATCCAAGCCCCTTGCCTTTGGGGAGGTGGATCAGAGATTTGCTCTCCTGTTTCCTCACTTGGCTGCCTCTTGAATAAACCCTTTCTCTGCTGCAAACCTCAGCGTCTCAGCATTAGGCTTTCTGCATATCAGACAAAGAAACCTGGTTTGGTAACACCAGCAGTTTTTGTCCCACATGTTTAAAAAAAAAAAAAGAATTCATAGAGAATTCAGAAAAATGTATCTACACATGTAAAGGCCAAAATTTTGCATGGATTCTATTATGCTCTGTCTACAATCCTCAGTTTTGTAGTATACAGTTAAGTGCAAGATAATTACAGAATAAAATACATAACCACCTTTCATAATTAAAACCCACAAAATTGACCCTATTTACCATAAAAGATTTCTCTCATTCAAGTAAAGATCATCTGAATTAAAATTTTTTAATTTCCTAATTGTAGCATGCATTTTTTCATTCGTTCAAATTTAAAAGTTTAATATTTTAAAGTCCTCATATGGAAATCATTTGCAATTTGCAAGTGTAAACCTTAAAAAGTTACTTTTACTAAAAGATGTGGATACTGAGCATATTGGGGTCTGGGCTGGTTGGAAGGGAGGGAGTGGAGAGTACAAGACCTCAGAAGCCAGGACCTCAAGTCAAAATTCTAAAATTAACTTTCCCCAGCCCCAGAAAAAAAATGTCCTTCAAAATCTTTAGCCATGAAGAACTATTTAATAACCAGTATTCTCAGTGTATTCCTCTATAAAAAATTCCACCACCATCACTCCCACCGAATCTCTAAATCTTTTTTTTTTTTTTTTTTTACTCCAGGCCAGCAACATGGCTTTTTCCTAAATAAATAAAATTAAATACCAATCACAAAACTTAGAGATTTAAAATACAACCCAATTAATAAAGCCCTCTAAGTAGTCTTAAAACCATTCTTTTCAGTATGTTTGGGAACTATGGCCCACACTAGAAATAATAAAATCTGCAACATTTATAATCTGACCTTTAAAAATAATCTAGTTAAGAAAAGAGTATTAGCATTGTTTTCTGGATAATTTATTTTTGAAGAGCAAATAACTTCAATGTGTTACAAAATCCCCTAACTACTCAGGTTTCCTGCTAATCTCAGCAACACTTTCTTCAAAGTAAATGGTGGAAAAAGAACAATGTAAGTGTTTTGAAAATGAGAAATAAAGTAACTTTATGTTTATATTCTTTTCTTGGGTGGGGTATAGTTCTTATAAGTGAATGACTTCAGGGATTTGGAAATAGGAACCTAGAGTTCTTTGGGGATCAGAATATCAATCTATTTCACATAAAGCATACTTATGGCTCTAGTGATAAGGAGGCTATGCAGAAGGTAAGAAGAGATGAAGGAAGTTGTAAAGAAAGTTGCAACTTTGATTAAATACAACCCAGTTTCTCTAATGTTGGCAATGGTGGGAAAATCACAACTTGGAAGGACAACAGGGCTTTCCAGGCCTAGGCTTCCTTGGCTTTACCTTGAGGTTTTCTCAATAATTACTGACACGACTGTGCTGGCCTTAACCATTTTACATCCTAGACCAAGCATCTCTTTCCTTAATACTCCAGAGCATAGCCAAGAAAAATCTCTCATGTTTCAAAAGAATTTATACCAAGACTAGGGGAATACAAAAAGAGGAAGCAACTAGACACCAAGATTAAAATATGGAATTACAAAATCCATTTTGCCCTCTAGAGCTTTTAAGGCTTATCCTCTCCTACTTAGCCAGCCACCACCTAGATGCCATCTTACCACTGTGCATCCAGATACTTACATTTCAGTATCACCCATTCCTAAAGTCTAGACTCAAGACTGATGCCATTTATTCAAATTTACTTAACATTCTGGAAACATGCTATGATGTTTCATACTTTTTTGGCATGACATTGCTTCCTCTGGAATATTTTCCCCTGTTCCTACCCACTTACCTGATCCCTTTCTTCACCTTCAGAATTCCTATTCATCCTCTGAGACCCAGTCTAAGCATCTTTCCTCCATGAAGTCTTCTCTGACTACTCTATGTAGAGTCATTCCTTCCTCTAAATTGTATATGCCTCTTACAATATTCCATTGCAATTACTTGTTTATGACTCTGTCTCCATGAGATTAAGGTCACTGACGGAAGGAACCCTGCCTTGTTTAATCTCTGTATTCCTTCTTCCCAGTTCCAGGCAAAGTATTTATTAAGTGTCTAATGCCTGGTTATCTGGATGAATGGTTAAAGGTAGCTCTAATACCTCTCCTTTGGAATGAAATATACAGACTTTGTGATTACTATGTTACTCACAGCGCTTTTTTGTTTACTTCCAGGTTTTAGCTATGTTCCTCATGTTGACATTGCCAAAAGTCTGATTTCTGGATAAGTAGGTTGTTACTGTACCATATAACTTTATAACATATTCTATTCCAACTGTGGCCAAAATGACTAAAACAACACTTTCCCATTAAGAGTTGCGTACTTTTGGGACTTCCATGGTGGTCCAGTGGCTAAGACTCTATGCTTCCAATGCAAAGGGGCCCGGGTTCGATCCCTGGTCAGGAAACTAGACCCCACCTGCCGCAACTGAGAGTTCGCATGCTGCAACTAAAGATCCCACGTGCCACAACGAAGATCTTGCATGCCACAACGAAGATCCTGCATGCCACAACAAAGATCCCGCATGCCCCAACTAAGACCCGGTGCAGCCAAATAAGTAAATAAATATTTTTAAAAAACGAGTTGTGTACTTTTGAGTAAATCAGGTTACCTGTGTCCCCTAAACAAGATGTCACTTTTTCCTAACTAAATGTCTTTACGATTCTCTACCTATCTCCTTCCACTCCCAATATTATATCTAAAACCTTTTTGCAACAGATGTTTAAAACATATCCATATATACTGTTTAAACTGATATCACTATTTTCTTTCCACATTAAAACACACACCCATGCCGTATTTATCTTTCCATTGTTATAACTTGTATCAGTTATGCTTTTTCACTGACTTAATTGCCACAGATTTTAAAGTACATCTAGATATTTTTCTGATTTTATATTAAGCAAATCTTAAGTAAACTACATTGCAACTGTATCTATGAGAAAGTTCTAGATTTCCAATCTAATGGTAGAGTGACTGTCCTTAAACTTTATTTATCTTTCTACCTCACTTCCTTGTCCACAGTCTTTCTGCTTTCCATAGACCCCTCGCAATTAGTAAGAGTTGAAATGGTGTTTTTCTGAGGTGAAAGTAATGTTTTCCTAAGCTTCAAATACCGATCTCAAAATCACAAATTAAATAATTGGTACTAAAAATACAATATACTTTTTATAATCCTTTCAAAGTTATAAAATCACATTACCTGATTAGACTGTGATAATCTTAGGATGGTAGGGAATTCATCTTTAAACTCATCTTTAAGGCCCATGATTGCTTTCTGGATCCCCTCGACTAAGACAAAAAGAAGTTAGGGAGTTAGAAAAAAAAGCTTAACTAAAAATCCCCTAAACATAATTTAAAAGATCATGGAACACTGGGTCCACCTAGGGGATTTAATTCCCAGTTTCCACACCCATATCCCCTTTACAGGAAGATTGTGCATACTTCTTCCAGAGAAGTTCTTCAATACCTGCCCACATATCCACCCAACAGGTTTGACTGGCATGTTGAGTTCTTGCTTGGGTTCCTAGTTCGTGGCAAACTTACAGGCCTGGGCACTGCTTGTCCTACTCTACCATTAGTGAGGGATGATGGCAGCCTTCCACTCAGGAACGCAGGCAAGGACAGAACCTGCAGCTCACTGCAGGGATTCCTTGTTACTTCACAATGGGCCTCTGAGAACTTGTTACAGAATCCTCTGAAATCACTCTGGCAGTGAGGAGGAAGAGTGTGTTTGGAGGCACAAGGGGAGGAGAAATGGGATTGAAAAATGAAGCACACTAAGGAGTTCTGCAATATGAATTGAATTTTGCCGCAATTTCTGCAGTGATACTTCAATTACTGGATCACCTGAGAACAAAGCTCCCTTTGAAAAATGTTGGCATACGCTTTAAAAGAAATGCTTCACATTTGATGCCACGTGGAAAAGAAACACCAGCAGTTAACTCAGAAAGACTTCTGAACAGGTTGTTTTTCCTTCACCCAAATGAGGATCACTAGGTCAGACCCAGGCAAAATTGTGAAGTCTTTGGTTTGCTTTCTATAAAATCTCAACCTTTTTTTCTTCTTCATCTTTGTCTCTTCTAGTATTCTCCCACTTCAGATGACCATTATTTTCCCCTTATCAAACATGGGAAGAACTGCATATTATGCAGACTTGATTGACTACCTGGTTATATTTTAGTGTGGATGAGCTGAGTTGGTTAACTCAAATCCCATTTTATTTATTATTTTTTAAAAATAAATTTATTTATTTTTGGCTGCGTTGGGTCTTTGTTGCTGTGTGTGGCTTTCTCTAGTTGCGGCAAGCAGGGGCTATTCTCCGGTGCGGTGCGCGGGCTTCTCACTGCGGTGGCTTCTATTGTTGGGGAGCACAGGCTCTAGGCACGTGGGCTACAGTTGTTGTGGCACACAGGCTCAGTAGTTGTAGTTGTGGCTCACGGGCTCTAGAGTGCAGGCCCAGTAGTTGTGGCGCATGGGCTTAGTTGCTCCGCAGCATGTGGGTTCTTCCCGGGCCAGGGCTTGAACCCATGTGCCCTGCATTGGTAGGCAGATTCTTAACCACTGCGCCACCAGGGAAGCCCTCAAATCCCATTTTAATTTGAAGCCTTTATATTTAACTGCAGCTAGATGGATTTCTTCGGCAAGCATAAAACTGGCTGCTGGAGGTCTATTTAGGGAACTGTCCGGGAAAGAGAAATGTTCAAGGATTCCTCTAGATTGTGAAGCCTGCCAGATCCCCAGCTTTCACTTTGTCCTTAGTCCTTATCTGCCTGAGAATACTCTCCATCACAGCACAACCACCTCTCTGAACCTTCACAGAACCTGCTTTCCTCCATCATAAATCTAATGCTTAAGATAATTATACCCTTAACATTTGGAAAGTGAAATCTATTGCCAGAAAGAATTATTAGACAATGATGAACACACAAACTGGGAGTCTATAAGAAAATGAAAACTTTATTTGTCCTATTAAGATAACTTGGGTATCAGAGTCTACCAGAGTAACACCTGTTAGGACCTGCTCTCTGTGGTCTTCTTCTATGTTCTCCACTCCCATCAACTCCCTAATTCTTTTTTCCATCTGCCCACCCTCAATGTCCTAGCTCCCAGTTGTTTCACTCAGTTTTCTTTTCATCCATTCTCACCCTCCTAGGCATCCTGTAAAACTAACAAATCTACAAGAAAAACATATCATGTTAATATTTCCCACACTTCAAGCTTAACTGACTCTTTGTTAATTATTCTAACAAAATTCTTTTTGTCTTTTCTTTCTTAATGACCCTCTCTCAGGATGGGGAATGGTAGAAAAAGGCAGGGAGTGATAAGCAAAAAAAATTCCACCTTTGGCTTCCCTGGTGGTGCAGTGGTTGAGAGTCCGCCTGCCGATGCAGGGGACATGGGTTCGTGCCCCGGTCCGGGAAGATCCCACATGCCATGGAGCGGCTGGGCCCATGAGCCATGGCCACTGAGCCTGCATGTCCGGAGCCTGTGCTCCACAACAGGAGAGGCCACAACAGTGAGAGGCCCGCGTACCGCAAAAAAAAAAAAAAAAATTCCACCTTGCCACACTTAACATTTGTGACCATATCTGATAATGTTTTGGTTTTTATTTAATCATATCTTATACCTATATCCTTACACATCTTACATTATTACAGATAAAGTTAGATGAAATAATGTCAATGGCTATCTTTAGCTGTTATACTTTACAACTCATAATTGAGTGCTCCATACTTACAAAATAAATTCTAATAAGAATCTGAGGCAGTTTGTATGTAGGATGTTTGAAAATTGAATCATTTGAAATGTACTAAGGGAACTTATTCTTTAAAAGTAACTAACCCTAGATAAATTCTTCTATAAGGTAAATAACCATCTTTTTCCCATGAAAAATAAATACCAGCTATGTGTTTTGTAAATACAGATTTTCAAAGATGTTTCAAAATAGATATAACATTTTGCTTCTCCTTAAAAAATATTTAATAACTATATTCTACAATTCCAGTTGGGTACCATTAGTATGGTACCCAACCATACTAATGGATGGAAAGACCAATGGAAGTCCTCAAATAGTTACAGTAAAATGACAGCCCACACAGGGAACAGAATTAACAACATTGGCATTGCTACCCAACTTTGGGAACTGCTGAGGTTCATTAGATGGTAGGAAGCTGGGAAGCAGATTTGTTGTTGTCTGTTTCTTGTATCACAATATAAACTTCATGAGCTCAGGGTCTTTGGTTGGCTCAAGGCTATATTCTCAATATGTAGATAATGTTTTACAATTTTACAAAAATATTTCCTGGAATATAATCGTATTTGTTACTTACGTCTTAGGCAGGGTGAAAATTTTTATCATTAACAAATTCATCATGGAGTCAGTTAACTGATATGTAAATGCAAAACAAGACACATTACATATACATACACACACATAATGTTTATCAAACACTATGGGAAGAAAACTTTTTTTCCCCACACACAAAGCACTACATTCTAATTTATTTTACCCATGACAGTGACATAACCTAAATAATTAACTGAATTAATTCAAGATGAGCTCAGTAAGAACTAGCAAATGGATACACAAATAGAGAACATATGTCTTTGATTTTTCTTTATACTTTTTTAGCTAGATAATACTGAGTAGATTAATTGCAGCCTATTATTCTATATATTTGAGGATAGAAAATAAAAGTGTAGCAAGTTCATGGATTTAGTACTGATAAAAACATGAGTAAATGAAAATATATGATGCAGTAGAGACCAAAAGAATATACCTATAATACACACTACTATATATAAAATAGATAACTCATAAGGACCTACTGTATGGCACAGGGAACTCTACTCAATACTCATTCGTTCATATGGCTGAGTAATATTCTATTGTATGTATATAGCACATCTTCCTAATATAGTCATCTGTCGATGGGCATTTAGGTTGTTTCCATGCCTTGGCTACTGTAAATAGTACTGCTATGAACATTGGGGTGCATGTATCTTTTCGAATTAGAAGTTTTTTGAGTGACTTTAGAACACAGTTCAGAACATTCCAAGGACAAAAAGAACTAGAAAAGCCATTTTAGATTTCATTCAGTCATTTCCTTGGAAGTATTGATATTGGTTTTGTTATTTGAAATTATTTTCCTCATAATGCAGTATAAACATATTTTGGGGTTAATAATGTTAGGAATCAAGAATTTTTCAGGATAAAAGAAAAAAATACCTAATTATAAAATCAAAGAACAAAGTAAAACACTGTAATGTTAAACAGAATTGACTATATCATCATAAACTCATGATTTTCAAAAATACATTTTTTCTAGTTGTACAGAATGAAATAACTAGAAACACTGCCAACACAGTAGAAAAGAGCACCCGTGGCACCCAGATTCTGATTTATGTATGTATGTATGTATGTATGTATGTATGTATGTATGTATGGCTCTGTTGGGTCTTTGTTGCTGCATGCAGGCTTTCTCTAGTTCTGGTGAGCAGGGGCTACTCTTCGTTGTGGTGTGCAGGCTTCTCATTGCAGTGGCTTCTCTTGTTGTGGAGCATGGGCTCTAGACACATGGGCTTCAGTAGTTGTAGGCTCTAGAGCACAGGCTCAATAGTTGTGGCGCACGGGCTTAGCTGCTCTGCGGCATGTGGGATCTTCCCGGACCAGGGCTTGAACCCATGTCCCCTGCATTGGCATTTGGATTCTTAACTACTGCACCACCAGGGAAGTCCCTTTGGGCTTTAATATAATTCCCCCCTACCATGAGCCAGGACTCCTTGAAGAAATAGCTGACATCAGTCTGCAGCAGCAGAAGTACAAGATGAAGCAGGAAGATCTCAGGCCAGAAAGGAAGAAAGGTTTTTGAAGATTAATGGGGTCCTATTAGGAGGACACAGAAGGCAGCTGGAAGGAGCTACAAAGGCCTCCTTTACAATGGAAGACTAAGGCCATGTGAATGTTCACTGCTGCACTAATCATAATATCAAGAAATTGTAAGCAACCCAAACATCCATTCTTCAACTACAGAATTAATAATTCAATTATAATATACCCATAATGGTTACTCTACAGCAGTAAACATGAACAAATTATAGCTACATGCAACATTGTGAATAAATCTCAGTAATATAATAATTTTGAATGAGAAAAAGCAAGATACAGAAAAAAAAGCAGAGCATGATTTCATTTATATGAAGTTCAAAAACACTCAAAACTAAGCAATATATTAGGAATACACATATATGTGGCAAAATAGAGAAAAAAACCAAGGGAACCATAAACATAAAATTCAGGATAGTGGTGACTACTTCTGAGAGAAGAATGAAGAGGTGGAGTTGGACAAGGCCACATAAGGATTTTGAAGGTAAAGGTAGTGTAATTTTTCTAAAATTTAATCATGTGTATGGGTATCGAAGGACTATAATCTTTATCCCTTACAACAATATATAAATATATCTTCTCAATATTTAATAAAAACAATGAAAGGAAATAACCTGATGAACAAATTGCTGTAAAAACTTTGGTAAAAAATTGTCATTAAAAGCTATTCCAGGGCTTCCCTGGTGGCGCAGTGGTTGAGAGTCCGCCTGCCGATGCAGGGGACACGGGTTCGTGCCCCAGTTGGGGAGGATCCCACATGCCACGGAGCGGCTGGGCCCGTGAGCCATGGCCGCTGAGCCTGCGCGTCCAGAGCCTGTGCTCCGCAACGGGAGAGGCCACAACAGTGAGAGGCCCGCATACTACAAAAAAAAAAAAAAAAAGCTATTCCAGTAATAATGGTAAAGGGACTTTTTTCATTCATTCGATATTTACTGAGCACCTACTATGTGTCATCACTGTTCAGCACTGGGAATAGGGTAGTGAATAAAATAGAAAAAAACCCTTGCTCTACTGGAACTTACATCCAGTGGAACAGAATCAAACTATTTGCTATTTTCTATGGACCTAGAAAAGCCATTTCTTTCATTAGTAACTTGCTCAGATTTTGAGGTGAATGTTTCACAGTTATATTCTACATAACGTGATAAAACTAACTATATATGATATAAAATATTCTTCTTATTGAAAAGATCTTATTTTAGCCTTAGAAAAGTTTATGTTACAAATCAATGTTTTAGATGAAAATCTTTCTTTTCTTACATCTCCCTCATCAAATCTGTAGTCATAACCAGAAATAAGAGTTTTTGAGCAGCTACATATCTTCTGATAGATATCTCCACTTTGGAAACAGGCAATCTAAAATTGAAGCCTTTCAAGAAAAGCAATATTAAACACATTTAAGTATCCATAGTCCACATATTTTTATGGCCTTTGGTTAGAGTCTCAGACTTATCTGCTTTATGCTATAACCTCTGCCAGGCATGACTAAAAATATGGATTTTGTATTTCGGTCCTTTCCCTTATAGACATAGAATGTATAGCTTAATTGCCTAGATACTTAAGCAGCTCTCCCTGGTCAAACCAATAATATATTCAAACATAATGAAAAAGAAAACCGGTGAATTCCATATAATTCTATATAATTATAAAAAAGAAAATTGTTATGTTCACTCAAAGGAGCAAAAACTGAAAACACTGAAGGATGCAGTCCACTCTTTCTTTGACCCAACACTTTGACAGCAAGTTGATGACACGTTTCTAAAGCTGAGCCCTGACAAGATATAATTCACCACATGCACATTTATATAAACTTACCATGAGACTACATTTATGTTCAGCCAGTACCAACTAATCCTCTTAAGTATTTCTAAGGTATTTGTACAAAAATATTCTTACAAGTTAAAAGTGTGATAAATTATACAATTATAATAACCATGCCCTTTATTTTAAAATGAAGTCCTCTTGACCAATGATTTACATTGCATCTGCTTGATTTGTAGTTATTATTCAATTTTCATACGAACAAGTTGATAAAGGCCAAAACTAAACATGTCTAATATGCGTTATCTAGACAATTAGAAGATTGGGAAATCAAGCTTTGTTTTTCTTTTAAAAGATGTAGTAAAGCCAGATTATTTTTTCAGATTTTATTTACGTTAAGAAAACAGGATGGTTTTGTGGACCATACATGAGTATTACTATCTCTCTACAAATGATGAACCAGGGTCTGAGGAATTTAGAAAGCATCCCCAAACCAGGAGGTGGCAGAGCAAGGACTCTTGTCTAGATTCCCTTTCAAAATTTTGAATTCTCCTTACCAGCATATGGCCTCTCTTAGATGGAGTGAGTGACTTTCAAGAGCAGAAAGAAAAATGAGAGAATAACAATAGGCGTAATACTCTAAAATGGTCTAAGAAATTTAGAAAAAGGTTCAGATGATCAGAAATTCTATTATGGAAGGCTTTCACCTTCTCAATCAAAATCTGAGTGTCCACTGTATGCCAGGGACCTGGACACAAAAATGAACAGAAAAAGTCCTTTATCTAAATAAAGGACCAGGCAATATAAAACAAACACTTTCAAAGAAAATTACAATAAAATATTATAAAAGCAGTAACACAAAGTGCTCTATGCCAGCAAGAGAAAGGGTGCCAACTCTGGGTGGCCAAAGTCTGAAAAGATTTTATTTGAGAAACATGTCAGACACTGTGCAAGAAACTGGGGACAGTGATAAATAAAACAGATGGTATTGCCATTTCCATGGAGCTTGCATTACAGTAGGAGAAGAGACAGCAAACAAATGAGGTCATCCCGTGTAGTAATAAATGCCATAATGGAAATTAAACTGAGCAACATATAGAGACAACTGGGCCCCCACTTTCAGTTGGAACGTCAAGGAAGAACATTTGAGACAACGAGAAACACCTGAGAAGTCAGGGGTGTATGCCGCTACCAATCGTTATCACTTAACCCCTGGAGCAAAATCATTAAGTTTTTAAAAAATCGCACTGGGACTTCCCTGGTGGCGCAGTGGTTAAGAATCTGCCTGCCCATATGGTTTTGGTAGAAGGACGTGCTCTCACTCCCTCTTGCAAGAACACCAGAATCACAACTAACTGCTGAACAATCATCGACAGGAAGACACTGGAACTCACCAAAAAAGATACCCCACATCCAAAGACAAAGGAGAAGCCATAGTGAGACAGTAGGAGGGGCGCAATCACAATAAAATCAAATCCCATAACTGCTGGGTGGGTGACTCACAAACTGGAGAACAATTATACCACAGAAGCCCACCCACTGGAGTGAAGGTTCTGAGCCCCATGTCAGGCTTCCAAACCTGGGGATCCGGCAACGGGAGGAGGAATTCCTAGAGAATCAGACCTTGAAGGCTAGTGGGATTTGATTGCAGGACTTTGACAGGACTGGGGGAAACAGAGACTCCACTCTTGGAGGGCACACACAAAGTAGTGTGCACATCAGGACCCAGGGGAAGGAGCAGTGACCCTATAGGAAACTGAACCAGAACTACTTGCTAGTGTAGGAAGGTCTACTGCAGAGGTGGGGGGTGGCTCTGTCTCACCATGAGGACAAGGACACTGGCAGCAAAAGTTCTGGGAAGTACTCCTTGGTGTGAGCCATCCCAGAGTCTGCCATTAGCCCCATCAAAGAGCCCGCGTAGGCTCCAGTGTTGGGTTGCCTCAGGCCAAACCACCAACAGGGAGGGAACCCAGCCACACCCATCAGCAGTCAAGTGCATTAAAGTTTTACTGCGCCCTGCCGACCAGCCAGCTCTACCCACCACCAGTCCCTCCCACCAGAAAACTTGCACAAGCCTCTTAGATAGCCTCATCCACCAGAGGGCAGACAGCAGAAGCAAGAACTACAATCCTGCAGCCTGTGGAACAGAAACCACATTCATAGAAAGATAGACAAGATGAAAAGGCACAAGGCTATGTACCAGATGAAGAAATAAGATAAAACCCCAGAAAAACAACTAAATGAAGTAGAGATAGGCAACCTTCTAGAAAAAGAATTCAGAATAATGATAGTGAAGATGATCCAGGATCTCAGAAAATGAATGGAGGCAAAGATCGAGAAGAGGCAAGAAATGTTTAACAAAGAACTAGAAGAATTAAAAAACAAACAGAGATGAACAATACAATAACTGAAATGAAAAATACACTGGAAGGAATCAATAGCAGAATAACTGAGGCAGAAGAACGGATAAGTGGCCTGGAAAACAGAATGGTGGAATTCACTGCTGAGGAAGAGAATAAAGAAAAAAGAATAACAAGAAATGAAGACAGCCTAAGAGACCTCTGGGACAACATTAAACGCAACAACATTTGCATTATAGGGGTCCCGGAAGGAGAAGAGAGAGAGAAAGGACCCAAGAAAATATTTGAGGAGATTATAGTCGAAAACTTCCCTAATATGGGAAAGGAAATAGCCACCCAAGTCCAGGAAGCGCAGAGAGTCCCATATAGGATAAACCCAAGAAGAAACATGCCGAGACACATAGTAATCAAGCTGGCAAAAATTAAAGACAAAGAAAAATTATTGAAAGCAGCAAGGGAAAAATGACAAATAACATACAAGGGAACTCCCATAAGGTTAACAGCTGATTTCTCAGCAGAAACGCTACAAGCCAAACGGAGTGCCATGATATACTTAAAGTGATGAAAGGGAAGAACCTACAACCAAGATTACTCTACCCAGCAAGGATCTCATTCAGATCCAATGGAGAAATCAAAAGCTTTACAGACAAGCAAAAGCTAAGAGAATTCAGCACCACCAAACCAGCTCTACAACAAATGTTAAAGGAACTTCTCTAAGTGGGAAATACAAGAGAACAAAAGGACATACAAAAACAAACCCAAAACAATTAAGAAAATGGTCATAGGAACATACATATCGATAATTACCTTAAATGTGAATGGATTAAATGCTCCAACCAAAAGACACAGGTTTGCTGAATGGATACAAAAACAAGACCCATACCCACTTCAGACCAAGGGACACATATAGACTGAAAGTGAAGGGATGAAAAAAGATATTCCATGCAAATGGAAATCAAAAGAAAGCTGGAGTAGCAATACTCATATCAGATAAAATAGACTTTAAGATAAAGAATGTTACAAGGGACAAGGAAGGACACTACATAATGATCAAGGGATCAATCCAAGAAGAAGATATAACAATTATAAATATATATGCACCGAACAGAGGAGCACCTCAATACATAAGGCAACTGCTAACAGCTATAAAAGAGGAAATCGACAGTAACACAATAATAGTGGGGGACTTTAACACCTCACTTACACCAATGGACAGATCATCCAAAGAGAAAATTAATAACGAAACACAAGCTTTAAATGCCACAATAGGCCACGTAGATTTAATTGATATTTATAGAACACTCCATCCAAAAACAGCAGATTACACTTTCTTCTCAAGTGCACACGGAACATTCTCCAGGATAGATCACATCTTGGGTCACAAATCAAGCCTCGGTAAATTTAAGAAAACTGAAATCATATCAAGCATCTTTTCCAACCACAACACTATGAGATTAGAAATCAATTACAGGGAAAAAAACGTAAAAAACAAAAACACATGGAGGCTAAACACTACATTACTAACTAACCAAGGGATCACTGAAGAAATCAAAGAAGAAATCAAAAAACACCTAGAGACAAATGACAATGAAAACACGATGATCCAAAACCTATGGGATGCAGCAAAAGCAGTTCTAAGAGGGACGTTTATAGCTATACAAGCCTACCTCAAGAAACAAGAAACATCTCAAATAAACAATCTAACCTTACACCTAAAGGAACTAGAGAAAGAAGAACAAAGAAAACCCAAAGTTAGCAGAAGGAAAGAAATTATAAAGATCAGAGCAGAAATAAATGAAATAGAAACAAAGAAAACAATAGCAAAGATCAATAAAACTAAAAGCTGGTTATTTGAGAAGATAAACAAAATTGATAAACCATTAGCTAGACTCATCAAGAGGGAGAGGACTCAAATCAATAAAATTAGAAATGAAAAAGGAGAAGTTAAAACAGACACCCCAGAAATACAAAGCATCCTAAGAGACTACTACAAGCAACTCTATGCCAATAAAATGGACAACCTGGAAAAAATGGACAAATTCTTAGAAAGGTATAACCTTCCAAGACTGAACCAGGAAGAAACAGAAAATATGAACAGACCAATCACAAGTAATGAAATTGGAACTGTGATTAAAAAATCTCTCAACAAACAAAAGTCCAGGCCCAGATAGCTTCACAGGTGAATTCTATCAAACATTTAGAGAAGAGCTAACACCCATCCTTCTCAAACTCTTCCAAAATATTGCAGAGGAAGGATCACTCCCAAACTCATTGTATGAGGCAACCATCACCCTGATACCAAAACCAGACAAAGATACTACAAAAAAAAAGAAAATTACAGACCAATATCACTGATGAATATAGATGCAAAAATCCTCAACAAACTACTAGCAAACAGAATCCAACAACACATTAAAAGGATCATACACCATGATCAACTGGGATTTATCCCAGGGATGCAAGGATTCTTCAATATATGCAAATCAATCAATGTGATACACCATATTAACAAACTGAAGAATAAACACCATATGGTCATCTCAATAGATGCAGAAAAAGCTTTTGAAAATTCAACACCGATTTATGACAAAAACTCTCCAGAAATGGGCATAGAGGGAACCTACCTCAACATAATAAAGGCCCTATATGACAAACCCATAGAAAACATCATTCTCAATGGTGAAAAACTGAAAGCATTTCCTCTAAGATCAGGAACAAGACAAGGATGTCCACTCCTGCCAATAGTATTCAACATAGTTTTGGAAGTCCTAGCCATGGCAATCAGAGAAGAAAAAGAAATAAAAGGAATACAAATTGGAAAAGAAGAAGTAAAACTGTTTGCAGATGACATGATACTATACATAGAGAATCCTAAAGATGCCACCAGAAAACTACTAGAGCTAATCAATGAGTTTGGTAAAGTTGCAGGATACAAAATTAATGCACAGAAATCTCTTGCATTCCTATACACTAATGATGAAAAAGCTGAAAGAGAAATTAAGGAAACACTCCCATTTACCATTGCAACAAAAAGAATAAAATACCTAGAAATAAACCTACCTAGGGAGACAGAAGACCTGTATGCAGAAAACTATAAGACACTGATGAAAGAAATTAAAGATGATACCAACAGATGGAGAGATATACCATGTTCTTGGATTGGAAGAATCAATACTGTTGATTCTTCATTGTTCAAAATGACTCTATTACTCAAAGCAATCTACAGATTCAATGCAATCCCTATCAAATTACCAATGGCATTTTTTACACAACTAGAACAAAAAATCTTAAAATTTGTATGGAGACACAAAAGACCCCGAATAGCCAAAGCAGTCTTGAGGGAAAAAAAACGGAGCTGGAGGAATCAGACTCCCTGACTTCAGACTATGCTATAAAGCTACAGTAATCAGGACAATATGGTACTGGCACAAAAACAGAAACATAGATCAAGAGAACAAGATAGAAAGCCCAGAGATAAACCCACGCACCTATGGTCAACTAATCTATGACAAAGGAGCCAAGGATATACAATGGAGAAAAGAGAGTCTCTTCAATAACTGGTGCTGGGGAAACTGGACAGCTACATGAATGAAATTAGAACACTCCCTAACACCATACACAAAAATAAACTCAAAATGGATTAGAGACCTAAATGTAAGACTGGACACTATAAAGCTCTTAGAGGAAAACATAGGAAGAGCACTCTTTGACATAAATCACAGCAAGATCTTTTTTGATCCACCTCCTAGAGTAATGGAAATAAAAACAAAAATAAACAAATGGGACCTAATGAAACTTCAAAGTTTTTGCACAGCAAAAGAAACCATAACAAGACGAAAAGACAACCCTCAGAATGGGAGAAAATATTTGCAAATGAATCAACGGACAAAGGATTAATCTCCAAAATATATAAACAACTCATGCAGCTCAATATTAAACAAAGTAACAACCCAGTGCAAAAATGGGCAGAAGACCTAAATAGACATTTCTCCAAAGAAGACATACAGATGGCCAAGAAGCACATGAAAAGCTGCTCAACATCACTAATTATCAGAAATGCAAATCAAAACTACAATGAGGTATCACCTCACACCAGTTAGAATGGGCATCATCAGAAAATCTACAAACAACAAATGCTGGAGAGGGTGTGAAGAAAAGGGAACCCTCTTGCACTGTTGGTGGGAATGTAAATTGATACAGCCACTATGGAGAACAGTATGGAGGTTCTTTAAAAAACTAAAAATAGAATTACCATATGACCCAGCAATCCCACTACTGGGCATATACCCAGAGAAAACCATAATTCAAAAAGACACATGCACCCCAATGTTCATTGCAGCACTATTTACAATAGCCAGGTCATGGAAGCAACCTAAATGCCCATCGACAGATGAATGGATAAAGAAGTTGTGGTACATATATACAATGGAATATTACTCAGACATAAAAAGGAACGAAATTGGGTCATTTGTTGAGACATGGATGGATCTAGAGACTGTCATACAGAGTGAAGTAAGTCAGAAAGGGAAAAACATCATATATTAACGCATATATGTGGAACCTAGAAAAATGGTATAGATGAACCGGTTTGCAGGGCAGAAATTGAGACACAGATATAGAGAATAGACGTAGGGACACCAAGGGGGGAAAACCGTGGTGGGGTGGGGATGGTGGTGTGATGAATTGGGTGATTGGGATTGACATGTATACACTGATGTGTATAAAATTGATGACTAATAAGAACCTGCTGTATAAAAAAATAAAAAAAAGTTTTTAAATCAACATTTCTAAAACTGATCAGGGGAGGGCAGTAAAGAGTTACATATGGCTGCTAGTCAAGAAAGTATTCATACAAGAGAAAAAAAAACTACGAACAATAAATGCTGGAGAGGGTGTGGAGAAAAGGGAACCCTCTTGCACTGTTGGTGGGGATGTAAACTGATACAGCCACTATGGTGAACAGTATGGAGGTTCCTTATAAAACTAAAATTAGAACTATCGTAGGACCCAGCAATCCCATTACTGGGCATATACCCTAAGAAAACCATAATTTAAAAAAAGTCATGTACCACAATGTTCATTGCAGGTCTATTTACAATAGCCAGGACATGGAAGCAACCTAAGTGTCCATCAACAGATGAATGGATAAAGAACATGTGGCACATATATACAATGGAATATTACTCAGCCATAAAAAGAAATGAAATTGAGTTTTTAAAGTGAGGTAGATGGACTTAGAGACTGTCATACAAAGTGAAGTAAGTCAGAAAGAGAAAAAGAAATACCGTATGCTAACACATATATATGGAATCTAAAAAAAAAAATGCTTCTGAAGAACCTTGGGGCAGGACAAGAATAAAGATGCAGACGTAGGGAATGGACTTGAGGACACAGGGAGGGGGAAGGGTAAGCTGGGACGAAGTGGGAGAGTGGCATGGACATATATACACTACCAAATGTAAAATAGATAGGTAGTGGGAAGCAGCCACATAGAACAGGGAGATCAGCTCGGTGCTTTGTGACCACCTAGAGGAGTGGGATAGGGAGGGTGGGAGGGAGACACAAGAGGGAGGAGATATGGGGATATATGTATATGTATAGCTGAATCACTTTGTTATACAGCAGCAACTAACACACCATTGTAAAGCAATTATACTCCAATAAAGATGTTTAAAAATAAATAAATAAAGCAAATGAGAGAATTCAAAAAAAAAGAATCCACCTGGCAATGCAGGGGACACGGGTTTGTCCTGGTTTGGGAAGATCCCACATGCTGCTGAGCAACTAAGCCCTTGTGCCACAACTACTTAGCCTGCACTCTAGAGCCCGCAAGCCACAACTACTGTGCCCGCGTGCCTAGAGCCCATGCTCCACAACAAGAGAAGCCACGGCAATGACAAGCCCGTTCACTGCAACGAAGAGTAGCCCGCGCGCAGCAACGAAGACCCAACACAGCCAAAAAACAAACAAATAAAATTTTAAAATAAATTAATAAAATAAAATAAAAACTCAGCACCTTTATTCTACATAGTTTACCTTCAGTCTAACAGCATAACTTCTCCATTGCTCAAAATCTCTTGATTCAATTTTCATCCTTCCCCAGTATAAAAAAGAAGAAAAATCTCTTTTTTTTTTTCCCAATCAACAGGGCTGCTCTCAGCCAGGCTGGCCCCAGCAGCGGCCTGTTGCTCACTGCACTGAGGGCTGTCCTCACCTTGGCCAGCTTTCCGGGAAGTGCAGGTTCCGATGAGGCTGCTGTGCTCCCGGTGCACCTCAAGCACGGGCAGGTGGGCAGGTTGGCAGGCGGAGGCCTCCAACTCACAATGGCGTTCAGCCACTACCTCCGCATCTCGCCGGGGCCCTCGCTGGCCTCGGGGCTTCAGCCTTCGCCTCCACCGCAGCCTCTCTCACCCAGCTGCAAATAGGCACACTCACCCCTGACTACTACCATTTATCTGTGATGGAGACCTTTGGGCCTGTTCTCATAGGCCCCGCGGCACGTGCCCTGACGTGTGAAGTCAACGCATCACACACCGGACGTAGCAAAGCCGGGCGTGGGGTGAGGAACCCTGGGATAGATTTCAGGTGCCGGGCCCCGGAGGTTCGCGAACCGCCGGCCTCGGTATTCCGGTACTCTGCTCCTGTCCAAACGTACCCCCAGGGCCGGTTATGGCGCAGGCACCGAGCGGTTGTCTTGGCTTCTCCTCCACTTCACCCCTCCCCCAACTTTGCATGCCCTTGGAGACTGAAATGCGAACTCAGAGAACTGCACTTCTGCCTAAAAATCAGAGACACTCAGGCCCCAGGGGTTTGGAACTGCCTGTGGAGAAGAGCAAATGGTGCTGACTGCGGTTGATTCATTTGCCATGAAAACGCGGGCTCTAGTGATAGGGGTCCTGCCATACATCATTTTGAAGAAAATGGATGATAGTTTTAGGGAGAAAGCCCAAGAATAGTATCAGCAGAAAGATTTAATCCCAAGACCTAACACTTTAATTTTTGTCAACCCAGTAACCTTTATTTTTCAGAGGTTTCTTCACCCTCAATCCACTCCCCAACCTAAAGTATCAAGTTTTTGTTAAATTACACCAGTAATAATTTTGGAAAAGTCATAAAAAAAATAATGTAGTATGATGTGATGTGAATAAGGGACCCCAGGATTAGAAGTCAAGAGACCCTGGGATATTAGTGTCAGGCTTGATCTGACTACCTGTAGGAACTACCAGTCACTTAATCCCTCAGCTCAAACTTATTAATCAGTAAAGTGAGGGAGTTGAAATAGAGATCTTCAAAATTTTGAGTGTCTGACCTTAGCAACTCTGATACATTATCACAGATAATGACTACATGTTTTTGTAGCTGTAATTTCCCCAGAATGAAAACCAAAAATTAGGGCACAGTGCAGGAAAAACAAGGACGTACCTATAAAATATTGGCAAGAAAAAAAAAAAAAACAATTCTCAGTCAAAGCAAAATCTCTAAAGTTTAGTTCATTAAATCATACGGTTTTAAAAATATAAAAACGAATATATTTCAAAACCGGCCATTCTTGGTTTGTATACAGAAAGCAGGCTGTTGCTAAAATTCTTCAATGCTTAAAGTAGCAAACAGGAAGAAGACAGATATTTAGATCTCCCTGTTCCTTAGATCTTGCAACTTTCTTTTGTTACTAGCCAAAGTTTTCTCTTCCCTTTACTTTCTCAGCTTTCTTACTTCCTCTTTAGATTAATCCTTTGCATTCTGGCCCTGTGGGGGATTTCTTTAAAGTCTCCTCACCACCTCTAAGCCTTTTCTCAGTCTTCACCCTTTTCAAGCTTTATAGTAGCTGATGCTGTTGATCACCCATAATTCTTAAGATAGCCTTTTTCCTTCATAAGATAATTTCCTATTTTATTTACCTGGATATACTCTGTGTCTTCTCTCCCTTCTTCCTCTCCCTTTTTCTCCACACTCCAAAGTCTCCTACTTTATCCTTTTTTTCATTAAACTCTTTTCCATGGCAATCACATCTGAACATTGGCTTAAATTATTATTTCTTGGTAGAAACTTCACAAATCCCTAACTCTGATACTATTCTCTGTTCAGAGTTTTCAAAATACCTACTGAACAAAATAATAATAAAATCACCAATTATTGAATGCTGACAATCTAAGCACTTAATATATTGAATAAATATTATTAAATTTTCAAAAATGAAGTATTCACAGATATGTGATTAATATACAGTATATTGAGTACTTTTTGGTCTTGTTATCACACCCAGTGTATAGATACATGTGACAAAGCCTACTATATTTCAATATGCATTTGTGTATCTTGTAATGCTATTATAAATACTATTGTTTGGGGGAAAAGAGTTTATAGCTATGCACAATAATAAAAATAAGACATGTATCATCAACTCCTGAATAATGCCCTGAATCTTTACCATGTGGGAAGTCAATGTTTGTACTACTAGAACAGTAGTAACACAAACCTGTTTACACTCTAACAAATTATTAAAAACCTGTTTACACTCTTACAAATTATTGAAGACCCCAAATAGCTTTTGTTTATGTGAGTTGTACCTACTGATAATACTTTACTATAAATTAATACTGATATGTTTATAAAATATTTATTAATTCATATGGTAGGCAGCCTCTAAGATGGCCCACAATGATCCCTACCTCCTGATAGTCATGCCCTTGTGAAAAGTCATGCCCTTGTGAAATCCCCTCCCCTTGATTTGCAGCCTGGATTTACTGACTCCTTTCAAAACACAGAGTACAGCTGAAATGATGGGATGTCACTTCCAGGATTAGGTTACAAAAAGACTGTGGCTTCTGCCTTGCTTGTTCTCTCTCTCTCTCTCTCTCTCTCTCTCTTTCTCTCAATTTCTCTGAGGGAAGCCAGCTGCCATGTTGTAAGTTGTCCTATGAAGAGATCCATGTGGCAAGGAATTGATATCTCTGGCCAACAGCAGTGAGGAACTGGGTTCTGTCAATAGCTACATAGGAGAGCTGAGAAGATCCCCCTCCCAGTCAAGCCTTAAGATTACTGCAGCCCTGCTGACATCCTGATTATAGCTTTGTGAGAGACCCTAAGCCAGAGGTACCCAACTAAGCCACACCTGGCTTCCTGACCCAAGAAATGCTGAGATAATATTTATTGTTTCAAGCTGCTAAATTTGGGGGCAATTTGTTACACAGCAACATATAACTAATACAATTCATCTTAAAATAACAATAATAACATACTCTATGAAAAATAACTATTTCCCAAAAAGAAAAATGTAGTGAGATGAGTGGTATTGTTTTCAATGTTTGAAAATCTCCCTAATGTCTAGTTTTATAGAAGACATCTGATTTCTCATATCTGCTTCTGAATTTAACCTGTTGCAGTACATTGTTTTGGTTGACATACATGAAGAAAACCCAGCCTTACCCAGACATGTAGTTGCGGAGGGAGTATTTTAATAGTCTTTCCTGATAACTGTGGATATTTTTCTTTAGTCTTATACCAGCATTCAGCAAGTGATAATTTCTTAAAGGTGAGTTGCAATGTAGAAACAATATAATCTTGTTACATTAAAATTTATTGGTCTGTCTTGCACTTTGAATCAATCATTTACTAATGCATGACTTTGTAACATCATGTATTGATCATTTGAGTAATATTGGTTCTCTGAGTTATGCAAATCTTCCATTGATATGTTGCATTAGTTTCATTATACAACAACCTCCCTGCCTCCCGCTAAAAAAAAAAAAGAAAAGAAAAAAACTTTGTTAATATCACCACCATTCTTACCAGAAAAGCCTTTAAGTTTGGGGGACTTGTTGTATTAGTTATCTACTATTACATAGCAAATTATCCCAAATTAGCAACTTAAAACAACAAACTTTTATTAGCTCACAGTTTCAGTGGGTCAGGAATCTAGGAGTGGTATAGCTGGGTGGTTCTGCCTCCAAGTCTTTCAAGAAGTTGCAGTCAAGCTGTTGGCTGGGCTGCAGTCATTTAAAAGTGCAACTGAGAGACAATCTACTTACAAACTCATTCAACATGCTGCTTGGCAGGCTTCAGAAGACCTACTTCCAAGTTCATTCACATGGTTGCTTGCAAGCCTCAGTTCCTTGCCATGTGGGCCTCTCCATGGACTGCTTGAGTTTCCTTATTAGAGGGCAGCTGGCTTCCCTTTCCCAGGGATAAAAGAGAGAGAGAGAGAGAGACAAACACTCACACACGGAATAAGAGAGCCAACCCAAGACAGAAGTCACAGTCATTTCATAGACTAATGTCAATATGATAGCTCATCACTTCAGCCATGTTCTGTTTACTAGAAATGGTCCAGGCCAAACTCAACGGGAGGGAAGCTAAGCTCCACCTTTTGAGGGGAGCTGGATCAAAGAATGTGGAGACATAGCTACAAAGCCACCACAAGTTGTCAAACTCATGATGCCGGATGCAAGTTCCTCCCAAATTATAATTTTTCCTTTAAAGCTCAAGCTTATCATCGGCAACAAACAGTGTCTGTTGTTTTTCTCGAAATGACAGGTTTCTTTCATTTTAGAGAAAATATCTTGTCAAACACTCAACTCCATATAACCATAGTTTTTCTGTCAGTCATTCTTTCAAGTGAAAATGATCTCTGTGAGAAAGCAGCAACTTTAGCTCACGACTCCAGCAAGTAGACTATTGCTTTTCCTTGGGGCAATCATATATTTCAGTATGCACAGAAAAGCCTTATGCATACTTCCTATTAAATCACACAAAATATTAAAATGATGTATACTCAAGGGTAAATATTTAATAAAATTAATCATTTTTATTGCTTCATCTTATGTAAAACTGACTTTTGGGGGGGGTATAGACTAGACTACTCAGAACTTCTGACTAGGAAAATCATTGTGGAGCAGGTAAATCAAGAAAAGCTCCAAGGAAAAAGGTGTATGTTGACATTGGCTGGGAGCTACTTTAAGAATGGCAGCGAGGAGGAAAGGTGGGAGAGGAAAATAAGCAAAAACAGTGGGACTGGAATGAGACGAGCATGTTATGTTCAAGCACGAAGGGAAAGCAGGCTAATTTGGGAGCAAGCTGTGGACTTGATATAGGCACCTGTGAAGGGAAACAGCCTGATAGCCTCATAAAATAGACCCCAGCTGAAGGGGCAGTGCGAGAGGAGGACTATCGGAAGTCCAAGGGCTTCTCAGGATTGTTATCTACCGGAAAATGCAGCCGGAGGGTCCCAGCAGGCTTCCATGAGACACAGAATCACCTTTGACTATTCTATTTCCCACTCCTGAGGGCACCAATGCTAGTCAAAACCATACAGTTAAATAAGAGCTTTTCCCCGTCTTATCTTTTCTCCTTCCCTCTTGCATCTTTGAAAGGGCCCAAACCAGCAACCGATGAGAGAAAAGGGGCACTGAGAAGAGGAAGCGCAGCTTACCATGGCTGCCTCCTTTCTCCACTGTAGACTTCCAAGCCTGGCACAAAACAGGTACGAAAGGGAAGAAGTTTTAAACGGAATGAGATTAGAGTTTGGATTCTTATCTTGGACTGGACTCTAATTACTAAAAAGAGACTATTATTACCTGAGAGAAAACACAAAACTAAAAATCTACCTGAGAATTCAAGGGAGTAGAGGTGGAACACAGTGAGCTGGCACAAATTGACGGTGCAAGTTTGAAGGACAGTGGACAAAAAGATAGTTGCTTTCAGCTTGCACCCTACTAAGTTCACCTCCTGTAACAAAGTGGTTACAATAACTATTTATTGAGCACTTATTTTTGCAGGCTGAGGTTCTGCTGGCCATGTTTCAATGAATGGCCAAGATGTATTTATGTTGAGGAGAATGGTGTTTTCAGAGTGATTGGAACCAGGCTACCCAGAGTTCACATCCTAGCTCTGCTACTTAAAAAATGTGACATTGTTAATCTCTTGAACTCTCAGTTTCTTCATCTATAAAATGAAAATAAGTAATGCCTACCTCACAGGGTTGTGGTGAAGAGTGAAGGAGATATATAGGTGCCATAACACAGTGCCTGGTACATAGTGAGCACTCAATAAATGGTAGCAATGATTATCATCTTTTTTTTTAATTGGAGTATAGTTGTTTTACAACATTGTGTTAGTTTCTACTGTACAGCAAAGTGAAGTAGAGTTCCCTGTGCTGTACAGAAGGTTCTTATTAGTTATCTATTTTTTACATATTAGTGTATATATGTCAATCCCTATCTCCTGTTGATCTTTGAGCATTTGGATCCAGCCCGGCCTGAAACAAACTCTACTCCTGGACTTTTCAGTTAAGTGAGCCAAAAAAATTCCCGCCTTTTCGGCTATGATCTACTACTGTGTAACAAGTTACCCCCAAACTTTGTGGCTTTAAACAACATTTAGTATCACAGTGTCTAGGGGTGAGGAATCTAGGGGTGGCATCTCTGGGTCCCCTGGCTCACAGTCCCTCATGAGATTACATAAAGATGTTAGCTTAGGCTGCTTCAGCTCAAAGCTTGATTGAGAAAGGACCTCCTTCCAAGCTCACTTCTTGTGGCAGACTTCAGTTCCTGATGGGCTGTTGGATTTGAGATCCTCAGTTCTTTGCTCTCTGTTGGTCAAAGGTGGCCCTCAGTTCCTTGCCATATGGGCCTCTCCATAGGGCAGCTCACAATGTGGCAGCTGGCTTCCACCAGAGCAAGCAACACAGAAGCCAGAGCCTTTTATCACTAAATTTTTTTTATTAGAGTATAATTGCTTTACAGTGGTGTGTTAGTTTCTGCTTTATAACAAAGTGAATCGATCATCATGATCTTAGTCAGTGTAGTGACCAAAAATATTATTTTAGAAAAATTTACCAGCTATTAGCATGTGAGATAGATTGAAAGTGAGTCAAGATTAGGATCCGGGAGAAAAATTAGGAACATTGAATAATAAAATGAGGCTAGAGTGGTAAACATAGGGATGAAAAAGAGGTGAATAGACAAATATAAGGGATATTTGAGAGGAAAATGAACGTAAGAAGTACCTGCTTAGGTGCTTCTCTGGTGGCGCAGTGGTTGAGAGTCCGCCTGCCGATGCAGGCGACGCGGGTTCATTCCCGCCGCTGAGCTTGCGCGTCTGGAGCCTGAGCTCTGCAACGGGAGAGGCCACAACAGTGAGAGGCCCGTGTACCACACACACACAAAAATAACCCTTTATTTCCTTAAATTGTGTATTTAATTTTAATAAATTAAAAATCAAGATTAAATAGCTTTAGTCATTTGATCTAGTAGGAAATTACATATGCCTCGAAAATGAAAATTAAAAGTCAGTTTGGATGGCTTCCCTGGTGGCGCAGTGGTTGAGAGTTCGCCTGCCGATGCAGGGGATAGGGGTTCGTGCCCCGGTCCGGGAAGATCCCACATGCCGTGGAGTGGCTAGGTCCGTGAGCCATGGCCGCTGAGCCTGCGCGTCTGGAGCCTGTGCTCTGCAACGGGAGAGGCCACAACAGTGAGAGGCCCATGTACCGCAAAAAAAAAAAAAAGAAGTACCTGCTTAGATATAATATGGTAAATAAAGGAGAAGGAAGCGTCAAAAGCAGCTTAAATTTTTAAAGCTTGGTTAGATGGGAGAATAATAGAAAAGGAAGAAATAGAGCCATGGCAGAATGAGCATGATTGGGTGAGTAAGAGTGGTGGGAAGAAAATACTTGTTTTGTTACATTTCAAATTTAGGTGACAGTGGGACTTCCAAGTGCAAATATCCTATAGATAGTTGGAAAGTCATTTATTTATTTATTCATCTGTCTTGAGAGGCTACTTAGATTCAGACACCATGCTAGGCTCTAGTGAGAACAACCTCATAAAGAGTTGGAGTTTAAATGGGACATCTGGGCCAGACAGACAGACTTGGGGGCCTTTATCATAAAGCTGTTCCCTGAAACCATGAGTATTAATCAATTTTCTAATGGAGTGTGTCAAGAGGAGATAATTTCTGGGTATAGTCACAGTTAAGGAGACACAAGAAAATGGCCTATGGGTGAGAAATAATCAGGATCACATGTTGAAATTATTTTTATATTAAATTTTAACCATCTACAGTTTATAAATATTTAATTATGACCAAATAAAAGGAGTTCTATAGTAGCTGTTAATATTTTTTAAACTCTTTATCTTGGAATAATCATAGATTCACAGGAATTTGCAAAAATAGTAGAAAGGTTCCATTTGCCCTTCACCCAGTTTCCCCTAATGACTACATCTTACATAGCTATAGTACAATATGAAAACCAGTAAAGTGGAGTCAGTATAATCCACTGACTTTATTCAGACCTCACCAGGTTTACATGCACTCATTTGTGTGTCTATATGTGTATAATTCTATGCCATGCTATCACAGCATGTATGGATTCATGTCGTGTTTCGTCAATTGTTAAAATTTTTTTCTTTTTCCTCATTCCAGTTACTTATGTAAATTGAAGAATCCACACCACAGAAGTTTTTTTAAAGCATTTTTTGGTAGTTTACTGATATTCCCTAATGTTCAAACAACCAAGGATAGCAAAGATCATAAAGATTTTTAAAATATTTAATTAGCAAGGAACTTGTAAATGTTTTACACTGTTGAATATATTGAGCCAGATTCTTCTGAGACCTTAAGCCAGTCACTCACTGTTCCCCAAGTTCTTTATCAGTAAAATGCGAGTTATGATTTCTGAAGTCCTTTATAACCCTGCAGTTCTACAGTCTTAAAATTCTAAGATCACTTGTTCTCATGACATAAAGCAGAAACTTGTGATTACTGCATTAATTCTTTTGAGTCAGGGTCAGTCTCATACCTTATCAGACAGGTGACCAGTGGGGCAGTTCATTGTTGTCTTATTGTAAATAAGACCCTATTAGCTTGAAAGATTTTAACATACCTTCCATATGTGGCTGCTGCCTCAGAAGGGCTTGCATATATTAGGTAATGGGAGAATAAACTAATAATTGTTCAAAAACGTATTTTTGAATAAAAATATTTGTTACCTGCTTATTTTTAATAATAATTTAACTAAAACATCATCAAAATTTGTGATACTCTGACCTGGGCCAGCCAAGTGGGAGGCCTCCTCTGTTTAGGAGGGCAATAGTATTAGACCGACTACCAAGAAAATTAATATTTGTAAACTGGATCCCCTTTATCCCTCCCAAAAAGATCTGTAATTGATTTCACAAAAGTAGTAAACGATTTTGTGCTTAGACAAAAGTGTTAGTAGAAGATCCATGTAAGGAAGCTCAGGGTTAAAGTAAATATTTGTAGGCTGAGTAAACACCACTTTGTAAAAATTGCCATGAGATATAGACTTTGTACAGTGGTCACATTAGAAAGCTTGACAGACTTCCTATGTTTTACGTATTGATGGCAAAACACAGCAGTAGTCAAGTTAGATTTCTAATTCAGTAATGTTCTAGGAAAAAAACAGTGAACTAAAGCACTTCATGATGTTACTTTTACTGAACTAAAGTTAATGGAGTAATTTAAATTCTTAAAGAATTGTTCAGTAGCTTGTTCTATTTAAAACTGTACTAGTGGGGCTTCCCTGGTGGTGCAGTGGTTGAGAGTCCGCCTGCCGATGCAGGGGACACGGGTTCGTGCCCCAGTCCAGGAAGGTCCCACATGCCACGGAGCAGCTGGGCCCGTGAGCCATGGCCGCTGGGCCTGGGCGTCCGGAGCCTGTGCTCCGCAATGGGAGAGGCCACAACAGTGAGAGGCTCATGTACCGCAAAAACAAACAAACAAAAAACTGTACTAGTAGTTCCAATTTCATGGTACCAAGATTCTCTCAAGGGAAAACTTACGAACACAAAGTGTTTGCTTTTAATCAACAGAGTTGGTAGAGAAAAAAAAAAACAAAACTTCTCTCCAATAAGTGTAAATTTTTACTTTTTTACTGCACATATAAATTTTTGGCAGAGAACCTGAACCCAATTTGGGCTGTAGATCTAGTTTACTCTCATATTTAAGAATAAGTATCCATTTTGGAAATACCCATCAAGGGAGGAATGCTACTAACTCAGGGAGGGAGGCCTGAATATTCCCAATTTACAGATGCTCAGAGGCCTTAAGTGATTTTCCCCTACCACACAGCTGCTGAGAGGCAGAAATGAGATAAGGACCAAGTCTGTCTGACGCAAACATTTACTGCTTTCAGGCATATTCTATGCTAATATCTATAAATCATTCCCATATCTTTACTTACATAAACAACAGAATTTCTGTTAGGGAGCATTCAGCATTTTGCTCCTGTATATTGCATTTATTTATTTACTTAAAAGTCTCAATAAAGCGCCAGTTGTATTAAATCAGATGACTTTTTTATTCAATTAAATTAAACTGAATGTTATTTTCTACTTTTTGGAAAAAGAAAATTAAAATTAAGTATAAATGGGGGAAAACAGCATTTGTAACATATATAACAAAGGGCTAAAATCTTCAATTCATATCGAATACATAAATAAATATATAAACGTGCCAAAAGAAAAAATATTGGCAAAGACAATCACAAAGGAGTCCTCCATTTACTTAACAGCTATTTTCTGAATGCCTTCCGTATACCCTACATTGTGCTATGTGTTGGGGATAGAATGAGTAAGTATTTATTGACTTCATGCCATATTGCTAAAAAATGGTTTATTTAGGATAATTCCACCTTGCAAAAATGTATATATACATAAAAAATCTGGAAGGACATATATATAGTGGTTATCAATGGATGTTTATTTGAAACAAAATAATGAACATGCATTTTTTTGTAATAAATTTTTATTAAAAAGTATAAAACTTATAGGCATAAAATTATTCAGTTATTTCACCTAATGTCTGGGGGGGGTTGGTAATAAAGATATACCTCTCTTTTCTTATCCAATGGAAGATGGATTCCAGTAGAAATGGATTTCTTTCTTTCTTTTATACCACTGTAAATCCCACTTCCTGGATCCTGCCCCAAGATACAACAGATACACCAACACTGACATACAGAAATGCACTCAGAGATACAAATACATGGATATAAGACAGTCTCCTACACAGTAGACACACACCACACCAGGCTACACCACACCACACCACATCACACAGAAACACACAGAGATACACAGTCTCATGAAAACTTACTTTAGTGTAAGAGAAAGAGTTGGCAGAGATCTGATGGTTTTAATCTCAGAAATAGCTTTCATTATTCTCTAAATTTCTCTTTATTTTTCATTTGAAACCCTTGAATGCAATATTTTTCATGCTTGCATATTACAAAATGTATAACGATAGCTCTCTGATTGACCCCCTTTTGGGTTTTTGTTTTTGTGCCTAAATCATCTGTTCCGTCTATTTGTTTTGGGTATTAGACTATCTTGGGACATGTGACAGATACATGGCTGTAGCAGCTGGTAGTCTAAGGAAATGGCAAATGGCTTTGGGGAATCAAAACAGATTAATATGGTACAGTTGATAGGAGATAGTAATTTTTTCACTTAATGATTTAGTCACAATGCAAAGTTTTCTGATTCTCAACTTTTTCAGTTTTACAATTATGTACAGAGCTAGTGATTAAAATTTTCTTTAAAAGTCCAATAAATGTCAGCTGGTAATAATGTTTATGTAGTATTACATTCCCCTAATACAATTTTGTAAAAAGAAAATTAACTGAGTATTTGTGGAGAATCTGCTTTAAACCTAACACTATACATTTATTTGAATGACTATAGACTAGATTGAATTTCACTACACTCTAATAGCTACCCAATTTTTTATGTCATGTAAGAAGCCTTTTCATTTTTTATTTATCTAGAAGCCTTTTCGTTTTAAATGATTTTTTATAGCTAATAACTGTCAGGAAGCACAAGAATATTAACTGAAATCTCAAACAACACAGGAGTTAGTCAAAACCTGTCTCAAGGGTACTATATTTCTAGTGTTTGTCCATGGTTTCTATTCAAACATAAATAATCCAAGGTTTCTATTACTCAGAAACTTTCCCAGATTTTCCTTTTTGATATTCCAGAGGGAGTCATCTATCTCCTTACTTTGTATTTCTGTAAGGAAAGTAAGGGAGGCACGCAGTGAGAAAGGGATGAAAGAAAAAACGTTTCCTACAGTGTCTGGGGTGCGGGTTCACCGATTCCCAAAGCACAGCAATTTGACCTCTTCCCACCCTCAATGAAAAAAAAAAAATTCCCCAGACCTTCTTTTATTTTATTTTATTTTTATAAATTTATTTATTGGCTGCGTTGGGTCTTTGTTGCTGCGCGTGGACTTTCTCTAGTTGCGGAGAGCAGAGGCTACTCTTTGTTGCGGTGCGTGGGTTTCTCATTGTGGTGGCTTCTCTTGTTGTGGAGCATGGGCTGTAGGCACGCGGGCTTCAACAGTTGTGGCTCAGGGGCTCTAGAGTGCAGGCTCAGTAGTTGTGGCGCACAGGCTTCATTGCTCCGCGGCGTGTGGGATCTTCCCGGACCAGGGCTCGAATCTGTGTCCCCTGCATTGGCAGGTGGATTCTTAGCCACTGTGCCAACAGGGAAGTCCCAGTAACAAATCCTTTGACGACTCATTTGATTCCTTGAGACTACGAAGTCTTTCGGTATCAAGAGAGGACTCAGTTACTTCCTAGAGGAACTGCACAACAGTTCAGTCTCAGGTAGATCTCAGGCAGATCCTCTGCTTGACATCCGAAAGGTAAATTAGATTGTTTCCTTCCCTGCTCACTCCTTTAATCATTTACATAAATTCTTAAATTCTAACATTTCTTTCAGTAACTAGAAAAGAGGGCAATTTCTCCCCTTCTCAATCTTATCTAAACAGAAACTCTGAGTACATCATCCAAACTTTAAACAATATTTATTTTGTTTGATATATATAGTATGTTAAAAAACATATATCATATAAAATTTGTATGTAAAGTATATCTTTATTCTTTTTTTGCTTAATATTTCTGCTTTATATTAAAGAGATAACAAGCTCCTTGCTAATAAGAACAAGCCTCATCAAGTTACTTGTAAAATATAATGGGGCAACAGAGGGTTTGTTCTTGCCATGTTGACCCTACTGTTTTTGAACTGAGGGTGTTTTGACACAAAAGCATTTTTTAATA
The DNA here is from genome assembly GCF_949752795.1 of Hyperoodon ampullatus. NCBI lineage: Eukaryota > Metazoa > Chordata > Mammalia > Artiodactyla > Ziphiidae > Hyperoodon > Hyperoodon ampullatus. The sequence goes on along the minus strand of NC_136917.1, from coordinate 98,803,154 downwards.
AAAATAATTAATATCAGAAACAAACATTAATGAATATTGGAATTTTGTAGTCAGCTAAATTACCATTCAACAATAACAGTGAAATAACTTTTTTTCAGACAAAAATCAGGATTTACCACAGAGAGGGCCTGTTTATTTTATCTTTGAATGACAGCTTGGCTGAAGAATTTTAAAAGAAAATTCTGAAGGAAGGATGGATGTGAGAAGTAATATTAATAAAAGATCTACTAACACACGGATAAAACTAAACAAACATTAACCTTTAAAATAATAATAACAAGGACTAAGTTTAGCAGTTAAAAACCACAAGCTAGGGGCTTCCCTGGTGGCGCAGTGGTTGACAGTCCGCCTGCCGATGCAGGGGACGTGGGTTCGTGCCCCGGTCCGGGAGGATCCCACGTGCCGTGGAGCGGCTGGGCCCGTGGGCCATGGCCGCTGAGCCTGTGCGTCTGGAGCCTGTGGTCCGCAACGGGAGAGGCCACAACAGTGAGAGGCCCGCGTACCGAAAAAAAACCCAAAAAAACCCCACAAGCTAAAATACTGGACACCAATTACATGTCAGTTGGGGTGGGGTAGGGACATTACACATTAAGTTTACACATTAACTGACAAAGACTTGACATTCACATAATGTTAAATTGTTCTATCCAGGAACGTGTGTGGTGTGTGCTAGATTATATTTTCTAAAGATGCTCTAACAATATCTCCCAACCCACATGCTCTACTACAATGTGGCCTTAGCATTCCCCTCATCAAGAGATGGGGGTCTATGTCCTCTTCCCTTTAATCTGTCCTCTTCCCTTTAATTGTCACACATTTGTAAGCAACATAATACAGCTGAAGTGACACTGTGTGGATTCTAAGACTAGGTTATGAAAGGTGATGCAGTTTCCTTCTTGTTCAGTGAGATACTCACTTCTGTATTCCTGAACCACCATGCAAGAAATCCAACTATTGTAAGGTCTCTAGGTTGTGAGGAATCCACAAGGGAAGGGCATGTGTAGGCCATCCTTTTGTCCCCCAGCTGAAGTCCCAGTCACTACAAGCATCAACTGCCAGACATGTAAGTGAAGATGCCTCCAGATGATTCCAGCCCCAAATCATTGGACCACTCAAAGCAGATGCATCACTGCAAGCCGTTACAGTCTACCCACCTGAGGCCCCAGACATCATGGAGCAGAGACAAACCATTCCTACTGTGTCCTGTCTGAATCTCTGATCCACAGAATTGGTGAGCATTAGATGGCTGTTTTAAGCCACTATTTTCAGGATAATTTTGTTATCCTAGAAATAGTAACTAGAGGAATAGGGAATGCCTTTTCATTGGTTCAGTTCTTTTATTGTTTTTCCTAGTAATGTTTAGTTTTCTTCATATGGATCTCATACATTTCTTGTTAATTGCATTCCAAAACATTTTAGCCTATTTGTTGCTATTATAAGTGGAATATTTTCTTATATTTTCTAACTAGATGTTGTTTATGTATATATGGATTATATGCATTCATTTGTTCCCAACCAACTTACATGATTTTCTTATTGTTTTAATGATTTTCCTATTGACTCTCTTGGGATTTCCAGGCATACAATCATAACATCTGAAAATGATTTTATTCCTTTTTCCAATTTCTTATGTTTCTATTTTATTTTCTATTTGTCTTAGGTAAATTATGTTTTATACATGCTGAGTTTACAGAACTTTATTTTTAAGTGGTTAAAGTTATCAAACTTTTCTTTATGAGTAGGTTTCCTGAGGAACTACCAAGTGAAGATGCCTTGCCAATAGTATATACAGTTCTGATGCTCAGGAGAGAAAATTGGGGTCTGAGAGTTTGAAATTTGAGAATCATCAATGTATAGACAATTGTAGAAGCCATGAGAACATATGAAAGGGCTCCAGGAGGAAAAGTGTATAGCATGAGAAGAAAGAAAGTCTAGGACAGAACCCTAAGAAATGCCAATATGTAAAAGATTGGCAGAACAAGGTAACACTGAGAGTGACCACAGAGAGGTAGGAAAAAACAAGGAGAGTGCTTTGTAATAGAAGGAAAAAAGATGGCATTTCAAGAAGGGGGAAAACATCTGCAAGGTCTTGAGAAACCTGAGGAGAGTTTTCTGGATTGGGCAATATGGAGGCCATTGGTGACCTTGGAAACAGCAGTTTGACTGGAATGGTGGGAATGAAAACTAGACTGTAGTGAGTTGAGAAATGAGTAGCATATGAGCAAGAGAGACTTATATGTAAACAACTCTTTGAATAAGTTTGGTTTAATTATTAGAATTAATAATGGGATTTAGCAAAAGTTCCTGAAGGCAAAAATCAATATAAAAAATCAACTGTATTTTTATATACCAACAACAAACAGGTAAAAGATGAAACAGGGAAAAGTTTCCCTTTATAATAATGTATAAGATATCAAATATCTAGGAATAAACTTTAAAGAGTCATGTAATTCCTCCATGGAGAAAATTATAAAACTAATTGAAAAACGTTAAAGAAGACCTACATAAATGGATAGATATACTATTGTCATAAATTGGAAGACTAAATCCCAAATTGACTTACAGACTTAATGCAATACCAATTAAAATCTCAACTGATTTTTTTTCATGGAACTTGACAATCTGATTCTAAAGATTAGATAGGATTGCAAAAGGTCAAAACAGCAAGGGACACTTGAAAAAGTAGAATTGGATATAAGAGCTATCCTAACACTATGATTATCAAGGCAGCATGGTTTGGCAGGATAGCCAAAAGACCAATGTAAAGCACAGACCCATGCATTTATAGACTCAACATAGGAAATACGTGGCACTGCAGAGCAATAGGGAAAGGATACTCTTTCAATACATGATGTTTGAACAATTGGATATTCATATGGAGGAAAAGAAAATTGTACATCCACTTTGCATCATATACAAAAGTCATTTCCAAGGTAGATTAAAGACCTACCTGTGAAAGGTGAAATATAAAACTTTTGAAATAATACAGAAAAGAAAATTATGATCTCAGGTTAGGGAGAAGTTTCTTAAACAAGACAGAAAAAGTCCTAACTAAAAAGGAAATACTGATAAAATTGACTTTATTAAATTGAAGAACTTCAGAAAAATGAAGAAAGTGAGAAGATACAAGAATGAGAAGACACATTTACAACAGATATAGCCAACAAAGGACTATAATCTAGAATACAGAAATTCAGGTCAAGGGGAAAAGACCACCCAACATAAAAATGGACAAAAGACTTCAAGACTATCTCATGAAAGAATAAATCCAAATGGCCAATAAAATCAACCTTTGTTATTTGTCAGGGAAATGCCAGTTAAAATCACAATGACTTCCCACTAGAACTGGCAAAAATTCAAAGGTCTGAAAATAACAAGATGGTTACTTTGGTGAATAAGTAGAGTAACAGACTCACTTATGTAGTATAGTGTAAATTGCAGCTACCACTTTGGAAAATCGTCTGGCATTATCTCATAAAATTAAATGTATGCATATTTTATAATGTAGTAATCTCAGTCCTATGTATATGCTGTATAAAAAATAGTATACAGGGCTTCCCTGATGGCGCAGTGGTTGAGAGTCCGCCTGCCGATGCAGGGGACATGGGTTCGTGTCCTGGTCCGGGAAGATCCCACATGCTGCGGAGCGGGTAGGCCCGTGAGCCATGGCCACTGAGTCTGCGCGTCCGGAGCCTGTGCTCCGCAACGGGAGAGGCCACAACAGGGAGAGGCCATAACAGTGAGAGGCCCGCGTACCGCAAAAAAAAAAAAAAAAAAGTATACATAGGTACATGTACAAAAATGTTCATAAGTATTATTTATGATAGCCAGAAACTGTAATCAACACACATATTCATCAATACTAGAATCGACATATGAGCCATGGTACCTTCATGTACCAGAATTATATACAGCAATGAAAATGAATGACCTGTTGTTACATATAACAGTATGGATGAAACTTCTGTAAATAACACTGACAAGGGAAGCATGACACAACAGAATACATACACCATGACTCCACTTATATTAAGTTCAAAAGCAGGCAACTACATTCTCTAAGATTGCATACTTGGGTAGTGTTTTGGTATACGCAAGCCAGGTAACTGAGGATTGTTTAATAAAAGGTGTGGGAAGGGTTTAAGAGAAGCTATAGGAAACAGTGCAGTGTTAGGGCTCATAACAGCAGGAGTCATAACGATCCCTAGGCAGGAAGGGGTAAGCAGAGGGAACCCAGAAGGAGAGAGTTGCATGAAGAGGTAAGCCTCACAGGAACTGTGGCCTTTGGTTGGTGTGATGGTTAATTTTATTTGTCGACTTGGTTGGGCCACGGTGCCCAGATATTTGGTCAAACTCTTTCTGGATTTGATAAGATTTTTTTTTCTAAATATGAAATTAACACTTAAATCAGTGGGTTTCAAGTGAAACAGATTACCCTCCATAATATTGGTAGGCCTCATCCAATGAGTTGAAGGCCTTAATAGAACAAAGACTGACTTCCCCAATTAAGAAGGAAGTCTGCTGGCAGACTGCCTTTAGACTTGATCTGTACTCTTCCTCAGGTCTCCAGCCTGCTGGCCTAACTTGCAGATTTTGGATTTACCAAGCATCCACAATTACATGATCCAATTCCTTAAAATAAATCTCTCTCTCTCATATATATATATATATATATATATATATAACAGTGTTTTTCATATGTATACACACACATACACACATACACACACACACTCACATATCCTATTTTTTTCTATTTCTCTGGGTAACCCCGATGAATAAAACCAGCTTAGTTAGCCCTTGGAGAGACGCCGTAGCAGAGCAGCCAGAGGAGGGAAATATCCTGTCTCATTCTTCTCCCTCTGATCTCCCCATTGACTAAATGAAACTGAAAGCCAGAAAGGAAAAGAAGCCTGTTGATATAGTTCATACAAGTTAGCTTCCTAGTATACAAAGCCGGGTGGAGAAGAGAGAAGAGCAGGCCTTGACAGGCAAAGAAAGAGTTAAATTCATAAAGAAAAGCTTGGAAATTATTACCATAAAATTCAGGAAGGTGGTCACCTACAGAGGGGTGAGAAGGTAAGGATCCAGAAGGGACCCATGGGTTGGGTGTATTTCCTTGATCAGCATGGTGGGTCAATGAGTGTTTGTCTTATAATTATCCATTAAACTATACATTTATGTTTTGTGCTTTTTCTCTATTTCATAATTTAAAAGTTTAAAGAAGAAAAAACAACATTCAACAATAAGAACTTGTATAATATATGAGTTCTAAGAGTCATAATAATTTTCCAGGTGAGCAAGTTTGTAGCACTTAAGTCTGTCTAAAACACTAGAAAATTTATTATAGACAAGCATACAAGTCCTGACAAGTGAAAGAACTAAATAACTCAGAACTCAAAACTTTAAAAAAGTTCCTTCCAGTCAGAGGGGGAAGAAAGAATAGTAGCTGGAGACTTGGATGTGTTTAAATGCTGATAGTAAAAAACAGTAGAGAGGTAAATGTTGAAGGCACAGAAGAAATGGGAAATAGATGGAACACAGTCCCTCCAATGTCAAAAGGGGAAGCACACATAGCACCACCAGAGGCACTAGCCTTGAATAAGATGAAGGATGTTTATTGCACTGTGACTGAAGGAAAAAGAAAAGGATGTATGTGTCTGCATATCAATTTGTCAGCTTAGCAGTGGGAAGTTGAGGAGAGTTCCCCATCTGATGCCTCCTTTTCCTCTGTGACAGAAAACATAAGGGAGGTGAAGGAAGGAGAAGATGCCAAAGTCAGAGATAGCAGACAGTGAGAAGGCTTGGACCACTTTGGAAAACAAGAGCATTAACTAGGTTTGCCAGGCAGTACCGAATGCCTGATTGAAGATGGAGACCATGAATTTGTAGCACCATTAATGTGCAGAGTTTTGTGGTTTTCTACAGTAAAATGTAGCAACCCAGATATGCACAGAAAAATCAGACACCTGGATTGATCCAGGGCTGTTGGGGTTTTGGACTGAAGGACAATAGAACAAGGCATGTGAGGATAAAGACAGGAGATGTACCACGAGACCTCAAATGGATAGGGAAAGAAATGAAGAGAGAAGAGGGCTAGCAGGGAGAGAGAAAGTGGAAGGCTCAACGGTTTGGAGGTTCTTTGAGAGCATGAGCAGGGAGCAACTGAGTGATGGAAAAAGAATCACAGAATGTTGTATGTCCAGGCTGTAGAATATTGGAATGCATTGTTTAGATGTGAAGCAGTTGCAGGTAGTGATAACACCTAGGATCTGACCACGGGAAAGGTGGGTTGAAGTGGCGTAGAAGTGAAGGTCACTGAAGATGAAGGGGCTAAGATGTTGAAAAGATAATTCATGTGGACACTGACATCATGGAGGACCATGGACTTCTTGGGGTGGAGAGACGAACAGTGAACAGTCTACGTGTAAGGGGATGAGGTAGGGGGGTTGACTGGAAGTTTGCTCAGCAACAGGAGAGAGAGAGGGGAGTATAGTTTCTCTTGGGTCTCAGAGAACAGAAGTTCTTCAGGAGGATGGAGGAGTAATGGTCTGGTTCTCCCTTTCTACTCTGATTGGAATTCCAGAAGGTAAACTGGAAAGTTTTGGCAGAAAGGAAAGCATGGGCAAACCTAGATGATCAGGATAAGGTATAGTTGGGCCTGTAATAAGGATATCGGGGAATGGAGCATGTTAGGTTAAACTGGCTATAAAGTTTTCAAGAAGAATTTGCCCTAGAAATGCCCTGATATTGAGTAGTGGGTAGTATTGGTGGCCTAGATGCCAGGTTGGCTCTGGAAGGCTCCAAGTTTTTAGGTCACTCCTTGCTATGAGAATGTAGTAGTAAAACACACATGTGCATTATACACAGTTGTTTGCATACCTGTTCAGCAGGTTATCAGATTCCCTTGAAGTCTTTGTTAAGAACCATATTTAGAAGGTGGATTTGTGAATGTGGCTATTGGATAAACTTTGTTGTTAATTCCATCATGCAGACAGATATTAGCCTCTTCTAAAAGACTGAACCTGCCAATCAGAAGAGAAAACTTGAGAAAATTGATCAAGGCATAAATTGACTTAATGCAGTTGGCTCTGGAAAATAAGGTCTCTATAACAATTTAAAGCTGCCATAACTCTAATTAAAGTGTTTATATATGTAAAATATCTTTGGGATCAAAATGACCTGTACCTTAAGTGCTTAATAAATGTTTGTTGAACTGAAAAGGTAATAAAGGGCTTCCCATGTAGATTTTCCTAAAGGAAAAAGAAGGTAGTCATGTATCCTAGATTTCTAGGCCCTTTGATAGTTAACCTTGTCATTATAAATGAACAAACTGGTATTCTAGTTTATGCACTGCCCCTTTGTGCATTGGGTTAGCACAGGTTTCATCCCTTGAGTATGATCAGCTCTGGACACCTTATCAAAATAAAGTTTCTGGACTTGTAAAACCAAGGAATGAGCCCTGGAAAATGTGACTTGACTGAGGCAATGTCATCCTGAGGCCAGTCTGAGCAGCCCAGCTGGCCTCTCCCTATGACATTTCTAGCATGGTTGTTTAGAACAGTGACTCTATTTAAATCAATCTGACCTCCTGCAATAAAAATCTTTGAGACCATGATGGAGTCATTAGCAAAACACTGTTGTAATCATCATTAATGCAAGACGACTGACTAATTTATTAGAAACCATAGTGAGTTAATAAAATACACTGGCTGAAAATGACTCCTAATTCTAGAGTCCAGCATGGGGAGTTACTAATTGTGCACAATTTGTGACTATTCATGGGTAGCAACCTAGTAACAGACTGTTCCATTTTAAGGCTACAGCTAATGAGTACTGAAACTCTTGTAACAAAACAAAACAAAACAAAGGAAACTCTGCTTTTCTTGTCCGTTTTGTATTTTTTGTATTGTTATACTTCACTGCTTCCTGCATTATGCCAGGGTTGCACATTTCTGAGTTTCATTCTTTTTGTTCATGGAATCATAGATCTTTCCCAGAATTCTGAAGAGTTAGACATAATGACCCGTAAAAAAAATATTTTTTCCTACATGGCAAACATTCCAATAACAATTACTGATTATCCTGTTTCTGTTCACCCACAAAAAGATAGTTTCTAACTAACCAGTTCAACAAAATGTCGTTTCTTTCTAGAAGGAAAGAGTTTTCTTGCCCCTCAGAACTTCATAAATTCTCTTTAAGATTTCATAAATTCTCTTTAAGTCATAATGTAAACAAGGCCCATCCTTTAATTTTACCTAGTGTCAAGTAATTTAACTATTATTTTTATATTAAATCAACAATGATACTATCACTTAATGGCAAAACTTGAGAAGACCAAAAAAAAAAAAATCTGGGCTGTGGTGGGGAACTTATGCTGCTACCCGGGTGGCAGGTTAGGGATGGGGATGTTAGGGGCTTTGCTCAAGTACCTCTCATTTGGGGGATATTCAGTGGAAAATTTGAGAGGCTGTGCTTGCCACTGGGATTAGTTCAGAAGTGCCTTCGCTTTTAGTTTTCCCTATTTATCGCTTCATGGAGGAAGGTATGAATGCCGTTTAATGTAGACTGAATTGCCTGGTCTCACCCTAGTCCTAACTCCAGAAGGAGCTTGTAACCAGTACTAGAACATCTTGAGGAAGCACATGGAACAAGCCCCTTCTTTAGCAGAAACTGTATTGGCCCTGTAGGAGTAGGGCAGTTATTGGTTGAAAAGGGGCTGGATCTGGCTACAGCGGGGTGGGGGTCAGGGGGGAGGGAGAAACTGTAATATCGCTGGAGAGATGATAATAATCACACAAGTCCAGACGTTTTAGTTTGAAGGTGAGGGGAGACAGTACCCACCAAGAATAGTTCTCAAGTCCCAGATTTAGATTTTTAAAATTGAATGGGCTCTAGAAAGGAGTGTAGAGAGCAATGTCAGTAAAAATGTGCTCCAGGGGATCTCTAGAGAAAGTGAGAAGCAGGAAAAAGGGAAGACAAAACAACATCCTTCAGATAAGCTAGATGAGCTGTTAGAACACCAGAAGGACTATTCCCCAAGGCTACAAGCTGCCAACTTAATATTTAATGGTATCAGTGGGCTTTCCTCAGAAAAAAAGATTGCTGAGAAAATGTCAATTGTTGTTCACTGTAAAGAGTTTAACCGCAGACAGGATTAAAGACTCAGAAGTGAAAAGTAAAAAGCAAGTCTAGAAAAATAGAATCAGCAGTATTGTCTGAGGGCAGAAGTCACATTAAGCAGCTAGTGATAGCTACTGAACGAAAAAGGAGAACATTTGAAAGCATGCTTGTGAAATGCTCCAGCTGGGGTAATGCCCAATGGATGGCCATGGCAGAGATGCATGTACCTGAACACGGCAAGTAAAAGGAGTACAAGAGATGGGGAAGACTTGAAAGGGATTTACCATTGGAAATTGCATAACTTTTATTACAGTTAAAACTAGAGCCAGATGATAACAATCTATTTTTTAATGTATTTGAATTCTTCCAAAAGGAGGTCTATCAGCAACGTATTATAACATTTAAATCTAATATCCTATATTTCTGTATGGCTACAAATGGAATATCTCACAAAATATTATGCATAAATAAATGACACAATCAATAGTGCTTGATTATGATACTCGCATATATATTTTTCCAGGGCTGAATAACAGAGCAGGCATTTTAAAGGCCAAACAACCAGGTTTGTTTGGAGTTCAAACCTTTGAAAAACGCTGGTAAGAAATGGGCAATCCTGATTCCAAGGAACATATTTTCTGGCATTTTAAAGTAACATTTTAACTGAAAAACAGACCAACTGTTTGAAAAACATGATTGGGCACAATAATAGAGGTGGGTGGATAATATAAGTTCAAACGAACATTTTAGACCTTTTCCGAAAGAGCTTAGGGTAGTTGGATTTTGCACATACATAACATTCTGGATTCTCACGTTAGCTTCTCCAAACAGAATTAATGATATTGCAGCCTTGTGGCTTAGAAGAAATCCACAATTTAGAAGAAAGCTGTTGGCTATTTCTCTGGGAAGAATTATCCAAGTAATAAAATGAGTAACATCAACTTTTCTTATGACTGACTGTATGGTTACTGACCCTGGTACATGACTTTGCTTAGGTTACTCTATGTGAAGTACTGCAAGCTATAGTTGTTAAAAAAAAAAAAAAAAGCTAATCTTGAATTTTGTGATTTTTGTGTAAATTTGCAAACTTTATCTCTCATTAGATTACTTAATATAATACAAATACATTTTCCACTGGGCTGATTTCTAGGCAAGTAGGTGTGCAGTTTATCTGTGTTACCTTCTCCTATCTTCCCTTTACTTCCTCTCCCACAGCTTTCCTTGCAGCAGTCCCCAGCCCAATGCCCTGTTCTGCTTCCTGGCAGTCCAAGACTCCACTGTGGTTTCCTTCTAAGCCTGCTCTCTAAGACACAGCGTTAGACACCAGACCAGTAGTCTCCAAACTTTTCTGACTGAGCCCCCTATTGGAAAGAACTTTGAGCACACCCCCAATATCTTTATAAATGACATGCATGTATTACTGTTAATATATTATGAATACAATAAAACACACTGAAATAGAAAATTTTCAATAGATGAGATAAAGATGAAGTAAATCATATTTTAAATAATTTCAAAATGTATTACTAATAATACAAAATATACTTTTCTCTAGCATGTTATTGTTAACAAAGTCTTTTAGGGGAACAATAATTGAATATGCCTCATTATTCTTTAAATCTTGGGTCAACATTTTGTGATACAGCAACACAGATGTCTGCTTTTATGTTCAGTTTATTTAAAGGCTCTCTGAAAAGAATTCACAAAGATACGGGTATTTAAATGGAAGAACTGCTTCATTAGCTGGGTTGCTAAATCATACTTATTTTTCAGTCTCATCACTCATTATGCAAAGATTTTGGTTAAATCTGATGGATGCATTTCCATCTTACCTAATGTTATTCAAGTGGATTAAAAAATCCTATAAGATATCAGAGTTTTTATAGGTTACATGCATTTTCAATCGCAAAAATTACATATAAAGGGAAAATTTTCAAACATCAACATAGCATAGTGGGGACTTCCCTGGTGGCGCAGTGGTTAAGAATCCACCTACCAATGTGGGGGACACGGGTTCGAGCCCTGGTCCAGGAAGATCCCACATGCCGTGGAGCAACTAAGCCCGTGAGCCACAACTACTGAGCCCATGCACCACAATTACTGAAGCCCGTGCACCTAAAGCCCGTGCTCCACAACAAAGAGAAGCCACCACAATGAGAAGTCTGAACAGGGCAATGAAGAGTAGCCCCCTGCTCGCCACAACTAGAGAAAGCCCGTGCACAGCAATGAAGACCCAACGCAGCCAAAAAATAATAATAATAATAATAAATTAATTAATTAATTTAAAACAAACAAACATACCATAGTGGGTAAGGGCATAGACCCTGGAGCCAATTATCTAAGAATCCCAGCTCCTGGATTCTTACTACTTGTATAGCTGTGGGCAAATTACTTAGCCTCTCTGTGCCAAAATTTTCTTTCCTGTAAATTAGGATAGTAATAGAACCAACTCAATAGGGTTATTTGAGAATTTAAAAAGTCAATATTTATAAAGCAGTTAATATGATATCTGGCATATACTAAGTATTATTTAAGTATGTTAAGAAATACAGGAAGACTTCTCATGCCCTGCTATTGGGAGTATAATACTTAAAACCACTTTTGAAATCAGTTGGGTACTATCTACCAAAGTTGGACGTACACATGCCCTGTGATCTAGCATACCCACCAAGATATTATATTTTAAAACAAGAGTAGTCCTAGTGGCTTTGTTTGTAATAGACAAAAACTAGAAATAATCCACATGTGCATCTAAAATGGGATGGATAAGGACTCCTCTGGTGGTCCAGTGGTTAAGAGTCTGCCTTCCAACACAAGAGAAGTGGGTTCCATCCCTTGTCAGGGAACTAAGATCTCACATGCCTAGGGGCAACTAAGCCTGCGCGCTCTACAGCCCACATGCGCCACAACTAGAGAGCCCATGCACCACAACTAGAGAGAAGACTGCATGCCGCAACTAAGACCTGACACAACCAAATAAATAAATAAAATATTTTTAAAAATAAATAAAATAAAATGGGATGGATAAGGAAATGATAATTTATGTATCCACTGGATGCTATTCAGCAATAAAGGAATGAAAGGAAGAAACCACGGCTACAACAACATAAATGCATCTTACAAATGATGATGAGTACAAGAAACAAGATGCAAAAGAGTATGTAGAGTGTGATGCCACTTATATAAAGTTCAAAGAGAGGAAAAAACAAAATATTAGCTTAGGAATGCAGATATAGGTAGCAAAACTGTAAGGAAAAATAAATAAATAATCATCACAAAAGTCAGGCTCATGATTATCTCTAAGAAAAAGAAGAAAACTGTAACCGAGGAGGGGCACCTGTGTGTGTGTGGGGGCAGTGTTTGGGTGTGTGCACCCTTGCATGAGTGGTGATAATGTTCTATCTTCTGGCCTAGGAGATTGCTTAGGAATGTTTATTTTATAATTATTTATTAACTACATGCATAGGTATTATGCACTTTTCTGTATGTATTATATTTCACAGTGAAGAAAAATCTTAAAACTGTTATACATTTTCTTTCCACAAAATTAACCTCAGTTTCTGGCTCCAGCTTCTTTGCTGGAATAACTGCTTATGAGATATACCTCAAATGAATTTCATGTGGTTGCTCTCCCTGTAATCTTAACTTGGAATCCTTCCTTTCTTTAAAAAAATTTTTTTTAGTCTAAGTAACTCATCCATCGGTGGTTACACTTACACAAGTTTTGCATAAAACACAGTTTTTATTTTTTTAAGTCAGTTGTTGAAAATACCATTGACAGATGTATTAGAGAAAAAATACCTTCTCTACTATAGCTTTCCTTTGGCGGCTCACAGAATCGTCACTTTAAAATGCATCTCATTATTGAAACACAATCTAGTAAATACCGCACTGAAACAGAATCTATCCAATACCATAATGTGAGACATATTAAAAACATCTGTGTTTTCCATTTAACATTATAGTAAACTTCCCACATTGTGTAACATGTTCCAATACTTGTGTCATTAGGTCTTTAGCAATGTTTTATATGCATATTCTCAAGGTATTTGCTGTCAAAGGAATGCAGTTTTTTTTTCCATCTGTGTTCCATGTGTTATTTCAAACATTTTTATCTTCACAAGAAGAAAACTATTTTCCCAATGGTATGTTGCTTTTTGACTTTTTATTTTTAAGGAAGCTCAGACAAGGCTTCATAGCATTTATAGTTGGTGAATTTTCTTTAAAGTATTGGCTTGAATCATACACTCCTTAAATATTTTAGAAATATTGTTGAGCTTTATGAGTTTGGATGTCTACTTTTTAAGTGGTTAGCTAATAGTGATCAGTTCAGAACATCATTATCTGTAATACATACTTTGGGTGAAGATGGTAGTAAAAGTAAATATAAATTCATACTTAAAACAGTTTTAGAAATAATTTTAACTATCATTGCTAACTTCTTTTCAGATCTAATTAGTCATTAGTTTTTCATCTTGCAGTGTGGCTCCAAAAGGGTGCCAGAAATGTCAGCTCAGCCCATTGTGTTTGCCTGTTCTTGCATTATTAACACTGTTTCCACTGATCCATGCTATAACAGTTTACTTAAATATGATCTATAGATCCATTTAGTTAGATACAGAAACTGCAACATGTGGCAATATGTTAAAAGTGAACAAAGGAGAGAGTCCTCCCCTCCCCACATGGTGAGCGGCTGTGCTACCGCCCTCTCCCCAGAGCACCCTGAGTGCCTGCCCACTTAATGGATCAAGTTTGGGGTGCCACTACCAATCCTCACATTAAATATTAGTAGGGCTTAATTTCTTTCCCTCTTTTTTTTTGGGGGGGGGAACAAATATATGTGTTTGAAGATAAAAGTTCAAATATCTTTTCTGGAATTTCAGGGGTCAACTTCTGTATCTTATACTCATATGTGGCTACATTTTATCTGGGGATAAGAACATCTATCAGAATGAACATGAAACAGTGGCATTCCAGCCAGGAAAATAGAAAAACATACTGTTTGCACTGGAGGACCTTCCTTGTGTGTTCTGCAGTGACCTTGAAGTTGGAGGACATATGATAATCCAATTTGTTACACCCTGGTAAAAGTGCAAACAAACAGACAAACAAACACTTAATGCTACTAATGAGGGAAACTACAAATATATAAACCAAATAAAAATTGTACATAAAAGAGAATTAATTATTTTAAAAGTCATCTTAAGATAATTATGAAAAGAATCTTTAAGATATCAGGAAATGGACCATCTGTGACATTGTATTAGCCAAGATAAGTAATACTAGCTGCTGTAATAATTGACCCCAGAATGTCTGGCTTAACTCAGTAATGATCTATTTTCTCACCCATATCACAGTACAAGGCATGCTGTGAGGAGGCTCTGCTATAACTAGTCATTCAGAGACTCAGGCTTCTTCTAAGCTGCAGATCAACACATGGCTTCAAGGTTGACCCAGCTTCATCCAGTTGGTAAATGTATGGATGAAAAAAAATGGAGAAGGTCCACCTTCTCTTAACTGCTCAGCAGGGCTCATATTTCACCAGTGAGAACTAATCACATGGCCCAATCTACATGCAAAAACTTTGGGAAATGTACTTTCTCTATGGGTTCTGGAAGAGGAAATGGGTTTGGTGAGCATCTAGACAGGTTTTTGTCATATAAACAGAGGTTGGTCTAGGGATTCCAAAGCTATAACTTGAGTATCACCAGGTCTGACTTTGGAAATCCCTTGGGAAGCCTCTACCACTCTCTTTTCTGCCTGCTGTAATAAAGGAATCAGAACACCAGCACTAATTTTAGCTCTTGCTGTTCCCTGAATCAGCCACGATCTTCCACATCTCTACCTCTGCATGTGATTTGTATATGACGTCTGTCCATTCTTTCCACCAATACTTCTAACCACCGATTCCTCCAAATCTAGCAAGCTTCTCGTCATCTTCTAAGACCTAACACAATGGTTACTTCCTCCATGAACGTTTCTCTGATGACACTCAAGGCACATATCTCTTCTTAATGTTCACTGAACTTTATCCGTGTACTTTGTTCCTACCTCTCTTACTGAATGCATAAGCCTGTATTATAATTTTTAAGGAACAAGTATGTTTTCAAAAGGATTGGATGCATTAATATTCACAACACAGTGACCATTAATAATATTGAATAGATTTAGCTTCTCAAGGGTGAGGACAGAGTCTTATGTATCTTAGTATCTCCCATGCCTACCAGCACAGACCTGGCTCACAAACTCAATAACTGAAGAAAAAATGAACACTGTCTCCCTTCCTTCCACTTCCCAGCAACTCTAACTCTTAACTCTCTCTCTATATATATACATATATATAGTGGTAAAACACATAAAACACAAAATTTACCATCTTCACCGTTTAAAAGTATACATTACTATATGCACCTTGTTTGCAACAGATCTTTTAACTTTTTCATCTTACAAAATGGAAACTTTATACTCACAGAACTCCCCATTTTCCTCTCCCCTCAGCCCCTTAAAACCAGCATTCTGCTTTCTGTTTCAAAGAGTTTGACTGCCTTAGATACCTCATGTAAGTGAAAAAAGCAGTCTTTGTCTTTCTGTGACTAGCTTATTGCCCTGGAGATTCATTCATTTTGTAACATATGACAAGATTTCCCCCTTTTTTAAGGCTGAATAATATTTCATCGTATGTATGTACCACATTTTTCTTCATTCATTCACCCATTCTAGTGTCTTTGTTTTTGACTTGTGGTTACTGGAGGGGACTGATGACCCCAGATAAAAGGTGATCCTGTATTCTCAAAGATTTCAGGATGTTTTAGGTTCTAGAGACTAAATGAGAAACTATACTGAGTGCAAAGGAAATTAGATTTTTAAAAAATCAGTGACAACATAAAGAATGCCCCCCATTATACCCTATTTGAGCATGAGAAACTATTAAACTACTTTCAGTTGAGCAACCAAGGGCCCATAATAAAAAGTTGTTCACATTCCAAAGGGCTCTTACCCTAGGCTTTTCACTGTCCTACTCAGCACCTCCTGTTTCATACCCTCAAAATAGCTCGGTTGAGAAAAGAAACAGCAACATTTTAAAGTCGGGCAAAATAAATAAATAAATAAAGGGATAAACAAGAACTCTTTCAACACAGAGCACTTGTAAGAAGTTTCATGTTTATGGAGAAGCAGAGCCCCAGAGTAAACTCTGGCCCTTCTTGGAATTAGTGGATTCCAGTGTTCATTTGCATTGAGGCAGTTTGAGGCCCTTTGGGGACATTCATAGCCTTTACTTCAGGGCGTTATCATGAAAGAATCTAAAGTATCCTTGCATTAGCATGATCGTTATTTTTTCAGCTGGTCTGAGGAGGTATTATTAAACTCAAATATGTGGCCATAACGTGCACAGAAAAATCTCCACGTAAACTAGCATTTAGCATGTAAACACAAACACCTCACGCGTAACTGGTTTCTAAAACTATCATAAGAACCTCAACACTTAAAAAGAAAAAGCAAAAAACCCTTAAGTTTTTGGTAAAAGATGCCGAATATAGCTTGAAGTAGTAAATAATCCTTCTGAAACGATATTAGCGAATTAATTGCTGCTTGAACAAAGAACCCTTTCTGCACCAGGATGAATGTTGCCTTTTTTTTCCTCACAAGTATGATTCTAGAAAACAGCTGTACTACATGTTGACAAATGACAAAGCGGCAGACTTGCTAAAACACTTTTTGGTCAAGGCCAAGAGGAGGAAAAAAAAAAAAAAAATTGGGGCTGCTGGAGCGGCCAGCGAGCTGGACTCCCAGGGAAGCTGGCTTCCCTCACCTCTTTTTTTTTTTTTCCAGTCTTTAGGGAGCAGGGGCCTCACCGACCCACCCTCCCCTTTCCCCGGCTCTGGTTACAGCCTGTCGAGTTGAACAAACTTGCTGCAGGCGGATTGGCGATCGGGAGCTCTCGGGCTGGGGCGTCGTATTTATTAATTTATATTCCGCGGCGCCCCGCGCGCGGGCCGCTCCTTTGTACCCGGCCGCCGCCGCCCGGGCTCCGGGGCCTCAGCGGGGAGCGGGGCCCCCTCGTCCTCCCGACCCCCAAGGCGGGCACGTGCTGCTCCCGCCCGCCCGGCCCGCCCGGCCCGCCCGGCCCGCCGAGGGGGCGGAGGCCCGGCTTTTCTCTTACCCTCTCTGGGCCAGAAGGAGGAGGAGCGGCGGCGGCAGCAGCAGCAGCAGTCGGAGGAGGCGACTGCTGCCCGGCCGAGGGAGCGCGGCGGACCGGGGTTACGGCGCCCGGCAACGCTCGGTGGCCGCCGGGGAGGCGGGAGCGGCGCAGCCGGCCGGGATGTTCCCTGGCACTTCCTGACTGGCTGGCCGCGCGCACACGGCCAGACTCGCACGCCCCCGGACCCCGTGGCTCGCTCGCTCGCTGGCTCGCGCGGGCCCGCTCTGCGTCGGCCGCGCAGCGGGGGAGGCGCGCTAGGGGGGACGCGGCCCGGCATGAGGTGATTGCGGGTGGATACGCCGCCGACGGGCTGCTAGAAGCCGTGAGGAGCCGCTTTTCTCCGAGTCGCCGCCCTGCCCTTGGATTTGAGATCATGTATGTACGCGTCGCGGTCCTGCCATTGTCTCTACCCCAGCGCGTGCCGTGCGCCCCTGGGCAAGGGGCTCGTGCCCATCCCCGCCGCGCGCTGCCCCCCGCACTTCCTGTTGGGATGAAAGGGAGCCTCGCGCTGACCACGCGCCTTTTCTCCCCCTCGCCCCCGTCTCTGCCGTGTAGGTCCATTCACATCGTGGCGCTGGGGAACGAGGGGGACGCGTTTCACCAGGACAATCGGCCGTCGGGGCTCATCCGCACTTACCTGGGGAGAAGCCCGCTGGTCTCAGGGGACGAAAGCAGCTTGTTGCTGAACGCGACCAGTACGGTCGCGCGTCCCGTGTTCACCGAGTATCAGGCCAGCGCGTTTGGGAATGTCAAGCTAGTGGTCCACGACTGTCCCGTCTGGGTAAGGGCCCGCAGCTGCTCTGTGCAGAGGCTGATGGAGCTTTCCTTTTCTTTCTTTGTCTTTTTTTTTTTTTCTCCTCCCCCCTTTTCTCCTTTCATGAATGTGGACGTCCGGGTCACCTGGGGAGAGTTTTTAAACATTTGGGGGAAAATCTTTGGTCCTTCGTTTCATTGGGCAGGGGCCAGCCTAGTCAGAGAACACTCTTAGAAGGGAAAAAGCCCCAGTGGGAATGTGAAGCACTTAACGCGTACACTTCACGACTCTGGGTTGTCTCTTGGTAGACAGCTGACTGAATGTACCAACCCCAAGGGACGAGGTCACTAAGTTTCACCAGCAGACAGCAATGTTTTTTCATGCCTACCCTGTGGGTGATATAAAATATTAGTGTTCCAAAAATAAAGATCTCTGAAAGCTCAACACAGCAAAAATACATTTCACTGGGGCAGCTCAGAAATAAGACCCCTGGAAAGGGGGCGGGAAAGACAGGGACTGAGAATTAATTTTAAACGATTCTTTTATAGCACTATCCACCTTTGAAAAAATTTAATCAGTGTTTTTAATTTTAATAATGCAGATATTCTTGATATATTTAGCCATTTCTTTTTAGTGACCTGTAAATCAGAAATGTTGCTAATACTGTTTTGGGACTTGAAAAAGCTTTAAAATTTGCTATAATTAAAAGAAATCGTAATGAAGTTGATAAATGCTAGTCTAATTCTTGAGTGATAAAAGAAGAAATGTACTCTCTGACATGTATAAATGTTTTCAGTACACAATAGCATCATGTTTTGAATGTTTTCATGTAATCTTACTTGAAAGTTTCTGATTCTTTACTAGTATAAAAGTTATATTGCAGCTAAGTATTATATTATATAACAGAAGAAAGTTTAATGTCTAAAAAAAATACAGATATCATTATGTGAGATTTACATTTAAACTGCACTTTAAGAAAACCGAATTAGGGACTATAGGGAACTAATACACCTTTCCAAAGAAATGTATAGAATGTACGTAAAAACATTTCTTATACAAATTTCCATATTACTGAAAGAAAAGATCACTTGCCCAAATAAATTTTCAGCTAAAGTAAATTTAATAGGCTAAAATAAATGAAAAATGGGCTTTTTCAATAACAGGGATGCTATTAAATTCCTAATTATGATAGTGATGATGCTGATCATAGGAAGCATTGGTAGAGAACTTACTGGCTGGAGTCCATGCAAGCAAATGAAACCCTTCTTTTACTTTGGTCATTTCATTGTGAAAAATCTTACAGTCTAAAAACTAATTGGTTCTACACTCAGTTGAACAAAGGTTGAGTGAATAGAGTAAATAAATGTAGGGAAAATAAAATAAGCTGAATTAGGATGTTAGGATAACCTTTCCTGCTTTTTTTTTTTTTTTTTTTTTTTGCGGTAGGCGGGCCTCTCACTGTTGTGGCCTCTCCCCTTGCGGAGCACAGGCTCCGGAGCACAGGCTCAGTGGCCATGGCTCACGGGCCCAGCCGCTCCGCGGCATGTGGGATCTTCCCAGACCGGGGCACGAACCCGTGTCCCCTGCATCGGCAGGCGGACTCCCAACCACTGCGCCACCAGGGAAGCCCTCCTGCTTTTTCTTTGAGCAGTGAACTCTTTCCTTTTTATGTTGTTAGTTTAGCAAAAGCAAATACTTGTGATCCCATGGATTGTAGTAAATGAAATCTTCCAAATCGATTGAAATAAGCCTTCACAGTCTGGATTTTTTTGGTCTTAAGTTTATTGTTATGTTTTATTACGCTAATCACCTTCTGTCTGGTTAGACTCTGGCCTTTTTTAAGACATTGAGTTTGTAACCAGGCACACTTTTCTGGGTTATAGTGGTCTTCAGACATAGTAGAATACATTTGTAGAGCTACTCTTTATAAGGTGCTTTTCTTCTCTTGGTGGTAAGTAAAAGCCCGTCAGAGATATGAAAGTTAATTGTATTCATCAGCTGGTATTTGACATGTACTGAATCAATATTAAACATAGCAGAGCAGATAGAGCACAGGTTTTGATATGAAAAGGACCTGATTTCAGATCCTCACCTTGCGAGTTAGTGGCTGTGTTCCTGGGTAAAGTCACTCATCCTCTTTTAGCGTTATTTTCTCTGTGTGTAAAATAAACATAATAATCCCTGCCTCCCAGAGCTGTGCTGAAGAATAAATGAGTTAGTATGTGTAAAGTTCTTAGCATCCAGACGGGCATGTAGTAAGTAATCAATAAGCGGTAGCTACGATAATAATAAAGTGTTTATCACAACTTTAGTATATCCGTGTATTGCTTAAATTAAGCAAAAGTAAAGTTTTCCCACACATCATTCAAGATCTCCACACAAATAAAGTACATAGAGGCAGCCGTGTTAGTACTTAGTAGATGCTGTATTGCAGCCTCACAACCAAATAGAATAAAATTGTTGTTTTGCTGTAAAAATTAAGATTATTTTTCAAAAGATGAGTTCCATTCCCCAAATGTGGCTCCAAGCCTCGTGTTGCATAACTGCCTAGAGGAAATCCTGGAACTGATTTACAAGGGGTGGGAGAATTTGATTTCCTTCATATTTCTAGAAACCAGTGGAGCATTTTCTCTTTGAGACAGTTTGAGAAGAAATGTGGTATTGTTTTCTTGGAGTTAGAGTGAGATAGTTGTGCTTCTCTTCTCTAGTTTTCTTCTGTATATCTGCAGCCTCACTCTGGATCTTTGCCATATATACTTGGCACTTTTTAAATAAATGTGCTTCAAATTCATTATATGTAGCTTATTGTTTAGTATGTCTCTCAAACCCACCCTTTTTTGTTATATTATTATTTCATTTCTAGATCTTTTCCTGTTTACCAAAAATATTCCATAAGAAGCAATGAGATAATATATGCACACTTTTCTTGGGCAGGGTTTGAAGCTCTGATTTGTATTAAAAATAAAATTATTTATAGATTTATATCCTCAGTACCACAGAGTTAATGAAGCCAAAACCCATTTCCTCGTGACATTTTCCCTTAAATGTCTCCTTTTTCTTTCTACACGTTTCCAGTAACTCTGGAATTTTGAACTATTTGGAATGCAGAGAGCAGTTACTTTTGATTTGTTCTCTCAGAGTTAAATGGCTGCTTGATATTGGTCCCTCTTAAGTTTAGTTTGTTCATCCCATTCATCTGACTTTGTCCTCTTTCTTTATTGTATTTATATACCCTGTTGTACTTATATACTTTGAGCTTGAATACTGTAACAGATACAGCTGGAACTGAATGGGTTTTGTGGTTTGGGATTTGGAAATTAGCATAGAGCTCTGCTGGGAAACTTTCACATTTTCTTGATCTGTGTCCCAATTCACTTCTCCCTCCTCTTACATCCTCCACTAAGTTCAAGATTTTTGCCTTTGCTGTTTATATCCCCATAGTTTGCCTTTTTTTTTTTTTTTTGGTTTTTAAATCTTCCTCTAAAAAGGCTCTGTCCACCCCACTCTCAGTAAAGTATTCATATCTAAAAATTCTGCATTTCTTGTTATGCAGAGTATACTTGTAGGAAATGGGCAGGTTGTGAGGGTGTAGGGAATTGGGAGAGGCTTTGCTGGGGCATGGCGGTGTACTGGTGAGAAGAAGCTCTCTGGAAAAGGGCATTGCTGTGACACATCTCCAGAATTTTCTAACAGGATAAAAGCTCTGTCACAACTGATTGATTCAAACCCTGGTTTGGACTCATATTTCAAAGTGCAGACTTTCATAGCCCAACAGTTTTTGGACTTGTTAGCCATATCTAGCTGTCTGTTTTCTTAATCTAGCTTTATTACATCCTAGGAATACATACCAAAGGCCACATGAAAGGACAAATAATGATTAATAGTTAACCAGAATGTGAGAAGGAAGCCACTTATGCATATTTAGCAATGGTATTAAGGTACATAATGATATTTTTCTTATACCACTATTCACACAGTAACTTTGAAAAATTATTTTTAAAATATCAAGGTGCAAAGTTTTAAGGAGGAGGGTCCATAATAAATTACTTTTGGCCCTAATTCTAAATATAAATATTATTAACTGTAGTTCAAAAGTAAACATTTCAAAACTGGAAAGGTTTATCCTGAATTTTTAATTGATATGAACAAAATACATGAATTGCACATATATTCCCTACCATGTTAACATCATCTTATAATACACACTATCTTTTTGTGGAGGCATACACCTCCACCCACCTTGTTCTCCTCACATGCACACTATATATATGCAGTACTGTCCAAAGAATGGATAAAGTTGAAAAATATATATGAATTTTGAGATATGGATACAATATATGGAACTCTACAGAATTCACAGGGTATTATCAATACAATCTAAATCACTGAACAATCCTGCGTTATCTAACTGGGTCACAGAAAATCCTCTGAAGCTTCCTTACTCACATTGATGCTCTTGCATCTAATGCATAGTGTTAATTTTTGAAACTATTAGGTGATAAAGCTATGGCATAATTTTATTTTATTTTATTGTATATGGTATTTTATTTATGTTTTAATTCATGTGCATAAATCTAGCATTCTGATTTTTTGTACTTAGTCCTAGTGGATTGTTATTTTTTTTAACGTCTTTATTGGAGTATAATTGCTTTACAACGGTGTGTTAGTTTCTGCTTTATAACAAAGTGAATCAGCTATACATATACATATATCCCCATATCTCCTCCCTCTTGCATATCCCTCCTACCCTCCCTGTCCCACCCCTCTAGGTGGTCACAAAGCACAGAGCTGATCTCCCTGTGCTATGCGGCTGCTACCCATTAGCTACCTATTTTACATTTGGTAGTGTATATATGTCCATGCCACTCTCTCACTTCATCCCAGCTTACTCTTCCCCCTCCCCATGTCATGTGCATTCTCTACATCTGTGTCTTTATTCCTGTCCTGCCCCTAGGTTCTTCTTTTCTTTTTTTTAGATTCCATATATATGTGTTAGCATACAGTATTTGTTTTTCTCTTTCTGACTTACTTCACTCTGTATGACAGACTCTAGGTCCATCCACCTCACTACAGATAGCTCAATTTCGTTTCCTTTCATGGCTGAGTAATATTCCATTGTATATCTGTGCCACATCTTCTTTATCCATTCATCTGTTGATGGACACTTAGGTTGCTTCCATGTCCTGGCTATTGTAAATAGCTCTGCGATGAACACTGTGATACATGACTCTTTTTGAATTATGGTTTTCTCAGGTATATGCCCAGTAGTGGGATTGCTGGGTCGTATGGTAGTTCTATTTTTAGTTTTTTAAGGAACTTCCATACTGTATCAATTTACATTCCCACCCACAGTGCAAGAGGTTTCCATTTTCTCCACACCCTCTCCAGCATTTACTGTTTGTATTTGATGATGGCCATTCTGACCGGTATGACGTGATACCTCATTGTAGTTTTGATTTGCATTTCTCTAATGATTAGTGATGTTGAGCATTCTTTCATGTGTTTGTTGGCAATCTCTATATCTTCTTTGGAGAAATGTCTATTTAGGTCTTCGGCCCATTTTTGATTGGGTTGTTTGTTTTTTTGATATTGAGCTGCTTGTAAATTTTGGAGATTTTTTTATCCTTTGTCAGTTGCTTTATTTGCAAATATTTTCTCCCATTCTGAGGATTATCTTTTCATTTTGTGTATGTTTTCCTTTGCTGTGCAAAAGCTTTTAAGTTTCATTAGGTCCCATTTGTTTATTTTTGTTTTTATTTCCATTTCTCTAGGAGGTGGGTCAGAAAGGATCTTGTTGTGATTTATGTCATAGAGTGTTCTGCCTATGTTTTCCTCTAAGAGTTTTATAGTGTCTGGCCTTACATTTAGGTTTTTAATCCATTTTAAGTTTATTTTTGTGTATGATGTTAGGGAGTGTTCTAATTTCATTCTTTTACATGTAGCTGTCCAGTTTTCCCAGCACCACTTATTGAAGAGGCTGTCTTTTCTCCATTGTATATTCTTTCCTCCTTTATCAAAAATAAGGTGACCATATGTGCATGGGTTTATTTCTGGGCTTTCTATCCTGTTCCATTGATCTATATTTCTGTTTTTGTGCCAGTACCACACTGTCTTGATTATGTAGCTTTGTAGTATAGTCTGAAGCCCGGGAGCCTGATTCCTCCAGCTCCATTTTTCTTTCTCAAGATTGCTTTGGCTATTTGGAGTCTTTTGTGTTTCCATACAATCGTGTAATTTTTTGTTCTAGTTCTGTGAAAACTGACTTTGGTAGTTTGATAGAGATTTTTTTTTTTTTTTTTTTTTTGCGGTACGCGGGCCTCTCACTGTTGTGGCCTCTCCCGTTGCGGAGCACAGGCTCCGGACGCGCAGGCTCAGCAGCCATGGCTCACAGGCCTAGCCGCTCCACAGCATGTGGGATCTTCCCGGGCCAGGGCACGAACCCGTGTCCCCTGCATCAGCAGGCGGACTCTCAACCACTGCGCCACCAGGGAAGCCCGATAGGGATTTCACTGAATCTGTAGATTGCTTTGGGTAGTATAGTCATTTTCACAGTGTTGATTCTTCCAATCCAAGAACATGGTATATATCTCTTGATCTGTTTGTATCATCTTTAATTTCTTTCATCAGTGTCTTATAGTTTTCTGCATACAGGTCTTTTGTCTCCTTAGGTAGGTTTATTCCTAGGTATTTTATTCTTTTTGTTGCAATGGTAAATGGGAGTGTTTCCTTAATTTCTCTTTCAGATTTTTCATCATTAGTGTATAGGAATGCAAGAGATTTCTGTGCATTAGTTTTATATCCTGCTGCTTTACCAAATTCATTGATTAGCTCTAGTAGTTTTCTGGTAGCATCTTTGGGATTCTCTACATATAGTATCATGACAGCTTTACTTCTTCTTTTCCGATATGGATTCCTTTTATTTCTTTTCTTCTCTGATTGCTGTGGCTAAAACTTCCAAAACTATGTTGAATAAATAGTGGTGAGAGTGGGCAACCTTGTCTTGTTCCTGATCTTAGAGGAAATGGTTTCAGTTTTTCACCTCTGAGAACGATGTTGGCTGTGGATTTGTCACATATGGCCTGTATTATGTTGAGGTAAGTTCCCTCTGTGCCTGCTTTATGGAGGGTTTTTATCATAACTGGGTGTTGAATTTTGTTGAAAGCTTTTTCTGCATCTATTGAGATGATCATATGGTTTTTATCCTTTAATTTGTTAATATGGTTTATAACATTGATTGATTTGTGTATATTGAAGAATCCTTGCATTCCTTGGATAAACCCCACTTGATCATGGTGTATAATCCTTTTAATGTGCTGTTGGATTCTGTTTGCTAGTATTTTGTTGAGGATTTTTGCATCTATGTTCATCAGTGATATTGGCCTGTAGTTTTCTTTTTTTGTGACATCTTTGTCTGGTTTTGGTATCAGGGTGATGGTGGCCTCGTAGAATGAGTTTGGGAGTGTTCTTCCCTCTGCTATATTTTGGAAGAGTTTGAGAAGGATAGGTGTTAGCTGTTCTCTTAATGTTTGATAGAATTCGCCTGTGAAGCCATCTGGTCCTGGGCTTTTGTTTATTGGAAGATTTTTAATCACAGTCTCAATTTCAGTGCTTGTGATTGGCCTGTTTATATTTTCTATTTCTTCCTGGTTCAGTCTTGGAAGGTTGTGCTTTTCTAAGAATTTGTCCATTTCTTCCAGGTTGTCCATTTTATTGGCATATAGCTGCTTGTAGTAATCTTTCATGATCCTTTGTATTTCTGCAGTGTCAGTTGTTACTTTTTCATTTCTAATTCTATTGATTTGAGTCTTCTCCCTTTTTTTCTTGATGAGTCTGGCTAATGTTTTATGGAGTAATTTTAAAACAAAGTGTTTAATTTTAAGTACAGGTGTTGAAAGAGGTTGCTTATTCCATCAGAGTCTCAGGAATTCTCTAGCTTCTATTTTACCACTACATAGTTGTCCAGGCTAAATGAATAAATTAAAAAATTTAAAGACTCGATAGACTTCAAATGTTTTAAATTTCACGTAGTTACTTTTTTAAAAAATAAATTTTAAAAATGAATTCCAAAAATTAAAATATAGTAAAAAAGTTAAACTAATATGTTACAGTTTATTTCATGATGGATTTGAAGATAAGCAGACTAAAGATTGCTCTTTACATTTTGGTTTAGGACATTTTTGACAGTGATTGGTATACCTCTCGAAATCTAATTGGAGGTGCTGACATCATTGTGATCAAATACAACGTAAATGACAAGTTTTCATTTCACGAAGTGAAGGATAATTATATTCCAGTGATAAAAAGAGCATTAAATTCAGTTCCAGTAATCATTGCTGCTGTTGGTACAAGACAAAATGGTAAGTATTTAATTTTTCTTTTATATGAGAGTGCAGGTACCATATTAATTTTGAATAGCATTAAGCTTATTAGTGATTAGTACAATTTTTTTTGAAAGCAAAATGACTGTGGGTTTAAATGCCAGCTGTTATCTCTTCTTCATTGGATATGATAATGGGACATCAAAGGAAAGTATCACAAACTACTGCTGTGATTCTGATGGGTACAAGTTTGTCTTTTAAACTGCTGTTCTGTAGAAGTGAAGCAAATCAGTAATTGTGTTCTTTTTGATATAGGAGAGGTATTAGGCTGACACTGAGCCCTGGAAAACTCTTTTTGACAATCTAAGGGACTGTTCAGTTGGGAACAATAGATTGTTCACATAAGGATGTGGGATTGGGAACAGCATTTTTAGGTAGGTAGCAAAGAGTGAGCTGAATACACTGACAACACCTCCTAAGAGAGAGGATTGTTGACTCCGTAGCTGATGGGTTAATTTGGTTCATTCAATTTCAGTGGTTGCTTCTGTGCATACTATTGGCAGATATCTTAGGGTCAGCTCAGAATCCACTTTGAATTGGTGGTATTTTATAGTTCTTAGTGGTTATTTCCTCAGTAAGTGTGTCTTAAAATTTCATTTTTACTCATTTTTTCATTTTTATTGAAGTATAGCAAAATAAAGGACATTAGACTTCACTAATTTTAGAGCACAGTTTAATGCATTTTTGCACATATATACAGCTATGCAACCATCACACATCTCAAGATCTAGAACATTTGCCTCACTCCAGAAGCCTCTCATGCCTCTTCCTAGTTGATAACACCCCTCCCCAGAGATAATTGCTATTCTGACTTCTAACAACATAGATTAGTTTTACCTATTCTTGACCTTCATACAGATGGAATTATACAGTATGTAGTGTCTTGTGTCGACCTAATTTCTGTTAGCGTGATACTTTTGAGATTCATCCATGCTGAACTTATCTGTAATACATTCTTTTTATCGCTGTGTATTATTCCATTGTATGAATACGCTGTGATTTCTTTCTTTTTTTTTAATTAATTAATTTATTTTTATTTTTGGCTGCATTGGGTCTTTGTTGCTGTGCGTGGGCTTTCTCTAGTTGTGGCAGGTGGGGGCTACTCTTCGTTGTGGTGCGTGGGCTTCTCATTGCGGTGGCTTCTCTTGTTGTGGAGCACAGTCTCTAGGTGCGTGGGCTTCAGTAGTTGTGGCATGAGGGCTTGAGTAGTTTGTGACTCATGAGCTCTAGACCGCAGGCTCGGTAGTTGTGGTGCACGGGGTTAGTTGCTCCACGGCATGTGGGATCTTCCTGGACCAGGGCTTGAACCCGCGTCCCTTGCATTGGCATGCAGATTCTTAACTACTGTGCCACCAGGGAAGTCCCCCATGATTTATTTATGTATTCTCCTTTTAGTGATGCTTAGGTAGTTTCCTAGGAGTAGGATTGTTGGGTCATATGGTAGGTATGTATTTAGTATTAGTAGATATGAATAAAGCAGGCCTGACCCTTCTTTGACCGTATGTCCCCTCTACTTCCCTAACTTTCTTTTTATTGCTGGTCATGATTCTTGAACGAGTCATCCACACTTCCTGAGTGCACTTCTTGACTTCCCATTCATTCTTCAGTCCACTACAGTCTGACTTTGACTTTCACAATTACACTGGGTTTGTTTTCGCTCAGGGCTGCCAGTTATATGCCTATTGCCAAATTTAATTTACATTTTAATAACAATCCTCCCTTTGAAATTATTCAAATACACCTCTCCCTCCACTTAATAAAGCTACTCTTTCTTTCCTGTTTGTTCTAAATCTCTTTCTTCTTTCCTGGCACCCTCATCCTCCCTTATACACATATACCAAATCAATACATCTGGTAGTTGTTGCCCAGGGTCCCATCCTTTAGCTTCGCCTCTTC
The DNA here is from genome assembly GCF_949752795.1 of Hyperoodon ampullatus. Taxonomy (NCBI): domain Eukaryota; kingdom Metazoa; phylum Chordata; class Mammalia; order Artiodactyla; family Ziphiidae; genus Hyperoodon; species Hyperoodon ampullatus. The sequence continues at coordinate 98,774,803 of NC_136917.1, read as the reverse complement.
TTGCTGTTTACTCTGACCATGGACCTGCTAATCTGTTGCCCTAGCTTCCCTTGTATAGACACTGGTGATTACCCGGACTGTTTTTCTGGCTCCAGTCTCTCTCCTGACCCATGTCTCCACAGACATCTTCCTCTTTCTACTGAGTTCCCTGTCTTGGTGAATGTTGCCAAACTTATCCATTCACCCAAACTAGAATCATCCAACCCAACTTTCGTTCCTATTCCCCATATCCAGTTGACTAAGAAGCTCTTTTGATTTTATATTTTATTTTATTTTATTTTTGTGGTACGCGGGCCTCTCACTGTTGTGGCCCCTCCCGTTGCGGAGCACAGGCTCCGGACACGCAGGCTCAGCGGCCATGGCTCACGGGCCCAGCCGCTCCGCGGCATGTGGGATCCTCCCAGACCGGGGCACGAACCCGTGTCCCCTGCATCGGCAGGCGGACTCTCAACCACTGCGCCACCAGGGAAGCCCTGATTTTATATTTTAAATTAACCTCAAATTCATTGCTTTCTTGGACCCAAACCAAGAATCATACCCCTAGACATATAAACACTAATATGTATAAAATAGATAACTAATAAGTGCCTGCTGTATGAAAAATAAATAAAATTCAAAAATTCAAAAAAAAAATTCATTGCTTTCTCATCATCTTCACTGGATTTCAGTTCCTAGTCATTTAATTATCTCTCATAATGACCTTCATTTTGGTCTAAAGAGGCAGTTCCAGATTTGCAGGATCTGAAACTTACACAATTTTAGAGGTCCTTTGTAAGAAAAAAAAACTACAAAATTACAGATACATATATGTATACAAATGAATATTTATTTAGAATGTGAAAAGAAAGCACAAGAAATTACAACTCCGAAAAAGCTGTCAGATGCCACAGACATTAAAAAAAGTTTCTATTGTTTAAAAACCTGGGCCTCCCTGGTGTCACAGTGGTTAAGCATCCACCTGCCAATGCAGGGGACACGGATTTGAGCCCTGGTCTGGGAAGATCCCACATGCCGTGGAGCAACTAAGCCCGTGGGCCACAACTACTGAGCATGTGCTCTAGAGCCCGTGAGCCACAGCTACTGAGGCCACAAGCCACAACTACTGAAGCCTGTGCACCTAGAGCCCGTGCTCTGCAACAAGAGAAGCCACGGCAATGAGAAGCCCTTGCACCGCAATGAAGAGTAGCCCCCACTTGCCTCAGCTAGAGAAAGCCCACACGCAGCAATGAAGACCCAATGCAGCCAAAAATAAATAAATAAATAAAATTATTTAAAAAACAAAAAAAACCTGACACTTCTTTAACTTTTCTTATATTTTTTGTGCTCACAGTCTTTGCAGTTCTTCGCATGATAACCGCTTTTTGAGATTTTTCCATAAGGAGAAGAGAATGATAGTTTTTCTTCCAGCGTATTTCTTCACTCTCCACATCTTTGTGACGCTGGGCACTTCGGTTTTTGTTGTGTTTGTCTTTCAGCTCTGCCTCTTTGTGTCATGACGCCAAATTAGTCTGCACAGTGGGTGGAAGAAGCATTCCTGAAGGCCATTCATGTACCAAGACAGCTCGCAAACACTTACAAGGAAGTGACTACAAACCACAAATAATATCTCGCTAAACCTAAATTTAAATTCCCCTTAGCAGGATCCTAAAAATGTCCGTGGCTACTCCAGAGCTGCCTGATGCAAGGTGAAGTGAGCTGGACTGGAGAGAGACTTATGTCTTAACCAGACATAGTTAGAATATCTTATTTTGCAGATTTTACAAAAGCATACATCATGTGAAAGAATCTAATGCCTAGGTTTCTCCCAAGGCTTTGGAAACAGCCCACAAGGAAGGGCCTTGAAACTTAGGCTTCCTGGTAAATCAGCCTCTGGTCTCCTTTTCCTGCTTGGCTTCTTTCTGAAATTAATCCTCTCAGAATAATCATTCTAGAATATGTCAAATCATGGCACTCAATTCTTTAAAATCTTTAGAAACTTTTTTTTTCTAACTTTTATATGCAAAATTTCAAATCTAAGAAACTTGATAAGAATAGGACAGTGAACTCCAGATATTACAAATACAAACACACACACACACAACACACACACACTTTTTTTTTGTTTGTTTGAACCATTTAAGAGTAAATTGTAAACATTATGGGATTTCTTCAATCCTGATTAATTAAGCATGTCTCATCTAAGAACAGAGCCATTTTCCTATTAACCATAATGCAATCATCACTCAAGAAATATACTATTACCTATTATACTATTATTTAAAATATAACCCATATTCACATTTTTCCACGTATTCCAAAGCTGGTTTTATTGGTTTTTTAATCCAGGATGAAATTAAGAACTATGCATTGCATTTAGTTGTCAAGTCTCCCTGGTCTCTTTTAATTCAGAACAGTTCCCAATCACCCAGCCTTTTTTTTGGGGGGGTGGGGTATCTTTCATGACATTTTTAAAGAATCCAAGCCCATTATTTTGCATGATTCCTTCAGTTGTGATAACTGTGGTTACAAAATAGTGATTTCCTATCATTCCTTCTACACTTATTAGTTGGCATTCTTCTGTAAATAGGGCTTTCCCTTTTCTCTGCTCCCACATCTTTCTTTAAGAGCCACTATAAAAAAAAAAAAAAAAGAGTCACTATGATTCATGGTTTGATTTTTTTTTTTTTTTTTTTTTTTGCGGTACGCGGGCCTCTCACTGTTGTGGCCTCTCCCGTTGCGGAGCACAGGCTCCAGACGTGCAGGCTCAGTGGCCATGGCTCACGGGCCCAGCCGCTCCGCGGCATGTGGGATCTTCCCAGACCGGGGCACGAACCCATGTCCCCTGCATCGGCAGATGGACTCTCAACCACTGCGCCACCAGGGAAGCCCCCATGGGTTTGTTTTTTAAATTCAATATTTTATAATCTATTCTTCTCATTATTCTTTCTGATACTCCAGTTACCCCAAATTTGCCTAGAGGGAGCCTCTTCATGCTCTCTCCAATTAATTTGAGTCCTTCCTTGCTTTCTGGCACAGGTGTTCCAGGCTCATCTTAGGCTTGGCCTGCTCTAGGACCCATGGGCCTGTCTACTTCTGCTGGGGTCCTCCAGCTAACCTCCACTTAGTTGCCCTTGGTCTCCTCCTCGATCCCCTTCGTGAGGCAATGAGCACTTACATGTTGCTGCAGTGCGTGAGGTCCCACCTGTCCTCCAAGCCTCAGCATCCCTCTTTGGTGGTCCTGTGCATACTGCCTGCAGCCCCTCAGGTGTTCCTGCTTTCTGGGCTGATGAGAGTCTCTCCTAATGTTTGAGTGTTGCTGCACGTGCACACCTCCCTTCCTCCTCTCTCTTTCTCCCTCCCCCATCCCTCGCTTCCTTCCTACCTCTTCCCCCTCCCCCTCATTATTTCATGATTTCTGTGATTTGGCAGGGAGAGGAGATTGCAGTGTGGGCTTAGCTTGCTCTCTTGAAAGTGGAAGCAATGTCTTCCCTTTTTTCTGACCTTCAGGCCTCAGCATGTGCTATACTGTGTCATTCTCTGAGTGGACTGGCCCTCTGCACAACCCCTGTCATATCTGCATAGCGAATTCATCCTTACCCTTTAAATCATTCCCTCTTCTGTGAAGCCTTTCACAATCCCCCAGGCAGAGTTAATTTCTTCTCCTCTGTTCCTATGGTGATTTTGTACACCTTTATTTTAGTACTCTTCTTTTTTTTTTTTTTTTTGGCTGCGTTGGGTCTTTGTTGCTGCACGCGGGCTCTAGTTGTGGCGAGCGGGGGCTACTCTTCGTTGTGGTGCTCGGACTTCGCATTGTGGTGGCTTCTCTTGTTGCAGAGCTCGGGCTCTAGGTGCGTGGGCTTCAGTAGTTGTGGCGTGTGGGCTCAGTAGTTGCGGCTCGTGGGCTCTAGAACGCAGGCTCAGTAGTTGTGGCGCGTGGGCTTAGTTGCTCTGCGGCTTGTAGGATCTTCCCAGACCAGGGCTCGAACCCATGTACCCTGCATTGGCAGGCGGATTCTTAACCACTGCACCACCAAGCAAGCCCCAGTACTTATAATTGTCTGCAGTCGTATCTGTCTTGGCTCAGTTGACTATGAGTTTCATTTATCTGTGTATCTTTATATCCCTGCTATTTGAGGTGTGGTAGGTGCTCAAAAAACATTTGTTCAGCGAGTGAATGAATGGCTTTATGAATGATATACAGAAGTGAAAAGATCATTTTCACGAACAGGATGAAATGAATTGACCTTGTAAGATGTAATTACAAAGCTGAATCTGCCTCTTGAACTCAAGGACACGTATCGCTCCTCCCTCCTCCAATCCCTTGCAGTCTGTGGTGTTCTGGTAACTCCTCTCTCCAGCGCCTTTAAGAACAATTTCGGCAAACACAATCAGTCTCATCTCTTTCCTTTGTTATACGTGTTTTGACAAGCTTGACTGTGTGTGTCTTCATAATACTTGGCTCTGAATAAATTTTTGGCTTTTACTAAATATTGAATCTATCTTTAGAGTAGAAAGTTTTCTCCAGACTTGACAAAGGTGTATTCATAGCCTTAAGTTCCTGAAAGCGGGCATCCTGTCTTTTCTTTTTGGAGCTCTGACAGTGCCTAGTACATTGCAAGACTGGAATTCCTCAAAGGATTTCTAAGAATCTCAAGCACTGGCAAGATTGTAAGAATCACCCTATAGGTTCTCAAATCCATTGCTTTGAAAGAGATGCCATTCATTTTAATTCCAGAGTTACATTGTGTTTGCTTTTAAAAAAAATAGACATTTTGTGATAACACCTTGAAAGATAATATATAAGAAAAAAAAATAAAAGACTACAGTGTAGACTAGAAGAATAACACTGATGCTGAAGTTCTAGGACTCTGAGGTAGGCTCATAGGAGTGAGTCCTGAAGAAGGCATCAGAATTTAAGATTATATTGGGTCTTCTCATTGTTCCTGATGAAATGCTAAATGTAGGTTTATTTAATCCATAATGTTTTATTGATTCTCCTACCTAATATGTAATGACTAGGCATTTTTCCTTTTGGGTGCAAGTGAACAAAAAAAAATGTCTTCTGTGACATAGAGGAGATATAATGATTGGATATAAGGAGGCACTTTCTAGGTTGGTAAGATGCTTGTGGCTACACACAATGGAAAACCCCGCTCAGCTGGGTTAAACCTGACACTAGCTGGATTTTCCCTGAAACCAAGTTTATTTCCTAGCCATTATTTTACATTATGCTCTCTTAATTTTTCACTCAAAACACTACTGACTTTATTTTTGTCCAGAAATAAAGTTTAATAAGATGATCTGCCTACCCACCCCATTCCATCAGCATAAGGAGAGCTTTGTAGTCATAAGAAGATCTCTGTCTTCAGAAAATCAAAGGCACTGTTTATGAAGGCTTTGTAAAGAATGTGAAATACCAACGTGTTATTTTTCAAGATAGGCTAAATTGTGTTGGTAACTATTTGTTCTGAACCAAAAATGATCTTAGAAAAAGTAAATGCAGGAACTCAGATTAGGATTTGTTGTATAATTTAGAGAAACCAAGCTTCATTTTTAAATCACCACATCTTTGGAATTCATAATTTTTTACTCAAACTAAATTTTTATCTTATCTTTTGATGGCTCTTTATCAGGTAGGGCAAGTAACAGTTTTATTGTTTCTGCATCTCTAACACACAAGGAGAGTCGGACAAGTCAGTTAACCTCTCTGAGCTTCAGCTTCCTCCTCTGCAAAATGAGGATGTGAATACATGGTTTCTGAGCTCAAAATGCTTTCAGTGAAGCTAAATTATCTAAGTCGTATGTGTATGTGCACACATGCATGTTACATGTATAGTATGCACGTGCACTGAATATCCTTAGCGTGCACGCCATGTGTACATACATTTCCTCCATCTCTATGCAGTTCATTGGTAGGACATTTGTTGTGTATGCTGTGGCGGGGAGTAGCCTAAATGCCCTTTCAGGACCACTGTACTTACTCCCTCAGTTACCTGGTCTTTAGGCCGCTGATGGTGAACAGCTGAGTCCCTTTCCAGGCATTATCCCTGTGCTGATAGAAGCCGCTTGCCCAAGGTTTTGCTCCCTCCACAGGGCAGCCCTCCTTTCATTACTGGCTGATGTAGGGATACAAAGGCCCAGCTTTGTATGGGGAACCACTCTAAAGGTCCATCAAAGCTCCAGAGGCCCCTATTGAATGGCTTAGGTCTCTGTTGCAACAGCATTGCAGTTCGAATTCTTCCTCTGCTCAGTCCTGCTTCCTGCACCCTTGAGAAGAGACGTTCCCGAGATCACCCCCCAGTAACCCTCCAGCACACCAGTCTCCATCTCAGAGTCTGCTTCTCAGGGAAGCCAGCCTACAACAACATGCTCCTTTAGAAACAGATTTACCCCCTTTTGACTTGGCTGCCTTTTGAACAATGACATATCTGATAATGTAGCATGAAACAAAACAAAGCTGGCTGACGAATATGGAGTTGAACATACATTTTTAGCGTTATGAAGGTGTGTCCTTAGAGATGGGTTGATGTACAACCTTCCCAGCCATAGATCTGTACATGGTACAGCCATGACTCTTGGGACAGTTCACATTTTGAGTAATTACTTTTTATTCCTTCAGTTTTTAATTTTTTAATTTTGAAGCAGAAGATAAAAAGTCACTGAATTTGATCTCTGCAGTTGAATGCTTTAGAGTTCAATAATTGAAATGTCTGGATGAATAAGAACATACTTCATATGAAATTTACAAAGACTGGCAATTTTGCAGCCTTAGAGATTGAGGTCAAGTTGAGGATTCTATTAAAATAAAAGTATAAGATCTATTCAAACTTAGTGAATATATTTAAAGTTTGTTACCAAAAAAAAAAAGTGCCAGTCCATGGTTTCTGTGGGCAGTCAGGTTGTTGATTTTGTATTGATATTCAGGATGTCAAGGTTGTAAAAAGGAAGCAGGCCTGGCATTACCGTCTGATTGGTCTAATTACTATAATAGCCTTGGTAATATTCATTCACCTATTTAAAAATTCTTCTGTTTTCTAAGGTCCTATTCATTCTTCTTGCATTTAAAGCTTGTTTATTTTAGGGACCTTGCTGTTATCACTGACACTTCTTATTCAGAGTCTAGCGAATAGTGGATATGTTAAATGGCCCTGAACTGTGATTCTGGCATGAGCTCTTAATTTGCTGTTTAATGTCCAGGTTGTCTAGGTACATTTTTTCATATTTAATTTCAAAAGTCTTTGTTCCTCATATTCATTTTCTCAGAAGAGTTACCTTGCACATGCCCACTGTGTACCTCAGACAGAGGGAGCTGTGTCAGTACGACGGAAGGGATCCAACTTGCTAAAGAACTAGGAGCCACCTATCTGGAACTACACAGCCTTGATGACTTCTACATAGGAAAATATTTTGGAGGAGTGGTAAGTGGAAATTCCAGTCACATAAATTAGAGTCATTTGTCAGGTTGGCTCTTTAGCTGTTTTCCATAGCATCAATTAGAACTTCAGTTTTAAAAGCAGGATTAGTTTTAACCTTGTGAAATAAAACGGGAGCAAATACAAAAAAGGTTTTGTCAGAGTAAAACTCTAATTTTACTTCTGTCTCCAAATGAAACATTTTCTGTTGTCTAATATGATATTTTGAATTTTCCACCTGATGACACTTTACACAAACCCGTGATGTCTGTTTAGCAACTGATATTTTGTCACTTTTAGTGAAAAGATTTAGTAATCTTTACACAGCTTGATGAGCCTGGCAACCTGAACCAGCAGGGCCTGAAAGTTCTCCTTCATTTCTGTCTACTATTTGAGAAGAATGATTTTTCTTCACTATGTGTGCTTCGGCAAGGTTTCATATACTCCTGATTTTGCTGTAGCTCAAAAAATATCCAGAGGAACTACTTGTACAGATGGCTTCTTGTTGGACAGGTGGTGGGGAGCCAGGGTCTGTTGCTCTGTTGCAGAGGCATCCATTGGGTCCTGCAGGCATTTTGAGGCCCACCTTAGCCCACAGCACCTACCCTACGACACTAGGACTGCGTGGCCCTTGGAGAATACCTGTGGAGTTGTATCATTTAAGTACTACTGACTTTGGAACTCTCTTTCCAACCCTCTAAGGAGTGACTCCTTTCAACAGACAAATCTAGTAAACATTGACAAGAGACTTAAACCAAAGTAAACCCTACATTGAGCGGGAGCACTTTGGATTCTCCATCAGTTCCCTAGCTCTTCATCAAGTACTTTATCCAGTATGCCAGACTATTCATTGTATATATTCTTGTGGAAATGTTGAGGTTTCTACAGATGACCAGAGAAATTTCATTTGTTCTAGAGTTACTCAACTCCAAATAAGAACCAAAGATAAAATAAGAACCCAATATAATAGTTCTGATTTCTGTCAAATATAAATGGCTATTATTCATTCAGTGATGTAAAGAAACAATAATACAGCCTTAAGGAAGATACACTCACAATTGATGTTATCAATGACTGAGAATCTTCTGTCTTATTTGTTTAGTGATGAGCAGTGGGTAGAAAGGTAAAGAGGGGTGAAATATAATTTTTCTGTCAAGCTGATTCTATTGTAGTGGCTTAAAAAAATCTTAGTTTGTTCTAAGAATTTTACATTTCCATGAAATTCCTAGGGAGTTGTGTGTGTGTCGGGGAAGATAGTTTGGTTTCATTTGTTGGAGAAGATGGAGCTCTTGGGGGCCTTTGGTCTCCTGGTTCCCCTTTCCAGGTTCCTGACCCTGAAATTCTCAGGATCACTCTTCCCATTTCCCAGCTCCCACTTTCTCTTCTTTTCTCTCATTGTTTCTCTTTGTTCCTAACACCTAGTGTTGGAGGCATGATGAGAATTGAAGATGTGGTCAAAGTCAGGAGAAAAACTTGGCGGTTTCTTTTTTCGCTAACTCAAGACTTAATGAGAATACGAAAATAAGATGAGAAAGATCTCGTTTTAGACTCTTGAATAGTAAAGTACAGCTGGGATCTTGAGTGTAAGAAACAATGGTGTTTGCAGGAATATGGATGGAGTGATAATGTCAGAGTGAAAGGAGCATTTTACTATCTTGTGTTTAAGAGTCGGGGAGGAAGAGCTGTGCAGTGTTAACCCTCAGACCTGGGCAAGGGTGGCATGTGCCTTGGAGCTCTAGAAAGCCTTATCTGGTCCTCCTCCAGTTGCACCCCTTCCCATAGGGCACGAGTTGATGCAGCCATGGGGATGTGCCCACTACAGCTAGTAGCTCCCTTCCTGACCTGCATCATCCATGTGGTAGCCACTAGCCACACGTGGCTGTTTATATTTAAATTAATTTAAAAATAATTCAGTTCCTCAGGTGCACTATCTACATTTCAGGTACTCTATAGCTACATGTTGCTAGTGGCTACTGTTCCGATGATTAGCACCGATGTTGTAGGACATTTCCATCAAAACAGAGCAGAGAGTTCTGTGGAACAGTGCTGTGACCATGCTCCCAAACCCAGGACCCCAGAATTCTCTGACCAGCTGGCTCTGAATCTGTTTCCCAGATCTGTACAGGCCTCTTTCCTGGGTCTATCCTCCTAAAGGTGGACTGCATGGCTGGTGTTTGCACCCCTAGTCCTGAGTGGTGGCTGAGGGGTGACTGCATATGAGGAGTGGGGGAGGGGACAGTGGATGGAGCTTGGTTGGATAGGTGTGGATGTCCGCCTGTATGCACCCGCCTCCTCAGGTGAGGAGGTGTGCGTTGGAGGAGGGGGAGAGAAGAGGAGGGGTGGTCTTGGGTCCCAGGAGTTAGGGGCCAGCTCTCCCTGTGCTGCATGAAACTCCGAGGACTCTTAAGAATTTAAATCTGAACTTGGCCTTCCAGGCTTTAATGATGACATACTGGTCAAAGCAGGAGGATAGAATATATTTTACATAACAGTTTATTTTCTTGATTTACAACGCTTAAGTATTTAGGTATGTGGTATGTGGACCTCCATTTGTACTTTTGCCCCAGGCCTCATACGCCTAGAGCTATGTAAGTGCATGTGGTTAAGATTTTTAATTTATAAAATAAAAGATGTATTTCAAAGTAACTTATTCAGGAAAAAAAGTAGAGTGCGTGTGAACTTTCCTAGTTGATATGGGTATATGTGGCATAGAGCCAGATCTGTTCTTGCCTTCAATTTCTCTAGTATTAGTTGCTGTGGTTGCCCACGAGATGGTTATTGGCAGTCACACAGTTGTACTGCTTGGCTTCCTTGATTATTCAAGAGAAAATACAGTTCCTGCTTGATTGATAGTTTATTTATGTTTAGACAAGGCACAATCTGTTCTACTTGAAAGATTTTTTTCTTTTTTTAATAAAACAAATTGTTTAAAAGTGTTTGCTAAAGCATACACGTAGTTGGTACTGGCATTAAAAACACTTGGCAGATGTGGTTTGGGGTACAAATAATCATGTCAGATACATCATTTCGTTGGAGCTTTAATTAAAATTTGATTCATGTTTTAGTTGGAGTATTTTATGATTCAAGCCTTAAATCAGAAGACAAGTGAAAAAATGAAGAAAAGGAAAATGAGCAACTCGTTTCATGGAATTAGACCACCTCAGCTTGAACAACCAGGTGCATTTATTAGCCAATGTCTAGACATTCAGTTGATATTTATTGTAGATCATTTCACAAGTCATAGTAGTTGTTTTCAATTTTGAGTGTGTTCAGGACTCATTTGGCATTTTGATTCAGTAAAACTGGGATGGAGCCTGAATCTGATTTTTAAATAAGCTTCCCAGATGATTCAGAAGCAGGTGGTACCTGGACGACATTTTGAGGACTGTTGTCTTAAAAACTTGAGCCTATGGATTCTTAAAAATAGTGTGTGTGGTAGAGAGCTGTTCTAGATTATAGTCTAATGAGAAATAACCAAATGTACTGCATGAAACTGGAGTGGATCCTGGTTCAATAAAAACATCTAAAAGATGTTCTTGGGACAGTTGGGTAAAATTTCAATATGGACAGGAAATTAGATGATATTATGGAATTACTGTTAATTTTCTTATGTATGATAATAGTATTGTGGTTAATAGAAGAACGTCCTTATTTTTAGGAGATAAATGTGAAAGTATTTAGAACTGAACTATCCTGATGATTACAACTTACTTTTAAATGGTTCGTGAGTGAGAGAGGGAGAAAGAAAATCTAGAGATAAAGCCAAAAATGACAAAATATTAATAATTATAGAATTTAAGGGCAAGATATATGTGTGCTCATTGTATCATTCTTTCAACTTTTTTGAATGTTTGAAAATGTTCATAATACAAGGTTAGAAGACAATAGTTAAAAATAAATAAAATCACATCAACTCTTATCAGAATTTATTGCATAATTTTGTGATAGCAGTGGTAGACTAGTACTCTATTCAGATCAATTAATTATGGATATTATTTTTAAAAGGCACTTGATAAATATTTGTTGAATGAATGGATGTAAATTAACAAACCAGGAAAGTATAGATTTGTACAGGAAGTCAATTCCAAGTTTTAAAAAATGTGAATACAGGGCTTCCCTGGTGGCGCAGTGGTTGAGAGTCCGCCTGCCGATGCAGGGGACACGGGTTCGTGCCCCGGACCGGGAGGATCCCACATGCCGCGGAGCGGCTGGGCCCGTGAGCCATGGCGGCTGAGCCTGCGCGTCCGGAGCCTGTGCTCCGCAGCGGGAGAGGCCACAACAGTGAGAGGCCCACGTACCGCAAAAAAAAAAAAAAAAAAAAAAAAAAAATGTGAATACATAGACCGTTAAATTGACTTTGCACTTCGTGATGTGCACAGTGAAAGGGGCGATATGGCCTGTTATGTAGCAAACACTGGAGCCTTAAGTACTTTCTGGATGAGAAGAGGAGTGGGGAATAGCCAAATAAATAATATTGACAGATAATTTCTTAGTTCTTATTAATCAAGAAGAGAAAACATACCAGGTCCTCAGAGAAAGCAAAGCATTTCATGTCATTTAGCACTAAAAGGAGTTTCTCCTGTGGGTCTTCATTTGGGGACGCTAGGTGGGATAGTGGGCAGGCCCTTCAGGAGTGTCCTGTCAGCAGTACAGCCTCAGCTTCCGCAAGGCTGTCTCTTGTACCCCTTCCAATGGGAGAGCTGTGGAATTGCACTGATTGTAACCCAGGGTCCAGTCTGGGTTCACACTGAGCATAACCCAGTCTGGGTACACGTTTGTTCTGGTGCTGACTTGTTCTAAGGACAGATCCTGGGCTCTGGGGCACGTGGCTTTCAAACTGTTCTGAGACTTTAAGGGTCTGTAAGGTGCCTCTGGCAGTGGAGAGGAGGCTGGGTAGGGTACAGTGCAGAAAGAGCCTGGCCCCCAACCTACCTTGTTGTTGTCCATTTTGTAGACAGGAGTTTTGCTTTAGAGTAAAGAATTTTTATTTCTGAAGAAGTTTGAGTTGCACTTGTTTAGAAGGTTGCATAACCTTCAAACAACCCTTCACAGCTCACACTGTCCTCAGCGCAGCTGTTGCAGAGAGTTCACAATTAGGACCTATGATGAGGGCCTAGGGTGTGGTCCTCTGTGTGGAGGTCCTGTCTTGATGGAGGCTAATCTAATTTTGTTAGCAGTCACGCTAGGAAATGTAAGGTAACATCCCCTCTTGGAACTCAGGGAGCCTAGACAGCAATCTCCCTGAGGTGTGCTGAGGGGAAGGAGCTGGTTCTCGGGAAGCATAGTGTTTTACTAGGAGGAAAAAAAAAAATTTAGCATCAGAATAAAATGTTCATGATGGTTTCAAACAGTAGAGTCTAAGACTCTGAGCCCTAGCTTTGAACGGCTGCAGTTTTAACAATTTATCCCTCCACCTCCATTTCTAGTCCCAGAAAGAAAACAACTTCAGATGTGAGGTTGGGTTCTTCAGAACTTATTCAGTAATTTCTTTGAGTTTTTTTTTTTGTTTTTTTTTTCGGCACGCGGGCCTCTCACTGTTGTGGCCTCTCCTGTTGCGGAGCACAGGCTGCGGATGCGCAGGCTCAGCAGCCATGGCTCACGGGCCCAGCCGCTCCGCGGCATGTGGGATCTTCCCGGACCGGGGCACAAACTCGTGTCCCCTGCATCGGCAGGCGGACTCTCAACCACTGCGCCACCAGGGAAGCCCTCTTTGAGTTTTTTTATCAGGTGAAAGTAAAGGATGATGACAACCAACATACTAAAATTCAGTATTTGGAGAAAAATTTTATTTTGGGACACACATAGTGAGAAATGCTCTTTATGGCATTAGTACATTTTTCATTTGCACTACACAAAGTAAATACAGTGTTTCTGTGTGTCTGTTTTAATCCCTGGATAATTAGTTTATATGTGTTCATAATTAGATTAAGCTATACAGAAAGTGCTCTTTTATAGGCCCAAAGTGGCCAAATATTGGCAACTTCATATAGTTCAACCTAATAATACTAAAAAATATTGTTTTGTTGTGTTTAAAATAAACCGGAAGTGATGGGGCCCCATAGACCTAAAGAATAATTTATTATTTTTTTTTCTTCTTTGAAACAGAAAAAATGCCTGTCTTGAAGGCTGAAGCATCACATTATAATGCTGACCTGAATAACTTGCTGTTCTGCTGCCAGTGCGTGGATGTGGTATTTTACAACCCAGATTTAAAGGAAGTGGCTGAGGCCCACAAGATCGTTCTCTGTGCCGTCAGCCATGTTTTCATGCTGCTTTTCAATGTGAAGAGTCCTGCTGACATTCAGGATTCCAGTATCATCCGAACTACCCAGGATCTCTTTGCTATAAACAGAGATCCTGCGTTTCCAGGTGCTAGCCAGGAGTCTCCAGGCAACCCACCCTTACGAGTCATTGTTAAAGATGCCCTCTTCTGTTCTTGTTTATCGGACATTCTGCGCTTCATTTATTCAGGTATCTTGTCAAATGGTTCTGGCACATTATCATAAGCTTTTGAAATGAAGTATGGCCTGTGGTCTCAGGTATACTGGTTGGTTTCACATTTCTCTTCTTCCTACCATCTGAGGTGATGATTATACATGAAGTAGTATTTGCTTTATTGATAGGAATTGGTCCAAGCTTTCTGTCTCTTTACAAGTTTCCTTGCCTTGGTTTTAAATCTACTTGTAAAAACAATAATCTCTTTTCCTTTTGAACAGCTATGTTAGTATTTTATTTTTTAAAAACTCCAAAATGTGAAAATACAAGAATTTATTGTCCAGTTTAACTTTAAAGAAATAAAATACTTCAAATATATATGAAAATAAGTGTCTTTAGCTACTTACTCATTTGTTCTGTTTGTTTGACCCAGATTTTGGAGGGAATTGAGGAGAGAAGTTAGCATGGTCATTGTATTCAGTTTAGCAACTAGAAACAGTTGCTAAAGTTAGTCTAAAGTTAGTTCAAGCTGAGATCTGATCAACTTTGGCTATGATTATTTTAGACTTTACTTCTTTTATTTACTGTGCTCTTTGTAAGATTCAGCTTATCAATTGTTTTTCTTCTTGTCCTTTTAAAAACTGAGTAGCATGTATATTCTAAAAATTAGACTCTTTATGAGTTATTTTAGCAGATGAACTAAAGGTCTCACATCTAAGTGTCCTATATAAGAATAGAAAAGAATGGATGTAAAGTGATTTTTAAAGTAAGCATCTAAATATACATTTTCTGAAGATTTCTCTCTTTTTTTAAAAAAAAATATTTATTTATTTATGGCTGCGTTGGGTCCTCATTGCTGCGCGCAGGCTTTCTCTAGTTGCGGTGAGCGGGGGCTTCTCTTTGTTGTCGTGCATGGGCTTCACTTGTTGTGGAGCATGGGCTCTAGGCGAGCGGGCTTCAGTAGTTGTGGCTCACGGGCTCCAGAGCTCAGGCTCAGTAGTTGTGGTGCATGGGCTTAGTTGCTCCACGGCATGTGGGATCTTCCTGGACCAGGGCTTGAACCCGTGTCCCCTGCATTGGCAGGTGGATTCTTAACCACGGCGCCACCAGGGAAGTCCCAGATTTCTGTCTTCTTTAATTTTCTTTTTCTACTTGGAATCATGTGCTGATGAATTACTAGGTTGAGGTCGATCCTTCTCTGCAGTGTGTCTGGAGAAACATTTATGATCTGTTTTTAGACTTCAGAACTGGAGATTGATGACAAGTTTATAAAAGTTTGCAAATAAAGAAAAAAGTATTATTTAGTATCAAAGATTTGGGTAGCCTTCTGTTGAAATGATTGATGTTAAGATTTCCCTTTTTTTCATTTGGGTTGTTTTTAGTTTTAAAAGTTAAAATTAATGGTTGTGAAAAATACAGTTGCAGCATGCAGATTTAAGTGGATTAAAAATAATATGTATTGGAGTAGAATGTGATGGTAGGTATTAAATCCATTGTTCAGTGAATATTGGCTTGGAAAAGGCATAAATAACCACTCCTAGAGAGCATACCAGCACAGTGCCTTCAGCATGGAGGCTTCTCTGTAAGTTCTGGTTGAACTAGTGAGTAGACTCTAGTAGCTGTGAATCATCATATGAATAAACCAGATAAGTTAGAGACTTCATTTAGTACTATGGATTTTTATGTTTAAACTTAGAATCTCACAGTTCAGAATTTAAGACTAATTTTGAAAAACCGAGATGTTTACATGTTAAAGAAAAAAATGTCTTTAATGATATGTCAGAGAACCATGAAGGAAGTGTTTGGCTTTTCTTTTCAATGAGTTTGCTGTTGAAATTATAAATTATTTAGCAAGTTTCCCACAGTATCCATTAAATACTTTCAAAGGCACACAAACACTTTGAGGTCAGTTTTATCCTCTTTAATATGGTAGCAATAAAATAGCTAGATGTCTCTCCAGTGACAGAACCTGCTTGTCTTTCTCCTAGGGAGTTATTTTTTTTTAATTGTAAAATTAATACTTGCAGATGGAAAAAAGGGGGAAAGAAAAGAAAAAGTTATCCTCATCCCCCAGTCCCCTTCCCCAGAGTCCATTATAACTTTTTCATGTTATTGCATTTCACTCTAATGCTTTTTGAAAGGAATTAATATATTGAGAAACTTGCATTAATGAAAATGTAATTTTTGGTGAGTGCTGTTTTCTGGGAACCACAGGTAGTTTCCATGGCTGGAGCACAGAGTGGGAGGTGATGGCTGGAAGGAGCTGAGGCTGGCAAGGCCAGTGGGAGCTCTTCCTGCTGTCCTTAGAAGCTGATCTAGAATTTTATGCATGATCAGACTGGGCTTTAGAAAGATCATCTCTGGTGATGGTGGGAAGATGGAATAGAGCAGGCAAGACAGGAGTCCAGTCAGAAGGCCCTGTTATTCTGGAGCTCAGCCTTAGGAAGGCCAACATTCTGACAATAGGTAGTTGGTTGGTCTTGAGGCTTGTCCATCATCTGGACCGGTGCTTTTCAAACCTTAAAGTGCATACAAGTCACCTGGTGATCTTGTTAATGTACAGATTCTGATTCAGTGGGACCGGGGTGGGGCATGAGGTTCTGCATTTCCAACAGTCTCCAGGCAATGCTGATGCCATGGACTACAAGTAGCTGCAGCACCTGCTCTTGGAAGAACTGGGACCAGCCACAGCAGATAAGGGCCTGGAATTCAGCCCAGAGGCCCAGGAGAGGAACCCAGTTATTAGTCTCAGGGCACAGGGTCAGAATGGAGTCAGCTGCAAGGCTGACTGTTGCGGAGCTCTCTGGAACTGGAGCTGTCTGTGCCTTCTTGTAGCCCCTGCCTGAAGTTGGGGAAGGTGAATGCTTAGCGGTTGGGTGGAAACTAAGTGAGCCTGGGAATAGTGATTAGAGGGCAGAGGGGCATGATGGCAGGGAGGAGTTGCTGAGCTACAAGCCCTTGACCAGTTCAGAGCACAGGCTTCGTAGTCTGATACTGAGCTGTTAACATTTCTGCTCTGAACTCTGCTTGTATGTGACCCAGTCAAGAGGTGGTGTCAGGTATGAGCAGGGCCACAGGCCATTGACCTGGGGCTACAGGGAGACCCGGATGTGGGTTGGGGAAACGGGAAGATAAATGCTTCAGCAGGTACCTGTTAATTATTCTTTAATTATTTACAAAGTATAACCTTAGACTCAAGCAAAAATGATATTGTTTGCTGTGTTTAAAAGACATTAAAGCTATATTTGCACAGTAAAGACAATTTTGAAAAATGCAGAAAATTTAAGAGAAGAAAAATCAACCAGATTCCCATTCTCAAATGTCTAAGCGTTTATTGATGTTTTGTTTTACCCTTTTAGTCTTTCTGAATAGGTTACTTAAAAAAAAATTTTTTTTTAATCAAAGCAAACTAAAATATTAAACCTAATTTTTTTTTCTTAGAGACTTCAATAAAGAGGCCAGGCTTGTGTGTTTTGTTTGTTTGTTTGTCTTATTGTTGTTGAACATTTAAAAACTTTTGAACAGAACACAAGTCTTAAGACCCAGTTACACACTGGTTTCCTCACAGCAGCCCAGGCCTGCCCATGGGTTATGTAGGGAACTGTGGAGGACAGGAGCCAGTTGTACTCACGTCAGTTGGGCTGGGATGCACAGGCAGAACTCCATGGCAGGGCGTGCTTGGGAATATTTGCCCTGAGTAAAAACATGGGCTGAAAAACCCTATTAAACCTATCTCCTGCTTTATAAAAAAAAAAAAAAATGAACCAAATTACAAAGACTGTCTTAATTCTTTTTAAATAACATGCTTCTTTTTTTTTAACCTTTAGGAATTTGAAATTTTGTAGGTATTGTGTCACCATGGACATTTGGGTCCTGTGTTTAGGAAGGGCCTGTTTAATCCTCTGGTTAACACTTTACCCATATAATAAAGGCTGCTGTTTATTTTCCTATTCAAATTTCTGAGCAAACAGATACAGTGAAAGTGTGTATGTTTTGCATATGTTAATTTCCTCTTCGAAACTGCTAACACTGCATAATGTCTGAGTACTTAATGACTAACACTGAGGGAGGAATAATCTGAAAAGTGAGGCCAGTGGTTTCCTGGTCTTGAGGAGTAATCCTTAAATGGTGTACAATTGTAACATTCTTATAATACACTACACAGTCTTTATGCTGGCAAATTCCTGAGTCACGGGATCTCAGATGGTGAGGAATTGAAGTCTTTGTAAGAGCCTCAAGAATTTAGCTTTGAGCTCTTCCTGCCACAGATGGCCCTTAGAATTTCACATCACTTAATGAAATGCTGCCAAAGTAAATGAATCTGTGGAAATGAGCATAGTATTCTCCAGCTCCTGAAATTTTTCTGCACTGCATGAAAACACAGCTGAATGCACACGGGTAGACCATGCTCTCTAAGGGTCTAAGTAAATAGGTGCTCTGAGAAGTTAACTAAAGAAAATCACAGTCTATTATGCAAGACAAGTTCTAGAGCTCTGCTGTACATACAACATTATGCCTATTGTTAACATAATGTATTGTGTACTTAAAATGATGTTAGGAGGATAGATCGCATGTTAAATGTTATTACCACACACAAAAAAAAAAAAAGAAAGAAAAGAAAATCTTAGTCTGACTATTGCTTTATTAGGACCTAAGTGTCAAAGATGGTTTGATTAGCATTTCTAATTATGAAAACAGCCCAGTCATTAGAGTGCCCTTATGAACTAGTCTTACTTTCCTTTTCAGTTATTGGATCTTTCTGTGTCTGTTCTCAAACAGATTGGTGGACTGTAGAGATTTACCTGCTACTAATCCCATATATTTAGATTAGAGGCTTGCTTTCTTTCAGATACTCTTCTGAATGGAGATATATTGTGTAGATGTTCTTTAGTTAATATAACTTTTAAGAAACAATATCTGTGCTGTCCTTTAACATGCATGAGTGTAGACAGTCAAAACTACATACATACACTGTTTATTGCATGCCACTGACCCTGGTTGTTTTTTTTTTTTCTTTTGCGTTACGCGGGCCTCTCACTGTTGTGGCCTCTCCCATTGCGGAGCACAGGCTCTGGACGCGCAGGCTCAGTGGCCATGGCTCACGGGCCCAGCCGCTCCGTGGCATGTGGGATCTTCCCGGACTGGGGCACGAACCCGCGTCCCCTGCATCGGCAGGGGGACTCTCAACCACTGAGCCACCGGGGAAGCCCTGACCCTAGGTTTTGATAGTGGATGAAATGTCTAAAGGAAGAGCAATAGTTGTCAGCTCTCAATACACATTAGAATCACCTGGGAGGCTTTTAAAATTGATGTCCGGGCCCCAGCCCCAGAAATTCTAATCTAACTGGTCTGGGGATAAAACCTCCTTCAATGGTATTTTATAAAAGATCTCCAGGTAAATGTAATGCACAGCTAGAGGTGAGAATCACTGGCATAGAGTGAATTTTCTTGATTTGGGGTCCCTTGTCTTCTAAGGGGTTCTTCTACTCCTAACATTTTAAAAAATATTTTTAATTACCTTTTTTATTTTTTTTAACATCTTTTTTGGAGTATAATTGCTTTACAATGGTGTGTTAGTTTCTGCTTTATAACAAAATGAATCAGCTATACTCCTAACATTTTTATACAGACTGCAATGTCTGTAGGTGCACTGGAAATTTTTGGGAGTGGTGAGCCAAAAATTTATCAGATTGTGAAAAGAGTACGTGACTTTAAGTTGAAAATCATTAGTTGAGGAAGAGGAAAACTACTACACTTTGCTTCTGTCAGCATTCTTGTCAAGGGCAGGTAAGGAGAAGCTTAAAGATAGGTAAACATGCTAAGTACTGCAGGGCTCAGCTGTAATGAGGCCTGAGAGGAACTGGACTGTCAATTTGACTCTTCAGATGAGCTTTGGATCTCCTTGGTACAGCTTAACTGCAATTGCTTGATCTCATTGGTTCAATAAATGTTTATTCTGTGCCCTCTCCACTCCCCAGTATTCATGAAGGCATCTGGCAAAGTTCTGGGTACATGAAGGGAAACATCAGAAGAGCTAGATTGAGAGTAGATAGAAAAGGATCTCGAGTTACGCAGAGAGGTGAAGCAACTTGCCTAAATTAACACCAGTCATTACTGGCAGAGATAAAACTAGAAACTGGGTCTCCCAGTTGTGTCTACACCTTTTTGAGTTATATTTTTAGGAGTTAGGACTTTCTATAAGCCATGGGATGGATAGGGGTAATCTCAAAATACACTTTTGGAAACTTATCAGCATTGATAACAAGATACATTTGATGGGGAAAAGGCCACCCGGGAGCAGGGAGGCTGGGTAGGAGGCTGCTGTAGGCCAAGTGAGAGGAGTGTTTGGGGAAAAGGGGAGCTTTTGCTGACCCTGTGTTTTGTAAGACATGGAGGAAAAGGGGCTGACAGAAGTGAAGTGAGCCTAGAAAGAGATGGCTTGAAAGTGGGTTGGGGTGAAAACAAGGGAGGAAGGGACCAGCTGGGGTGATTTTTTTCTAATGTCATGGTTGTGTAGCTCATCAGAAAATTATCGAGCTCCCTTCTTCAGGTTGGTTCTGTAGACTTGGCTATGGAACATCCTACTCTGACCCTGACAATGCATGAGACCTTCTGAATACATTCTGCTCCTTTGCCTGATAGCAGTCACTACTCTCCATGATGAGTATGATTAAATCCAACCTTAGAAAGGACCACAACTACCTCTTACTCAGGGCAAGTAAATAATTTGGGTTTGGACCACTTGTGACGGGAACTCATATACTAGCCATTGCTGTTATCACTAGCTGATCACCTACTATAAAGAGATAGTAGCTGTTCAGGAAGAAGGACTCCAGGTTTTGAGAAATAATTTAGGTGAAGGCAAACTTTTTTTTTTTAATGTGAGAGCTGTTTAAATGTTTTAGTGTAATTACACAGATATATATGTGA
The DNA here is from genome assembly GCF_949752795.1 of Hyperoodon ampullatus. Taxonomy (NCBI): domain Eukaryota; kingdom Metazoa; phylum Chordata; class Mammalia; order Artiodactyla; family Ziphiidae; genus Hyperoodon; species Hyperoodon ampullatus. The sequence continues at coordinate 98,754,047 of NC_136917.1, read as the reverse complement.
TAAATAAAAATTAAAAGAAAATACTAAAAAAAAGGAACATGGATATCTAATAAAAGATTTATTTTTATTCCTGCTCTAACAGAAAATCCAATGTATATTAATTTGTTCACAGGAGCCTTCCAGTGGGAAGAATTGGAAGAAGATATCAGGAAGAAGTTGAAAGATTCTGGGGATGTTTCAAATGTAATTGAGAAAGTTAAATGCATTTTAAAAACACCAGGAAAGGTAAATTAGTTTATTGTAAGTTAGTTTACTTTGACTTTCTCTGAATTATAACTGATATACTATGGATGAATATACTGAGTCGTGAGGAGTGTCAATAATATATAATTTTCCTTAAGTATATATTTTTTCCATTTAAATATTTTAAATATAAACACATGATTTCTCGCTATCTCTGATTTTAATTCACGTAAGGATTCAAATATGTATGAGTCATGTCTTTAAAATGTTGGTTTGTGAATTCCATTCTCTGAGACATTCCCCTGGGGCTCTGGGAATATGCAATCTATGTCAAGAATGAAGGGCTGTTGAATTTGTCCAGTTACAGTTAAGCTTGCTGTGAGGGGATGCCTTCTCACTGCTCACGATTTCACTCCAAACAGCTTTCAGGGGCAAGGCAGTTTCTGTGTGTGTCTTTTTCAAGAGTTCTGAGAAATCTGTTTGACTAGGTAGACAGTTAAGGATTTGTTTCTCACCTAGTATAGATTTTAAATTATACATTAGGTTGAAAGATTATAAAAATGTAGATTTTGTATATGGTCATAAACTTGTACACATGAAAGCTCTAGTAACTGAGATTGTGCAGAGTCTATAAGGGCCTTAAAAGTAGGTTTGTTAAATTTTAAGATGACTACATTATACAGTTCAGCCAGTGTATTCTTATTTCAGATTCTGTGATAAACAAATTGGCTACAGTAGATAAAAAAGGTAAGTTGTGTGCAATGCTTAGCAGAATATAGGTTTATATTAACTGTAAAAAAAAAGATTATTTCTTTAATTTTTATACAGATGACTGTCAATTCTACAACCTAAGTTTATTAACAATTTAAGTTAATATTTTAAAACTGCATCGACTTTAATAAAGACTCCCAACTATTCTTTAATTGAGAAAATGATCTCTCTCTCTCTCTCTCTTTTTTTTTTTTAAACAAAGTAACGTAGAATTAAGGGGCAAGACCTTTCTTTTCTTGTTTTAATAACACATTGAAGTAGGTACACAGAAGCTGTCCAGTTGTACAGGTATATGGCAGGGTGGTAGCTCTCTTACAATCTAATTCAAATAAATAATGCTTTTGTAGAAACGTGCACATAAACTTGCATTCTGCTTTTCATAAGTTCCCTAGATTAACTTGTTCATGGACCAGTGAAAATGTACATCTGTATTCTCTGCAAACTTCTGCCCTCCCATTTTTTTTCAAATTCAAGACGTAGGTGAGAGTTCCATGGTGGCCCAGTGGTTAGGATTTGGGCTTTCACTGCCATGGCCTGGGTTCAATCCCTGGTCGGGGAACTGAGATCCAACAAGCCACATGGTGCAGCCAAAAAAAAAAAAAAAATTCAAGGCATAGGTGACAAGGAAATCTGTTATACAGATTCATAATCTGTATATCCATACCTGAAATGCATCTACATATATTCATGATGTACAAATTCATAAGCTTGATATAAATGGTTAGGATGGAAGTGTTGCCTTTTGTTCTAAACCTGAGCCTTTCCTCGGGTTGGATTCTGAACACAGTCATTCCCTTGAGTACCAAGAATAAAACAAATTCTTCTGGGGGAAGGGAAAGCTGGGGACTATATTATTCCATGAAATTGAACTAAATTCCCTCCTTTGCATGGGAGGACAGAAGAGTTCTTCTGTGGTTTCTTCCTGTGCTTTCTCGGGGTAAGGGTCTCTCTCCTTCATTGAGTATTGGGAATCAGGAAGTAAACATTTAACTTGTGAGTCTGCCACAAATAACCTGTGGCTCTGAGTAAGTCTTCTCAGGACTTTTTATAAAATGAGGGATAAACTGGCTGATTTCTAAAGCCCCTACTAGCTCTCAGGTTCTGGTGATGCTTTTTCACTGTTCCTCTCCTGTATGTGTGACAGTCACCCAAACCCTCTCCACGAGTTCCTTCAATGTGTATTAAAGTATATTGTGTGTAGGACCTGAGACTGTAAGAGCAGGACTTGTATGATCCTGTTTTGGTTGTCTGTTTTGCTCATGGATGTCATTCTGGAGTGTGTGTTCTTCTTTGGGAGGAAGGATAACATTTTTTCCTTCTCTCCAAACATTTTTTTTTTTTTAACACACTCTCCTTATGACTTTTGAGTGGTTTGTTCTCCTTTTTTTATTATTATTATTTTTTAATTAATTAATTAATTAATTAATGGCTGTGTTGGGTCTTCGTTTCTGTGCGAGGGCTTTCTCTAGTTGTGGCAAGCGGGGGCCACTCTTCATCGCGGTGCGCGGGCCTCTCACTATCGCGGCCTCTCTTGTTGCGGAGCACAGGCTCCAGACGCGCAGGCTCAGCAATTGTGGCTCACGGGCCTAGTTGCTCCGCGGCATGTGGGATCTTCCCAGACCAGGGCTTGAACCCGTGTCCCCTGCATTGGCAGGCAGATTCTCAACCACTGCGCCACCAGGGAAGCCCTCTCCAAACATTTAAACTTTCCACCATAGTAGATTAACCCAGAGTGGGGAGTAGGTGCCGTTTATTCTTATTGCTAAAGTTGTATGCTTGATTATTTCTTAGGGATAAAGCTTTCTGAGTTCCCTACCTAGCCAAGCAGAGGGTCAGAGTCTGACCCAGGCTGAGATTCTGAGCGTCAGCCAGGGAAATGGGTGATGGGTAAGGGAAGAGCAGCTGGCCCTCAGTTTCTGGGGTTGGCAGAAAGGATTGTCTGAAGGATCACAGAAAAGATAAACAAAGCACCAAATCCTGAGCGGGGAGCAGAGGAAGGCTGGAAACCCCCAGGTAGACATGGTGTTCCTGGAGCCTGCCAGTTAGCAGTTGTGAGAGGACAGACAGGTGTGGCCATGGGACAGGTTCTGTAGAGCTCCAGGTTATAGATGCAGGCAACCTTTGATAATCAAGATTGCAGCAATGATGACTGTGGGCAGGAAAGATATTTAGGATTATAAGTTTGCAGATTAAGACGGAGATGAATTAATCCATCACTCTCAGGTGTTTTAATGTTGGATCTAGTGAGCAGTAGGACATGGTGTGATAGGTGAAACATATGTTTTCTTAATTACAAATTAAGTTTTGTGTATATATTTTCTTAATTAGTGAATAAACAAGCAGGTTGTATATGCAAACATATTTTACTAGGTGTTCATATGAGATTGCACTACTGTTGTCTGTTTCCCAGCTAACAAAAGCCCGTGGGGGTTCAGGACCCCACAGCTTCTCAGCTGTAGAGTCGAGTTTTCACTTAGCCAATTCCTTCACCGCTGTGAGTGCTGCATAGGGCAGTGTTGCTCATTGACAGGTAGCAGATGTAGTTCTTGAGGGTAAGTTTCCGTGAAAGCTGTGATCAGAGATGCCATAGAGTAGGTAATCATTACTTCTTTAGACATTTAGCACAGTTTTCCAAATTCTCTAGGCAAATTACTAAAGCATATTGTATAACATTTCCCCTTGTATTTCTATTTTTCCTTACAGTTTAATTGCCTGAGGAACTGCAAAACCTATCAAGCCAGAAAACCTCTGTGGTTTTATAACACTTCCCTCAAGTTTTTCCTTAATAAACCAATGCTTGCTGATGTTGTCTTCGAAATACAAGGTATAGTTCAATTTTTACAAAGTTCATTATTCATTTTTATTTCTTGTTTTCTTACCTAACTTTCTATTTCAGCTTCAAATATTTTGGGTGAAGGAATGACTGTTCTCTATTGTAGGATGTAGATTAACATGGCTTGAATTTCTACAAAAATTTTCTAGGGAAATGAGATATTTTATTAAAATAAGAAAAGAAATGTATATATTTTTCCCTTATTTTTATTTCCTTACCCAATGTTTCATTAACTTTTAGGCACCAGCAAGGGATGGGGTGATCTGTAATATCACCCCCTTGTATATTTTTGTTTGTGTGTTTCTTTAAGATCCTAGTTTTTGAATCATTTGAAACCAGCCCCCTTAACATTATATTACCTCTAGTTTGTTTTTTCAGCTCTCTTAATTGAGCAAAAGGAACTACTCTGGTTGAAGGTCGTGCCTGGCTTACATCAGGCATCCATAGATATTGCTACATTTTCTCCTTATGGCACTCAGAATTATCACCAGAGCAACGGAGAGCTGCTTTTTATCTCTGTAGGAAAGTAATGCTACCTAATTTTAATAAACATGAGCTATTTTAATGCCCATTATTGATTATTCGCTTGGATACTTTGGTCACTTTAGTAGATTGAAAGCATAGTATTAAAAATGAATTGTGAAATACCTTCAATTATGCAAGAAGGCTAGAAGGAGTTGTTTCAGATGACTTAAGTAGCACTTCAGGTGGGCTATTACCAAAAGGAAGATATAATTTAATTTTATGGTAGAAATGTATGGCAGTGAACAGGAATTTACTTTTTAAAAATTTTCCCCAGAAAGATCGTTTTACTTGTAACTCTGGTCACTTGCCAAAACAAACAGTGAATTGAAACTTTCCAAGGTGCCTTTGGCTAAGCTACTGTTAGTAGCTGCAATGTGAGCGTGGGCCACTGAGAATGGGACAGTGAGTGACCTTGAAATTATATAAAAAATGATTTGGAAAAAAGAAAGCTAACAAGGGACTAAATTTGCTTATAATTTGCATAGGAAGCACTGACACCAAACATTGTCAATGTAACCTACTGAAAAGATTTTCATGGGGAACATTTAATGCATGAAAATATATGTTGTATTAAGAGAAAAGAAACAGCAGTGATGTGGAGAACCCTTTCTCATAGTCTTTTGCTTTTCTTCCATGATTCCACCTACCGACCCTTTGCAGGCACCTGCTCACACCCCACCTTTGCAGACGCTGGATCTGCAAGGGTTCCTTGTAATGCCTGTGCTGAACGGCAGCTGCTCTAGTGCCCTTTGTAGCCTCCTCAGCTCAACAACCAAGGCCTCCAAGGGAATCAGGAGCAGAGTGAAGCAGGAATGAGTGGAAGCAGGGTCCAGCAACAGCTTCTCTGCCAGCAGCTGGAAGAGAGGCAAACCACACTCTGAGGAGTGTGGGGAGGGCAGCTTCCAGTGTGTAGAAGCAGCAGTGTTGTCTGCTCTGGAGGAGGGTCTGGAGCCCTAGCTCTAGCCTTGGCTTTGCATGCCAACCAGTGTGTGTCCTTGGGCAAGTCCTTAATATGTCTGGCCTTGAGTCTTCTCATTTGTTAAGTGGAGAAAGTGAACCATGTAGATTCTAAAAGGTCCTTTTTAGTGTTAAGCTTGATGAGATTATAGTAACAGACCAGGTCAGGGTCTCGCTTGGATGCATATTTACTATATAATAGGTTTTGTTGTGTTACTTTACATTTCTGATCCTCTGTTTCCTCACCTATAAAATGGGGATACTGGTTTCTACCTGGGAGAGTGGTGAGTGGTCATGGAGATGGAAATGGTGCATATAAAGGTGTGTTTAGAGGCCTGATGGGCAGACTCCACTACTCTTCCCCTACAGTGGCATCCAACACTGGTAGATCACTGCTTTTTTTGTGTGCTGAACCGAGGGCTGCAGCAAATCCTTTTTAAAAAATGTTCCAGGCATCACTGACAACTGGCTGGAGTTGACATGGGATATAAAACCTATTTACTATCCCTGAAATAGTCATCAAATATATACATATACAAATATATACATATATATATATATACACACACACACACAAATATATGTGTGTGTGTATGTATATATATAAAACTACCACCCACAATTTGTTGTTTGAGTTTGTATCTTTTTCCATTAAATACTTTTAAAAAAAGCAGCTCTAAAACTAGTCATGGTAAACTTCTGGATCTGATGTAGAAAGATATGTTTCCTTTTGACATTTGAATCTGTGCCTTGTGAAAAATACTTTTACAGAGTTATATTCTGTCTTGTTTACTTAGCACATATTCTAAATCTCTCTTGAGCTAGGCAGGTTTCCTGTTTTCAGAATAAAACAAAAAATGATTCTAAAAATTTCATTTTTGAAACTTGGCCAGTAGTGTGAAGAAGGTATGACAAATGTAGTGTTTTATTTTAGTATATAATAAAAACAAAGATCTTTGATAATCTGTACAAAGTTACTAGAAACTTGGGCTTTTAAATTTTGTTTCACTCTTAAAACTCTTTTCCTTAAAAAACATTCTTAAAAAACAATAACAACAATTAAATACTCCAAAGGAAAGTTACTTTAGGCCTTGACATTTTGAAAGGACATGTTTATCTCTTAGCTTGAAAATTGATGTCTTTTTCCCCCCAGTAATTCTTCAGCTCTATCCTATTGCTGTTGCATAAATAATCATTGCATTATTTTCATTCAGCATGTTTTATACAGTGCTTATACATTTATACAGTTTATATACAATGTTTAAAAATGTGACTATACTGAGGTATTGTATTACAGTTTCACAATAGAACAATTTATAACACCAAAACAGTAGTTTGAAAAGGTGAGAAACAGAAATGGATGTTTTCTTGGAGTTATAATGGTTTTTCAAATTAAATTCGAAGCTTGAAATAGCCTTTGAAAATGCTTTAAGGTACTGAGTGTTTTGTTGCTGGTTTTGTAACTCTGTTGTAACTACATCATCAACGGAAAATTTCTGTTAAAATTTCAAGGTTACCCATCAAGCTTCGTTCCCATCTACTACTATCTACTAGGTATTTTCTTGCCAATCTTAAATCCCTCTGCTTAATCCAAATGATAGGTTATCTAGTTTGTTTAAGCCATACTTCTAATTTTCTTTTTCTTTTTTTCATGGTTCCCTATTTAAGATTTTAAGACTAAAGTTGCAAGTCAAATAACATCGCGATCTGTTTGAATTCCTTTTTAATTGCCGTGTACAAATATATCCAGCATGCTTTAGTTATGGAAACTGGTTATCCCCCAGAGATGGACACTGTAACCTTGAGGGCAGGTGACCTAAAGGCAAAGAGGCAGAGAGGAAGGGGAAGGGGCTGAGAGGGGAGGCTGCCTGCTCGTAGGTGTGAGGACCTGGGAAGAGAGCTCCTGTGGCTTCTCCCTGCGCCCTCCTGGGGGAGGTGCGTCTGTGTGGGTGACAGTGCCAAGCAGTGAGCTCAGAACTGGCACTGTCAGGCGCTGCATATGGATCCTGAGGGATTATTGTCTTTGGAGAAAGTCACTGGGTTTATGTGGAACTTTTTTCTTCTTTTTCTGAGCCAGATGTTTTGCGTGGATTTCAAGAGGATGAAGAACAGTAATTGTAAATATTTTGGAGAAGAATATATGTCCCTGAGAAGTATGAGATTTAGGGGCTGCCAGGTGAAGAGTCTTGGGCAGAGCAGAGTGGTCTGACTCATAGTGTTACTTTCTGGAAAGGCACAGTTTTGTCACTTAAACTGGCTGTGGTGTCTTCCACCAAACTAAAAGTTTGGGTGCTCCAAAGCAGAGTAGCTCCATGTTTCTCACCTTTGTACCAAACATGGTGATTGGCACATGGTGGATGCTTGGTGATGATCTGTTGATCTGATCTAGATTGAACTGAGGGCTCACTATGGGCTCGTGGTTTCCTAAGGTGGGGGGAGTGGTAAGAACTGCTTCTCCACCTGTGAGCCCTGGGCCCCATGCGTCCCATCTGGCACTGCCTTGGTGCGGTGGCACAGTAGCTGGAGAGCTTAGCAAGCTTTCACTGGAGAGTCAGTTTAGTGTAATGAGCTTCAGTGAGGGGTGTACACTGAGGGGCCTTTAAAATTGAAAGCCGCTCTGGTGCTCCCACAAGCAGGCAGGCATTGTTCATTTAGGAAAGAGTTTCCCTGTGGAGGTAGTTTGACAGGGAGGAAGCAGGGGACTAGGTCATCCCCATCCACATCACCCATGAAGTCTGAAATGCTCCCCTTGGCCCCAGAAGAGATTCCCTTGCCATTCCTGCTGTGATCTATGGACTACTTAGGCTAAGGATGGTTTACTGTTTCTGATACAGGGAAGCCCAGCCAGGACTGTACTGTGAGTAATGGTTGTGTTTTCTTGTGAGACACATGGGCAGGGGAGGGTGGTGGTGTCTCAAGCCAATTGCAAAGAACAGATGTTTCATGATAAAAAGACATGAAGCAAAATATTGCATTTCAGTTTTTCTATCTTTAGGAAATAAAAACTAAGTAACGAATAATTGCCTGACTTGCAAATTGTTGGTTTCAAAGTCAACTTTTGAACTCTTAATTTTTCAATTTATTTTAAAGCTACAAAGTCTCCAAAGTTTAATACAGGTTATCACACCCCCATCTGGTTTCTGAATATCAGCTTAGCTGTGCCTAATGCAATACCATTCTAATTAGAAGGAAAATTGCTAGGACAATAACTCTGCAAGTTTATCTCCCTTAGCTTTGTTTCCCTGTCGAACCTTACAGGTACGACGGTGCCAGCCCACAGGGCCGTCCTGGTGGCCCGGTGTGAAGTGATGGCAGCCATGTTTAATGGGAATTACATGGAAGCAAAGAGTGTTCTGATTCCAGTTTATGGTGTTTCCAAAGAGACTTTCTTGTCATTCTTAGAATACCTATACACAGACTCCTGTTGCCCAGGTGAGCCATTATAAATGTTAGATAGAATCTCATAACTCTTTCCCGATAACCCATTTTGAGAAATTGCTTTCTATGAAATCTCTTTTTGTTTAAGGTGTATGAGAGTTGACGTCATGGAATGTGATAATAAGCAGGTGGAGGTGATTTGGGGACAACAATGAACTTTCAGTCAGTTCACGTGGAAGAGCAGTGACTAGGTACCTCTTCTGGGCGCTCAGACCCTGGGATAAGCTTACACGTCCCAGCCAGTACCAACAGCATGCTGATCGCTGTAGGCACCCTGGAAACGGAGGTGTCTTGTGGTACCCAGTGGCTACTTCACTTCTACACACTGGAGCAGAGAGCTCCTTAGAACACTGTCCCTGGGCTTCCCTGGTGGCACAGTGGTTGAGAGTCCGCCTGCTGATGCAGGGGACATGGGTTCGTGCCCCGGTCCGGGAAGATCCCACATGCCGCGGAGCGGCTGGGCCCATGAGCCATGGCCGCTGAGCCTGCGCGGCCGGAGCCTGTGCTCCGCAACAGGAGAGGCCACAACAGTGAGAGGCCCACGTACTGCAAAAAAAAGAAAAAAAAAAAAGAACACTGTCCCTTTCATGAGGAGAAAAGGGCTGGGCAGCTGCTGTTATGGCTCTGACTTCTGTTTGAGGCACTTTAAGGAATTTCAGTATTCTGAGGCTCCTTTGCTCATCTCTCTGGCCCAGAGGATGGCCTTTTTCTGACTTTTATTTAAAAACCTAAAAAGTCTGACTCTTCCTGACTTCTCCTAGAGTCAGACTCTCCTAAAGCTGACTTATCCAAAAACTTTTCCTAAATGGTTTAGAATGCCCAGTGGACTGTAGGATTTATTTTCCTACTCACCATTAACTAGGAACTGTCTATGGCAGCTTCAGGTTGGAACAGATCTTGCAGGTTTCCTGTAGCTGAAGGCACTTTGGAGAAATTGCAGAATCCTTTCAACAGGCCTGGAGCCTTGGGATGCAGGCGTGGAAGCCCATTTTAATTAGTCTTTGTCCTTTGGCCACCAGATGGCTCCCACCACAAACACAACTAGAATAAGCCCGTGGTGGCTTAGTCCAGGAGCCTGAGACCTTGGTTACAGAACCTGGCCAAGAAAATACACATTTCAGACCATACCCCTCTTCAGGTTTACTACATTAATTTTAGATTTGGAAGACTTCCAATGTTCGTTATTGAAATCTCCTAAGATTTAAACTAGTCATGAGCCCTCTAGTGAAAAGTTTTAGAAGTTCCAGAGCAGAACATTCTTTTAATTGAATTAATTATGGTCTTGCAGCTTTCTATAGAGTATTTTGGAGCCAGTTACAAAATCAGTGTTAAAGACTGGCTTATCATTTCTGTTTAATAAAAATGAAATCATTGGACTTTCCTGGTGGCGTGGTGGTTAAGAATCTGCCTGCCAATGCAGGGGACACAGGTTCAAGCCCTGGTCCGGGAAGATCCCACATACCGCAGAGCAGCTAAGCCCGTGCGCCACAACTACTGAGCCTGCGCTCTAGAGCCCGCGAGCCGCAGCTACTGAGCCCACACACCCTAGAGCCCATGCGCCACAACTACTGAAGTCTGCGTGCTCTAGGGCCCACGTGCCACAACTACTGAGCCCACATGCTGCAACTGCTGAAGCCCACACGCCTAGAGCCTGTGCTCGGCAACAAGAGAAGCTGCTGCAATGAGAAGACCGCGCACCACAGCCAAGGGTAGCCCCCGCTCACCGCAGCTAGAGAAAGCCCACGCACAGCGATGAAGACCCAATGCAGCCATAAAAAAAAAAAAAAAGACATCATTGATTCTCATCAGAACGTGTGTTATTGTGTATTTTATTATTTCAGTATGGGCAAATTTATATATTAAATTTAAAAATTTGACCAGTTTTGAAATAATAAGGAAATTTGGTTTCTTTTTTTTTGCGGTACGCGGGCCTCTCACCGTTGTGGAGCACAGGCTCCGGACGCGCAGGCCCAGCGGCCATGGCTCACGGGCCCAGCCGCTCCGCGGCATGTGGGATCCTCCCAGACCGGAGCACGAACCCGTGTCCCCTGCATCAGCAGGCGGACTCCCAACCACTGCGCCACCAGGGAAGCCCGAAATTTGGTTTCTTAATCATCCTCTCACTAGAGTAATTGAAGCTTTGGATTTTAAGTTTTATCTTACTAATTAGAAAAAATGCTCAGAAAAGCAATAATAACTATAAGACAAAACACTTTAAAAATTGGTAAAAGGTGAGAGTGTGTGTGTGGGGGGGGAATGAGTCAAAATGAATAATCAAAAAATTAAGCTGGATACTGGAAAATCTGCATTGGGAAAACTGCAGAAAGAAAAATAATCTATTATGATAAATAGTTATCATACACACTCTTCTTGGTTCCTAGCTACAAAGAATGTAAGGAGTTTAAAGAGGGACAAGAAAGAATTACAGAGAAGTGTTAAAAAAAAAACAAACAAAAAAACCTTGGTGACTGCCAGGGGTTGAGGGAAAGGGGAAGTGGGGAGTTAGTGCTTAATGAGTGCGGAGTTTCAGTTGGGGAAGAAGAAAAAAGTTTTGCAGAAGGTAGTGGTGATGGTTACACAACAACGTGAATGTACTTAAATGCCACTAAACTTTACACTTAAAACTGCTTAATGCTAGGGACTTCCCTCGTGGTCCACTGGTAAAGAATCCACCTTCCAATGCAGGGGACGAAGCTTGGATCCCTGATCGGGGAACTAAGATCCCACATGCCACTGGGCAGCTAAACCCCAGGCTCAACTAGAGAGCCTGCGTGCCGCAAACTACAGGGCCCACGTGCCCTGGAGCCTGTGCGCCACAACTAGAGAGAGAGAACCCACACGCTACCACTAGAGAGAAGCCTGCGCGCCACAACAAAAGATCCCGCATGCTGCAACAAAGACCCGATGCAGCCAAAAAATAAATTAAAAAAACAAAAACAAAAAAAGACAAAAAACGATTCATGGTAAATTTTATGTTACGTTTATTTTACCACAATAAAAACAAAACAAACAAACCTGGGGACTAAAGCCAGAAGAAGAAAAATTGCAAGGATTTAGTATAGCTAGCAGACAGAATTACCCAGTAGCCCTGGAGTTGATTATTAAGGGCAATTGTAGAATCTCTTTCTCTGGAGAATTAAAAACAGCAGCAACAGATTCACTTCTGTGTGTGAAGGCTTGAATGAATTCCTTTTAAAATGGAGTAATAGTTTAGATTGCTGACTTACCCCTTCAAGGCTTTTTAGGCATTCTATTCTACATTGAATGATATAGTCAGCATTTTTTGTTTTTTGTTTTTTTGTTGTTGTTTTGTTTTTAGGTCATAAAAGAAATGGTTTTATGGTCCATTTTCTCTTATTTCCCTTCTTGCATCAGCTGGCATTTTCCAGGCTATGTGTCTCCTGATCTGTGCAGAGATGTACCAAGTGTCCAGGCTGCAGCACATCTGTGAGCTGTTCATCATTACACAGCTGCAAAGCATGCCAAGCCGGGAACTGGCATCTATGAACCTCGATATAGTCGACCTGCTCAAAAAAGCCAAGGTAATTGGCCCTATGTATCTGGTTGTTTGATTTTTAAAAAAATATTACAAAAATTATATTACTTCACTCATTTTTTCTGTTCATTAAGAGATATATTAGTGTTTGTCTTACTTTGGAAATTTGGCTAAATGAAGTAAATGTGCCCTCACAACAATTTCTGCAGCTAGATAATTTTGAAGCATAGTGTTTTTGAGCAGATCCCTTTCTAAGGAGGTAGGATTTACCAATACAGAATTTTTTCAACTGAGTGGTGGCCCTTATTAGCGTCAGTTGAGTGTGGTGCTGTATTATTTTGTATAGGCATTATAGAAAACAGAATTTACATTGAATTTCCCTCAAATGATCACATCTTAGGGTTCCTGAATGGAAAATGACAGGATTGGTCCGTACATACTGATAGAGATGGTTACACAGAACTCATTTATTTGTTCGTTCGTTCATTCATTCGTTCATTCATTCACTTCACGAGCATGTTTTAAAGTTCTGGTTGTTTGTAGGAGGTATTGGTGTACTTCATCAATTCTTTCAAACACCTTTTGTTGAAATGTCTCATTGTACGAGGAGTTATCCTACCATTCCATTGCCTGCCCTAAGACAGTTGTAGGGTTGCAGCAGTCATGGCACAGTGATGGGTACTGAACTTGCATTAAGCTGAACCTTCTAAGTCTTTTTCATAGGAATATATTTGATCCATTGTTACAGACGATCAGGACTTTGTAAAATATTATCTGGCGTACAACATACTGACTGTCCCTATGAACTTTGACATCCAGAATTAGGAAAGTATGACCAATTTGTCTTCACCCAAGTTGCTAAAATAGAGCCACATAATGGGGCAAAGGACTGACTCTGTGACAGCTAAAAGCTTGCCTCCACACTGAGATGAATTTATTAATCAATATGTCTATTGCTCAGAATGTAAGGGAATTCATTTAAAGCACCTAGGTCTTCTCTTATTATCTCCATAACTATTTTGGAGTTCATTTCTCTCATAATCAAATCTTCAGATCATATGTATTGAATATTAGGGAAAAAATTTTTTTTAAATGAGTAACCTTAATCTCTCTTTGTAATATAATTACATTGAGCTTGGGATTAATAGCTATTCTCTAGATTTAAAAATTCTTTTTATTTTTTCTCGCATTTTTACAACCTTCTTTTTTTTTTTTTTTTTTGGCCGCGTTGGGTCTTTGTTGCAGTATGCAGGCTTCTCTTGTGGAGCATGGGCTCTAGGCGTGTGGGCTTCAGTAGTTGCAGCACGTGGGCTTCAGTAGTTGTGGCTCGTGGGCTCTAGAGCACAGGCTCAGTAGTTGTCATGCACGGGCTTGCTCCATGGCATGTGGAATCTTCCTGGACCAGGGATTGAACCCGTGTCCCCTGCATTGGCAGGTGGATTCTTAACCATGGCACCACCAGGGAAGTCCCTCCTGCATTTTTGATGTATCATTTTCATACATTCTAACAAATCTGTCATACTTTTAAAAAATGGGCACAGGCTTTTCTTTCCTTATCTTGTAGTATCCTTTTACACATAGTTCACGTATAAGAGAACTTCCTACTTGGTTGCACTGATTTCTTTAAGTACCCCCCCAAAACACACACACACGCACACACGCACACACAGTTCCTCATTAGCATCATTTATGATTGTTTTGTCAGAAATTCTTCTGACCTGTATTCCCTGAATGTGTGGTTTTTGACTATGTGATTATCCTTCTTTTTCCCTTTGAATTTTAAAAGTCTAAGATACCAACTTTTCTTGAATTTTACTATTTGTTTCTGAAGACTTTTCTGTTTGCTAAGATTAAGCCTACCTTTACTGGTTTTCCTTTAGTCTATTCCTGGTGGTCCCTAATTTGCCAATTACGAATCACGGAAACAGGATAATTTTCTTCCTGTTTGAAGTTCTTAGGTTGAGGTTCAACTTCGCCAGCCAGTTCATCTGTTGGTCAAACTTTAGTTAACCTTTTCCTCATTGCTCCTCTGACTTCTAGGAGGTGAAATTGTCTTTTGGCAGAATTAGATTTCCAGTAGCTCTCTGAATAATTGAAATTTCCAATCCCTCTGTCATCTCTGCCAGTTTTGTATTGTGTATCAGGAAAGCATCATTCATACTTTTGATACAAATAAGCAGTTTTGATACAGATGAGCTGGAACTCTCCTTTAACCTCTCTCAGTTCTTTACCATGATTCTACCTTCAGGTTCATATGTTTCCATCACGTTGAAATCTTAACACACAACAGAGGCTTTTTTCCCTTAATCGGATCAGTTCCTTTGGATTGAGGTAGAGATTTCCTTATTCCTCCTCCCCTTTAAACCTTATCTTGGCAAACTTTGGTGATTCCTATGAAGTCCTGTTTACTCTCATATTAAAGTTTTAAACTCAAATTCTTGCTTATAATCTGTGCATTTAATATTTGGCTTCTTCAGGCCACCAGTTTTGTTTCTGACCTTTTCCTTGTGAGTTTTGGGGTACTTTTTCCACCATTATTATTCTTCACAGGGCTGTTAAATGCTGTAGCATTTGGTTTATGGTATTTTTTAAATTTCTTTTTAAAGTTCTGTTGTTTATTTCAGTTTAAACTGTCTTCTCAAGTCAGCACATATTCTTCCAAAAATGTCGTTTTTCCAGTGGGATGCATTCCGTCTCTTGCCAAGAGCCCACAATTATGAAATCTTAAATCTTATTCAAAAATAAAATTCTGCATTTGAACCATGTTTTTATAGCCAGCTATTCATTTCTGTGGTCTCCCTCTCTTTCGAAGTCACAGCCCTTAGGCAGTGTTCTGAACGTCTGTTGGTAGGTCTCCTCTGGGTTAACCATCTAGTAGTGCTGGTGGCTTCTGTTAAAATAGCTCCACACTCTTGCTCTATTCCCTTGAGATCACTCATATTCATCTGCTAAAACATTAAGTGAAGGAAGATTGTTAATATGTGATGTGGTATTAGATGAACCATGACGTCTCTTACAATTCAAAAATTGAGTTTGTATAATTAAAATCAGAGGGACCTGTGAATTTATATGTAAAATATTCATACATTATAACTTTTAAAAAGAGTGATACTTGAGTTTCATTCTTAAGATTTGAGATTACAAATCTGTCTTCAATTTAGCATTACTTATTGCTTATATACTATTTTTGAGTGTCCTTACAAGAGCTATATTTAGCCTAAAGGTGGAAACAACCTAAATGTCCACCAACAGATGAATGAATAAACAAACTGTGGTATATACATACAATGGAATATTACTCAACCTTAAAAAGGAATGGAATTTTAATGCGTGCTGCAGCATGAATGAACCTTATGCTAAGTAAAATAAACCAGTCAGAAAAAGGACAAACATTGAATAATTTTGTATAACTTGTATAACTTATACGAGGTACCTGGAATAGCCAAATTCATAGAAAATAGAATAGTGGTTACCAGAGCCTGGGAGTAGGAGGAAAGGGGAGTTATTGTTTAACTGTACACGTAAGATGGTTAAAATGGTAAGTTTTATGTTGTGTATATTTTACCACAGTAATAATAAAAGAACTATACTCATGTTCCTAAGTTGCCTGGCAGCATACTACTGTAATCTGAATTGCGTGGTTAGATGGATTAGTGAGTGTCACTGGGTTGGCACCAAGGTAATGATGTCATGGCCAAGTTTCTGAGTTTCCCTTCCATTAGCTATTGGAATTCAGGATGGATGATAAATGTGCTGGAAATCCTGCTCAGTGTAACAGTACATCCCAGTTAAAAGCAATTATTCAGACATAACCTTCTCATAGAAATAATTACATGTGGAAACCCATACCCTTAGATTGATGACATTTCCTCCTCAAAATATTCTTCGGTTTTCTCTGCAGGTGAATTTGTTGAGATATGGCCAGATGTATACCTTTGCTAACCATAATCTTCTCTCTGCTACACAGATATAAGTGCAGTTAGTGAAGGCCATGACCTTAGATGAAAAGCTTAAATGAAAGTCCTCAGGAACCTCTAGTAGTCTTTGTTACCCACAGATGCAACCATGCATCTGCTTAAAGACATTCAGCCACCATAGCAGCCGTAGCTTGTTCTTCATTTGATTTGGTTTCTTCATTGATGTGATTTTATTATTATTTGTTAATAATGCTCCCTTTTCCTTTCTGCTGTCAGAGTAGACTGAAGGCTGAATCATATACAGACACATTAAACGTGGAATTGGGCCCTCCATGAGTTCTCCTGGACCATTCTCTCGATCTCATCATCTTGTTGATGGTCATTATGTACAATATTGTTTCACTTTCCATTTTTCTTGCAGTTTCACCACTCTGATTGCCTCTCAACCTGGCTGCTTCATTTCATTGCCACTAACTACCTCATCTTCAGTCAGAAGCCTGAATTTCAGGATCTTTCAGGTAGATTGCTAATTAATGTTTTTGGAACGAAAAACCTTTACGTTCTTTGTTCTTAGATTTGGGACATAATTTGTAGGAATAGTAGTTTTTAAAAATAAAAAGTCAGTGCAAGACATTCCTTTTAAGTATGCAGTGTGGTAATTGAGGACACTTATAGTAACCGGTGTTTCATAAGAAGCTTGACCTGTGTTACACGAGAAGTTTCCTAATGATTGTTTCATAGCTCCCATCCATTTTTAAGTGCATTTTTTTCTGAAGCGGAGAGAGAAGGGGGCCTCACATGACATTTGGTTGTGATAAATGAGATTTGGTTTTAACCACCTAAGTCAGAAGCAAAATTTAAATAGTACAGCTTTTTAAATTTTCTTCTTAAAAAGAAAAAATTATCCCTAGTATATAGTTCTGTTGTACTGGTATCTCCTGTCTCTACAGGAGTCCACTATATCATTCGACAATAACAATTTTTTATTGATCAAAGAGTGGTGCAAAATTTACTGAGCAGAGAGTATACTTAATGTGATTTTTTAAGGTAAATTATAAAGATTAAAACCAATCAAAGGGTGAGCTTCTGAGTGCTGCATAAGATGAAAGAAAATGAAAATAGAATAGTCATCAAAGTAGACAGTTTAGATACAATGGTTTGCTTATGTTATTGCCTAGAATAGACCCAAGGAATAATCAAGATAAAGGGAGAAGGAATTTAAAGATCTCCTAGTCAAGTAGTTTCAAACTCTAAGTGGAGAAACCTCCTTGGTGATGATGCCCGCAGTTCTTGTGAGGTGGGGGCAGAGAGCGAGGTGGGTGGCGCAGAAGAGGGAGAGGGGAGGAGAGGCTAGCGCTCGCTGTTCTTGGACTCCTCCCTCCCACCTTCATCCAGAGTGGTTCCACTTTGATCTGCTGAGATCTTAGAATTCTATGTAAAATTTTGCTTGTAAAAGAGAATCTGCTGCTAGAAGAGGTGAGCATCTCTGGTTTCATTCAGCTGTTCATTGCATATTTAAGGAAACCAAGAAACAGACAGTTTTGGGCAGATGTATTCAGCCAGTCAACAAACATTGTATGCCTATTGGGAGGCTGTTTACATAGAGTTTAACTATTAGTGCAGAAGAGTAACATAATAAATCATAGCAGGACAATAGATATTTACTAACCATTTACTTTGTGCAAGAAACAAAGTTCATTCATAAACATAAGGCATACTTCCCCTTGCTGTTAGTTAGAAGGGGCATTCTTACACAGTTATTCTTTAAGGAGGCAATTAAAAATGAAATAAATGAACATTTTGATTTTAGGACCCCCTTTATTATGCCACCTGAGGTCACCTTCATTTGTAAAAGATGAGTCAGATGATTTTCTACTTACTATTTTGTGTAGATATGTGATACACATAGAGTACTATTACAACCTTGGGGGAAGGATGCTCTCTAAATCCTTTGAGTTATTAATCTTTATTTTATTCTGATACTTATACAATTGCCTATAAAGTATGTTATGACCATCTGGCACAGTGAGAAGCAGGACTCCAGGGTGTAAGTTGAGAAGGCAGGGTAAGAAAATGAGGCTGTGTCAGTGATTGTCTTATGTTCCTTTGATGGGAATTAAAACAGTATCCTGAGTGCTCTGATTTAGCGGTGCTTGTTCATGTCCAGGACCTGCTGTGATGTGTCCTTTTGGGCAGAGAAAAAGAAAGCCCCTGTGGGTAAGGGAGAATTTCATAGTCTATATCAGCAGTCATAAACTGGCAGTCTATGGGTTGAATGTAACTTGCTAAGGGATTTTATTTGGACCACATGGTATTATAATTTTTTTAGTGTCAGTATTAAAAATTGTAGCATGTCACATTTGAAAATCCAAATTTCTGGCTTCTTTTGACAAAGTTGGAAGATCTGGCTTCTCTGGGCGCATCTTCCCACATGGCAACAACCTGGAACTGAGCGGTGGCTACTCATTTAAAGGCGCGTGTCCTCTCCATGGTGCCATAGTCTCCTCTCCTCCCTGTTGCCTGACTCTTGGCCTACCTCACATGGTCACTTGAAATTGAAAAGGGTTCTTGTTACAGTCTCTTTACAGCTTCCTTAAAGAATTGCTCATTTCCAACTTCAAAAATCATCAAATTATTATTGGAATTCTATGAAATGTTTTCCCTTAACTGGGGAACACCTTCTTTAGAGGTGTTTAGAAATTTAAAAGTGAGACTGGAAAAGATCTCAGGTTAATGCTGGCACCGATACATCGGAACTCAGTGAAATAGTTCATTAAATACTAGGCATATTTTATATACTGGACTTCTATATGAAAACAAACAGCAATGCACAGGAATATGTTACCCTTGGCATTTATGGATTCGTTATTATCACAGTTTAATTTATCTCAATATTATGTTATATATTATATATTATGGAGTTTTTTGTCTCGTTTTGATTTTTGCTGGCTACCAGAGCTCATCTCTGACAAGTTTTCTCTGTTTTTTTGCTTTTGTTTTTTTAATCTTAACTGAGGGAGCAGCCTTATGTCACCTTTGCTCCCTAATGAAACCTACAACTAATTTCCCTGGGCAGCTAGGTTGTTTCTTCTGATCCAGGCCCTGCAGCCTGGATCAAGACCTTGTTAATACAAATTATAATAGACGGGGTCAAACAGTAGATGGAGAAGTGGAAACTGACTTAGCAGAAGCAAACCTAAGTGCTCACAGAAGGGAATACTGATGAGAAACAAACTGATTCACCCAGCAGAATACTGTAAAGCCTTAGAAATTTGAGGTACCTGGTATTTCAGAAAGCAGGATGAGGCTTGGGGCTGAAAGCCATAGGATTCGTTGAATGCTTTTGCTCCACTCCATCCCACCCAGGCAGGCAAGTGCTTCTCCATCATCATCACAGGAGTTTGGAGGTTTATTCCTGGATAAGTTAAACCAAAAAAGTTATAGAATCATGAACTCAGAGTATAGCTGAGATTGGGGCAAGGAGCTGGACTGAAAACGTAGAGATCATGTGAAAGTGTCACATTATATAGTAACCCTCCAGCCTTCTTCCCATATCCAGGTTCTGGAATTCTGGCAGCCGGGTATTTGACTCCCACCTTGACTACCACTTTGACACTCATACTCTGGGCATGAAATTGAAGCATCCTTCCCTGACCTCACATAAAAAACTGTAGGTGCAGTCATTTGAGAATTCTCTCAGTTAACCCAGTGGATGTCTGTTCAGTTGTGCTACAGTGTATTCCACCAGTCAGCAAGTCCTGCCCATGCCCAAAAGATTTCCAAACAGCTTTCTAGCATCTCACTCTTAAATATAAAGAGGCCAACTGAGGGTCAACAGATATTTGAGGCAGTGTCCAATGTGCAAGATGAATACCAAAAACAAAACAAAATGAATAAAAACAGAAGAGAAGGAACTTATAAGAACAAAGAGTAGAAGAAAACCTTAAAAAAAACCCTATAATTAATATCCTCAAAGAATAAGAGATATACATTCATAAAACAGGGATAGAATGTTATAAAAAAGAAACAATATTCATAGAGACAGAGTTTATAGAATGGTGGTTGATGGGACTTGGGGGAAGCGGAAACGGAGTTGTTTGACGGGTATCGAGTTTTAGTTTTGCAGGATGAAAAGAGTTCTGGAGATTGGTTGACAACAATGTGAATGTACTTAACACTACTGAACTATACACTTAAAAATAGTTAAGATTAAAAAAAAAGTTAAGGCGGAAAAACAAAAAAAAATAGTTAAGATGGTGAATTTTATATTATGTGTATTTTACCATAATTTTAAAAAAACATAAAATAACAAGAAGTTGCTCTTGAAAATTAGGATAGCAAAAATGGAACCATAACAAAAAAACCAAACAACTAAATAAATAAAAGAGTAGAAAGATAAAGGTAAGGAAATCTGGAAAGTAGGACAAAAAGGATGAAGAGACAGAGAATCAGGTTTTTTAAAAAAGTTGGAGGCTCAGTGCAGGAGGTGAAGTATCTCAGTAATAGAAGTTAATACAGGAAGAAAAAAGAAAAACAGTGCTGAGGAGGAAATTATCAAAGAAATAATAAAGAAGTTATCCCAGTACTGAGGAACTGGGTCAACAGATTAAAAGGCTCTGCTAAGTGCTCAGCTTAATGAATAACAAGGTCTATCACTGGGACGTGTAGGAACACCGACTATAAATAGAAAAATCTAAATGTTTACAGAATAAAAAAACCCCACAGATCACTTATCAGCGACCATGAATCTGAATGGTAGTAGAGTTCTTAACAGCCTTGGAAACTAGAAAGCAGTGGAGTACTGTCTTCAACATACTGAGGGAAAATTTTCAACCCAGAATTCCATACCAAACCAAATGATCTATTGGGTGTAAGGACAGATGAAAGACGTTTCATCACAAGCAAGGTCTCAAAAATACTTCTTATGCATACTCCGCTTCAGGAAGCTAATAAAAGTTGTGCTTCACCAAACTAGAGAAAACAGAGTGAAGAATCTGGAGTCCAGGAGTGGAGGGATCCAATGCAAAAGCATGAAGCAGGCATAGAAGGCAAGAGGGTACAGGGCTCTGAAGAGAGGGATCTCCAGGGCAGCACCACCACCACCCCCATAGGAATGCCTAGATCCTCTGATAACTGTGGCCCCGTGGAAAACAGAATTGAGAGGACTTCAAGAGTTTGGAAGGTTGAGTTAGCTACAAAGAAAACTAATTAAAGGAAAAAAACTAAAACAGTATATAATTGTGAATCACAGAATAACATAAATACTGATGACTGACTGAGGGGAGGGGAGGAAGTATACAGCAGAGCTTGGATCTCACCTATTACATAGGAAACCAATAGTTAATATCGAAACTTGATCCCAAATAAAATATATTCAATTAATATTCTTTTTCTGAAACTTTTAGTGGAAGAACGCAGTTTTGTTGAAAAGCACAGATGGCCATCAAATATGTACTTGAAGCAGCTTGCGGAATACAGGAAGTATATTCACTCCCGGAAGTGTCGTTGCTTAGTAATGTAACCCTGGAGTTTTTATATACACACACTTTTTCCTGTTATTATGAAGAATGGGGTACTTCTGGGTTCTAGGAAAATTCTTGTGACTGCGACCAGTATGGGAGTTAAAAAAAAAAATCACCATATAGCTTAATGTGCTTATTAGTTCTTATTGAAAAACACTACTATTATGATCTTAAAAGGGAACAAAATATACCATAGGCTAAAATTAAGAGTTCACCCGAGTATATAAGGCTGTGTACAGCTATTTTTCCCTTTAAGATGCCCTATTGGTTTAGTGATATTAATACCCCTTCCATTTAAGAAATGTTTAAATTTTTAAAAAATCATGTAGGATTAATACAGAAATTTCATCGTATCTGATTAATTGCTCTATTAAAATAAGGGCCTTTTAAAGACCCAGTAGGACTGTTTCTATAGTGAGAAATCTAGGAGAAGACTGATCAGGCTGAGATCTTAGGAATAGAAATTTGCCTAGGATTTTGAAAGTGAAGTGCTACTTCATTCCAAATCAATGACGGTGTTTGAACCATCATGGAAAAAAAAATCTGGTTTTTATCTGAACAATCCAGCTGAGCCACCTTGTCTCTCCCCTGGGATTCTGATTAGGTAAGAAATCTATAGAGGACTGGCTTTGTGGCCATGTAACCTGTGTGCTTACACAAGGCCCCCTGCTTAGAAGGGCCCCATGCTTGGTTCAGTGCCCTGCGATTGCCATCTTAAAATTTGGAATAATGTTTGAAGAAGGGCCCTGCATTTTCACTCTGTACTGGGCCCCCAGATTATGCATATCTCCTAGCAGGGTATGTTTTCTTGCTCAAACATTATTATCTCTGAAAGCAGAAAAGAGGCACTGATGTCAAGGAAAGAGAAGGAAGCTTGCTGAGGGAAGAGATCACATGGGGTTCCCCCCATGGGAAAGTCTGTACCGCCCATGGCCTCACTCCTCTGCCACCTCCACTGGCAAGTGAGAAATGCATCATGTTGGTTTCACTTTGTAACACTCACAATTCTGGCACTACACGGATGAATACTTTCTTGATCATTCTCTAAGACCAGGATGTTGGTAAAAGTGACTGACCAGTGTGACTTTAATATGCACTTATAAAAATGCTCATAGGAAAAGACGCTTTCTAGAGAATTTGCAGTCAAAGGCTCAAGAGTTTTTCTTCTTTCAGTATATTTACTAAGATTAGGATGTCAGTGGCTTGAATTGTGTGAATTCTTTCTGAGGACTGAAAGGGTATTTGATGAGGTATAGCATGAATCTTGTCCTTCAAGATTATCTAATAAGTTCAGAGAAAGGATATAAATCAAGACTTGTTACATGTAGAGAAAATGGTACTAAGATAGAGGACAAAATTATAGTTTCTCTTGTATCACATGTCAACAGAAACAGTTACATCAGAAGTTTGATTAAACAGTTTTATACCATAGTATAGACACAATACTATACAGTTAGTCCTTGGATGTATACCAACACTGTCAGAGTAAAACAGGAAAAATCCCCTACAAATATCTTACAAGAAACCTGATTTTAATTGGATCGTGTTGATAAATATTACTGGAATGCATTTTTAATTTTTTGTATTTAACTCACTTGAGCTAATCAACTATTGACAGATTCCACTTGACAAAGATTAGCATTGGAAAGAATAGATACTGTAGTAGATTTTTAGAAATTCATTCACATTTAAGGCCTTTTAAAATGCAGTGATAGCCTTTTGCTTTTCATAAGCATTTTCTTACCCCTGCATTAATTACAGCACTTAAAATTCTAAGTCAGTCTTAACTTTTAATCTAGGAAATTAAAAAATATAAGTTCTAAAGCAAAATATTTTCTTGAAAATACTATTTAACATTTCAGTAGACCATAGATAGTTTCTAGGTTGTTGGACAAAAGTGGAAGTTGGGTTTGGGAGCTGGTGCTCTGCTGGTGCTGCGCATGTCGTCTTTCTTATGAAAGTTGTTTGCCACCTGTGAGTAACTCAAACACCCCGATGTCACAGCTCTCCTGGGCTAGTCAGAACAGTAATCAAATTAGACTAGACTCTTCAATACCTTTGAATTAACTCAATTTAAAATAATAAGAATTTTTTTTTTAGAAAAAACCTTACAGACTATCTTAGAGAAATGAGTGCTTTTTCTGAGTTTTTCTAATTGAAAGATTATTTCTAGATGAATGTATGCTTTGTGCTGATCTCTGCTTCAATATATTTACCAATCATTTTAATTAGAGAAGATACTGTATGGTAGAACTAAGGCTTTTTCTTTCTGGGCCAGGTTTTCACCTTATATAACCCTTGTATACTTCTGACTACTCTGTATTCATATTGTAGAGAGTAGGCATATAATATAGAAGGTTCAGTAACATAGCTGAAATTCACCCTTTCTAATAAGCCAGCATGGTGGCTTCATATTGGGCAGAAGCAGAAAACTGAAGAATTGGATAAATTTGACTTCCAAGACAGCTGAACTTTTCAACTGTAGTTTTAAAAACTACACGACACTGATATAGCTAATTAGACAAAAAACATCCTCAAGAGTATTTTATTTAATTTAAGGCATCTGTTTAATTCAATCTTTAATAATTTTGCAAAGAAGGGTATGTGTGTATTTTAATATAGCCTGACATGAATTTATATGTTTTTAGTTTTAGTATTTAACATTTTTGTAACAAATAAACCTTTTTTTAAAACAAGTTCAACACAGTGTCATGTAGTTATTTTCACCTTGTTGAATTGCTGAAGTAACTTTGGGAATTCTGCCTTGTATTTCTCAAGCATAATTATGCTTCATGAAAACCACTATGCGTAAAATATTTAGAATGTTGTTGATATGGTAGATGTGTGTGATGAGATAAATTTATATTACCTTTAACAGCTGGTAGCAGAATTTCTCTTAACAAAAATAACTGCAATTATTTAGAAAAATGCTTTGATAATTATGTAGCCTAGAAATGAGCCCTTATAGGCTTTAGTGTTGGCTGGGGGCAAGACTTTTGAGAAATGGAGAAGCAACTTCACATAATAGAGGGTTGAGAATTTGGATCTTTCCAACAAAATGAAAAGGCAACCTACTGAATGGGAGAAAGTATTTCCAAGTCATATGTCTGGTAAAGTGTTCGTATCCAAAATATGTAAAGAACTCATACAACTCAATAGCAAAAAACCCAAATAAAAATATGCAGAGGTTCTGAATAGACATTTTCCCAAAGAAGACATACAGATGGCCAAGAGGTACATGAAGAGATTCTCAAGACCATTAATTTTCAGAGAAATGCAAATCAAAATCACAATGAGGTATCACCTCTCACCTGTCAGAATGGCTGTCATCAAAAAGACGAGAAATATCAGGTGTTAGCGAGGATGTGGAGAAAAGGGAACCATTGTGCGCTGTAGGTGGAAAGGTAAATTGGTGCAACCACTATGGAAAACAGTATGGAGGTTTCTCAAAAACTTAAAAATAGAACTACCATATGATCCAGCATTTCCACTTCTGGGTGTTTATCTGAAGAAGATGAAAATACTAACTCAAAAAGATATCTGTACTCCTGTGTTCATTGCAGCATTATTTACAATAGCCAAGATATGGGAACAACCTAAGTATCCATCAATGGATGAATGGATAAAGAAAATATGCTATATATATACACACACAATGGAATATTATTCAGCCATAAAGTATAAAATCTTGCTATTTGTGACAACATGGATGGACCTTGAGGACATTATGCTGAGTGAAAAAAGACAGAGAAAGACACATACCATATGATCTCATATATATGGAATCTTAAACAAACTAAAACCCCCCAAAAAACTAAGCTCATAGATTTAGAGAACATATTGGTTCTCTAAGGCAAGGGATTGGGGGAGTGTGAAATCGGTGAAGGGGATCAAAAGATGCAAATTTCCACTTACAGAATTGGTCATGAGGATATAATGTACAGCATGGTGACTATAGTTAATATTACTATACTGTATATTTGGAAGCTAAGAGAATAGATTTAAAAAGTTCTCATCACAAGGAGAAAAATTTGTAACTATGTATGGCAATGGATTTTTTTTAACGTCTTTATTAGAGTATAATTGCTGTACAATGGTGTGTTAGTTTCTGCTTTAAAACAAAGTGAAGGGCCTCCCTGGTGGCGCAGTGGTTGAGAGTCCGCCTGCCGATGCAGGGGATACGGGTTCGTGCCCCGGTCTGGGAGGATCCCATATGCCGCGGAGCGGCTGGGCCCGTGAGCCATGGCTGCTGAGCCTGCGCATCCGGAGCCTGTGCTCCGCAACGGGAGAGGCCACAACAGTGAGAGGCCCGCATACCACAAAAAAAAAAAAAAAAAAAAAAAAAAAAAAAAAAAAACAAAGTGAATCAGTTATACATATACATATATCCCCATATCTCCTCCCTCTTGTGTCTCCCTCCCACCCTGCCTATCCCACCCCTCTAGGTGGTCACAAAGCACCGAGCTGATCTCCCTGTGCTATGCGGCTGCTTCCCACTAGCTATCTAGTTTACGTTTGGTAGTGTATATATGTCCATGCTACTCTCTCACCTAGTCCCAGCTTACCCTTCCCCCTCCCCGTGTCCTCAAGTCTGGCAATGGATGTTAACTAGACTTTTTGTGGTGATCATTTTGCAGTATATGCAAATATCATTATGTTGTATACCTGAAACTAATATAATGTTATATGTCAATTATATCTCAATTTCAAAAAATTAGACCTTTCCAGGGTGGAGGAGCCCAGGTAGGAGTGGGAGAGAGATCAGGCAGCCATAACATGAGGATGGGATGTGTGCTATATAATACAACAACTCCCTAGAAGTTTCCTGAATTGTCAGTTAAGTCCCCTAAACCCATAAAGGCCTCCACAGTTCCATTGGAATTCTGTTCCTAACACAAATCTGACCTGGGAACATAACCCTTCTAGAAAACTCCCATTGCTTATTCAAGAACCTCCACAGTCCTCACTGCCAGCAAGGCCTTTCCTAACCTAGCCCCATCTTTACTGCCTTGACAAGTAGAATTGTCCATCCAGATGTCTGTGTACGTGCACACTTCATGCTCTTCCCATGGCTTGGGTTGTTTTGCCGTTTCCTGTCTACTTTGCAAATTCCAGCATATGCTGTAGAATCCCACTTATATTATTGTATCTCTTTTGCTTTCCATGACTCTCCCAGGAAGAATTAGTTGCTTCTGCATGTGTCTTTCCTTAGCTCTTTATTCATACCTTTCTTATGGCAGTTATTGCATTTTAGGTATTTACGTATTGGTGGGCTCTCTATGGTAATAACTTGAGGGCAGGTATCATGTCTTGATTTATCTTTGTGAGCCAGGTGGTTGGCTGAATGGGGAGTTGATGAACAGATAGACTGGAAGAGTGGTAGATCAGTGAGGGGTTGCAGAACACGTACAAAATGATCCTTGGGGACACTTCTGCCTGGGAGTCTCCATTGGAGGTTAGTGTGGTGCTCCAAGGGCAATGATGCTTCAAGGACAAAGGACGACCCTGCCTGAAAAAGTGTCAGCGTTACACCCTCTACCGGACTCTTAATCGCCCTCCCCACCATGTTGCGATGGTTACAAAATTCCTGAGCCCACCTGGGAAACCTGTCCCAAATAAGGAAAGGCATCCGGCCTGTCCCACTCCCACCCTATAGAAGGAAGGTATATGTGCCTCAACAAATCAGTAAACAAAATTTTCACCTCAGACCATTCTTTTGTTTTCTGGTATAAAAACTGATCAATAGCACATGTTCGGGCTCGACTCTCCCAGACTACTAGGAAGTTGGCCCACTGTTCTGGCAGTGACCCTTCCCTCTAATAAATTCTATCTTCTTTACATTCTGCCTTGTGTCTGGAAATTCTTTTCCAACCCACGTTCGGACCACGACAGTTAGCAGTGAGATGGGCTGTGGCGGACAGAAAAGTTCCTGCTGTGCGTAACGAACGGGAAACAACTCCAATGTTACACATAATGTTTAACTGCATACAAATAATTTCCCTGGCACGCACTGGCTGTGTTCTCAAAATCTTAATTGTCCTGCTCTACTGTCACAGCTTAATGTTCAGTAATGATCAGATTATTATGAGAGTATCTGAGATTCTCTTACATGTTCAGAGCAAAGAGCTCTCTTATTTACTCCTATTTAAGAAAATACAATTTAGTAGACACAATATATTACTTATTTTAAAGAATTAAGTGAAAAGGAGATGGGATCTCAGCCCCTCTTCCTCTGTTGGCAACTTGGACTGGAAAGTCCGCAGAACTCTTTAACTCAAAACTAACCAAAACTGAACCAGTAACTTCTCCTTAAAGGCTGAGCTTAGTCCTTCATCCAGGACTTAGTGCTTACCTTGTTTTGTTCACATCCAAGCCAAATGGTGCATCCTTTTATCTTGTTTCTTCTTCCCCTAGTAACTGCATCACCACTGAAACACTTTTCTCTTAATACTTATAACTCCTGTTACTCCAGAGTTCCCAGTGGTTTAGTCTCTGATGTGTCATGTTCAAGCAGAACAGCCAAACATTATTTAAAAGTTTTCTCATTCTTTTTATATTTTAGTGTTGTCATTTTGTGATAGGTAATATATTTACCTGGCTCAAAATACTACGAAAAGTATACTTTGGGAAGAGAGTTTTTGCTCCCATCTCTGTCCTCCGTCACCCCATTTGCCACATCCCCATAGGTGATCACCTTAATTTGTTTTTTATGCATCATTACAGTGTTTATTTATGGGAATACAGGCAAAGGAAAATGCATAGTCTCATCTTTCTCCCTATGGTCAACAGAATAATGCCCTCCCTCCAACATCCACATCCTAATCCCCCAGACCTGTGAATGTTACCTTTCATGGCAAAAGGGATTTTGCAGGCATGATTACGTTAAGACTCTGGATAAGGAAAAATTATCCTGAGTGGTCCATTTTGATCCCAAGGGCCCTTAAAAGAGGGAGGCAGTAGAGCAAGAGGAGAGGAGGCAACGTGGGGATGAGAGATTTAAAGACGCTACCATTTGAAGATAGAGGAAGGGGTCATGCATCAAGGGAGAAGGACTGCCTCTAAAGCTGGAAAAGGCAACGAACTGATGCTGAACCCTGGCCTCTGTGCACCGGCACCAAATTGAATCTCGGAGAGAGAGTTCTGGGTGAAGTAGAAGAGAACAGCTTTATTGCTTTGCCAGGCAAAGGGGGCCATAGCGGGCTAATACCCTCAAAACAGTCCCATACTGGGGTGGGGGGGTGCGGGTGGTGAGGGTGAGGGTTATGAAGAGTCTTATAGTCAAGGGGTGGGATTTCTGATAAGGATCAGGGTGCGTGCAGGGCCTGCATCCCTTCAATCTAGAGATCATCTGGCATCCGGTGGTCCCGTGATCTGTGGTTCTCAGGATATTGAACTGTGACCTTCTTTCTGGAATGAAGAATGCTTCATCGAGTAGTTAACATCTTCCATTTGTTGGGGGTTTTAGTTCTGCAGAAGAGCTCAAAGATATTGTTATGTACATCCCTTGAGGGGCAACCAGGACCCTGCCCCAAGGCTACACTGTTGTTTCTTGACTGCTCCTCCCTTCTCTCTGCATTCTCTCACTTCCCTGATTAGCAACTGTTTGAAGCTGCCCTTTAGAACTCAGGGAAGGTCATAGAGGCTGAATGAAGCCTATTTCCTACAAACAGGAAATAGGGGATGTAGAAAGACTTTCATGCCCTGGAGCCCCACTTGGTCCTGCTTGGTTTTAGAATTCTCCCTTCAGAGCCTACAGAAGGAACCAACTCTGTTGACATCCTGACTTTAGCCCAGTCAGACTGATTTTGAACTTCTGACCCCCAAAACTGTAAGACAATCAATCTGTATTGTTTTAAAGCCATTAAGTTTATGATCATTTGTTAAAGTAGCAAAAGGAAACAAATATACCCCTTTTCTTATATAAAGATGACATGAATTATAGCCTTTGTTCTCTTTAAGGAGGATTGGGTGGGTCCCAATACCTTGAGCATTAGTAATTCATTAAACCGGTTGTTCTCAAACTGTAGCTGTCATCAGATCACCTGAAGGGCTTTTAAAAACAGAACCCGGGACTTCCCTGGCGGTCCAGTGATTAAGATTTCACCTTCCAGTGCAGGGGGTGTGATCCCTGGTCGGGGAGCCAAGATCCCACATGCCTCATGGCCAAGAACCCAAGACATATACGGAAGCAATATTGTAACAAATTCAATAAAGACGGTCCACATTTTTTAAAAAGTTTAAATAAATAAAATAAAAACAGAACCCTGGACCCCAGCCCCAGAGTTCTGATTTTGTCAGTCTTGGTTGGGCCTTGAGAACCCACTAAACAATTCCATGTCTCTTGGGTCTGAAGCACCCAACTACTCCAGGGCTCCTTCCTCCATCAGTTTAACTTGACTTCTAGACCCATGTCCCTCCCTGTCTTCTTGATAGTTCTTCTGGCTCTTTCACCTTCCCTTCATTTTGCTAATTCTGCTTCATAAGAGTTTGACCAAAAGACCAGAGTTTCCCCCTGAGGCCTGGGCCTGTGGAGCAGTCAGGCAGAGCAGAGCTTCCCAGGATGATTTCTGCTGGTTGGGGAAGCGATGAGGGAGGTTTCAGGAGGTGGGGTCTCGACTCAGACACTCTCAGAATCACACACTAGGCCTGCAGGCCTCAGCTCGCACTGCTGTTGACCTTCCAATCTTCTGTCAAGCTTGGGATTTCTGTAGGCTTATGTTGAGTACTGGGCCTTTTACCCTGTTGTCCAACAGGTGATACAGGGCTAGGAATTCTCAGTGAATTAATGTAAAATTAAATTCTGAAAGGACTTAGAAACAGCCCTATATGCACTTTTAAACAGGAAATCTGAGTCCATCAATCTTTTCTGTTTATAATGACAGATTTTACTACTATCTCAGAATCTACATTTTTTCCTGATAATTGTCTACCTTTTTATTATCTTCCAATTTAAAAATATATATATTCACCTTCCCTGTAAGAATTAGAAACAATATTGGAGCACAATCATAAATAAATAATGTTTTTTACTCTGGAGGGCCTCATAGGACAAAGTTTGGTTAAACCGGTTTTGTGAGCCCTGAGGATTCTTTTTATAGGCAGCAGGTGACCACTGTCCCCTCACACAGGCTTGCATCCAACTTCTGAGTGCTTTTCTCTTCCTCCTCTTGAATGGAAGTATCTTGCTTTTGCCTGTTCTTTAGTAAGTTTAAGGCTATTGAAAAATAACTACAAACTCCTCAGTTGCAGTTTTCAAAAAATTAATTAATTAATTAATTTTTTTTTTTTGTGGTACGCGGGCCTCTCACTGTTGTGGCCTCTCCCATTGCGAAGCACAGGCTCCGGACGCGCAGGCTCAGCGGCCATGGCCCATGGGCCCAGCCGTTCCACGGCATGTGGGATCCTCCCGGACCGGGGCACGAACCCGCGTCCCCTGCATCGGCAGGCGGGCTCTCAACCACTGTGCCACCAGGGAAGCCCCTAAAATTTATGTAGACTATATTTTCCTAGAAATCTCTACTTCTCTCCCCAGGGTCACCTGGGTAACTGGACACATCACTGTTCTTGTGTCTTATGGCCCCTTTGTTGGAAGAGGAGTAGGGTGGGTTTTGTAAATTTATAGTGACTTTCTCTGAGGAATGAATTGCCTCAGAGTAAATTAGGACATTTTGGTCTAGAGTAAATACATACCAAAGTCCGTGAGAGGCTATGGGTAAAACCCCTGGTAATAGGGTAGAAAGGCAGATTACAGTGCTGCAATGTCCAGGTACGGTTCACATGCTTTCCTTGACTTAGAAAGAAGAAGTTAGGATAATTTCCTTTGCAAGAATTCAAACGTAAAGATGATCACTTAAAGTAGGTACCCACCACCACCACCAACAACAAAAACAACACTTCCTCTTTTATATCCCTCACTATTTTTCATGGATATGGTAAGAAAGGCTGATCTTGACCTTAGTATTAGTAGGCATCTGATTGCTTGTATTTTAATTCATTTTTATGTGTCTTTTATCACCATTTCCAGAACATAATAGTTGCTTCAGAAATGTCTGTTGAATATAATGGGGCACAATTGATGGAGAACCCAGCAGAGTTACTGGCCTCCAAGTTGACAGTGTTGACTGCTGTGGCCCAGGGGCCCCATTTCTGCTTAGGGACCAAGGAACTTGACCAGAGGTTTGGCCCCAGGGAGGGGCAGAGAAGTCACTCAAAACAGAAGCAGAGTGAGGCCCCACTCTCAAGGGACTTCAAGGGCAGGGCCTTCAGGGAGGGGTGAGTGTGGAAGGACAGGAGACACCCGAGGGATAACTTCAGGAGACTTTGGGGCTCGTGTCTTGCAGGCAGAGATGTAATCGAGTGAAATTTCTGTTACTTCTGTTTATAGGAACTGCATAAGCTGGCGAGGCTTGGGGAAATTGAAGTACTATTTATTATTTCAACATTACTATTTATTGCCCTTTTACTAAGTGCCAGGCATTTTGCATATGTTATTTCCTCTTCAGAAAGATAATATATAGCACAGAAAAGTCGTCTGGTGAGGTGATTAAACACCAGTGACGAAGCCAGATTGCCCAGATTGACTCAGATCCCGGCTCCACCTCTTACTGTGTGACCTCGGATAGGTGAGGTAGGCTCTCTCTGGGCTTTGCTCATTTATAAAATGGAGCTAATGGACGTAGCAAACTCATAGATTCACTGGGAGGAGTAAATGAGGTCATACAGGTAAAGGGCTGAAACCAGTGTCTCGCGCAGAGTTAGTGCTCTGTAAGGATTCGTATGATCACATTGTCCCAGCAATCAGCTGAGCAAGGTGCTCTCAGTATCTCCATTCTAGCAAGAGCACAGTGAGTGACGGTCTGAGGCCACGTAGTCAGTAAGTGGCAGAGCTGGCAGAACTCATACCTGACTGCAAAGCCCACATGCTCTACCAACTAGCAAACAGCCTCCATAAGCATCCTAAGAAAAATGTAAAATCATCCAGCTTAGGCGGGAATTGACGCTCCCTTTGAAGGTGTTGTAACACCGCTGGCTTTGTGCAATGTGGGAAAACAAATGGAGTCTGGACATGTCCTGGCTCCAAGGTCAAGGAGCCATCCAGGTCACCACTCGTCTCCCACCTGCATCCCCACCCTCCTCCCAGGACACTATTCCAAGGTCTAATCTGATCATGATTCTTCACATGTTATGATGGGTTAACGCACCACCCTGTGGTTAATATTTGAAGTTAAGTAACCTGAGACTGATGACTGGAAAGCAAACAGCATATCCTGGTATGAAGTGTCAGAGAGGAAGGTAGCTGGTTTCAGGGCACGAACGGCCAGGGAATGAGGTTTCTCTGTTAGTCCTCTTTCCTTTTAATCAATTTTAATTTAATTAGTTAACTTAGTTACTTTTAATTCTCATCGGAAGAACCCAAGCTGGAGAGATTTGCTTAGCCACAGGCACACAGCTAGGAAATGGCCTAACCAGGATTTGAACTCTGTCCATGTGGCTTCTACACCAGGAGAATCTATACCTGGAGCAGCAATTTTGGGTTCTTGGGACAGTTCCTCTAGGAAATGTGCAGCTTAACATGAACATTCTCTTATTAAATAGTACAACTGAAACGGATGAATTACATAAGCTATAAAATATGCCTGAATAAAATTATTTTAAAAAGAAAGGAGGAAAGAGAAAGGAAAAAAGGAATAAAAGAAGGGAGGGAGGGAAGGAGGAAGGAAAAATATGAGTAGCTAGAAAAATGTTTTCTTGCTGGTTTAATAACTACTGTAAACCAGTGACCTGGGTTCAGTGAAGCCCCACAGAACTGGATAAAAACTGGAAAACTTTGTTTCTGGGTAAATGCTTTGCATATGACCTTGTGAACTTCTTGCGAATTTATCTCCCCCCCCACCGCCTTCCTCCCTCCCCCTTCCCCACTGCATATCACACCCACTGTACAGCCTTGGGACAAGGAAATTCTACACTCCATGAAGAGCAAGTATAAACACCTTTTTGTGCGTATGTTTGCTTTCGGTAAAGGCATGCTTGCTGCAATCCACAGAGCCCTAGGATCTCAGACTGACTGAAAGAGTTTTGTGTTAAGGGTGCCATTTATACAGTTGCTGATGCTTAGGACTGTGTTGTTTACTAACACATCCCAGATGCTGATTTAGTACATCTGGAAGGGCTAAAGAGTTAGACTGGATTTAGGGCCTGGTTAGGCTCACCTGCTTATGACCCTTTGTGACCCATTCCCACATCATCCCTTCAAGTTGGAGGTGCCCCTCAGGGAGGCTGTTTCCCTGCCATCTATCCTTTGTTGTCCTCTTCCTATATCTCAGCAAAGGAAGAGAGATGCAAGTGTGTATATGTGTGGGGTTCGGTGAGTTTAAGAGCATAGTTTTTGTTTTAATAGACTTTTAGGGCTTCCCTGGTGGCGCAGTGGTTGGGAATCTGCCTGCTAATGCAGGGGACACGGGTTCAGGCCCTGGTCTGGGAGGGTCCCACGTGCCGCGGAGCGGCTGGGCCCGTGAGCCACGGCTACTGAGCCTGCGCGTCTGGAGCCTGTGCTCCGCAACAAGAGAGGCCGCGATAGTGAAAGGCCCGCACACCGCGATGAAGAGTGGCCCCCACTTGCCACAACTAGAGAAAGCCCTCGCACAGAAACGAAGACCCAACACAGCAAAAATAAATAAATAAATTTAAAAGAAAAAGAAAAAAGCCAAATTCTAAAAACTCTTAAAAAAAAAAAAAAAAAGACTTAAAAAAAATAAATTTATTTTATTTATTTTTGGCTGCGTTGGGTCTTCATTGCTGCACTCGGGCTTTCTCTAGTTGCGGTGAGTGGGGGCTACTCTTCGTTGTGGGGTGCAGGCTTCTCATTGTGGTGGCTTCTCTTGTTGCAGAGCACGGGCTCAGTAGTTGTGGCTCGTGGGCTCTAGAGCGCAGGCTCAGTAGTTGTGGCGCGCAGGCTTAGTTGCTCCGCGGCATGCGGGATCTTCCCGGACCAGGGCTTGAACCTGTGTCCTCTGCACTGGCAGGCACATTCTTAACCACTGCGCCACCAGGGAATCCCTGATAGACTCCTTTTAAAATTAATTAATTAATTAATTAATTAATTTTTGGCTGCGTTGGGTCTTCGTTGCTGCATGTGGGCTTTCTCTAGTTGCAGCGAGCAGGGGCTACTCTGTACTGCGGTGCACAGGCTTCTCATTGTGGTGGCTTCTCTTGTTGAGAAGCACGGGTTCTAGGCGTGCAGGCTTCCATAGTTGTGGTTCGTGGGCTCTAGAGCGCAGGCTCAGTAGTTGTGGCACATGGGCTTAGTTGCTCTGCTGCATATGGGATCTTCCCGGACCAGGGCTCGAACCCATGTCTCCTGCATTGGCAGGTGGATTCTTAACCACTGCACCACCAGGGAAGTCCTTAATAGACTTTTTTTTAGAGCAGTTTTAGCTTCACAGCAAGATTGAGAGGAAGGTACAGAGGTTTCCCATATTCCTCCTGCCTCCACACGTACATAGCCTCTCCCATTATCAACACCCACCCCCAGAGTGATACATTGGTTACAACTGATGAACCTACATGGATGCATCATAGTCACCCACAGTCAGTAGTTTACATTAGGGTTCACTCTTGGTGTCGTACATTCTGTGGGTTTGGATAAAGGTGTAACAACATGTATCATACAGAATAGTTTCACTGCCCTAAAAATCCTCTGTGCTCTGCCTGTTCATCGCTCCTACCCCCAACCTCTGGCAACCACTGATATCTTTACCGTCTCCATAGTTTTGCTTTTTCTGGAATGTCATATAGTTGGAATCATACAGTATGTAGCCTTTTCAGATGGGCTTCTTTCACTTAGTAATATGCTTTGAAGATTCCTCCATGTCTTTTCAGAGCTTAATACCTCATTTCTTCTTAGTACTGAAAAATATTCCATTGTCTAGACGTACCACAGTTTATTTTCAGTATCTTCTACTGAAGGACATCTTGGTTGCTTCTAAGTTCTGGTAATTATGAATGAAGCTGCAGTAAACATCCATGTGCAGGGTTTTGTGTGGACATCAGTTTTCAGCTCCTTTGCGTGATTACCAGGTGTGCATTGCTGGGTCACATGGTAAGAGTATGTTTAGTTTTGTAAGAACCCACCAAACTGTCTTCCAAAGTGGGTATGCCATTTTGCATTGCCACCAGCAAGGAACGCATTCCCGTTGTTCCATATCCTCATCAGCATTTGCTGCTGTCAGTGTTCTGGATTTTGGCCATTCTAATAGGTGTGTAGAGATATCTCACTGTTGTTTTAATTTGCATTTCAGTCTTTTATCAGATATGTCTTTTGCAAATATTTTCTCTCAGTCTCTGGCTTGTTTTTTCATTCCCTTCACAGTGTTTTGGGTGTGGCTGAACTACACTGACTCCACTTTGTCAGCTCCACCTTAAGCCCACAGTTGTATTGTCCTCTCTGCAGGACTGAGCTTTTGTCTACTCACAAGGAATGCACCCAAGCCAGCTAGGTTCCCTATCAACTTTTACCCTTTCCTTCATCTGATATGAAAACTGGAAGAATGCCTTTTGCTGAACCAGATGATAATGAGACCCCTGGTTCCTGTCAGTGAGGATGTGATTTTCCCTATTGGTCAGATTCTATTTTTAGCTTCAGCCCCTTTAAATTCCCCTGTACCCCTTTAGGCAGTGTGGCGTACAGCTGCTAATGCCTCTGGTTCATCAAACACCCGATCCTGTCTGTGTCAGTTACCCCCAATAAACTTCATAGTTACACTTTAAGGAATTGCCTGCTTTGTTTTTTGGTCTCAAAGTTCCTTCTCAGTTTGGAGGATATTATTCAATATCTCCACCTTCCAACACTTTCACAGAGCAGAATTTTTTAAAGTTTAGTGAAGTCTAGCTTATCAGTTCTTCCTTTCATGGGTCATGCCTTTGGTGTTATGTCTCAAGACATCACTATACCCAAGGTCATTTAGATTTTCTACTATGTCATTTTCTAGGAGTTTATAGTTTTGCATTTTACATCTATGTCTTTGATCCATTTTGAGTTAAGTTTTGTGAGGGATGTAAGATCTGTGTCTAGGTTCATTGTTTTGTACGTGGATGCCCAGTTGTTCCAGTGCCAGATGTTGAAAAGATTCTCTTTGCTCCATTGCATGGCATTTGCTTCTTTGTCAAAGATCAGTTGACTATATGTATGTGGGTCTATTTCTGGGCTCTCTATTCTGTTTCATTGATCTAGTTGTCTATTCTTTTGCCAATACCACATCATCTTAATTACTGTAGCTTTATAGTAAGTCTTGAAGTCTCATAATGTCAGTCCTCCAACTTTGTTCTGCTGTTGACTATGCTGGGTCTTTTGACTTTCTGTGTAAACTTTAGAATCGGTTTGTAAAATCCAAAAGTAACTTGGTGGGATTTTGATTAGGATTGCATTGAATCTATAGATCAGGTTGGGAAGAACTGACATCTTGATAATATTGAGTCTTCCTATCCATGAACATTAAATATCTCTCCAGTTATTTAGTTCTTTGACTTTTTTTTTGGGGGGGGGGCGCATGTTGCACTGCTTGTGGGATCTTAGTTCCCCAACCAGGGATTGAACCCAGGCCCTGGAAGTGCAAACGCTGAGTCCTAACCACTGGACAATCAGGGAATTCCCTCTGAGTTTTTTTAAAATCCTCAGGTTCATTTATGTTAAATAGGAAAGTGATTGACTTTCATATATTATTATCCTTGTATCCTGAAACCTTGCTGTAACTGCCTATTAGTTCTAGGAGTTCTTTTGTTGATTCTTTTGGATTTTCTACATAGACAATCATGTCATCTGTGAATAATGACTGTTTATTTCTTTATTCACAATTTGTATACCTTTTGTTTCCTTTCCTTGTCTTATTGAATCATCAAGAACTTCCAGTATGATGTTGAAAAGGAGGGGGACAAGTCTTGCCTTGTACCTGATCTTAGTGGGAAGCTTTAAATTTCTTGCCATTACATGTGATGTTAACTGTGGGTTTCTTGTAGATCTTCTTTATCAGATTGATGATGCTCCCCCCATTCTTAGTTTACTGAGAGTCTTTATCATGAATGGGTGCTGGATTTTTGTCGAATGCTTTTTCTAGATCTTTTGATATGATCATGTAATTTCTATTGTTTAGCCTGTTAATGTGATTGGTTACATTAATTGATTTTCAAACATTGAGCCAGTCTTTCATACCTGGGATAAATCTGCTGGATTGAGGTGTATAATTTTTTTTATACTTTGTTGGATTTGATTTGCTAATATTTTGTTGAAGAATTTTGCATCTATGTTCATGAGACATATAGGTCTGTAGTTTTCTTGTAGTGTTTTTGTCTGGTTTTGGTATTAGGGTAATGCTGGCCTCATATAATGAGTTAGGAAGAATTCTTTTCTTCTATTCTCTGAAAAATATTGTAGAGAATTGGTATAATTTCATCCTTAAATGCTTGATTAGAATTCACCAGCAAACCCATATGGACCTGGTGCTTTCTGTTTTGGAAGATTATTAATTATTGATTCAATTTCTTTAATAGATAGAGTCCTATTCAGATTGTCTATTTCTTCTTGTGTGAGTTTTGGCAAGTTATATCTTTCAAGGAATTGGTCTATTTCATCTAGGTTTGTGGGCATAGAGCTGTTTATAGTATTCCTTTAGTATCCTTTAAAATATATATATATATATATATATATATATATATATTTATTTATTTATTTATTTATTTTGTTGCACTGGGTCTTAGTTGCGTCACACGGGCTCCTTAGTTGTGGCACGCGAACTCTTAGTTGCGGCATGCATGTGGCATCTAGTTCCCTGACCATGGATTAGAACCTGGGCCCCCTGCATTGGGAGCGTGGAGTCTTTTCCACTCTGCCACCAGGGAAGTCCCTATTATCCTTTTAATGTCTATAGGATCTTTAGTGATGTACCTTCTTTCATTTCTGATACTTGTAATTTGTCTCTTCTCTCTCTCTTTCCCTCTCTCCCTCTCTCCCTTTCTCCCTTCCTTTTTTCCTCTCTCCCTCTCTTTTTTAAGTAACCTAACTAAAGCTTATTGATTTTACTGATCTTTTCAAAGAATCATTTTTTGGTTTTGTTGATTTTCTCTATTGATTTCCTGTTTTCAAAAATTTTGTTGATGTTTGTTCTCATTCTCATTATTTTTTTCTCCTTCTTAGTTGGGGTTTGATTTGCTTTTGTGTTTTAGTTTCCTAAGGTAGAAGCTTAGATAACTGATTTTAGATCTTTCTTTTCTTTTAATATATGAATTTAATGCTGTAACTTTCCCTCTAAGGACTGCTTTTGCTGCACCCCACAGATTTTGATAAGTTGTGTTTTCATTTTCATTGAGGTCAAAAATATTTTAAAATTCTCTTGAGATTTACTCTTGGACCCATGTATTATTTAGAAGTGTGTTCCTTAACCCCCGTGTATTTTAGGAGTTTCCAGGTATCTTTCTGTGTTGATTTCTAGTTTAATTCCATTGTGGTCAAGAGCACACATTGTATGATTTCTGTTCTTTTAAATTTGTTAGGTGTGTTTTATGGCCCAGAATGTAGTCTATCTTAGTGAATGTTCCATGTGAGCTTGAGAAGAATGTGTATTCTGCTGTTGTTGGATGTAGTCTACAGATGTTGATTATATCCAGTTGATTGATCATGTTGTTGAGTTTGACTGTGTCCTTACTAATTTTCTGCCAGCTGGATCTGTCCATTTGTGACAGAGAAGTGTTGAAGTCTTCAACTTTAATGGTGGATTCATCTGTTGTTCGTTGCAGTTCTGTCAATTTTTGCCCCATGTATTGTGATGCTCTTTTGTTAAGCACATACATGTTAAGCATTGTTATGTCTTCTGGAGAGTTTATCCCTTTATCTTTATGTAATGCCCTTCTTTTTTTTTTTTTTTTTTTTTTTTTGTGGTATGCAGGCCTCTCACCGTTGTGGCCTCTCCCGTTGCGGAGCCCAGGCTCCAGACACGCAGGCTCAGCGGCCATGGCTCACAGGCCCAGCCGCTCCACGGCACGTGGGATCTTCCTGGACCGGGGCACGAACCCATGTCCCCTGCATTGGCAGGTGGACTCTCAACCACTGAGCTACCAGGGAAACCCTGTAATGCCTTTCTTTATCCTTGGTAACTTTCCTTGCTTTCTTTTGATTAGTGTTAATATGGTATGTCTTTCTCCATTCATTTACTTTTAACCTCTATGTGTCTTTATATTTAAAGTGGGGCTCTTGTAGACAACATCTTATTGGGTCTTGTTTTTTGATCCACTTTGACAACCTCTGTCTTTTAATTGGTGCTTTTAAACCATTGACATTCAAAGTGATAACTGGTATACTTGGATTATCTATCATATTTGTTAAAGCCTTCTATTTGTTGCCCGTGTTCTTTGTTCCAATTTTTGTCTTCCATTTTTTTTCCTGCCATTTGTGGCTTTAATTTAGCATTTTATAGATTGTGTTTTTTCTCTTTCATAGTGTATTAGTTATACTTTTCTTTTTCTTCTCTATTTTAGCGGTTGCCCAAGTGTTTGCAATATACATTTACAACTAATTCAAGTCCACTTTCAAACAGCAATATACTGCTTCACAGGTAGTGCAAGTACCTTATAATAACAAAATAATCGTAATTCCTCCCTCCTGTCCCTTGTATCATTTCTGTCACTCATTTCATGCATACATAAGCATACATAAACTCATATATATGCATAAGCATCCATAATCAAATACATTGTTGTTATTATTATTTTGAACAAACTGTTATCTGTTAGATCAATTATGAATAAGAAAAATAAAAGTATTTTTCACTTGTTCCTTCTTCAGTGTTCTTCCTTTCTTTATGTAGTTCCAAATTTCTGACCTATATCATTTTTCTTCTCTCTGAAGAACTGTTAACATTTCTTGCAAGGAAGGTATGCTGACAACACATTCCTTCAATTTTTGTTTGCCCAAGAAAGTCCTTATTGCTGCTTCACTTTTGAAGAGTAATTTCCCAGTGTACAGAATTCTAGCTTGGTGGGGTTTTTCTCTCAACACTTTAAATATTTCAGTCCACTCTCTTCTTGCCTTCATGATTTCTGAGAAGTCAGATGTAATTTTTATCTTTGCTCTTCTATAAGTAAGGTGTTTTTTCTTCTGGCTTCTCTCAGGATATTTTCTTTGTCTTTTATTTTCTGCAGTTTAAAAATGATATGTCTAGGTGTAGTGGGTTTTTTCATCATTTTTTTTCTGCTTGGTGTTCTCTGAGCTCTCTAGATCTGTGGTTTGGTGTCTGGGGAAATTCTCAGTCATTATTGCTTTAAATATTTCTTCTGTTCCTTTCTGTCTTTCTTCTCCTTCTGGTATTCCTATTATGTATATCTTACACCTTTTGTAGTTGTCCCATAGTTATTCGATATCCTGTTCTGGGTTTTTCAGTATGAGATAGGAAGGGGGCAGGGCACAACATTTACAAGAATGACATAGCCAGAGGACACGACATAAACTGATTAGAACCAACTAGGTCCAAGATGGCGGACGAGTTGACTTCCACTAGACCTTGAGCCTCAGTATATGCTCTTTGTAACACATCAGCAAGCTAAACAACACACACACAGGTGCCATGACAGTTACAAGGCCGACCATAAAGGTCAAAAAGTGGGTGGTGGCCCAATTCCTGGAAATCCCCACGCCTTCCCCCAAATAGCCAGAATACTACTCCCACTCAATAGCCTATGAAATTACACACCCCTATAAAAACTGACAACCCCATACCCTGGTGCCTCTCTCACCTTCTGAGATGGCCCACACTCTGTCTATGGAGTGTGTTTCTCCCTGAATAAACTTTCTTTCACTTTGCTGTGGCTGGCTCTTAAATTCTTTCCTGCACGAAGCCACGAACCCACACTTGGCGGCCGTCCCAGGGACTCAGACATGACCTGGGATGTGACTATCCTTTCGCGCCCCACTCTCTTTCCTGCGTCAAGTATTTTTTTCTCTTTGTTTTTCAGTTTTGGAGGTTTCTTTTGAGACATTCTCAAGCTTAGAGATTCTTTCTTCAGTCTTAGTTTGGGCTGCTATAACAAAACACCACAGACTGGGTAGCTTATAAACAACATAAATTTTATTTCTCACAGTTCTGGAGTCTGGAAAATCTAAGATCAAGGTGTTGGCCCTTTTCCCGGTTCATAGCCTGCGGCTTCTCACTGTGTCCTCACATGGTGGAAGGGAGTGTTGTGGGATCTCTTTTATAAGAGCACTAATCCCACTAATTTACTAATTCACCCTCATGACCTAATTGCCTCCCAAAGGCCCCACCTTCTAACACCATTGCATTGGGTAGAAGGATTCTAACATGAGTTTTGGGAGGACACAAACATTCAGATCATAGCACATGTCAAGTGAACTAATGAGTCCATCAAAGGCATTCTTCATTTCTGTCACAGTGTTTTTGGTCTCTAGCATTTCTTTTTGGCTCTTTCTTAGAATTTCCATCTCTTTGCTTACATTGCCCATTTGTTCTTTCATGCGGTTTACTTTATCCATTATAGCCTTTAGCATGTTCATCGTAGCTGTTTTAAATTCCCAGTCTGATCATTCCAACAGCCCTGCCTAATGCTTCTCTATCTCTTCCAACTGTGGTTTTTGCCTTATAATATACTAGTAATGTTTTCTCGATAGCATGAGACAATGAACTGGGTAACTGCTGTTAAGTAGGTATTTAGTAATGGGGTGGTAAGATGTGTGGAAGGAGAGGAGCCTGTTACATCCCTTTGATTAGGTCTCAGTCTTTTTAGGGAGCCTGTGAGCTTCACATGTGCTTCTTGGTGCCCACACCCTGGGGTGGGTTGCCCTGTCTAAGTAGAGTAGGGTGGCTAGAATGGAGTTGGGTATTTCCCTTAAGGAAGGCCAGAAGGAGCTGGAGTTGGGGTTTTCCCTTCCCCCAGGTCAGTTAGGCTCTGATAAAACCCCAGCACATTAGGCTGTAGTTAGAGAGGTAACTCTTGAGAACAGACCTTGTTAAGAAAGACAGAATGCTCTGGCTTATTTCCAAATGGTTCCTTTTCTGCTCCCCCTGCTTAAAGCATGAGGGCTTCCCCCCAGCACTAATTCTCATGTAAGTTGAGATTCTCGGTATTTGCCTGTCAGTCTCCCCAGTTTGGGGGGCACTGGTTTGCTCTATGACCTCACTTCTCTTATGGATCTAAGAAGAGTTATTGATTTTTCAGTTATTCAGCTTTCACTTTTTGTTAGGATGGAGTGGCAACTTCCAA
Source organism: Hyperoodon ampullatus (assembly GCF_949752795.1). Taxonomy (NCBI): domain Eukaryota; kingdom Metazoa; phylum Chordata; class Mammalia; order Artiodactyla; family Ziphiidae; genus Hyperoodon; species Hyperoodon ampullatus. The sequence goes on along the minus strand of NC_136917.1, from coordinate 98,711,147 downwards.
GCATCTTACACGCCAAATTGGAAACTGGAAGTCCTCAGTAGCATACATTTAGAAAGTTTATCAGATAAAAGGCCTGGACTCTCAAAATGAGTGCAAGTCCTGCAGGCCGGCACATCACGTAGCCCGGCATTTCCCAAACGCATTTGACCGTGAAGCCCCTTTTCTCGTGTACCATTTATCAACATGCCATGGAACCAGTTTTCTGAAGAACCTACTCTGAGGAACACTGAGCTCGAGCACAGTCCATGCTGGAGAAGTATCAAGTTGTTCCTTGAAGTTGTGGCTCAGAACCCAGAGGCCCAGGGAGGCCCTCCTTTGGTCATTCCATTAAACCAGGAAACACAGTCCCCTTTACAATGAAAGCCCTGGTTAAAGGCAGAGCGGTGCTGTGTGCTCCTGGAACCCTGCTGGGCTCGAATCCTGGCTCTGCTGAGAGCTCCTGGGCAACTAAACCTCTCTGCGCCTTAGTTTTGCCATCTGTAGAATGGAAATGATAATGACTAATGTTAGTTGGCTTATAGGGCTGCTGTGAGGATCACATGAGTGAAAACATGGTCAAAACTTAGAAAGTGCTTGGTACCCAGTGTGTGCAGCTGGGTCTTTGCAAGCTTCTTCCATCAGTGTACCCTGCAGACCCTCACATTCACCTGCTTCAACCAAAGGGGACACTATATAGCCTCTTTAAAATGCCTAGGAAACATGGGATAAAACACATACCTTGATTTTGGTATGAGTTAACCATTATTTGATACTACCTTTACACTGCAGCTGTTTTCTAGATTTTGATCTGTATAAGTAGGAAGATGGAGGAGGACCAGTGTTAGCCCTCTCTTTGGTACAGGGAACTAGTCTCCAATATTTCCAAACTTGTAGACACCCCTTTTTGTTTTCCAATATTAAAAAATGGGACAGGCCACAGCCTCTCCACATGTAGTCATTGTGCTTTAACCATCGACTGAGACGACAGTAATAATCAAAAGCTATTATCAATGTTAGGATGCTTTTTTAAAAAGTAAATGTTTTAAATAGATAATTATATGTACACGCAGTGATCCTTGAAATGAATTTATGTTTTATTCCCTGCTGCTGCTGCCATGTAAGGAAATAGATCAAGAAAACCTTTTATTTTTATTATTTTATTTTTTTGGCCGTGCCATGTGGTATGTGGGATCCTAGTTCCCCAACCAGGGATCAAACCCGGGCCCCCTGTCTTGGAAGCACAGAGTTTTAACCACTGGACTGCCAGGGAAGTCCCCAAGAAAACCTTTTAACTGGGTAAATCAATTATTCACCTTTATTAAAATATTAGAAAATATAGATGCAGTGAAAGATACATGCGATGGCACCTCTTTATATATACCCGTGGAAAATCAGAGTATCTGTATATTCTCTGACCCTCTCAGTAACCCTGAGACCTCTCCCCAGGTTCTGCAGGTCACAGGGTCCACTCTCCTGTAGTCAAAGAATAATCAGTGGAGAAAGGGTCCTCATACTAAAGACCATCCTTTTAGTGAGAAACACTTATCCCTCACTCCTCAAAATCTTACAAAGGGGGGATGTCCCTTCTTGTGCCAGCTCAGGGGTATTTAAGAGAACACTTTGCATCCATTGATCCATCCCTCATTTGGACAAGGGGAATTTCTCAGTTAGGTTAAGGACAGTCTATCAGCCATTGGACCTCACCTGAATGCAAAGAGTTTGGGGTAAATTGGCCTCAAAAGTGGCCTAAGAGGAGGGGCGAGGGAGGGAAGGATTGGGAGCTTGGCATTAGCAGATACAAACTGTATATATAGGGTGGATAAATGACAAGATCCTACTGTATAGCAAAGGGAACTATATTCAATATCCTGTGATAAACCAGAAAAGAATATGAAAAAGAATATTAATATGTGTCAAAAAAAATAAATGGAATCAGACTATAAAAAAAGGGAAAGTGGCTTAAAGTCACAGTGTACCCTCACTAGTGCTACCTGCCTCGGGCTTCCTGGATGGAGAGAAGAACCAGGGCCCCTCTCTGGTTAACCTGTGGTTTGTCTATCTGGGACCACCCACATTCTTCCCTTTCTGGAGGCAGCCTGAGACCCATCCTTTCCTTCCCTTGCACTCTCTTGCCCTCTCTGGCACTCTCCAAACATTCAGCGACTGTGCTTGTGACTGGGATCTTCCAAGTAGTGGGTTAAGCGCACTTAGAGTCAGTTTTGCACGTCCACTCTTGCCACACAGGGGGGGTTGCATTCTAGGTGTTGGGGGGCAGCCTGGGTGGCCACAGGTTCCAGCTGAGCTAATTTGGTCTTCCGGGGAGCTGTCAGTCCTTCATTCCTAGAGTGAGTCTTCTGGTCCCCGTAGTCTAACCAGAGTTAGAACCCAGGGCAGATTAGGTTAAAGGTCATCCATCCTCAGCCCTCAGGATGACTTGGAAGAATCATAAAGAAAGGCAGTGCAAAATCCCCACCTTCCCACCTTAAAGACAACTTGTAATTTTTTTTTTTTTTCGGTACTCGGGCCTCTCACTGTTGTGGCCTCTCCAGTTGCGGAGCACAGGCTCCGGACGCGCAGGCTCAGCGGCCATGGCTCACGGGCCCAGCTGCTCCAGGGCATGTGGGATCTTCCCGGACCGAGGCACGAACCCGTGTCCCCTGCATTGGCAGGCGGACTCTCAACCACTACGCCACCAGGGAAGCCCCACAACTTGTAATTTTATGTACAGACTATTCCAAGTTTCACAAGGCACACGACAGAAAACTAAGAAGGCATTTGCTCTGCTCTCTCCTGAGAAAGCTCAGCTGCAGGCGTCCAGAGGCTCCAGCCCTGCTGGGTGGGACGTAGGACCCGAAACGAGCAGGAAGAGCCACTAGGAATAAAATCCCAGGCGTACTAGGCGAGGCCCCCGAGAGGTTACGCGAAGTTCTGCGCTTTCACTGGCTCTGCGATACCCCTTCATCCCTCCTCCCCTCTTCAGCTCTGCATAGCTCACCAGAAAAGTCACCTGGGAACAGGAAACATAAATCATGTGTAAATAAGACCCGTGTTTAAATATCACTTATGCTTAAAGGGACCAGACCAGAATTCTCTTCCACTAATTAGGAAGATTAAATTCTTCCCCTTCAAATGTCCAATGTACTTAATAAGAAAAGATCACTATTAATATAGCAAAGGGATTTTAGTTAAAATACCTCAGCCCAATTCTTTTTTTTTTTTTTTTTCAGTACGCGGGCCTCTCACTGCTGTGGCCTCTCCCGTCGCGGAGCCCAGGCTCCGGACGCGCAGGCTCAGCGGCCATGGCTCACGGGCCCAGCCGCTCCGCGGTATGTGGGATCTTCCCGGACCGGGGCACGAACCCGTGTCCCCTGCATTGGCAGGCGGACTCTCAACCACTGCGCCACCAGGGAAGCCCCTCAGCCCAATTCTTTAAAATATTTCCCAGGACCCACTAAAAATTGTTATGGCGCAGTGAATGAGGGAGCATGGCTTTCTCTTACAACCAAATGTCAAGGTAATGGCCTAATGATACCCACTGGGGATATAAATAGTGTGATCTGGGTCAAACTGATCACCCCTGGCTGTTGTTTCCCCTTAAGGGCCATCTTTGGACAACTTTGAATTGGGAAGAATGGCTGTCAGGTGTCCCGCTCCAGGGGCCAGGCTGGAAGGGGCAGACTGAAGGCAGTTATTAAAATGAGATACATGCGGGAGATGGAATCACTCGCTTTTTAAAGTAAACCAAAGGCATAGAGCTTTGGCTATGAAGTTTTCACCTGGTTATTCTTGTTGCGTCCCTCTGCCAACCCCGTGTGCCAACTTCTTGGTGCTCTTTGGATGACAGTCCTTTCTATCCCTGCATATCACACAGAATTACTCAGCAAGGAACAGACAGAAAACAGAAGATTACATGAGAGTCTGCACACTGACCAGGGGGCTGCCAAATCCCTTTCCCCTGCTTGGCAGCCAGAACCTGGTGGCACGCCTCAACCCCCACCTGGGAAACTGGAGAAACTGAACAGCTGAAAAGAAAAACGTCCAGGAGCTAACAGCTGGGTGGTCTGCAGCTAATCATTCATTTATTCACTCATTCATTCATTCAAACACCTAACAGATATTTATGAAGTACCTACTATGTGCAATCAGTCTTCTTGAGGCTGCAGATACAGCAGTAAATAAACAGACACAAATTCCTGGTCTCAAGGGGTTAGTGGTGAAGACAGATAGTAAATAAAGTAAATAAGCAAATTATACAACATATTAGGTGATAAATGCTATAGAGAAAAACAAGGAAGAGGGATAGAGAATGCCAAGTGAAATTTTAAATAGGGTGATGTGGGAGGACTTGCTGAGAAGGTGACATTTGAACAAAGGCTCTATGGTGAAGCCCACCAGTTGACAAGCCCAATTCATACACACACAAATCTTCCAACCAGGTTTTGGTGCCTCATTCTTAAATATTTATGCACAGCCAGATGGCAAATGTTCAATGCAGAACATTGGAAGATCTTCAAATTTAAACAGAAACAGAACATAGGAACTCAGAGATAATGCTGGAATCAGAAGACAGCTTTTTTAAAAAGCCCCAACTATAATTAATATCCTTTGAGAGAGAGAAGAAAAGATTGCATCCATAAAACAAGAACAAAAAAATATTAAAAAGGAAACAACTGAGAACAAGGAAAAATTCTTAGAAATAAGAAAAAAATCACAGTTGGAACAAAACCTCAGTAAAAATGTTTTTAAAAATCTCAATAACCTCAGCAAGGTAAGGTACTGCATTTATGAAGCAAAAACAATTCTAGAAAAAAAAAGAAACACTCAAATAATATTGAAGAGCTATTGAAAGTTAAAAACATTATCAGAAATTAAAAACTTGATAGAAAAACAAGGAGGGAAAAATGAGTAAATCCCTCAGAATAAAACAAAGAAAATAGGAGAGAAAATACAGCAAAAACTAGAGGACAAGTCCAGGAAAGCCAGTATTGGATTGCTAGGAGCTCCAGAAAAAGGACACAAGGAAAATGGAGGGGAGGAAAGTATCCATAAAATAATCCAATAAAATTTCCAATGGGCCTTTCAAACCTCCAAGTAACCACTAAAATGTATGAAAATAGACCCTCCCCAAGGCACATCACTGTGATATTTCAAAGGGAAGATTTTCTAAGTTTCCAGAATATAAAACAAACAAGAAAACCAAACAGGTCATCAAGAATCAGAACGGCTTCAGACTTCTTAACAGCAACACAAAGCCAAAGACCATAAGCAGTGTCTTCAGAGTTCCAGAGGAAGATGACTTCCAACTAGAAGCTCTATCCAGGTAAACTATCAATCAAATATCAATCAAATAAAAATATTTTTAAACAAGCAAGATTTCAAAAAGTTTACTTCCCATTCTCTTTTCCTTAAAACTTATGGAGGATATATTGTCCTCCAAAATGAACAAGACTAAAAAGAGAAAGATACAATGTGCTAATTTTCCTTTGACAGCCATTCTCCCCGTCTTTCTTTCTTTTTTTTAAGCATTTATTTATTTATTCAAAACAAACAACTTTTTATTGAAGTTTATTTGATTTATAATGTGTTAGTTTCAGGTATACAGCAAAATCATTCACTTATATACATATATATGTTCTTTCTCAGATTCTTTTCCATTATAGGTTATTACAAGATATTGAGTATAGTTCCCTCTGCTATACAGTAGGTCCTTGTTGTTTATGTATTTTATGTATAGTAGGGTGTATCTGTTAATCCCAAACTCCTATTTTCTTTCAATGTACACCTCCCTGAGTTTTAGCTGGGCAAGGGGCTTCCCAGCAGGGACACCACTGCCTAGTGTCACACACAGCTAACTTCTGGGCAATGGGATATAAGCAGAAGTGGTGCACACAACCCCTGGGTTGATTGTGATTTCAGAGAGCAAAGCCACCTGCTTGCCTCTGAACTCTTATGAGAGAAATAAGCTTCTGTCGTTATGTTTTTGTTACAGCACTTTAGCTATAACAAATACTTATGGGGTGTGGGAAACAGGAGATCCAACTCAGGATAGAGAGCAATGGAATCCCCAGGATGACAATGAAGGGAGATCCCAGGAAGAAAGCTGTGCTCTGACGTGGACAGCAAACAGTCCAGATTGAAGCAGTGAAATGCCCCATGTTGAGAGCTCAACTGTTGTCTTTTTTTTTTTTTTTTTTAACTTGAGGTGAGGCTGCTTAAAAGAGCCTGAAGCAGATCGTTATCTGAACTTAGTTTGCCTTGTGCTGATGACATTTCTGTTCTCCATGACACAACCTTGGCTAGTTGAGGGAGTATGGGCTTGCCACACTGCTATGGACGTGGTGTGCTTGGACCTGTTCCTGAAAGCTGGAGGCTGGCCATGGAAGCCGAAAATGCAGAGCAGCCCATTTCCATTACATATTTCTGGGGGATGCCCAGTACCTGTTCATACAATAACCTCCCCAGCCATGGTTGCCCAGTGTTTCCAAAGACTCATTTGGGAATACCCCTCTGGTAAACTCCCAGGGAAACAGAAGCTAATCTATGACTCAGAGCCTCTGTTCAGCTTATCTTCTCCTGAGGCCCTTCATCTGATGGTGAGAATATTGCCCTTTCCTTACACAGCTAGGTTGGTGTTTGCTATTGCTTTTCAAAACTAAAATGTATTGCTGAGGGATACTGTAGGAAGTAAAACTATAAAGGATCAGAATGATTACAACAAAATGAACTAGAGATCATCTCTATGAAGGGAGGAAGGGGAGGGGTACGTGGGCCTCTACAGTACGGTTTGTTGTTGTTTTATCTTTTGGCATGTGGGATCTTGGACCGCCAGGGAAGTTCTGGGCCTCTAAGGTACTTTATCAGTACTCTGGAAGCACGCTGTTATATGAGTGCTTTACTTCTTAACTTTGGAAGCAGATACATGGGTGTTCATTGAAATAGAACTATGCAATCTATATATTCTTATATACGTCTAATACATTTTACAGTATTTCTAAATAGCTTAAATACCTATGAAACTGATAAATGCGTGGCCAGGACTGGGGTTTGGGAGGGGTGGAGTAGTGTTGTAGTGTTGTTTGACATTTTAAACCACATGCATGTATTGCTTTGATAAAATAGAACCTCTGTGCTAGAAACTGGGCATATGAAGGTTTTTACGTCGAGGCTACTGCCTTTGAGTATTTCTGAATATGGCGAGAGACCAGTACAGATGATTAACTACAATACAGCCTGATGTTTTAAGATTACAGAAGAAGGAGCAATGACTTTTTTTAGTCAAGAGGCAGAGGAGAGGGTAGGTCCAGAGGGGAGAGTCTGTAAATCAGGCCTTGAAGGCAGGGTTTGAAAGAAGAACAAAGGATAAGAAAGGGTATCTCAGGAGGAAGGAACACAATGAACAAGGACACAGAAATGTGAAAGAAAGAGCAGGCAAGTGGTCTGGAGGTGATCAGGGACTGTGCAGTTTGCACACTGCACAGCCTCCAGGGGTGGCATTCATAGTGTTGTGCAGTGTGTAACCTACTCGATCATCCACAGCCATCTGGTTGCAGGGAGTGGTTAGGGTGCATAAGGGAAGGGAGAGGAAGCCACAACTACGAGAGTATTAGGAGAGAAATAGGAAAATGGAATGTGGTATGAAAAAGACTATTATTGAATCCTAAACATTATTCAATAGGCTAGTGTTGACATATTCAAATTATGAAATTTATAAAGTTACACCAACCGTTTATACTCAATGAAGGACAATAGCATGTGCCTGCAGGGGATGAACATGAAAAAACTTTAAACTGGTATATTCTGCAATAATCACATTCTTTAAGGTCTTGAGAATGTAGGAAAGAATTGGACAAAAATCACTGTGTGATCCATGGGTACTTCTTTATTAGAGAAGAAATTAACCATTCATAGTAGAGACTACAGAGGGAAATTAACTTAATCTTGCAATTCTAGAACAACCTTCACAATAAGGAATTCTTAAGTTTTCATAGAGTGAGGGGGAAAGAAAGGAGAGAGAGAAAATCATTTAGAACAGAGTTTCCCAAATTTGGCTACTTTCACAGACATATTCTTGGAGGTGGGGATACAAGTTTTCTAGGTAACATTTAAAACTTTATGTTTTACTTTTGTTTATAAACAAATTAATACACACTTGTTCACGATTCCCTGGACAACCATCTTACATAACAAGAGTGTTGCCACGTGATCATAGCATCTGCATTTATACCTCTGATCCCTGTGGCCCAAAATGAAGACCAACCGTGCTTAACTTTTCAGTGGCGTCTCTCAGACTGCATGCTCAGACCCTTCACGGAATTGTTGAATATTTCCTGTGAGATCTATGAGTTGTCACGGTTCAAAACACTGGTTCACGGCAGTGATTCTCACAGTAGGCGGGGGTAGGAGGTGGGGTGGGGATGGTGGCTAGGGAGATACCCTTTGAAAAAGCATATTCAGAATATCTATTGATTTCATAATACAAATTCTATAAAGTCAAACTCAACAAAATAATCTTTGGACAGTAGCAGAAAACCAACTATAGATTCAACCCAGGAGGTCTGGGGTATACTTGGTTGAGAATCACTGGTGTTGAGGTAGAGGAGCCCCAGCATGTGGAGAACACGTAGTAAGGAACATGTGCCAAAGAGAAGCAACATCTTTTGGGTCAGTGAGTGAATCCTAAGCATATCTTGTCTTTTTGGAAACCAAAGGGCCAATCCACAAGAAACCCGAGACACCCATCGAACTTCTCAGACCTGTTGTTTTGGGCAAGTTGGTCCCCTTTTAATACCGAGTCAAAAGAAGAAAAAGCTGTTTTTGCCCCCAAAATGCCCCCCACCCACTTTATTTGCGTTAACATATTTCAAACTTTTAAGTAAACAGTTGCTGTAGCTGGGTAAACGTAGCCCCAAGTCCATCCACCAGGAAGTGCTGTCGTTATCTGCAATGCCATCCAGCTCTCAAGGGGGATATCAGCCTGGGGTCTGCTCTGCTAGGAAAAAATACAAAGAATTGGATTTTCTTGGAAAAGATCAATTCCTTTCATTTTCCTTTCATTACCAGAACACTTACTCTTGCTGTTTAAGCATAATTGGTTACAGATGGCCTTGAGATGCAAGTTGCCAGTAGAATACTGAGAGCATAATATACTGAAGGACAATGCAGATAAAGAGACCTGGGGAATATGGCGGACTCTAGTGCCCATGCCAACATAGAGGTAGCTGGGGAAATGGTGTTTCCCACCTTCCCAGGGAAGTCGTAAGTTTTCTTTCATTTTCATCTAAGCCTAAATTGCTAAAGAGTGTTCCAGAAAAGGAAACATTTGGTACAGCAGTTAATTGGGTTTTGAGTGCTTTCGTGCATGGGGTGAGGCCAGAAAGCTAACCCAGACAGACACAGTGCTTACTTGAGGGGGTGACATTGTAGAATTGTGATTAAAAGTTGATAACATTGACTATTTTATTTCAAGGGATTCAGTTGCAGTTTTCAGACCTTGTTTTTTCACTTCCTGTTGCTATTCTGAGTAACCACCACAAATTATATGTACTCATTGCTCAAGGGTTAATTATTAATTAGTGGGCAATAAATGCTTTTCAAAGAACATTTTAAGCTGAACCCCTTTCTCCTTTGGCTAAAACAGAGTCTTTCCAGTTGTGAGTCAGTGCAATTGGCCTGCTTAGAAGCTAGCTTGCACTAACAAGAGCTGGGGGGAGGGGAGTCCATCAGACCCCAAAGGTATCTTGATTCCTTTCTGAAGAATTCATCACCCTATGGTTTTCCATTCAGTCAAAGATCTCCTTTAGGTTACAATTTTAGAAAACTTTGTTTTGTCATTTGGGAAGCCAGTTAGATTGAATTGATTTGCAGGGTGAACACAGGTAAAGCAAAAATTACCTTGATTTCACACTGCACTTAGAATAATCTAGGTTGCTTACCATGGCCTGTGTGCTCTGGTCCCTGCCCACATTTCTTACTACTTTTCCTTCTTTCTGTGCTTCACTCAGTCTGCTCTTGCTTGCTTTCAGTTCCTTGAATATTCCATACTTGTCACCGCAGGGCCTTTGTACTCGCTATTATTCCTTCTGCCTGAAAAGCCCTTCTGCTTCATCTGTACATGGCCGTCTCCTTGTTGTCAATCAGGTCTCAGCTCAACCAGCCCCTCTGAAAAAGGCCTTCCCTTACCACATTAGCTTAATTTACTCCCCATCCCCCTGCCATGTTCTATCAAATTATTCATTTGTTTCAGGAATTATTTACTTACTTGTTTTTGATCGGTCTACCTCTCTAGAATATAAGTTCCGTGTTATCTTTTTGTTCATCTCTGTATTCCCAGTGCCTCGTACAGTGTCTGGCACATAGTAAGTGCTAAATAAATATTTGTTAAATGAAAGTTGAGTGAAAAGCTTTCCTCCCATTGATTAAATTAATCCATTTGTAAAATGGGAAACTCATACATGATGTCACAGTTCCTCAAATCACCCCACATCATTCTTTCCCTAGCCAGAGTGCCTTCCTAGATTGTAATAAAACGTGGCAGTACAATTCCACCATCTCCCAGTGTTCCTGGCCCAGCGTCCCACCTGTCACTCACCTATAATTATTGTAGAGCTCCAATTTGCTTTAGCCGTGTCAACAGCTCCCCATTCTCATGCATATTTACTAGATCACTGCATCCACCTATGCACTCTTGACCGATGAAGACCCGAGGTACCTAAAAAAGCAAACAAGCCAGGACACTTAGAGAACATCATTATTAGATTAGACATTTTATCCTTCCTCTAAATATTTCCCATGATCCAAAGCTTTTCAAATCACTTCACAACCTCCTCATGTATACTCTTTCAGGGCAGAGATTTATTATAAGCATAACATTATTCATTCAAGAACCTTCTTAAGCCAAGATGCTTTTCAAATAGACTGTTCTGTGTGTGTGAGATTGTCTAACTTGTCAAAGGGATTTAAAAATTTTACACTATGTTTCAGGGAAAGAGTTTTGGTTGGCCGCAGCTGGACCACCCTGATTGAATTCTGATTTCTCTACAGCTGGGACCACACCTGAGCCCTTAAACTGAGCCATGCCAACCAGGAAGGAGTCTGTCTCTAAGTACAGCTGGAAAAGTATTTGCATCAGTTCTCTGTCTCTGATTTTAGACTCAGAGTTTATTAGAGTCGTCTCTCTCGTCTGTGAGCTCTGTCCTCAGCTAGGGAAGGGGTGGTGGTGTCTGAATCTCCTTCTCTAATACCTGGCCCATCATAAGATGTTTAAGTGCTGCAGCCCTGGGAGCGAGGACATGCATCTGCTTTGGTTTCACACCTGGCATGGGTGGGTGGCCCAGGGTCAGCCAGGCTGACACAGTCATTCTACCCACCTAACATGTTCATCATGAGTCAAACTCAGGCTCCCTCCCTGCTGCTAGGTAAGGCGTGTTCCAGGATTCTAGACGGCTCTTGGAAGGAGGAGAGAGGAGGAAGTCTTTTCACTGTGGCTCAGGCAAATTCCAGGCCAGGAGTGTTACAGAAAGGCTGACTGGCAGTGAAGAAACAAGCACAATGCGGGTACCCTGAGTGGTCAGGAGCAAGCAGGTCCTCTCCCAGAACACTAGGAACATACCAGAAGGGGCAGGAGAGGTGAAAGACAGAAGGCGGCAAGAATATTTTCAAAGCTTTTGACTTTCCTCAGAAGGCATAGTAATTCAGATGCATTTTTATTTTTATTTTATTTTTATTTTTTTAAAAAAAGACACATTTATTCAGCGTCATGATCAGACTATTACATTTAGCAATCAACAGCATGGGTGCAAAAAAAAAAAAAAATCTACATTAAAACCCTTTGTTGGAATGCTTTACACTTTCCACAGAACAGAAACTAAAATAACCTGTTATACAATTAGTCACAAATACAGTCCTCGAGTTTTGCCCATACACATGAGTATTGTCTAAAACATGTCTTCTTTGTAGCAGCTAGGCCCTGCCACCACTGTGCTTGGCTGAGTTCACAAATCTGTTGTAACCTGTAGCTTCCCTGTCACTTCTCTGGCTCTCCTCTCCTGCTAAGCTTTGTTTCCTGGCAGTAATCAAAACCTTCTGCCACTGCCATAGCTACTGCTGCTGCTGGAACCACCATAGCCACCTTGGTTTCGGGGTTTGGCAAAGTATTGGCCTCCACCACCATAGGGGCCAGAACTTCTGCCTCCAAAGTTTCCTCCTTTCATGGGTCCAAAATTGGAAGATTGATTGTTGTAACTGCCAAAATCATTGTAGCTTCCACCACCTCCAAAATTGCTTCCACTACCACCGCCAAAGCCACCTCCGCCTCCTCCGTTGTTATAGCTGTCACTCCCGCCATAGCCACTGCCCTGGTTTCCATAACCCTGTCCACCACTTCCATAGCCTCTGCTTCCTCCAGAGTAACCAGGGCCGCCTCCTCCATAACCACCATCATTACCAAATCCATTATAGCCATCCCCACTGCCACCATATCCACCACCACCACGGCTGCCACCAAAGCCACCTCGACCACTGAAGTTTCCTCCACGACCAAAGTTGTCATTCCCACCAAAACCACCTCCACGACCACCACCAAAGTTTCCAGAACCACTTCGACCTCTTTGGCTGGATGAGGCACTAGCCATCTCTTGCTTAGATAGGGCTTTCCTTACTTCACAGTTGTGGCCATTCACAGTGTGGTATTTCTGAATGACAATCTTGTCTACAGAGTCATGGTCATCAAAGGTTACGAAAGCAAAGCCTCTCTTTTTGCCACTGCCTCGATCAGTCATGATTTCAATCACTTCAATTTTCCCATACTGTTCAAAATAATCTCTTAGATGATGTTCTTCAGTGTCTTCTTTAATGCCACCAACAAAAATCTTTTTCACAGTTAAGTGGGCACCAGGTCTTTGAGAATCTTCTCTTGAGACAGCCCTCTTTGGTTCCACAACTCTTCCATCCACCTTATGTGGCCTTGCATTCATGGCCGCATCCACCTCCTCCACAGTGGCATATGTGACAAACCCGAAGCCTCTGGAGCGTTTGGTGTTTGGATCCCTCATTACCACACAATCTGTGAGCGTTCCCCACTGCTCAAAATGGCTCCTCAGACTCTCATCGGTTGTTTCAAAGCTCAAACCTCCGATGAAGAGCTTCCGCAGCTGTTCGGGCTCTTTGGGTGACTCTGACTTAGGCATGACGGCAGTGGAGGGGGGCAGGGGAGACGTTAACGATGCTTACTCGGCGGCGTCCACGAGCAGAAAGGAGTAATCTACCGAACGTATCTCTCAGATGCATTTTTAAATTGAGGTATAGTTGATGTACAATATAAGTTTCAGGTGTACAACACAGTGATTCACAATTTTTATAAATTATATTCCACTTATTATAAAAGATTGGCTATATTCTCTGTGTTATACAACATATTCTTGTAGCTTATTTTATACATAATAGTTTGTACCTCTTAATCTCCTACCCCTGTATTGCCCCTCTTCCCTTCCCTCTCTCCACTGGTAACCACTAATTTGTTCTCTATATCTGTGAGTCTGCTTCTTTTTTGTCATATTCACTAGTTTGTTGTATTTTTTTAGATTTCACATATAAGTGATATTATACAGTATTTGTCTTTCTCTGTCTGACTTACTTCACTTAGCATAATACCCTCTAGGTCCATCCATGTTGTTGCAAATGGCATTATTTCATTCTTTTCTATGGCTGAGTAATATTCCATTATATATATATATATATATATATATATATATATATATATATATACCCCATCTTCTTTATCCATTCATCTGTTCATGGACACTTAGGTGACTTCCATATCTTGGAAACTGTCAATAATGCTGCTATGAACATTGGGGTGCATGTTGAGATGAAATTTTTTTTTTTTTTAAGTGTGAGAGTTGAGAAAAAGGGCAGGATTATTTCAGGTAAGCCCTTACCTTATTTTTATTAAGAAGGGGGTCTGGGTGGAAGTAGGCTTTAAAACTTAAGGCCCCAAATTGGAAGACTCCTACACTCCATTGCTATGGCTATTTCCTATGTCCCGAGAGTGGGGAAGAGCACACAGGACTGTGTTCCAGCAGGAAAGCCTGGTAATGTCCTCCTCAGTCACGGAAGGTGACGCCTGTCCCACCTGCACTGCACGCCTGTGTAGGGACTTTGCAAATGGAAGTGCCATCAAGGCAACATTGCTTTTTTACTAGCTGAAAGAATATGCAGAAATATGAGGTCAGAAACCTAACTTTCCCCCTGGATCTGGCCATTATTTTAGGGAAAATAAAGCACCTCTCAAATTGCTGGGGGCCTTTTGGCTTCTATCTCCTCAGGAACAGTTGGCTGTGGTCAGTTGCAATGGTAAATAAAACAGAATCCTAATGTAATTCTAATGTAATTATAATACAGGGCTCCTTCTGTAGAAGCCTTTACCTAAATGAGGAAAACTCATCTGAGCTTTAAATAAGGACAAAGATGTATTCATTCTTGAACTTCTATTATTTTCAGAAAGAATTGAGCAATGGTCACTCCTCTTGCCACATCTCCACCTTTGGCCAGGTTGCTGGCCCAGGGGGTTTGAGTTCAGTTATTTGGAGAGAAGGCCCTGAGGAGTAAGGAGTCTTCTCCTTAGATAGCTGTCCTCAAACTTGAACCCTGCATCAGAACTGCAGAGGGCTTGTTAAAAACATACGTGTCTACTCCTTGCCCGCACATTTCTGATACAGGAGATCCGGGCTGGGGCTCAAGAATTTGCATTTTGACAAGTTCCCAGGGGATGCTGACTCTCAGAGGTCACATCTGCAAACCACTGGTTGGCACTGATAGTGGTTCATTCCTCTTGCGGTAACTGAGGCTTTGGGAACCCACAGGTCTACAGCAGCGCCCAGCCACCTGAGGCAGGCCCTGAAACATGATCAGGGCAGACTTCTGTGCAGACCATCTGGCACACAAGCTGGCTTGCCTGAGAGCTGAAAGGGCCCGTTGCCCTTACACCCACCCTCTAGGCTAGGCAACAGTTGGCTGTGGTCAGTGTGATCAGTTGGCAGCAGGACAGTGTGGGAGGCTGTGATGACAAAACAGGAAGCTGTTGATGCAGCTGAGGAAGGGAGACTCGTCCTCTGTGCCCTCCCCTCCTGGCCCATCCGCCTCTTCGGAGGAACTTGAGTCTGTTACTGCCAAGAAGCAGAGAACTGCCACCATAAAAGCAAGCTTGGGAATTCTGGGGCCCTTCCTCTCCTGGAGCTTTCTCCAGCCCCAGATTCAGCTAGGTGGCATCTCCTGCACTCTAGTGTTACTCAGAGGCTCCCAACACTGTGCAGCACCTCCTTGGCTACTCCCTGGTACAAGCCACCATCTTTTCTCATCTGAATTAACTGCTCTAGCCTCCAGAGGTCTCCCAGCTTCAACCCTCACCCTGGCCTTCCTGTAGTCTCTTTCCCCACAGCCACTGGAGCGACCCTTTCAAAATCAAGTCAGATAGGGTTATTCCTCTGCTCAAAACCCTTCAGTGCCATCTCATCTCCCGTCACAAGCACACTCCGTGTGATAGCTTGAAAGGCCTCGCCAACCTATACCACGTGATCTCTCGGACCTCATCTCCTCCTAACTCATAATGTTCCACCCATACAGGCCTCCTTGCCAGGCATACTTCTACCCCAGGACCTTAGCACTTGCTGTTCCCACTGCATGAAATGCCCTACCCCTACATTTCTGCATGCCTTGCTCCCTCACTCCCTTTAGAGATCTACTAAAATCAGTGAGGCCCTGATGACTCCATTTGAAACTGTACCTTGCTGCCTACAGCCCACCTGCCTTTCCTGTTTTTTTCTCCATAGCACACATCACTTACCACCTTCCAACATACTATTTTATTAATTGCATTTACTAGAATGTAAGTTCCACAAAGGCAGTAATTTTTGTTTGTTCTGTTCATGGCAGTATTTCCAATGTCCAGAAAAGTGCCTAGTATAGTAGGTGCTTAAAAATATTTGTTGTATCTAGCAAAATTATCCTTCAAAACCAAAGGAGAAAAAGACTTTCTCGAACAAACAAAAATTGAGGGAATTTGTTTCCCAAAGATCTGCCTCGTAAGCAACATTCAAAGACATTCTTCAGAGAGAAGGAAAATGATAGAGGTCAGAAACTTGGATTTACATAAAGAAAGAACATCAGGGAAAGGAATAAGTGAAGGCACTGATCTAGGAGCTGTGGCTATGGCGAAACCAAAACCAGTTTCTCCAAGTACATGGCCTGATAGAAGGCCTACGTTTCTGTAATCAATCAAGTCTTGCTGGGCTCCTACTATTTGCACAGCACACAGGCATCACAGGATAAGCAAGATAGCGACAGCTCTCAAGGTTTCCAGTCTCTTCTAATAGAAACCCTTCACTGTTCGGGATCATGAAGTATACAACTTCAAAGAGTTTGTTCTTCCCCTTGGAGGAATGTTATTCAGGACTCAAGAACCTGTGAAAAGTATTTTGAAAAATTCAAAAACAAACTTAAAAGACCACTAGAAGAAAAAGTGTTGCTTTACAATGAATTGAAAAAACAGTTGTTGAATGAATGCGTGAAGAGGTTTGTTTTTCCTGCTAGAGAATAGGTGCTGCCGGGCTGAAAGATGTAGCTCCCAAACCTGGTTGCAAATTAAAATTACCTTTTTGTTTTTTTGACAGGAGATAAACTCTATTTTCACTTCCAGATTTTTTGAGGTATAACTGACAAATAAATATGTGTGTATTTAAGGTGTACAATGTCATGGTCTGATACACATATACTACATTAAGAAATGATGACCGCAATCAAGTTAATTAACATACCCATAACCTCACAGCTACCATTTGCACGTGTGTGTGTGTGTGGTGAGAACACTTAAGATCTAATCTCGTAGCATATTGCAAGCATACAATACAGTATTACTAACTATAGTCATCATGCTGGACATTACATCCCCAGAATTTATTCATCTTATAACTCAATGTTTGTATCCATGTCCTAGGGATCTTTAAAACTACTGATGCCTGGCTGCCACCTCCCATATTGTGATTTAATTGGCATGCGGTGTGACTTGGGCATTGGGAATTTTTTTTTTTAAAAAGCTCTTCAAGTGATTCTAATGAGCAGCAACATTTGGGAACCGCTGGCCCAGAGGGATGCCTCACAGCGGGGGGCCACAGGCGTACTTACACTGCCCTGGTCTTCAGCTGACAGCAGGGGCCCTGGAAGCAATGAGGTAGCGTGTTTTGCCTCTTTCTGCACCAGAAGGCTGATTTCTGACTGGAGAGGCGGGGAGAACAGCCTCCCAGGCTTTACACTGAGAAGCCGGAAAGAACACGGTAAGTCAAACTAAACCTGAGCTAGGATATGTGTTTCTGCAAACGCTGTGTCCTAGAATGTGCGTCCTGAAAGGGAGTTTGGGTGAGCTGGTGGGACAGAACTTACCACCATGCCCCCGCCCCAGCACCTGAACTGATGCTGGGGAATCTGGTCAGCTGGCTATCTCGCCAGGAAGCCGTGGGTGCTGAGGAAGAGGAAGGCTGTTCACATAGAGAACAGCGGTTCTTAGGGTCCCACTGTCAACTCATAGCAAGAAGGGATTTAGCGGTCACCTCCTCCAGTCTGGTGCTGCAGCCAGGAGGTCCCTGAGAGTCACAGAGCTGGTGACTTACCAGGATCACACAGCAAACCATTGCGAGAGCCATCTGGAACTCTGGCCTCTGGACTCCCTAACAGGCCTGGAAACATCCCATAATTTAGATTAAGGAGCAATAATGAGCCGTTAGATTTTTCCAGTGGGAGGAGTTAGATAAGATAGGGAAGAAGGAGCGATTCAGATGAAGGTTAAAGAGAGCCTAGAGAAAAGATGGAAGGACAGCAAATCCCACTGGGCCCTGTGAACGCAAGGAGTGCACACGATTCTTGCGCAACAACAGAAACGCACCGATCACACTTGGCTCCTGCATCCCTCCTTCCACCCCAGCCCTGCAAGCGCAGACTGTCAGTGCTTAAAACAAAGACTCCAGATAGTTCCTCAGTGACTCCTGGGCAGCTGCTGGGCCCGCTGCCCCTGACGCCCAACACAGTCAGCTGTGCTCCCTCCTCTGATCTGAAAGCACCGTTGGCCGAAGTCCAGCCGCCCATTCAAGGAAGCAGTGTCCTCGCTTAGGCGCCCTCCCCCACCCGCATAGCCCTCCAGCCGCCTGGAGTGACAGACAGAGCCCTAGCGGTGTTCTAGAGAAAGGCACAGGCGTACCCCGTTCACAGCCCCGACAAGAAAAAGGAATCTGGGAGCCTCCTCCCCAGCCTTTTAGAAGGAAACCCCAGGCTCACCGTTCTGGCTCCCGTGAGATGTTGCAAATAATCTTGAATCTCGTTGGTGTCATGGTGGGCTGTGATATCGACAAATTCCAAAAGCCCTTGTTTAAAGGGCAACTGGCTGAGGAGCTCCTGGGCCCTTCTGCTGTAGGGGCAGGTGGGCTTGATGAACACAACTACCTTCCCAGGCTGGATTCTGCTGTTCACAAACACTTGAGCCATGCTCACAGGCTGCTATCTCCTGGGGAGGAAACCTCGATTGCAGGTATTGCTTGGGAGTAAAGCGGGGCCCCGGCCAGCTGGCTCTTATTTAAAGGAACCTCCCTGGAGGAGGAGTTTGCCCGGTAGCGTGCTCGATTTTTAAAGGGCCAGTCCTGAAGTCATTTCAGTCTGGAGTGATTCAGCAGCTAGAGTTTCGGAGGAACGCCCGCTGGTATGTCATCATCAGTAGCTATGTCCAGGGTGTCATTGTCCTCAGCCCTTTCAGGAGCGCCTGCTCTTGGGAAGGGAACAGAGTCACGTCACTCTTTGGGGAAGCAGAAAGTGTGCAGCCCAGCCCCAGGGAGGGGGCGGAGAAGGCAGAGTCAAACCTTTGTTGTCTCTGAGACACAGTTTCTAAAAACACATGCAAACAGAATCATTCAAGAAACAGAATGCGCTGAAATCTCTTTAGAAGAAGTGAACTTCAGATGGTGACTTTGTGTCCAGTCTTGCTTGGCCTGCACTGTTTGTCGTTGTCACTGTTTAGTGGAATTAGTTCCCCACTTTTAAACATCTGGAGATTTCACAAAAGAATCTGAACCCGCGACCTCTCTCTGAAAAGTCAGGTCGTCTTCATTTGTGGCAGCAGCTGGGGCTGAGGAGTTGTTGTTCTTTGGATAGGGCAGACAGCGGCTCAGGGATGCCACTGCCCGCCCCCCGCCGGGCTGGCTCATGCCTTCCAGACACCTGCTGTGCGTCCCTAAGCATTTCAGTTTGTGACCCTTGAACTGCACTTTAGCATGGAAGTGAATTCCAGCACAAACCCAAATTTCAAACTGCAGATCCAATGAAGGTCTTTTTCTCTGTTTGACCCTTTGTTTGTGACCCTTGGTTTTCACTGTTGTGAGTCTAAGGGGTGTAATAACCCACTTCTCACATTCACCTGAGTGTTGTAAGACGCTTAGGACCTGATGCTCTTCCCTGTGGTGCCCACGCTCCCGAGTGGGGCGAGCGAAGTCTTTTGTTCTAGGGCCAGTTCTGACCCCTCCATGTGCAGTAAGTTAATTAAACAAAGCAAGGAAAAAAGGAAAACCACCTCCTTGAAAAGGGAACTGTCCTTTTCCCCAGGAGGTTTTACACCGAAACTAGGGCCCAAGCTGGAGCTGCACACCTTCACTGATTGTGACGTCAGAATCCCAAGCATAGCATGATTGAGAGAAGGGAAGAAAATTGACTCCTGGAAGCAGCTCTAATTATTACTAAAATTAAATGGCAAAGCAAGAAACACAGATTCTGAGTCACAGAGAGGGACTAAGATACGAGATCTCTGGCACCAGAAAGAATGTGCTAGGGCAGGAGGCCTGAGGTGACCGGTCCACGTCAGGCTTGGGACTTCCCAACCCGCAGCTTCATTTTCTCCTGAATATGCTCCTGGCAGAGTCCTTGTCGTCTCTCTTCGTGTCGTCCTTTTGCTCGGACTCCTGTGGCCGGGCCCCTCGCTGAAGCCCGGGGCCTCCTCAGGGTCTTCTCTCCCGCGCAAGGGTCCACAGCACGCCTTGCGCCGGGCACTTCCCTCAGAACCGCTCTCTTCTCAGCGTCTGGGCGTAGCCTCTCCCGCTCTGCTGGCTCTTTTTCCTCAGCATGTGACTCTGGTCAAGTCTCTGCCTTGTTACAAACCACCACCACCACCACCTTCCATCTCCTTGACCCTGCTTTCCTGCCCTTCCCTAAAAGCCAAGTCTCATAGGACCTGCTGTTATGTTTGCCATCTGAACTTGACCCACCTCCCATCCTCTCCTCACCTCAGTGCGGTCTGACCTCCTTCTCAGCCGATCTGCTGAAACTCCTTTGGGCAATGTCAATTATGACCACCACATTGCTAAATCACCTTGCAGCCAGGTGTCCTGCCTGAGACCAACCCAGAAGTGTGGGCGTGGAGTTTCTGGTAAACTGGTGGAGGGAAACTCCCAAAGGATCTGTTTGCATAGGGTCCCTGGAGGGTTGGGTACCTGGGGCAGAGATCAGGGTGCAGGAGGAGAGGGCTTCTGTTGTCTGCCCTACAGGTGAGGCCCAGGGACTGGTGTCTGAAGCCTTAGGACAGATGGCCACAGGACACAGCTGAAGAAGGCCTTTTCACGAGACTTGGAACAGAAACAGATGGCAGAGAGGGGGGGTCTTCTCCACTTTTCAGAAAATGCCGTGGCTTCACTTCAGTGAAGAATTCAAAGCATAGAATACTCTGTTGCGTTAACATCATGAAAGTTTATAGCTTTGGCACATCAGGAGATGGAACCCATACATCTCGAGGGTATTTCAGGGTGGGCAGCCACCATGGGGGCTGCCGTCCTGGAGTGCTGTGGACATCAAGAGGGGGTGTGTGTGGAAGAGACATGAGGACTCTTCTTGGGCTTGTGCACCCCCAGGCACTCCCAGAAATACTGGGAAGCAAGGACTTTGGCAACAAGCTAGTGATCCATGTGAAATGTGAAATACGGGCTGTTACTATTAATGTGATCTCATTTGTACCGCAGGCTGATGAGGGCTGGGACAATCTGGCCACAAATGAGCATTTTTCAGGCTCTTTTGCTTACTTGCCCGCTTTGCAGGATTTGACCCTGTAGATCACTGTCCCTCCATTTCCCCTCCTCCCCCCAGCTCTCTTCTTTCCAATGTCATTTGCAGCTTGATCTCTTTCTCCTTCCTGTGTCTCTGGGTATTCTGTCTCAGCCTCTTCCTCAGGAGTTTTGCCGGCACATGGGGTACATCCTGGGGCTTGGTCCTCTTCTCACTCTGTGTACACCCTCCTTGAAAGATTTTGTCTGCACGCGTGGCTCCAGCTATCACCTTTTTGTTGATGAGCTCCACATTTATTTTTCTCATCCAGAACTCTTTCCTAAGCCTCAGGAATTGAGAGTTCATTGCCTACTGAGAAGACCCACTTGGGGTTCCTCAGGCATCTCAGCCTCTGCGTGACCAAAATGGAAGGCAACCTCCTGTCTCTTCCATCCCTGCTTATCCTCCCGGGAGGACTGTCATCTATCCATCGGCCAGGGCAGAAACCTGGGAGGCATCTTGACTGCTGCTTCTTCCCCTGCTCCCTGCTTTTTTTTATGCAGAGTGACCAAACTCTAATAATTTTGCCTCTTAACTAGCTCCCCAGTCTGACTGCCCCTGCCTTGGGCCAGCCCTCATCAGTGCTTTGCTAGATCTTGTTAGAATCTCCACCTTGACCTCATTGCCTGGCCTGACACGGCTGCTGGGATGATCTTTATGTATGTACATCCTGTCATGTTCTCTCTTTTTCTTAGGAAACTTCCATTTTTCTCTAGGATAAACTCCAGATTCCCTAGTGGGAATGTGGCCCTGTGTGATTGGTCCTCCCTGCCTTAGCCATGTCACTGCCTTTGCCCCACATTTCTCCGTTATCCCAGCTATCTCGAGTCTGAGCCATTGCACCTGCTCCCCTCTCTGTCCATGGTGTCCCTGACCCCCATTTCTGTGTGGCGGACTCCTGCTGGTCCAACACGACCCAGATCGTGGCTTGACTCCTCTAGGAAGTACCCCTGAACACAGGTCTCTTTTCCCCACTGGGTTGGGTGCCCCTCAGCTGAGCTCACACAACATGCTGTACTCTGACTCATGCCATTTCATTGTTCTTTTTTACTCCTTTTCTGTCATCTACAGTGAGCTCCCTGAGGGCAGGAAAAGAGCTTTCATCCCTATATTACCAGACTCCAGATGCACGCTGGTCCTTATCCATCCACCCATGCATCCACCCTACAAACATGAATCAGCTCCTCTGGGCCAGACACAAAGATCACATGCAGCCCCAGCCCTTAGGACTTTATAGTCTAGGGGAGACGATACAGACATGGAAAATGAACCCAGTGTTATAAAGCATTCTAGGTGGTATAATAGAAGTATGTATGGGCATGAGGGTGACCAAAAGAGGGTGGTCATTCCCGCCTGGAGGGTGCTTAGGGAAAGGTAGACAAAGATGAGCTAGGCTGAATCTTGAGAGAGGAGATGTTTTTGAGTCTACAAGGTAGGGAAGTGCACTTCAGGCAGAGGGAACAGGAAATGCAAGAACGACATAGAGGGCACTTGGTGTTAAGTGTAGTCACGTGTGAATAGAGCATTAAGGGTTCGAGGTGGGGAGAGAGGAGAGAGACAGCTGGAGAGCAGGTGGATCATGGGTGTCTTTTAACAAAGACAGTGAGGGGCAGTAATAGATATATTTTAGGCATGAGTAGATTTGCAGTTCAATGTTTGATGAATTCAGCATGTTGTGACATCTTCCATTTAGCACAAAGAGTGGCTAAATGCAATTTGACCACAGAAGGAGTGGTAGGGATGCTTTGAAGCAGGTAAACATTTAGGGTCCTTCAAGGCTCACCCTGGGACTGGTCCTGGCTTCCACAAGGCTTGGAGTGTGCAGAAGGGCAGCTCAGTGGGTGATGGGCTGCCGGGGTTCTGAGCTGCCCTCAAGACCTCTAGACTCATCATGGCTGCCCTTGGCCCTGTCTCTATGCAGCTGCAGGAGTTCAGGTGAATGAACCACGTTGCCAGCAACCCTTTCCAGCCTCAGACACATGACTATTCTGGTGTGTGGCTGTGCCCGTTTTCAGAGTCTATCTTGTTTGATGCTCTCTCTCTGGATCTCTCTAGATTTGACCTCAGAGCACCAATCTGACTCTCACCGTAGACTCTAACTCCAATTTGACCTCAGAAGACACTGATGCTGACTCTAACTGTGGTCCCTCACCTTCTACCTCTGAGGGCGGCTGCTCGGTGCTGAACTCAGAAACACTACAGCTCCCATTTACTATGGACCTACTGTGTGCCAGGCTCAGTGCTAGGAGCTTTACATACATCATCTCTAATCCTCACAGCGACTTTGAAAGGTAGATACTTTGGATCCCAAACTGACTAGAGGAATAAGGAGAGGGTCCCTGACTTGAAGGACTTGAAGTTCAACCAAGGTCAGGAGTAGAGGCTGCTTTCCAATAGGCTCCACCATATATTGGGAAGTCTCTGCAAAAGTTGCCACCTTTTCTAAGATCCAGGCTCAGTTTGATATAGCATGTCACCCACTGATACTGGTGCCTTGAGAGTCCCTGGGTCCCACTGAGGTTTCTTGCTATCATTTGAGCTCAAGACTGTATCCTTTACCTTTCCAAGTGTTTCACCACATGCAGCTCTTACTCTTTCGATTGGCTTCATGGGAGGGCTTTCTCTCCTCTCCTTAACCGAATCATGTCAGGCAAACCAAACTGAGCCGTTTATTAGGAATCTCTTTATTAGGGACAGCAGGAAGGAAGTGGCATTATGTTTCTCTCTTTTCCCAACTCTTGGTGCCAAGGTAGGACAGGGCATCTGGCCTGTCTCCTTTGGGATGGTTGTGACTGGGGAAAGATGAAAGGTGAAGGATTCCCCTTGGGCTGTGACTTGGATTCCCTCTAAGGGGTTCTAGGGTACTTTGAGAGAAAGCACATAGATTTAGACTTCAGAGCATCGTATAAACAAGCAAAATATGATAACTCCTGCTCTTATAGCCCCAGCCTCTAACCGGGTTTATCAGCTTGGATATTTTAGGTAGAAAGAAACAAAATACCCAGTTTAAACCAGTTTACATTAGAGGGTTGATTTTCTTGGCTATCAGGAAGTTGGAGGTAGGAGGCAGGCTCAGAGGCTCAGGGATCCAGGGCTCTGGGTGGGTGTATCTGAGATTCTCGTGGTCCTCCCCTCATGGCTGCAGGTTGGCTGCAGCTGGTCCAAGCATCCGTCCTCACATAACTGTGTTCAAAGGTAGGAGGAAGAGGGTAGCCCAGGCAGGGGGTGACACAGGTCACTCTCTGTTGTACGTGGCAGTCTGATTTTATCGACTAACACCCACCTTTCACCATCAAGAGCAGGGGTCTGCTTTTCACCGGTGCCTCCTTCCCAAGGTAGTTACATCGGAGGTGAAGGGATTTTCTGGACTAGTCCATCACTCCTGTGTGCTAGGATGCCTTTGGCTGTAAGGAACAGAAACCCCAACTCAAACTGGTTTAAATAATAATATTCAAAAAAACAAAAGTCTGAAGTAGCGCAGCTTCAGGGCTGGCACAGTTGAGAGGCCTCAGCTCCATTCCCCTGCCCTTATCCACGTGATGGCTTCACCCTCAGCCTGGCGGTGGAATCCCTCATCTCTGTGGACAACAGTGTCCAGAGGAAGTGAGAGAGGGTCACTTCTGAAGATTTCCCAAACCTCACCTGCTGGTGTTGGTCCACTTTGCCTCACAAGCTCATTCCTGACACAGATTAGCACAAGGAATGGAATGACCACACTTTTGGAGAGAGTAGGCCCATGCCTGGCGTGGAGACAGTTTAGCGTCTCCTGAGGGAGGGGGCCGTGTTGGGGAGGACTGGACTCCTGGGCAAAGCTGGGAGGAGGAAGGGGAACATGGACGTGGGAGAGGCAACCACTAGCTCCCAGGACAAACTTCTTGGAAGCAGAGAGCCGCCAGCAGGGACTTTATCTTGTTTAGTCAAACGAAGCTAAAAACACTGAAATAAAGGCTGACAGCTTCTGCTGTCGAATAGACAGTTGTATCCACTTTTTTGATACAATGCCTTCCAAGCCTAAATGTTTTCAGGAGTTTCAGATCTGTCACTTCCTCCTTTCAGAAGGCAGGTTATCAAAATGATATTTATCTGATAAGTATCCCCTCTGTATACCTGCCGTTTGCAGGTAGGAAAGCATCCCCTGGCAGGTTTGAAGGCTGTCCAAGGCCCTCCAGCGATAGACTTGGGATTCAAGCCCAGGTGTGTCTGAGCCCAAAGCAGTCGCTCTCTGCTTTGCTCTGCCCAGCAAAGCCCCCGGTCTTAGAGGGAGGCCAGCGTCAGTCTGGAAGGGGCCTCAAAGGCCACCTACACTAGCCCTGTCGCGTGCTGGCATCCCCGCCAGGGCATTTTTCTGCCATGCTAGTTCAGCCTGCCCTTGAGCCCCTCCGCGGAACACGCAGGGATTGGAATCAATGAAAGGAACGCTGGGCATCTCACACGGAGGGTGGAGCCTGCTCCTGGCTGTGAAGCAAATGCCCACGCCCCACCCGAACACAACTTTCAAGTAGGAGGGAACATTTGATACTTTCATGTGGATTATAGGGCCAGGACGAGGAAGAAAGCAGCAGTGTAGTGTGCAAGGCCATCATGTGAGAGACAATCACAGCTTTGCTTGTGAGAAAGAACATAGTGGTTCCAAATGGGAGTGAAGATAAAATCACATTGCCAGGCTTTTCTGAAAGCACACCCGAGCACATTTCTTCTTTCATATTGAAGTCTCTTAGCCGTGTCTCTCCCGCAGCTGGTGGCCTGAGTGCCAACTCACTCCTTGAAGCTCAGCTTGATTCCACAAAGCTGATAAAGCCCAGAAAGCTTAACTGGACCTATGGTGAACTCACCCTACAATGCAAATTAGACATTCCTGTTATCATCTAAGTTCTAGTCTAACTTTTATCTGGATACCTTTTGTTGATACACATCCACTCCCCTGAACAGTCTACAAGCTGGTTTTATTTCTTGCTAATTCCCTTGATGTCAGTACAAAAGAAAACACTGATGAGTGCTCAGCTTGAATACCCATCAGTGGGCACTAATTTAGTAATAATATAGGAATATGATGGAAGACTGTGAAATTTTTTTTAAGATTTTTTTTTTTGATATGGACCATTTTTAAAGTCTTTATAGAATATGTTACAATATTGCTTCTGTTTTGTGTTTTGGTTTTTTGGCTGTGAGGCATGTGGGATCTTAGCTCCCCAACCAGGGATCGAACCCACACCCCCTCCATTGGAAGGCGAAGTCTCAATCACTGGACAGCCAGGGAATGTCCCATGAAGAGGCAGACACATGTGAACTGGTTTGGGACAGTCTCTTATTAAGATGCAGCAGGATGGCAGCGGTACGCTAGCATCACTTGTGTACAAAGAAATGGTATGTTGAGTGGGACTTTCTTTTTACACTAGAATTGGGAGGCCAGAGCTGGGGGTGAAGAAGAGTAAATACTGCATCTCCTATAGAATGCCACCAACAGCTGGTGAGACTTCCTTTTCAGGGCTTGCCGAAGGATGACGGAACTGACCCTGTGATCAGCAAGCTCTCCCCACTACCTCCCCCGACCCTGGGGCCCTAGAAAAGAATGTTGGGTGTTTTTCCTTTTCCTCCTCCAAGCCAAGTGAGAAGGGCTCCAAGAGGAGCATTCTTGAAGATTGGCGTGTACCTGCAACAAGGGAGACTGGTACCTCACCTGCCATTTGGTCAGCTGCTCAGGTTGTCAGTACCTTGGTGCCTACCGAGGAGGGCAAAGAGCCTTGGGAGAGATGGCAGGGTCTGGCTCGAAGAAGATGTGTGAGTTTCCCCTGGGGTGAATGGACACCAGGAAGGGTGACTTCATTGAGCCGTCTTGTTGTAGCAGCAAGAACCTGAGGAGGTTGGATGAAGTTAACCTGCAGCTGGATCTCCCACACTGGGGAAGCTATGTGGGAGGAACTCTCTCTGAAGAACTTACCTGTGAGCCCCAAAGAGCCTGCATTAGGATGCTAGCCACTCAGAAAACATCACCAAGGGCTAGTGTTGGCCAGGGAGCTGTGACCATTCACAGGGAGAGGACCACAAAGTAAGCCACTAAGAGATATTTGCCTTCCTTCCCTCTTGTCCCTCTCAGTCCCCAGCCTTGAAAAAAGATGGGGAGAGATCTCATAGAGCCGATCATGTCCCTCCCGTGTCCACCCCAAGAGCTGGACTGGGTCAGGAGTGAAGGAGTAGATATGCCTGCTGCAGGTCCCCCAGCCAGCAGCGGGGGTGGGGTTTGAGCTGATATGAGATTGGAATTTTAAACTAGATTAGATGAGACTCCTAATAACTAGAGGCAAACAGAAAGCTATGGGATCTGTTCATCTTCTACCCACCCGGCAGAGGAGGGAGATTGGACAGAGTACAGTGATAAGTCACAATCAGTGAAAAATAAAAACACTCCAGGTTAGTTTTTTGCAGCTTCATATATCTGAATATGTATAGACTATCTCTAGAGGGACACACAAGAAATGGGGAGCAGAGAGTGACTCTTGGGGGTGACTTGGGGACTGAAGGCATCTCAAGGATGAGAGGAAAACCTACTTCCTGCATACCTTTTGTGCTGCTTTTTGTTTGCTTGTTGCTATGTACGTGTACGACACAAAATTGGCAGAAGTCATGCCAAAAGCAGTGAGATAGAACAGGAGTGGTGGAAGAAGTGGAGACAGGACCCTTAGATCTCAGAAACACTTGGCCAAGTTCATCTCTTTAAGGGAACGGGCTCACACTGAGGTGTAAAACCCAAATTCCTTTCTGCCCCAGCAGGAGTGGGGTATGGGGATGGTAGGGGCTACTCTGCACTCAGGTTGTTCCTGAGAAGCAGAAGATGGGGATGAATCTGGACGCTCACATACAAGCCACGTGCTGGAAGCAGCCTGTCCCAGTGGCAGGGCACAGAAGAGGGACTGCAGTGCACACAGCCCTCCACCTGCCCGTCCTGCAAGTGCTTGTCTAGAAAAACTCACAACATGCAAGGATGAGTAATCAAAAAGGAGCCATCATGACATCTATGTACAGACTGTGCAAGAGGAAAAGTCTGGAAGCAGGAAGAGAGGAAATGTCAACAAAGCATTCCAAGTTGTATGTATGAGGATTTTCCTTATGGCATTGTTGGTAATAACAACAACCCTAAAACCTGAGAACCACCCAAACACTCATGAATAGGCATTAATTACACAAATCATGGTAACCTGTATAACTGATTACTTTGAAGTCATTAAAACATGAGTTATATATGTATGTCCTAATATGGAAAGGTCTTCAAGATACATAATTTTTTTTTTAAAGAAGATGTTGGAGGTAGGAGTTTATTAATTAATTAATTAATTTTTGCTGTGTTGGGTCTTCATTTCTGTGCGAGGGCTTTCTCTAGTTGCGGCAAGCGGGGGCCACTCTTCATCGCGGTGCACGGGCCTCTCAGTATCGCGACCTCTCTTGTTGCGGAGCACAGGCTCCAGACGCACAGGCTCAGTAGTTGTGGCTCATGGACCTAGTTGCTCCGCGGCATGTGGGATCCTCCCAGACCAGGGCTCGAACCCATGTCCCCTGCATTAGCAGGCAGATTCTCAACCACTGCACCACCAGGGAAGCCCAAGATATATAATTTTAAGTGATCTAAATAGGCAATATGAGGACATATTGCAAAATTCTAATAATACAAGATGGTATTAGTAGACAGTGAAAGCAAAGTTGCTCCTTCACCCCCATCTCCCAGCTGCTTAGATCCTCTCACCAGGAGCAGCCACTGTTCCCAAATACGTGTGCCAGGATATATTACTGAACTTTTTAAAAAAGTGAGGTCAGAACAGCATGCAATTCCATTTGCATAAAATTTTAAAGTATATATATGTGCAGATGTGTGTATATAAAATATATCATATATATAATGCATAATATGTATATATATACACACAGTACAGTATATAAAAGCAATATATATTGTTTTTCTGAAAAGCAACTCAGGACCCTATTAATCAATCAATTGATTAGTTAATTTCTTCAATCATCTTTAGGAAAATGACTAGCAATCAGAGGAGGGTAGGGTAACTTGATCAAGTCAGTAGTATTTTATTTTGAAAATATTTAAAAATATAAAACACATTCTCCCTGTAAGAGTTTCAAACAATATGAAAGTATTTAAAGTCACAGTGATCACTATTCAGGTGGCAGTTTGAGGCCGACCCTGCCAGAAGAAGTAGGATGCCAGCCAAGAACCAGCAAGCACTGGTGGGACACTAGGACCCAGGCAGAAGTGCAGTGGTAAAGCTGTGGAAGGGCGGCGTCCAAGCTGGCCCCCGGTGACGCTGGCCTCCTGGAATGCATGTCCTGTGTAGTTCCATCTCACACTGCATAGGGCTGACCTGTATGTACCAACAGGATAGAGTGAAATGATGTGCATGACTTTTGAGTTAGGACATAAAAGACACTGTGGCTTCTTCCTTGCTCTTTCTTGGATCAGTTACTCTGCCTTACAACTGCCACAGTGTGAGGACACTCAAGCAGCCCCATGTAGAGGTCCATGAGGCAAAGAACTGAGGCCTCCAGTCAATAGTCATTGAGTGAGCCATCTTGGAAGTGGGTCCTCCAGCCCTGCTTCAGATGACAGCAGCCTCAGCCAACAGCTTGACTGCAACCTTGTGACAGACCCTGAGCCACCTAATTGTCCCTGGACTGTTGACCCTCAAACACTGTGTGAGATAATAAATGCCTGTTGTTTTAGGCAGATAAGTTTTGAGGTAATTTGTTGTGCTGCAATGGAGAACTGATATGAAGGCCTAGGCACCCTGGGCCTCACCCCACATGCAACAGGGGACTTGATAGTCAACTACTCCAGCACCATTTGAAGGTGGGAGTAGGACTTCTGCTAACACAGGGTATGTTCAGCCTTCAGCCTAAAGATCTTCAGAGCTGACATATGGGAAGGGGTGAGGCAGTTTGAGCCGTGTGTGTGTGTGTACAATATGTGGGTATGTGAATAAGTGTTGTTCCCTTGAGCCTTCCATAAAGGAAGAAAGGAGCCTGTTTTATGTGCCCTTTGCCCCCAGGGTGACTATGAATCCTACTTTAGTTATGGGACCTTTTTAGTTTTTTTTTAATAGACTTTGTTTTTTTAGAGCAGTTTTAAGTTTACCAAAAAATTTGAGAGGAAGGTACAGAGGTTTCCCATATTCCTCCTGCCTCCACACGTACACAGCCTCCCCCATTATCAACACCCGCCCCCATGTGTTACAACTGGTGAACCCACAATAACACATCATAATCACCCAAAGCCCATAGTTTACATTAGGGTTCTCTCTTGGTGTTGTGCGTTTTACAAGTTTGGACAAATGTATAATGACATGTCTCTACCCTTCAGAGTAGTTTCACTGCCCTAGGAATCCTCTGTGCTCTGCTTATTCATTTCTTCCTCCCAAGAAGGAGCTTTTTATTCCATGTTATACCTTCTTCATTGACTCTTTACCATATGCATGTATCACTTTTATGTTTAATTTTTTACTTATTTAAAGTAGTGATTGGGCAGTAAGGGAGTGGAGGAAAGCAGTGTAGAGTAGCCTTTAAAGAGCTTCGCCAGGAGAAAGGGAAGTGAGAAAGTGATAGGGTAATAGCTTAAGGAAATAGCAGGGCAGAGAAAAAAGTATCTTTAATATGAGGAAGTGTTGTGTACTTTTTTTTTTTTTTTTTACAGGAAGCCACCAGTTGAGGGAGGAAAATATAGTGAGAGAGTAGATGCTTGCTAGAGCAAGGTCACAGACAGAGCTGAGGGTAGGGGACAGAGGGCCAGGCATTGGAGTTAACCTTGGCCAGAAGGAGGGACACATCTTCAGGAGAACGCTGGCGTTGGGGGCCTCATGGGGAGTGGTTCTGGGGCTGAGGATGGGCAAGCCAAGTGGCAGCAGTGAGAAGCCCAAGGGACTCCAGACTGACACATGGCTGAAACAGCAAACGGTGGGCTCTAGGCTGGAGAGGAGGCAAGTGAAGCCAGGAAAAGATGGTGAAAGAACAGAGTGAGGAGGGATTGACGTCAAAATGAAGATGAAAAACTGGTTCAGTGGCAGAAATTTAAAAAACAATTTTTTTAAAAGTTATGCTCAGTGACAGGAAATTCAGGCTCATAAGAAAGCACTCGGTGGATGCTTGGCTGTATCACTAAATATGAGTAGCAATGTCAGAAATGTTGAAACAAAACTATGAAAGATCTTCAAACAGCAGTTTCAAGCCTTTCTTGGGAAACACAACTTTCCTTTGGCTAAAATGACCCCACAACTAAACGTGGTCTGTTTGACCAGGGAGGCGACACTAGAGGGAAGCAAACCACTGAGGCCAATTAGCTATCAATTCATCAACACATTAAATTAATCTCGTCAGACTACCAGCTGTACAGCACCTGCCTCTTACAGAAGTAGAAGCTACATTTATGCACAACTGGTTCTGAGAAAAATTCCTTATACGTGAGCTGAGATGCTAAAGGAAATGAGTCACTTAGGAATAGAGCATCTTTAATGGAAAAAGACAGCTTGTCCCACCCAGAGACAATTGCTGGGCACACGTATATGGAGCTGTCATTTGAAATGACTTGCCCAAAGTGCTTGAGGTAAAACTTAAATGAAGCTGAAACTGGAAAATAAAGTTCTGGGCTGACAGTAACTATTGAGCAACATTACCAGAGTGTTAGGAGATGAATCAAGAGGAAACACCAGTGTCTTAGCTGTTCCACACCCAGGAATCCTCCCTTTCATTTCTTTCTACCTAGCGTCCTTTCCCCATGTAACAGTTCTTAGGTTTCATGATTCCTCCGTAGGCATGGAGTTCAATTAAAGATAGACAAATGTTCTTCAATGGGCTTCTGATTAATGAATTTGGTCACATCCAAATGATGGAAGAGGATGCAATTGTTAATAACAACAAGGTATCTCTCTATCTATATCTATATGTGCTGAGGTTTCTAGGGTCTAAAAATCAAAGTGCAGAACCATGTGTATAGGACAATCTCCTTTGTATGAATATAAAAATGTGGGGTATGAGATTATTTATATGTATGTGTATATATATATATATATATATATATATATTTGTTTATGAATGAGATAGATCTATATATCCTAACATGAAAGATTTCCAAGTGAAAAATATATCAAATTTTAAAAGTTGCAAAATAATATCTATATCTTAAAAAATGATATATGTGCATGGATCCATGTACTGTTTATGATGGATATGTCCAGAAAGAGGGCTGGAAGGCTGTACAGCAAACTGTGGGTATGTGGCCTCTGAGGGGAGAGTGGCTGTGGGAAGGATGGTGCCGGTTTTCAGCTTTGCTCCGTAGACTTCTAAATTGTTTGCAACTTGTACAATAAGGATGTATTCATGTATTACTCAGATAAGAAAAAAAAAAAAAAGCAAAAAGACCAAAAGTTAAAACTACGTGATCAGGCTTCCCTGGTGGCGCAGTGGTTGAGAGTCCGCCTGCCAATGCAGGGGACACGGGTTCGTGCCCCAGTCCGGGAAGATCCCACATGCCGCGGAGTGGCTGGGCCCGTGAGCCATGGCCGCTGAGCCTGCACGTCCGGAGCCTGTGCTCCGCAACGGGAGAGGCCACAACAGTGAGAGGCCCGCGTACCGCAAAAAAAAACAAAAAACAAAACCTATGTGACCAACTCTTGATACTTTCCTGGGAAATTAGAGAATCAGAGTGTGGTGGTACAGACGTGAGGTGACACATCCCAGGTTTACTAAGCATGGCCTTGCTGGGAGCTGCCCAACAGAGGGTCATAAAAGAGAGAGGGACAGAGTTTGGTAGCATGCTAGGCCCAAGCCCCTCATTTCTACAGATTTGGGGACCACCAGAGAGCTGTGAGGAGACTGAGCTTGAAAGTTCATCTCAAAACATTGTGACCCCTCAGCAGCTATGGGGTAGTGGGGAGGGGAGAGACCTTATCCAGGTTGCTGAGGAGTAATTTCTCTACACTTTCCAGGAGAAGATGGAATTGTAGGGCTTCCCTTTTGGACTCTGAATTACTAAAAACACAACTGTTTTTGGAGAAGACAGATTGTCACCGTGTGGCTGGTGATGCCTGAGTGCTGAGGCATGAGACGGCCCCACTGGCCCTGCGATGTGGGCCAACACGTAGGGACAGGTGGCAGTGAAGGCCAGTCTGCTTATGATAGAAATAGCAGATGATCAGAAACTGAGGGTATTTTCTGATAATGAAACTGTCGAGATAGCCTCATCCACCAAAGTGCAGACAGCAGAAGCAAGAAGAACTACAATCCTGCAGGCTGCGGAACAAAATCCACAATCACAGAAAGCAAACAAAATGAAAAAGCAGAGGACTATGTCCCAGATGAATGAACAAGATAAAACCCCTGAAAAACAACCAAATGAAGTGGAGATAGGCAACCTTCCAGAAAAAGAATTCAGAATAATGATAGTGAACATGATTCAGGACCTCGGAAAAAGAACGGAGGCAAGGATCAAGGAGATGCAAGAAATGTTTAACAAAGACCTAGAAGAATTAAAGAACAAACAAACAGAGATGAACAATACAATAACTGAAATAAAAAATACACTAGAAGGAATCAATAGCAGATTAACTGAGGCAGAAGAATGGATAAGTGACCTGCAAGGCAGAATGGTGAAAATCACTGCTGTGGAACAGAATAAAGAAAAAAGAATGAAAAGAAATGAAGACAGCCTAAGAGACATCTGGGACAACATTAAACACAACATTTGCATTATAAGGGTCCCAGAAGGAGAAGAGAGAGAGAAAGGACCCGAGACAATATTTGAAGAGATTATAGTTGAAAACTTCCTTAACATGGGAAAGGAAATAGCCACCCAAATCCAGGAAGCACAGAGAGTCCCAGGCAGGATAAACCCAAGGAGAAACATGCCGAGACATTGTAGTGAAATTGACAAAAATTAAAGACAAAGAAAAATTATTAAAAGCAACAAGGGAAAAATGACAAATAACATACAAGGGAACTCCCATAAGGTTAACAGCTGATTTCTCAGCAGAAACGCTACAGGCCAAAAGGAGTGCCATTATATACTTAAAGTGATGAAAGGGAAGAACCTACAACCAAGATTACTCAACCCAGCAAGGATCTCATTCAGATTTGATGGAGAAATCAAAAGCTTTACAAACAAGCAAAAGTTATGAGAATGCAACACCACCAAACCAGCTCTACAACAAATGCTAAAGGAACTTCTCTAAGTGGGAAACACAAGAGAAGTAAAGGACATACAAAAACAAATCCAAGGGCTTCCCTGGTGGTGCAGTGGTTGAGAGTCTGCCTGCCGATGCAGGGGACACGGGTTTGTGCCCCGGTCTGGGAAGATCCCACATGCCGCGGAGTGGCTGGGCCCGTGAGCCACGGCCGCTGGGCCTGCGCATCTGGAGCCTGTGCTCCACAATGGGAGAGGCCACAACAGTGAGAGGCCCGCGTATCACAAAAAAAAAAAACAAAAAAACAAAAACAAACCCAAAACAATTAAGAAAATGGTAATAGGAACATACATATCGATAATTACCTTAAATGTGAATGGAGTAAATGCTCCAACCAAAAGACACAGACTCGCTGAATGGATACAAAAACAAGACCCATATATATGCTATCTACAAGAGACCCACTTCAGACCTAGGGACACATACAGACTCCAAGTGAGGGGATGCAAAAAGATATTCCATGCAAATGGAAATCGAAAGAAGGCTGGAGTAGCAATATTCATATCAGATAAAATAGCCTTTAAAATAAAGACTGTTACAAGAGACAAGGAAGGACACTACATAATGATCAAGGGATCAATCCAAGAAGAAGATATAACAATTATAAATATATATGCATCCAACATAGGAGCACCCCAATACATAAGGCAACTGCTAACAGCTATAAAAGAGGAAATCTACAGTAACATAGTAATAGTGGGGGACTTTAACACCTCACTTACACCAATGGACAGATCATCCAAACAGAAAATAAGTAAGGAAACACAAGCTTTAAATGACACAATAGACCAGATAGATTTAATTGATATTTATAGGACATTCCATCTGAAAACAGTAAGTTACACTTTTTTCTCAAGTGCACACGGAACATTCTCAAGGATAGATCACATCTTGGGTCACAAATCAAGCCTCGGTAAATTTAAGAAAATTGAAATCATATCAAGTATCTTTTCCAACCACAACATTATGAGATTAGAAATCAATTATGGGGAAAAAAACCCCATAAAAAACACAAACACATGGAGGCTAAACAATACACTACTAAATAACCAAGAGATCACTGAGGAAATCAAAAAATACCTAGAGACAAATGACAATGAAAACATGATGATCAAAAACCTTTGGGATGCAACAAAAGAAATTCTAAGAAGGAAGTTTATAACAATACAATCCTACCTCAAGAAACAAGAAAAATTTCAAATAAACAATTTAACCATACACCTTCAGGAACTAGAGAAAGAAGAACAAACAAAACCAAAAGTTAGTAGAAGGAAAGAAATCATAAAGATCAGAGCAGAAATAAATGAAATAGGAACAATGAAAACAGTAGCAAAGATCAATAAAACTAAAAGCTGATTCTTTGAGAAGATAAACAAAATTGATAAACCTTTAGCCAGATTCATCAAGAAAAAGAGGGAGAGGACTCAAATCATTAAAATGAAAAATGAAAAATGAGAAGTTACAACAGACACTGCAGAAATAGAAAGCATCATAAAAGGCTATTACAAGCAACTATATGCCAATAAAATGGACAACGTGGAAGAAATGGACAAATTCTTAGAAAGATATAATCTTCCAAGACTGAACCAGGAAGAAATAGAAAATATGAACAGACCAATCACAAGTAATGAAATTGAAACTGTGATTAAAAATCTCTCAACAAACAAAAGTCCAGGACCAGATGGCTTCACAGGTGAATTCTATCAAACATTTAGAGAAGAGCTAACACCCATCCTTCTCAAACTCTTCCAAAATATTGCAGAGGAAGGAACACTCCCAAACTCATTCTATGAGGCCACCATCATCCTGATACCAAAACCAGACAAAGATACTACAAAAAAAGAAAATGACAGACCAATATCACTGATGAATATAGATGCAAAAATCCTCAACAAACTACTAGCAAACAGAATCCAACAACACATTAAAAGGATCATACGCCATGATGAAGTGGGATTTATCCCAGGGATGCAAGGATTCTTCAATATATGCAAATCAATCAATGTGATACACCATATTAACAAATTGAAAGACCATAGGATCATCTCAATAGATGCAGAAAAAGCTTTTGACAAAATTCAACACCTATTTATGATAAAAACTCTCCAGAAAGTGGGCATAGAGGGAACCTGCCTCAACATAGTAAAGGCCATATATGACAAACCCACAGCCAACATCATTCTCAATGGTGAAAAACATTTCCTCTAAGATCAGGAACAAGACAAGGATGTCCACTCTTGCCACTATTATTCAACATAATTTTGGAAGTCCTAGCCACAGAAATCAGGGAAGAAAAACAAATAAAAGGAATAGAAAAAAATTGGAAAAGAAGAAGTAAAACTGTCACTGTTTGCAGATGACCTGACACTATACATAGAAAATCCTAAAGATGCCACCAGAAAACTACTAGAGGTAATCAATGAATCTGGTAAAGTTTCAGTTTACAAAATTAATGCACAGAAATCTCTTGCATTCCTATCCACTAATGGTGAAAAATCTGAAAGAGAAATTAAGGAAACAATCCCATTCACCATTGCAACAAAAAGAATAAAATACCTAGGAATAAACCTACCTAAGGAGGTAAAAGACCTGTACTCAGAAAACTATAAGACACTGATGAAAGAAATCAAAGATGACACAAGCAGGTGGAGAGATACACCATGTTCTTGGATTGGAAGAATCAATATTGTGAAAATGACTATGCCACCCAAAACAATCTACAGGTTCAATGCAATCCCTATCAATTACCAATGGCATTTTGCACAGAACTAGAACAAGAAATCTTAAAATTTGTATGGAGACACAAAAGATCCTGAATAGCCAAAGCAACCTTGAGAAAAGGAAACAACAAATGGAGCCTGAGGAATCAAACTCCCTGATTTCAGACTATACTACAAAGCTACAGTAATCAAGACAATATGGTACTGGCAGAAAAACAGAAATATAGATCAATGGAACAGGATAGAAAGCCCAGAGATAAACCCATGCACCTATGGTCAACTAATCTATGACAAAGGAGGCAACGATATACAATGGAGAAAAGACAGCCTCTTCAAAAAATGGTGTTGGGAAAACTGGACAGCTACATGTAAAAGAATTAAATCAGAACACTCTCTAACACCATACACAAAAATAAATTCCAAATGGATTAGAGACCTAAATGTAAGACCGGACACTATAAAACTCGTAGAGGAGAATATACACAGAACACTCTTTGACATAAATCACAGCAAGATCTTTTTTGACCCACCTCCTAGAGTAATGGAAATAAAAACAAGAATAAACACATGGGACCTGGTGAAACTTAAAAGTTTTTGCACAGCAAAGGAAACTATAAGCAAGATGAAAGAACAACCCTGAGAATGGGAGAAAATATTTGCAAACAAATACAAGGAAACAAAACAAAAGGAAATATGTGTTCCACATTTTTTAGCTTATTTTGGAACCCACTTTTCCTTCATATTTTCCTGCAGAGAAACCAAACCAAATAAAATATAATTATAATATCAAGGTCCTTAAAAAAAAAAACCAAAGATTTATTGAGAGGAGAATATAATAGAATAGCAGGTTGATAATTCCTATGTGGAGTTTTCTCTGGTGCAGGTAACTTCCCGTTCCCTCAACAGGAAAAATGCTCAGGGCTTTGTGTTCTGAGTTCCCAGATTCCCTTGTCTTGGATGGGGAAAGGGCCAGTGTCAGCTCTTTTGTGTTTTAGAATGCAAAAATTAGTTTTGAAATGTAAGGAGGAGCTGGAGGGAGTGAGGGTATGGGACTGAGCTTTGAGGGGAGGAAGAGGACGGCCTGGTTCCAATGGTAGAAAGAGGGTGGCGGATCTTGAGTAGCGGGCACCTGTGTGCCTCTCGCCATCCAGCACCCCAAGCTGTGATACACCCGGGCTGAATCAAGCGAATGAGGCTGTGGACACCTGGCAGTGAGCACTGACTGTCAGGACTTGGGGGCCTGGCCTAGAGGGGGTGGAGGCCACCAGAGGAGCCTGCAGGTGGAGCCAGGGGCTGGACATTGGGCAGCTTGCTGGCTACCATAATGCACCCAAGGCCCCTGTCCAGTGTTCCTGGATCCTGGAAACTTTAGAACCCTAGAGTTCTTTGCCGATCCCAAAGGAAGGGCAGGGGCAGCGTGGCTAGGGGTGAGTTAGATTACATTTTCTTTAGAGGAATTAAGAAATATGGCAATTTTTATGCTCTAGGGTAGTGGAGTGATTCCCACCACACACAGATTTGTTGGTAGATCATTGAGGAAGGGCATTTCATCCAGTGCTTTAAAGAAGCGGGTAGAATTGAAGTTTGGTGTGTGGAGAAAGAACAACAATGCATGAGCAGGTCCAGCAGAGCCAAAGGTGTGATGGGGGAGGCCTGCAGAGGAGCTCCTGGCAGCAGGTGTTAAAAAGGGACGTGGGGACCAGAAATCCCTACAGTTTTCTGTGGCTGTGGCTACAAAAACCTCCCCTGACTCCTCCAGGACACCTACAGTGAAGTTGAAACTTGTTCCCGATGCTTTTGGGTGGCTGGCTTCTCCTCCCCCTACTTCCTCTTAGAAATGTTTTAAAGTAACTCTGGGTCATTGTTACAAAAAATCATATAAAGAGACACTTCCTCTTATTCCTGGCCTCAAATTCCTCTCTCCAAATGCAACCGCAGTTCCCTGGTTCCTGGTTCCCTGTTTCTTGTTTCTGGAGATGGTTGTTTGTGAATTTTTTCTTAAGCAGTAACATACCGGCTCACTGTTCTGCCTTTGTTTTGGTCACATGACAGTTTATCTAGAGTGTTTGGAGCTCCAAAGCATCTTAATAATGCTACTTAGTATCCCATTTTATAAATGGACTCTAATACATTTAACCAGTTTCCTGTGGTTGGAGTTTGGGGTTGGTTCAGTCTAGTAGGACGGCTACAATGACTCTCCTTGTCCTGTGAGTGTATTCTTTCAGAGAGCTCAGGGCACTCAGAGGGGAATCCAGAGTCCACGGTGTTGCAGGGACAGCCAGCAGGGACTCAGAAACCTGAAGTCAGAGGACCAAGAGAGATTAAATGCCAGGGAATGGGGCTTCCTTGGTGGCGCAGTGGTGAAGAATCCACCTGCCAATGCAGGGGACACGGGTTCGAGCCCTGGTCTGGGAAGATCCCACATGCTGCGGAGCAACTAAGCCCGTGCGCCACAACTACCGAGCCCGCACTCTAGAGCCTGCGAGCCACAAGAGAAGCCACTGCAATGAGAAGACTGCGCACCGCAACAAAAAGTAGCCCCCGCTCGCTGCAACTAGAGAAAGCCCACGTGCAGCAACGAAGACCCAACGCGGCCAAAAATAATAAATAAAATAAATTAATTAAAAAAAGAATGCCAGGGAATGTTAATATTGGGAAACTTTGGGGCTTCTCTAGCCTGAGAATTAGAGATTTGAGGGATCCTAAAGAGATCTCAAGGACTGTTCATTCATTTTCTCCCTCCTCTGAATCCCAGGAGTCCCTTGACTAACCTACCCTAATGTGCCTGCCGTAGGGTCTTGAGAAGGAAGACTCACCTTTACAGTCCCTGCATCACTTACAGGCCCCCTAGAAAATATGATTGAATTGAATCTATCTTATTTTCTTGTGAACAGAAGTATAGCATCTACTTCACTGTTGATGTTTTCTTCCTCTGAATCTTCCAATGGAGAACTGCAGTCCTTGCAAAGACCTTCCATTTATCTCTGGGGAGCAGCAGAGGGTGTTTCACATGCCCTTAGTAATAAGCCCTTTCAGTGGCTGCTTGATGTCCCTGATACTTTTTACCTTCCTCCTGACTCTGGCTCCATCTCTTTTGGGCCCTGCTGC
This sequence comes from Hyperoodon ampullatus, assembly GCF_949752795.1. NCBI lineage: Eukaryota > Metazoa > Chordata > Mammalia > Artiodactyla > Ziphiidae > Hyperoodon > Hyperoodon ampullatus. The sequence goes on along the minus strand of NC_136917.1, from coordinate 98,670,994 downwards.
TGTTTTGCTGGGCTGAGCAGAAAGTTCCATACTTTCGACATCACCCTGACAGCTCTGCGCTGTGAGCCTTGCTTGCACAGATCCTGTAAGTCCCTGACATGCCACCATGCTCCTAACATAGGCAAACATAGGAGTGTTCAAGTTTGGGTGTGGTTCTATCTTCCAGGACTGGCTCAATGTTCAAGGATTTATGAAACCCAGTACCTCACTCTCTCATGACCTAAAAAGCAAATGGAAATTTCCTTGGGAGGAATAAGTGGGTGGTTGTGTAGACAGATGCTGAGTCTCCTAGTAGTTGAACATTGAGATGAGCAGTAGGGCGATGCCACCTTAATGGACTTTATGGATGATGCAACTTAATGGACCTTAGGGCCTCGTTCTGACACAGTAACACACCTGGCTATTGTTACTCATCTTTGACAATTCCACCCCTTGTGCAAGAAGAAATTGTTAGGAAGAAAGATTTACATAAAAGAAAGGTGAAAGAGAATTATGCAATCTCCATTTTTGTTTTCTTCTCACCTAGTGGAGTTCTGTGGCAAACTAGCAGAAACAGCAGGACCTGCTTCAATTATGTTCTGCCAGAATTTGCCAGTGTGCTGTAAGGACCAGCAGTGGTTCTGACTGGTTGGAGCCCATGCCATCTGAGATGTTAAATTTTTTTTTTTTTTTTTTTTTTTGCGGTACGCAGGCCTCTCACTGTTGTGGCCTCTCCCATTGCGGAACACAGGGTCCGGACGCGCAGGCTCAGCAGCCATGGCTCACGGGCCCAGCCGCTCCGCGGCATGTGGGATCTTCCCGGACCGGGGCACGAACCCGTGTCCCCTGCATCGGCAGGCGGACTCCCAACCACTGCGCCACCAGGGAAGCCCTGAGATGTTAAATATTTTAAATATGCCTGGGCGTATTCTGAAAATCATATTCAATATTACACAATAATTTTATATATGGAAAATTTTTAAAGGGGATTTCTTTTGCAATTCAAACTATAGGAAGTAACGTTTGGCAAATTCTTTGGTTGGTGATAGGTAAATGCAAAAGATAGAATGGGAGGGAAGAGACCACTGGGGACCAAACCAGAATTTGGGGTAGTGGTAGTAAGAATTTTTCACCTCTCTGATGGGCACATGGATGAAATAAATTTGAGAAACACTCAACTACTAAAAATATAGGTGATAGAGGTGATTCTGGCTAGGTACCAGTTGGGGTAATGCATGAAGGCAACCCCTATTATAGCTTCCCCACTGTATGTTGGCTGGAGAGCATGCATTTTCAGACATCAAGATTGAAATCACTCAGCCCTGTGGGCACTGGAGGTGCCAGTGGCCTTCCTGTGTCTCTCTGGGGTCCAGAGTATTCTTCCAGGACACCCTTGTTTGTTCTTGTCATTCTGTGCCTTTGGGCTTCCGTGCTGGAAAAGGACTTCCTGAAGCAGAGGTCCACGGTGGGACGGTGTGTAGAAGTTGAGAGCAGGGCTTCAGGGTCAGGAAGACCTACTTCCAGTCCCTCAGCTGCCACTGACTGGCCAGGTGAATTCAGGCAAGTGACTTTATCTCTCCAGCCCCAAGTTTCCTCTTTGGTGGACGGTGTTAGATTGGATGGTGTTGGAACCTCTCTCAGCGGAGAGACGAGGATTACATGAGATACTATCCTGAAGTATTCCCCACGGTGCCTGGTCCAGAGTACGTGCTCTGCTGGTAAGTGGTAGCTGGCACTGCTGATCCACAGGGGCGGGAGAGGGATGCTGGGAGTTTGGTTTCATGCTAGAAAGAGAAGGCAGAAATGTCAGGAAGGCTCAGGAAATCCCTGTTTAGGAACCTGAAAAGGGTGATGACCAGGAATAAAGACCATAAGAAAACTGTAAGACTTCTGAATCTTTGAAGTTTTCCCATTCCTCAGTATACCTCTAGTTCTAATGAAGAAGAAAATCTTTTTCCTGGTTTTCAAGAATGTCAAAGGTAGCTGGAAAGACAAGTCTGTCCTCTGTCCTAGGCCAAAGTTAGGAGTAGAGAAACTCAGGAAACAGAGTAGACAAAAAAACAAAAAAGGCTGGTATCCTGGGGCCCGCAGGAAGGCAGAAAAAGTAGCTGACAACCAGACAAGGCTCAAAATATGGCCCTGGGGGCTCAGCCAGCTGGAAGCCTGAGGTGCTTCCTGACACAGTGGCTCCTGGAAGCCAGTTTACCCAGGAACACTCCCTACCTGTGCTAGGTCTAAGTTTGTGGCTTACTACAAATAAATATTTACTTAATGAACATATAAGTGAATGGGCAAGTTAGCTTAGCCAATAGTTTCTGTTATTTAACTGCTCTCCAGCCCACCAAAGGCATCAGGTGTGCATTATCTGATCAACGCCGAGAGCAGCAGAGCTGGGCTGTTGAAGAGACCACACAGCTGTGGTTTCTGCCAGGGCAACATCCCTTCTTCCAGCAAAGAATCTATCTTTTCCTTTTGGGGAATCACCCCTCCCCTATTCTTGATTTGGGTTCCATCCTTTAAGACTCAGTTCTAGCAGGATGTGACTTCTGGTAAGTTCTTAAATCCTAATGCCAGGGGTGGTCATGTGACACAAGCTAACCAATCAGAACTAAGCCAGTATGTTCAAGGAGGGGCACATGATACAATCCAAGACGATGAGATGCAACTTCTGATACCTGGCGCATTGGGACACAGGTGCTCTCTTCCTAAGGCTTTAAGTTTGTCTGCTTGCAACTCTTGGAGTTTTGCCTTCCTTCCAGGAGAGCCTGAGTGAGGATGGAGGCCATCAGAATAAAGTGGAGACAAGAGAGGGAGAGATAAATGCCTGATGACACCATTTGAGCACCTACCTCTGATTGTGTGGATCCGCCCCTGCACTTTTCCATTGCCTGGGCTGGTAATTTCTCTTTTTAGCTTAAGTTGGTTTGAGATAGGTTTCTTTCACTGAAATACAGCAGGAAGCTGAGAGGGCACCTTCTGTTTTCACCAGTGGAGTAGAAAAGCAACATTGTCCTTTTCCTTTAGACCTGCATTATAGACTTCTCTTAACTTTTTAAGAGTTAATCTCTTCATGCTGACCCTTGGTTTTCCCAACTCATGTCTTGACTCAAGCTCTTGAAGCTAGTCTGAAATTAATTACACATCATGTAAACTAAGGGGAAATGAAGTTGGTGAGAGAGTATTTTACGAGATAGTTTTTTTTTTTTTTTTTTTTTGTCAAACGTCTATCAGTGTGTCCTCTGCCAAGGATGGTTCAGAGCCAGAGATTTAAGCCCTGGAGGAAGTGCTGCCTTCTTCACGGCATCTTTTTTTTTTTTTTTTTAATTAATTATTTTTTGGCTGCATCCAGTCTTCGTTGCTGTGTGCGTACTTTCCCTTGTTGCAGTGAGCGGGGGCTACTCTTCGTTGCGGTGTGCGGGCTTCTCATTGCAGTGGCTTCTCTCATTGCGGAGCATGGGCTCTAGACACACAGGCTTCAGTAGTTGTGGCTCGTGGGCTCAGTAGTTGTGGCTCGCGGACTCTAGAGCGCAGGCTCAGTAGTTGTGGTGCACGGGCTTAGTTGCTCCGCGACATGTGGGATCTTCCCGACCCGTGTCCCCTGCATTGGCAGGCGGACTCCCAACCACTGCGCCACCAGGGAAGTCCCTCATTGCATCCTGACAAAGAGTAACTAATAGCTTTAAGACAGTAAGTAAAAAGATGGAAAAGAAAAAAAAAACATCTGGATGATGGAAATGATGATTCAATTACTTTTCAGGTTCTAAGGGTGTGGTTTGGGGTTTAGTAGGTATTAAATGTGTTTTGCATCTGAGGCTCCATGTGTGTCTCTGGGAAGAGAAAATGTCTCTTAATTGAACCTGAGAGGCAAATACAAACTGCCTTTAGTTTTACATGGTTTGACAAACGTGCTTTTCTAAGCTGTGGGTCAGGTGAGATGTGGTTCTTTCTTGTCTACGTGGACACACTGTTCTCCCCTCTTTGGCATGTCCAAAACGTTCCTCACTGTGTGTGTGACTTTGGGATGGCCCCCAGTGTGCTTTAGTGCTCTCGTCTGTAAAACAAGCACTTTGGACTGGATCAGTGATTCCAACTTAAAGAAAAAAGCAGTGGGGAGCTTGGTTTGACATGGCTTGTACAGAAGCCCACCAAACCAGAGCTGCTTGGGCTGAGGTGGGAGTGCTGGGCTGGGAGCCCGCCTTTTTTGGCCTCCCGGGGTGCCTCCCCAAGCCTCTAGGACCCTGAGGGGCCTTGTGAAATGCCCACATGTTCACCAAGGTCCTAGCCCCCTCCAAACATTGCAGCTCTCATTCTAAGTGCCACCTCTGTCATGAAACCTTTCTAGTACCCTGGCCCACACAGATTTCTTCTTTTTCTGTGGCACTTTCACATTTGTGGGTACATCACACACTCTGGCCTATGTTTTTAAACTGACCTCGGTGTGGACATTTGTCTTCCTTTGAAGCTGGCATGTCCATGTCTTTCTTTTGGGAAGTGACTCAAAACTCACTTGGAAAGCCGATTGTAACTGAAAGAACTCCAGGAAATGGGGACAGAAGCTTTGTTCACAGACTGTGGAAGTCTGGCCTCATCACACCAGGGCAGAGCTCGGCCAGTGCAGACCTAAGGCCCCCACATCGGTCATCCTCCTCCCAGACCTTCTCACCCTAGTGCACACATTGGCCAGGCTGTAGTAGTTGGAAGGTCCTGGAAGATACCTGTGTGAGCTGGGTTGTGGCCTCGCCTTTCAGTATCATTGGGCCAACCAGTGATGATGGCATCCCCAGGAGGAAAAAAGGCTGGGCCTATCACTAGTACCCCACCTGCCTTAGTCATTTCCTTACCACTGCTTTCCTGAATAGAGGGCTTTACAATTGTCATCCTCACTCTGGGGTTCTGTGTAAACTTCATTGGGCTTATAAACATACTTCACGCAATGTGATTTCATTCAACACGGCATTGTCTAACGTGGGGCCTGACCTACGACTGTGTAGGAAGGTTTTCTGAGGCTCATAGAGACATTGTGGTTGGAACGTCACCTAGTGGCGGCAAAGAGTAGTGCTGGTCAGGAATGAATATGAGGAATATCTCCAAAGGGTGGATAGTAAGATAAAGAGCATTCAGGGGTCTTTGGTCTCCACAGTTTCATTGAAAATATGCTTTAAAGCAAAATTATCCTGAACATAATTTTTAGTCTTTTAAAAATGATTCCAAAGACAAGTCTGTGTCACCATAATGAATACTAGCTATTATTATAGAGTTCTCTAAATGTAGGAGATTGGGGAAAATCTATAAATTTTCCATTCCATTTAAGTTTCTATTTTTAAAAAATTGGTACATCCACATCCTCTGGGTTTTCCATGCATGTTTTAGCTGTAGGAAGATTGCCCTGAACCTGGAGATTTGGGACCCATGGAATGGGTATCACACAGTATTACTTTAAAGGGTCTGCATTTGCTCACCCAATCTCACCAAACCTCTCAGCCCCAAGAGAGTCCATCCTTATGTCTCATCCAGCTGTGGGTCTAGATGTGGTCAATCCAGGTTGCATCTCAGCCCCTGAACAAATTATGTAAGAATTTCTCTCTCTTTCACTGTCTTTGTTTTGTTTTGTTTTGTACTTTATTTTTATAATGGGGTTTAGCTGATTTCCAATGCTTTACACCCACTTGATTCACTTACAGAGAGATATCAATAAATACTTTTTAAGATTAAAAAATTGGTACATCCAGAAATAATATACCATGTAACCATTAAAGAAAAATAGGTTTATATATAGAACTGGCTAAGAGATATTAAAAGAAGGATGTAGGATGTAGAAAGTATCAAGAGAATGCTACAATTTATGTGAGAAACACATTAGAAAAAATATATGTAAATTTGGTCTGAACAAAACTTTTGTTAGTAAAGTGAGAGACTGAATTATTCAGCTCCAAAGAACAAGGGACATTTGCTGCTTCCAGTCACAAGGTGTTCTCAGGTGACTTAGAACCTAACTAGTGTATGAGGATCAATCCTTGTGATGGGTAGTGGTCCTACAGGGGCACCCCACTAAAACCATTAAGTAAATACTGCTCTTCCAGGGACACACAATATAAGGACTGATCGTTTAGTGCTGTAAGCACCCATGGCGTTTTTAAACTGTCACAGGGAGAAACTGAGACATTAGAAGAGTCTAACTGGCCCAAGGGTAACTCCCTGGGGAGCTAGACTCAGAAGCAGCTCATATCTGCTCCACCACACTGTCCTCAGAAAGCTGTTCAGATCAAATCTCATATCCAAATTAGACTACTGAATTGATAATGGGAAATTGTGCCTCAAAGGCCAAACAGCTCCTGAACAGACAGCCAACTCTGGGGATACCAGCTGGTTTTATGTATGCTTTCAAGTACTTAATTGAGAATTGAAAGAAATCCTGCCCTGAAATGGCCAAGATGGGGTTTTGGCCCTCCAAAACTGAATTTTGTACACACAGAGAAAGCCAGCAGAAAGCAATTTCTTATCATGTCAGTCAGTCTCCTGGATTCCCTGCCTGCAGGGTCTGCTGGAAGCAAGAGTGGTAAGAATTTTTCTCTTTTCTAAAATTAGATTAGCCAGAGAAAATATTTGCAGAGCTAGCTCCATGAACCCTTTGAATTGTCGTCTTCTAAATTGTTAAAACTTTAGAGAGCGCTCATCTTAAAATACTTTACCTATTTTAATTGGTATGCAGAAGCCCCCAAAGCCTTCAAAATTCCAAAATAGCCTCACTGAAAGATTTGTTGTAGAAGGCTAATGAAAGATTAATGATATAAAAGGTACCTAAAACAAACAAAGTTTAAGGATGACATAACTACTGCTTCCCTCTATCCTCCTTTATTTGAGTACTCATCCTAGTAATCCTCTGTCTGGGTTGCCTTTCCTCTCCAAAGAGACTATTGAATGGTTACTTTAGAAATGGGACCACCTGAGGCTGTAGGCGAGAGGCTGTAGGTGAAACTATTCAGATCAAAGGCCAAACTGAGGGCCATAATTAAAGAATTTCTTAAACCCAGGGAGCATCCTCAAATGTTTTTGTAAATGGACTACCAAGATGAGGGGCCACCAGTCTGACTAAACTCCTAAATTTAGCTGATATTCAGAGCCTGATGACAGAAAAAAAAAATTTTTTTTTGACCTTCTCCTCTGAGCTAAAATGAGGGAAAGAAAAACATTCCAACGTAGGTGAACTGGTATGTCATTCCTTTGATAACATTAAGGGGGTCACCCAATTCTTTGAGGAATTAAAAACAGCTACCCTTGTTTTACAAATCTAGTCTTTACAGGACTAGAAATGTGAATCCAAAAACAATCCACAGCCTACCAATCCTTTTACCACTCCCCAAACCTCCCCTATTTATTTAATTTAATTAATTAATTTATTTATTTTTTTGCGGTACGTGGGCCTCTCACTGTTGTGGCCTCTCCCGTTGCGGAACACAGGCTCCGGACGTGCAGGCTCAGCGGCCATGGCTCACGGGCTTAGCCGCTCCGCAGCATGTGGAATCTTCCCGGACCGGGGCACGAACCCGTGTCCCCTGCATCGGCAGGAGGGCTCTCAACCACTGCGCCACCAGGGACGCCCCCCTATTTATTTTAAAAGGCCTTTAAGTATTGAGAAAGATCAATAGAGTCATCATCATTTAAGTGTAATACTTGTACCTAGGTTTACTAGAAATCAAATAGGATCTTATTATTCCTGTTATTAAAATTTGTCAGCAAGAAATATAACTTGATAAGATGAAACTTTTAAGTAAATTAAATGTAAATGAGATAAGAGTTTTTAGGTGAACTCTTTAGGAATAATTATGTTTTAGGACTGTCTACTTAAAAAACTTTCTCTAGATTTTTGGTAACTTGAAACTGCTAAATGAAGTTAAATGATGGGAATTCATTGAATATTCAGATCATTTCCAAATAAGATACTGGAAAATTAATTGCTAAACAATTCTAAGTTTACCTACTTTTTTCTTATTAGAGAAAAACTAAGATGTTTGGGTTCATTGGACATGTCTTATACCCCACTGAGGAAAGAAATTAGGTTATAGAAATGTTATAAGTTTGCCAACCAGAATGTGCTGGTAAGACAAACATTTCATAATTGCTTACTTAGTTTTCGCTAGAAACTAAGATTTTTTAAGGTTAAGAATTCTAATTAAAATATACAATTAAAACTACTAAAATTAGTAAGTAAAATATCTTTGTATCCAAGGAAAAAGAAGGTGTAAGGAATGGAAATGTTTTTTTGTTAAGGGAAAAGAAAATAATTTTGTCCTAAAGCTGGTTATTTCTAAATGGGGAAGAAAATAAGGGACAAATTAATATGGATATAGAAAGTTGTAGAAAGTTTGTGAGAAATAAAAGAATCTTTAGAAAGGAATACTATGTGTAGTCAGGGCTAAGGTTAGAATAAATTTAAGTAAGTAAATATTTATTTATTTATTTATTTATTTACTTATTTTGCGGTACGTGGGCCTCTCACTGTTGTGGCCTCTCCCGTTGCAGAGCACAGGCTCTGGACGCGCAGGCCCAGTGGCCATGGCTCACAGGCCTAGTCGCTCCGCAGCATGTGGGATCTTCCCGGACCGGGGCACGAACCCGTGTCCCCTGCATCGGCAGGCAGACTCTCAACCACTGCGCCACCAGGGAAGCCCTAAGTAAGTAAATTTTAAAGTTAAAGTGGTACAAAACCTGACTTTGGTTTTCTCTCTGTTAAGAGCACAAAGTTTTCTTAAAATATTGATCGACTTTTTTTGGGGGAGGGAGGATATTATTTATTAAAATTTTTATTGGAGTATAGTTGATTTACAATGTTGTGTTAGTTTCTGCTATACAGCAAAGTGAATCAGTTGTACATATACATATATCCACTCTTTTTTAGATTCTTTTCCCATATAGGCCATTACAGAGTATTGAGAAGAGTTCCCTGGGCTATACAGTAGGTCCTTATTAGCTATCTGTTTTATATAGAGTCGTGTGTATATGTTAAACCCAGTCTCCCAGTTTATCCCTCCCCCCTTCCCCCCTGGTAACCATAAGTTCTTTAACTGGTAATCTGTAATAATTTTCTTTTGAAATCTTTTATGGTCACTTTGATTAAGTGAATAAGTACTATTCTACAGTGACCCATGATACTATTTGACCAGGTGTTTTGAAACCTTTTTGATATTTTGACAAATTTCCAAATATCAAATTCTAATTGAAGTTCTTTTGACCTCTAGCTAACTTTGGGATGCTTCAGAGAGGACCCCTGAAGCATCTCAGAGAGAGGAATAATAAACTAATTAGGCTTATTTGCTATGTTAAATTACATAGAAAGCATTGACAAACGAGTGGTGATAAACCTTCTTAGGTTATATTGTATGGGTAAATATTATTAAAAAGATACTCTAGAAATTATATGGAATTTCTAAAAATCTGATATGTCCTTGTAAAATGTTATCAGTTATAATTCTAGTTATCTTTTTTTTTAACATCTTTACTGGAGTATAATTGCTTTACAATGTTGTGTTAGTTTCTGCTGTATAACAAAGTGAATCAGCTATACATATACATATATCAAAAATATGGAATGCTTCATGAATTTGCGTGTCATCCTTGCACAGGAGCCATGCTAATCTTCTCTGTATCATTCCAATTTTAGTATATGTGCTGCTGAAGTGAGCACTCTAGTTATTATCTTAAATGTTGTATTCACAGCATTAATCAAGTTTCTTTGTTAATTGCATTGTAATCAGATCTTTAACTGTGCCTTTTAAAGTGTTTTGTCATTTGTGGACCATTATTGTTTTATTCTGATGCTTTTAGCAAAAAATGCTTCATCTTCAAGAGGAGTCAGAGAAATGACTTTTTGACAAGTACACGTTTCTGATAACTTTCAGATCATACTGCTGACCTGGGTAAGAAATTAAAGAATTCTAATGGAAAACCTGATAGCTTCATAAAACTGTTAACAGAAGATTAAGATCAAGGATTAGTCACATAGGACTGAGTGAACTGATGAATATGGTATAATTTTTGGGTTTTGTCTGAAATATTACTGGTTTTAATCTGTGTTTTCCAGATATAAGGAAACCTTTCTCCGCAAGCTAATTATGACTTACAGCAATTTGGTAAATTATACCTTTGTAAATAGAATTGAAACATTTATCTTTTCTCTCTACCTGATTCCTCCAGAAATTGGAAACTCTTATGTTCCCAGCAGGCTTTTTATCAGGTGAATAAGAAAGGCTGCCTCCTGGCAGGTGCAGGAATCTCTATATTTTGGGGAACTCAAGAGAGGAATCCACCCAAATCTATAGATATCGCAAGCGAAATCTGATGGCAAGCCAAATTGGTGTGGTTTTCCTGGACTTGAGAGGCCTTTTAAAAGTTCAGTTTGAGATTTCTTATAAAAAGTTCCAGCAGAGCCAACTTAAAAGAGCCTGTATGATCAATTACATTTATGTAAATGATCAGGCCAAGTTTATTGAAACCAGACTTATTTTGCAAATAAATCAGTCTTAATTTGGCTATATTTGGTAGAAATTAGGGTAATTTTAGAGGGGGAAAATTATATTTCAGCGGACATTAAGTAGTAGTGTTATTGTTTTTGAGGGTTTTTTTTTTTGTGGTACGCGGGCCTCTCACTGTTGTGGCCTCTCCCGTTGCGGAGCACAGGCTCTGGACGCGCAGGCTCAGCGGCCATGGCTCACGGGCCCAGCCGCTCCGCGGCATGTGGGATCTTCCCAGACCGGGGCACGAACCCGTGTCCCCTGCATCGGCAGGCGGACTCTCAACCACTGCGCCACCAGGGAAGCCCTTGAGGGTTTTTTGCTGTGTGTGTTTATTGCCTAAGACTCACTGCTCAGATGGCTCCTTGTTGCTCTGTTACATTATTATAAAGTTTGTTCCTGAAGCTTAGCACAGTAATTTATCTTTGGATGAAGATCAGATGCCCCATGACCTGCAACCAGGAGATTATGCATTGTCACAGCTTTTTCAGTATGCCACTCTTCCTCCCTAACTGCAGGATACAGTTCACTTTTAAAGGGGTTAAGGTGACAGCCTTCTAAGTGTCTGAAGATGCAAGGAAAGGGCTAGATGGCAAACAGGAACACTTAATTTCCAATTATAGAATATTCCTGGTGTGAAATTTTAAAGTGATGGAGTTGGTAAGGTGAGGCTATGGTGAGGAATGTGAAGGAAAGTTTTCTGGTACAGCAGCACTTGCCTAGGAGAGATGACAACTGAAGATGTGTTTCTCACAGCTGGCTCTGACCAGATGAAGCTGATAAAGGACCATGAAATTGGAGAGACCCTGGCACACCAGGCTCTCAATGGTCCTAACTGAAGACTCTTCCTAAGCAGTGAGCAGTGAGGTTTGTTTTAGCCAACTGTGTTTATTTTTATTTTTTTATTGAGGTATAGTTGATTTACAATGTTGTGTTAATTACTGCTGTATGGCAAAGGGACTCCGTTATACATATATATATATATATATATATATATACACATTCTTTTATATTATGGTTTATCATAGGATATTGAACATAGTTCTCTGTGCTCTACAGTAGGACCTTGTTGTTTATCCATTCTGTATATAAAAGCTCACATCTGCTCACCCCAACCTCCCACTCCATCTTGCCCCCAACCCTCTCCCCTTTGGCAACCACCAGTCTGTTCTCTATGTCCATGATTCTGTTTCTGTTTCATACATAGGTTCATTTGTGTCATATTTTATATAGATTCCACATATAAGTGCTATCATATGGTATTTGTCTCTCTGTCTGACTTACTTCATTTAGTATGATACTCTCTAGTTGCATCCATGTTGCTGCAAATGGCATTATTTCATTCTCTTTTATGGCTGAGTAGTATTCCATTGTCTATATGTGCCACATCTTTATCCATTCATCTGTCAATGGACATTTAGGTTGTTTCCATGTCTTTAGCCAACTGTGTTTAGCTCTGTGGATCCATTCTGTCCTCTCCAGAGAGATCCAGAGTACTGGATCTCAGTCCTTAGTTAGCAATAACCACAGAAAACCTGCTTCTGGCTAGCACTTAAATAAATTAGTATATGTAAAGCACTGATAAGTGATAGCTATTATTGTCTTATTCACTCACTGGTATCTTGCGTATATGTTATAAGAACAACATGTCCCTGAAATATTTTAATTCTGTCTCTATTGCAAGCATACATGAATGAGTCATTGAATTCAGCTGATAGAACGTTTCTAACCCAAGTTTGCAAGTGACGGTGTGGTGTTCAGGAATGCCTCATTTGGCATCTAGAAAGATGGCTGGGAAGATTTTAAGCCTCTTCAGTGGGAAAGAGGCTGACATATTCAGGTCTAAGTTCAGGGTCGGACGCTGACGTTCGAAAGACTCTCCATTGTGATTCTAACTTATGGCCTTTTGAAAATTATAACTGAACTCTTTAAGAAAACAGGGTTAAAAGGTAGTTTGTTGGTATATGAGCATCTGTAAGGCCTATTTCCAAAGCTCAGCATGTGCCCACATGTGCCCACATGCACACAGCCTTGGCCTTGCCCTGTAAACTCCCAGCACAGCACACAGGTGTGGGCCCTTGTTACAAAGGAAATGGCTCTATTTCTCAGAGCAAAGAGATATTGAGGACACTTCGCAGTAAGTGGTACAGAACAAGGCCCTATTGTTTCCTAGACCTGCTGTTCTGTGTAACCGGAAGCTCCGGGTCCTGTCCCTGCCCACCTGGTCAGTTACTGCTGCAGTGGCAGCAGCCAGTCCAGGCTCTCCTGGTGAAGGCCGGCCCAGAGCCGACACCACCCTCCTTTCCTACTTGCCTGGGCTGTTGTGGCACATGTTGGAACTGGCCAATGAGGAAAGGTCATGGGCAATTCTGAATCAGCTGCCAAGTGCTGCAGAAACTTTAAGCACAGAAATGGACAGGGACCCTGAGGTCAAGACTCTAGATGCCACTGCCCTGCAGTCAGAGCACCTGCTTCTGCAGGTCAGGTCAAAGACCCCTGGGGACTGCATGACACAGATGGTAGTAGGGTCACTCAAATAGAGCCAGCAGTCCAGGCCACCACAAGCTGGGAACCAGCTCTGCTTCACGTGTGAGTTACTCCTCTTCTCATTGTCCGTTTAGTTGAAGTGAGTTATTCACTTGGAATCTCTACTTTTGCCAGTTCTCCAACTGGCATGGCTGCAGCTCCTTTCCCCAAACCAACACTGAAGAACCTGTAGAAGCAGGAAGGAAACATGGATTCTAAACATTAACAACAAACCACCCTCCCGCGTTGTGCTTCTCCCTAAGGTTAATGGCTTGAGCTCTCATATTACTGTCAAGAGAATGTCCTTTCCTCCCCTCGAAGTTCTCCGTCTTGCGATGAGTCCAAGGAACCCCAAAGGCCACTTGGCCCAGTTGATTTCCACTGAGCCCCATCAGTGCTGATCTGGGGCCCTGTGGGTCGTGCCAGGAGTTGAACCCAGGCCCTGCTCTGTGCTGCGGTGGTTGAGGCTCAGGGGTACAAACTGTCCTGCATGCGGCCCGTGACCGGTCCAGCAGTGGTTGTTAGTGATGTGCGGGTTGGGGAGAAGGTCCTCCTCCCCAGCCTTTCACTGATGTCACAGCTTTTTGTCAACATCTCTTTGGCGTACACACACACATTCACACGCACAGCCATTGCCCCCAAGGCATCCCCGTAGTTCGGGAAGACTGGTTCTAACCCCGACACACAGGCCCTCCCCGAGAAGGCCCTGTCCTGGAGCCTGGTCCAGCCCAGACTCCATTGTCCCTCACGGGCATTTCCCTGATGTTGCTCCTTGTCTGCTGGCCTCCTAGGCAGCTGCTCTGACCCACTGATGTGTTCAAATAACAATGAACCTCAAAAGGGAAGGGGTCAGGGGCTCGATCTGTACACCTTCCACATAACCAGATCTAGATGAATGCTGATGGCAGCCTTTGTGACACCCTCCACCATGTCCTGTTTCACACTTCTTTACCAGGAGGAAGGCCTGGAGACATCTGCTCTGGAACAAAGATCTGTTTCAAGGGCTCACTGGGACATTCAAATGACCATTCCTTTTGTTAATTTTTCTTCACCAAAGAATCCATTGCATGCATTGTCATTTTATATGTGTCTGTGGTCATTTTCAGACTTACTTTGTAGGAACAGAACAACTTTTCCAAAGAAAATTTAAAGAGGATCACAGTATTAAAAACACCAAAGTAGTTCTGTTCTGGCTGAAGCAGGGGTGGGAGACGCTGAGGGCTCTGAGCTCTGCTCTCTTGCCCTCCTGCTTTCCCCCTGTAAACCCCCTGCGCTCTGAGGACACCATCTGAACAGTAGTCACATCAAGCTTAGGATCTAGAATGAGAAACCTGAGTGTGTGGCCATCAGTCAGGGCTCCTGGCTGTAAGCAGAAAAGGAGTTTATTACAAAAACAGTGAGTAGGTCGCCACACCCCTGGGAGGGACAGAGGACAGGTTTGCAGGGAGCAGCCCCACATAACAACACCATGAAGACAGTGCTGTGACTGGGCACAGGGACCACGGTTCACCCCACTGCCACCACTGAGCCTGCACACAGGGCCCTGCTGCTGGAGCTGCGGCCACGGGGCCTCTGGAGGGTCCATTTGCTGAGGTTCCTGCTGCCACTGCCCCGTCTACCTAGGATGGAGCCTGCAAAGTCCTTGCTTCTTCATTCTTCCAGCTTCTAAGTCACGGTCTGGGGCAAGAGTGTCCTGTTGGAGGACGTTGTACCACGTGCCTGCACTTTAGCTTTGAGGAAGACTGAGAAAGTGGGTATTTGGCATTTTCAGCCTCTATAATGTGAGATGGATCTATTTTAGGAGGTTGGAAATTCTCCAAAAGGAGAAGGAGGTTCAGATGCTGGGGGAGAAGAGGGATGACAAATATCCACTGCAGTAGCTCTGGCAAGTTGCTTTATTTCTGAGCATCATTCCTCTAGGAAAGACAGTGGCCCTTCTAGGTCATCCATCCATCCATCAGCAAATGTTTCTTGAGAGCTGTTTAGTTATCTGTTGTTTCATAACAAACTACCCCAAAGCTCACTGGCTGAAACATCCATTTTAATATATCTTACGATTTTGTGAGTTGGGAATTTAGGAGGGGATTAGATTATCTGAGAGATTCTTTGCTCCATGTGGAGTCAATTGGGGTCCTTTGGGACATTCACAGGGGGGCCGATCAGACCTGGAGCGTTCAAAATAGCTTCATCCATTTGTCTGCCTCTTTGGGATGGATGGCTGGAAGGCTGGGCTCAGCTGGGCTCATCTCCCTTCCCACGTGGACTCTCTGCATGGACTCTCCAGCAAGAGAGCTGGACTTCTTATATGAACGCTCAGGGCTCCAAGAGACCAAGGTCTCCTTAAGAACTTGAAGCTGCCATAATGTCACTTAACACTGTATTCAGTTGGTCAAAGCAGTCTCAGGCTAGCCGAGATTCAAAAGGAGGAGAAATAGACTCTGTCTCTTGATAGGAAGCGTCAAAGAATTTGCAGCCATCTTTAATCCACAATAAGAACCAACTATGGGGCAGGCATATATAGGAGCAGGGCGTACAAAAATAAATAAGACGTGGTCCTGTCTTCAAGATGCTCAGTCACATAAGGTTACCTGAATAGCAAACAACTGAAAGCAGTAAATGAGATCAATGCGAAGATGCATTGTAGATTGCAAAACAATGCTAATATGAAGGATTAGCTCTAAAACCAGGATGTAACAAACTCTTCTAATGCTCTCAAATATGAGAAATCATTTATTGACCAGTTTGCCAAGAATCAGGAACTCAGCTAAGAATTTTCCTGACATAACTGTCCCCAATTCTCAGGCCAACTCTACTGCTGCAACTTCTACGCGGTAGAATCAATGCTTCTTGTTTAATTACACAACATCTTTGGATCTTGCTTTATATCAGCACCCATCACTCTCTGCTCATTGAAGCTATTTAATAGATGATTCTCAAGATAGCCACACAGGTTACTTAAGAAGAGATTTTCAGTTTACACCCACCCAGTTATTCCTTAAAGGCTTAGATTCCTCCCTCTCGTTATTATTGCTTTAATCTCCTGAGCCACGAGACAGCAAATTAGCCTGAAAGAGTTGAAGACAAATCTAAAGGTGCAAAATTTAA
The DNA here is from genome assembly GCF_949752795.1 of Hyperoodon ampullatus. NCBI lineage: Eukaryota > Metazoa > Chordata > Mammalia > Artiodactyla > Ziphiidae > Hyperoodon > Hyperoodon ampullatus. The sequence goes on along the minus strand of NC_136917.1, from coordinate 98,654,876 downwards.
GTTCCTGCTGTGTAAAGAGAACTAGACAACAGACCACTTTGTGCAAATACAGTTTCTGCCTCCGAGAGTCACTCAGACAAGATTTTAAAACTGTACATTTACCTGATTGATAAAGTGACATGTAAAGATAGACAAAATGAGAATGTAGGAAATTTGAGAAGTAAAAACACAAAAGAAGTTAGTCATAATCTCATCATCCAAAAATAGTACTATTGGGCTTCCCTGGTGGCGCAGTGGGTTAAGAATCCACCTGCCAACGCAGGGGACACAGGTTCGAGCCCTGGTCTGGGAAGATCCCACATGCCGCAGAGCAACTAAGCCCGTGTGCCACAACTACTGAAGCCCGCGTGCCTAGAGCCCGTGCTCTGCAACAAGAGAAGCCACCACAATAAGAAGCCCGCGCACCTCAAGGAAGAGTAGCCCCCGCTCACTGCAGCTAGAGAAAAGCCCACACGCAGCAGCGAAGACCCAACGCAACCAAAAATAAATAAATAAAATAAAATTTATTTTTAAAAAAAGTTCTAAAAAAGTACTGTTAACATTTTGATTGATTTCCTTCTGGGTATTTATTGATTTACTTATTCATTTTCACTTACTGAAAGTAACAAATTTCATTTTTTAAAGGGCAGTTTTAGGTTTACAGAAAAATTGAGCCGATAGTAAAAATATTTCCCATCTATCCTCCTTTCCTGTCCTATCACTAACATTCTGCATTAGTCGGCACAGTTGTTACCACTGATGAAGCAATTTTGAAACACTTATTAACTAAAGTCCATCATTTACACTAGGGTTCACTCCCTGTGCCGTGCAGTTCCATGGGTTTTGACCCATGCATGAGATCATGCATCCACCGTGACTGAGTCACACCGATTAGGTTCCCCATTTCTCTTTTGTATTGTCAGATCCAACCAGAATACACTTTAGCACGCAGCTGTTCTCTATTTTTCACGTCAGAGCCTAACAAACCTTCCTTTACCGTATTGCCTTCTGCCTCTGCACGTCGATAAACTCAAACGTCATAGGAGGCACCAGCCTGCAGGTAACAATTCCCCTGCATTAATACTGTGGACGGGTTCTTCCCTCATCATATGGGATCTTTAAAAATCGGTTCGTGGAAATAGCTTTCCACGATCTAGATAACATTCAAGGAAGAACAAACAACAACAACAACAAAAAGGTTTAGGAAGAAACAGCGCTGTGTGGCGTCCCCCAGCGCCTCCCAGACAACAGGCTTTCCTCCGAGGGCTTGAGGCTCATGCTGAGCGCCAGTTTCCGCGTGGCTGCCCGGAACCCGCAGCGGGGGATGGGCCTTCCCCGGAGGCCAGGGAAGAGGGGGTTGGCCGGCTCTCCGCTTCCTTGCTTCTCCGGGAAGGACTGCGCCTCAGCACCACTCCCCGCTCACTGCCAGCCATCTGCGCCCCTCGGAGCCTTTAGATGTAAACCCGGCACTATTTTCTTTCGCCTTTAGGACTGGTTGGCTTCGTGGGGAGATGAGCAGTGGCGTTGGTGGAACTGAACTCGGGATGTGTGGGACGGCTGTAGGGGACATGCCCGTCAGATAACCCGACCAGGTCAAGCTGCTTTCCGGGAAACTTCAAACTGTGGAACGCTGTCCGGAAAGTTTTCACCGGAGGGCGAAAGACTGGCAAGGTCCCTCTGCCAGCTGGCATGTAAAAGTGCGCGCCAGGATTAATGAGCATAATAGTACTTTGTGGTGGTGCTGGTGGAAGTGACATAACCCTGACGCTCTTCATCCGCAGACCCCGGAGCCCGTCCGCACGGCCTCCTTCACCGCTCACGTTAGCCCACAGCTCAGCGCCGCGTTCCTACAACGCGGTGGCGAGCGCGGAATCCCCGAAGTCCTCAGAAATGGCGCCGCCGTCCGTGGTTCCTTGCGTCTGTCTGTCACGTGTTCCACAGCTGCTATGTGCCAGAACTGGACGCTGTCTCCGGTACAGCGCTTTCCTCATCCCTCACCCCCGCCCCACACTTAAGAATGGGCCAGGCCCGCCCCTCACACCCGGGTGCATCCCATCCAGAGAGGCATGTGCAGGCTCCACCCGTGGGGCCCCTCATGGCACCAAGAGCCCCCCTGAGAGGCCTTGTTTGTTTTTGCCGCCAGAGTCCAGTCTGTCCCCTGACCTCTGACCCAGAAGTATTTGTTCCAACCATTCCCAGTCTGTTGCCCTGGCTCAAAACAAAGTGGATGAAAGGTCTTTCCTCAAGCCCTGCTTTCATGCTCAGGGGGTCAGTGAAAATGAGTGGTGTGGTCATGTGGCTGATGAATCATTTTGGCCCTGAAACGAACAGTAAAATACACTCTAGTTCAGGGCCTAGTAGGGCGTTGACAGCTGAGAGGCAGTAGAGTAAACGATAGGAGCATAGTCTTTGGGCCAGAGGGACCTGGGCTTGAGTCTGGCTTTGACTCCTTTGTGTTTGACTCCTTAGGCAGACCTCTTAACCTTTCTGGGCCTCAGTTTCCTCATCTGTAAAACAGGACTGATCATAGTGCATCTCTTATACAGCATTTGTGAGGATCACATGAAAACAAACAAACAACAACAACAAACCCCACAAAGGTAAAGCACTTAGCCTACTGCCTGGCCTAAGTAAGCTCTCAAGATACTGTAGTTCTTTTTATTCAATCGCCAGGAAAATCCCGAAGAATCAATGCGTTGTGTCACTGGTGTCCCTAGCACTGTCAGCAAACACTTCCACGTTGCCAAAGTAGCAGCACCCTTCATCCAACACACCTTTGCTTTGTCTTTCAGGCCTCCTGCTTCCACAGATGCTCATGGGTTTAGGTCAGTAAACTCTTAGGCCGGGAAAGTTTCCTCATGATTGTGACATAAGTGAGCACATCTCTAAAGAGCCAAAGAGCTTCTGGCAAAGACCTGCACAGGCCATGAGTTTCCTGTGAGTTTCCCACTACCAGCCACTTGGAAGCCGCTGAGGTTTGATTGCAGACTTCTCCTTCCCACAGCTGGCTGCAGTTTACTTTATCTCGGAGTCAGCCCTTGATCTCCTCCACGCTGACAGCCAGTTCTGTCTGGCTGGGGGATTGTGACAGCCTTTGTTTCCATGTGGGCAAAGTCTGTTGAAAAGGGGAAAGCTCATTAGTTAGCTGTCATCCTCAAACGTGGTTAAGTTATGAGTAATTCTAGGAGAATCAGGGAGCTGGCAGCTCATTAGGTTGAGACTTTTATCTTCTTGTACAGAGTAGTGGGAGATTAACTGGGATATTGTATGTAAACGTTTCTGTCAGCTGTGGAGTTGCTTAGAAATCCAGCAAGGAGGATGACCATGATATCACCTTCCCTACCTCTGGAAGGTCAGTAGAGACACTCCTGAATATGCAATCTCGCTATACCTCCACACATGTGCACACACACCACCCGCATTCTATGGTGAGGAAGGGATGGCGTGTGGCCTTAAGGGCTGGTTTGGATAAAGGGTGCATATTTCTGCTAGTGTTTTTGTTCTTTTTCCAGTCAGGCCTGGCCGTGGCCGTTGCCTCAAAGCCAATGGCACCGACAGGACTTTTTGGTCTCCTCCATCAACTCCAGTCCGCTGCTCCGTCACTCGGCTTCCAGCAGGTGGCGCTGCTTCCCGCGTGGGCCTGGCCCGCCTGCCTTCGCTCCGAGGAAGCCAAAGAGATGCCGGGAAGTTGGGAAGCGGGTCCTCGCGCAGGTCGAGCTGCCGCCGTGGCAAACACAAATGATGACACACCGGCTTGACGAGGGCCTTTGTCAGAAACCATGGGGATCTGGCGTTTCCGCACAACGGAAAACAAACTGCTTCTGCCTGCCTGGCCAGAGTTGACATTTGCTCACCATTGATTCCGGCGCATTTACAGGCAGAATGAGTTCATGCGAGATTGCAGGACCTTGCCATGAGTCAGGTTCACTTTCTGTAAATCAGAATCAACATTACACTTCCCCTCATTTGGGGCCATTACTTGAACTTTTAGGTCACCGTCTGTATTTGTATTAACTGAAGAAATTCGGGTATTTCATAAGAACTTTTTTTTTTTTAAGGGCAAAACCAGCTTAGGGCAGATTGTAGTTTTGAGATTTTTGTCGCTCTTAGCTCCAAAAATAGGTTGGCCTTATATATTATTTACATGTTCAGAAGTATGCCACGTACAAATTCAAGTGAAACTTGCAAAATATTTTCTGGCAGGAAGCCCAGGAGGGGTTGTTCAGGGGGACAATGGTGCCTGGACCGGGCATGGGAGCAAGACATGTAGGTGAGGAGTCAGGCGCAGAGCTTGTTTTTCAACACCGAGGAGAGAATGCAGACAGCTGGAGTTGATGTGTTCTTAGGGTTATGGCCGAATTTTGATACTGGGGGAAAGAGACAAGATGGAGTTAAAAGTCGAGAGAAACAACAGACCTGGGAGGGTTCGAAAGGGTTTGAACAGGTGAACAAGAAGGAACCTGAATAATACCCTGGATTTACATCAGGTGAAGCGCCTGAAGAGGTTTAACTTGGGAGGAGCTGGGGCCGCGGGAAAGCTTTTCATCGGCAGGAGAGAGTTGGGAACAGCCGCTGGCCTGGACTTGAAGGTACATCAGGGAGCGTCCCTGGGCCTTGCAAAGGTGGTTCCCTTACCCGCCTCTCCAACAGGCTACTCCTGACTCTTCTTTGCCATATTTAGGGGGAAATACATCCCCAAGAAGTTCCCTGTATCCTCGTTACTAGTTTTAGCTAATTGTTCCCCCCAGGACTTTTTTCTAGTGATATCCAATCCCCTTATTCACCTCGTGCAACTATTATTATTTTGGGGACCTTTTATGTTTTTACTGAGAAAAAGGACCTTTGGAGACCAGAGAAGGTAGGAAACAGTCTGTGGCCCTTCTTGAGCTCCCTTTTCCTTCCAGGCCTCTCGGGCGGGCGGGTGGGTGGGAGGCGGTGGTGTCTCCAGCGGCCCTGCTCACCTCTTGCTTTAGTAGGATTGGGTGGGAGCCCATGGGAGGGATATGAGTACACACACAGCACCTTTCAGACACAAGGATATGGATGTCTCAGGTGAGTGAGCAAACAAAGAAATAACCCCAAATACTTGGAAAACCAAGTCCAGCAGAGTTTAGCTTTACCCAACTAAACTAACCCCCAAACCTAACCCTCAGGGCACACAGGAAGAGTGATGCTCATATGGGTAATATATTCTCATGAATGTATGCAACCTTATGAGCAATTCTTGGCTTGTAACAGGAATTCTACCCTTTTCTTCTTCACTCAGAGAAACATACTGGGATTGAAGAAAATGAAAGAATTCTCATTCTTTATGAGTGTGTTTGTGTGTATTGTGTTTGTACATATGTATTTTATTTGAGAGGGGAAAAATGCAAACTCACACTTGGCTAAGTAGTAGATTATGATTGATCCCAATGCATCAGGACAGTAGAGAACAGTAAGGCCGCACACACACACACACACACACACACACACACACACACACGTCTATTCTATATCATTTTGGAAATGGGGAAACTGAAACTCCTAGAGGGCTCAAGTGAACCTCCCGAGACCATGGTATGTCAGAGGTGCAACTATGTCTTCCAATTCATGCCTTTAAACTTTTGTCTCTTATCCTTTGCAAGGTGGCTGGGAGGACCAGGTGCTGGTCTAAGTGCCTCATTCCATTTTCAGAGGAGCTGAGGTCAGGTGTCCCCCTACAATTCGAGAAGGCTTGCCAAGACCATGCTGCATTCCCCAGCGCTCGGGTGAGTGTTCTTTGGGTGATGGCGCCTGATGAATCTGGCATTTGTGAAGCACGTAGGCCGAGAGGCTGGTTGGACTATTGCTCAATATTCTCAGGTTGATAGCATTGATTTTCTGTAATTTGAGAGGAGTGTGGCATGTCAGCCAGGCTTTTATCATGCACCTGTCTTCTCTTCCTGAGAATTGTTTGCATTGTGGAGATTTCCTGGTGATATTTTTAGTGTCTGATTCTCCGTGGTTTCTCATTTCCAAGTAACTGTGGCCATGTTTTAGTGACTCGTACAGATGCCCCTGATAGAACTGATGACTGTTGACTGGAAAGCCCAGGGATTGTCCCACAGCTCGCGTTATTGGTTTCAGCTGATTTTTCACAAGTTTTCAGATAGCTTACCTTCCAGAATTACAGATTTTCATTAGCTACCGTTCTTCATGCTGAATCAGAAAAAGGACATATTCTGGGGTAAAGCAAAGGGGATGGACGCAGCAAGCATTAACACACCATTTTTTCAGTGGTCTCCTCTTCCTGCTGCTTCTTTCATGCCAGCTGTAGTTCCCCAAGCCCTGCGTCTGTGGTCAAGGCCGCGTGGGGAAATAGCTGAGTCACACTTTTCTGCTTCTCTATAATTACACATTTTATCACCTCATCTGATATAGAAAGGGTGTTGGTTGGAAATGAAATACACATTAGGAATAAGCTCTTTAGAAACAGCAAAAAAAAAAAAAAAAAAAAGACAAAAACAGAAAAACAGCTTTCATGGCATTCATAATGTGAAGGGTTTTTTTGAGTCTGGAGCTAAGGTTATGAGGAGACAGAGGAGTCATCAGCCCTTCTTACCCCTACAGTCATGGGCACAAAAATATCCAGATCCACAACACTATACATTTTCCATTCTCTCAACACCTCTTTTGGTGATTTTGTTTCATCTCTTCAGCACATGTGCCTGGCTCACATACCACGGCAGCTACCCTCCCCGTCTCTTCTCCCATCTTCTTTGCTGTCCTCACTGTCACTCAAGACTATTCAAAATCACCTTCACTATGAAATCTTCTTGTCCCCCCTGTAGATGCCCCTTTATACTATATTATTTTGCTCTTGAAACTTAAAAAGCAATGCTCTCAGGTCATTCTCCGTGTCCATCACATCTCCAACAGATTGGAAGTTCTTCCAGAGCGGAGGCAGTGTCTGCTAACTCCTTTTTATTCTTCTTGTGCTTCTTCGTTCCACAGGGTAGTCTTCAGTATGATGAGCATCTGATCTCAAATCTCTCTCGTTTCCAACTTAGACCAAAATCAAGTGCCCTCCCAGCCAAGCTAAGAACAGAGCCCCCTTTCCAAATGCACACGTGAACCGTCCCTCTGAATAGCCAGGGCCTGCAAACTAATTAGGTTTCCTCTTCTTCCTCTACCCAAATATGACCTTGCCGATACGATCTCCTATTAGATGACAGATGTGGATGTTTTTATTGCCTGGTTGCTATTTGCCACATGCTTCCTGGACAGGTTTCCAGGTAACCTTAATGGCTGTGCTTCTGGGGAAGGAGGAGGAGAAAATAACTCACCTCTTCAGTAAGTGGTTTTAAAAATATAACAGCATTTACAAGCTTTTAAAAAGCAGCTCTCTCTCTCCTTCCGGCTGCTCAGGCCTTGTTTGCTTTGTGATAGGAGCCCCCCGTAATGCTTGGCAACCTCTGGCTAGGACAGGAGGCAGATTGAAAGACCAGAAGATTGATTTTTCTGTGGAGGGCTTTCCATGAGGGGCGTGGGAGAGCGATCTCTTGGGGAAGCAGTGGTCAGTGAGGCTTACTTCTTCATCTGCTGTTCATTCGTGTGTGAGGCTGAACACACGCTTTGTCTCAACAAATGAATCCCAGACCACAGAGGGGAGCAGTCTATCCTGGAGGTCCTGAGACGACCGGGACCTGAAGGGTAAGAGGCTGGGGCCGTCACAGCCTCTCCTCCCATTCGCATTTCCATCCAAAACTTGCAGGGGAAATGTCCCCAAATTGCTTGGTGTTCTGCTTTGATGTGGCCACAGTGTGGCCACCCAGGCTTGCTTTGGTGCAGCCGGATCCCGTGGATCAAACTAGGCCTGACTGTCCAGTTTTGGAAACTGGGAGGCATTTTCCCCTCTGCCAGAGCTTGGGTTTACCTTCCCCAGAGCACTGAGCAAGAACCTCATGTTTACCGAATCCCAGCCTCATGATTTCTTCCTGTCAGGGCAGGAGGAGAAGAAGTAGGCACATAATATCAAGTAGACCTGGCAACTTCTGTCCTTTCATTTCTGCCCAACATCAAGTTACCAGGGAAAGAATAGGTAGAGGGGGGGTGTTGGGGGTCAGGGGATGGATCGGTTGTGTGAGCTCTGAAAATGTAATTTTAAAATTCTCACTGCAAGTCAAATCATTAGATCTTCTGCATATAGTTTTATTTTTTCAAAACTATTCTTAAATTAAAATTTAAAATCTACACTATACTTTAAATGCTCTGGACAATGTACTAAGGTTTTTTGTTTGTTTTTTGTTTTAAGAAATGCTGTTGTGAGTCCTCTGAAAGATGTACATTCTCCACCTGGTTTACTTTATGTGCAGATTTATACATCAACATATCAAAGCTTTTAAAAAATCAAACACTCACACAATATTTTACAATATCCAATAGTTGGTAAATCAACCCCAAATCTTCTCTAGATTTTTTTCACCCTTTGGTGTTGCCTCGAGCAGAAAACCACTTAAGAACAGCATCCGCTGCCCATCCAAGTTCACTCTCATGGACATAGAGGTGGTGGGCTTTTCCACCTTGGTGTGCAGACAGGTTTTCAAGATTTAGGGAGAGCTTGGTTACATAGCACCTCCTAGGTCTTAAAATAAAAAATGTCATTTCTCCAAAGAAGGTACACAGATTGCCAACAAACACATGAAAGGATGCTCAACATCACTAATCATTAGAGAAATGCAAATCAAAACTACAGTGAGGTATCACTTCACACCAGTCAGAATGGCCATCATCAAAAAATCTACAAACAATAAATGCTGGAGAGGGTGTGAAGAAAAGGGAACCCTCTTGCACTGTTGGCGGGAATGTAAATTGATACAGCCACTATGGAGAACAGTATGGAGGTTCCTTAAAAAACTAAAAATAGAACTACCATATGACCCAGCAATCCCACTACTGGGCATATACCCTGAGAAAACCATAATTCAAAAGGAGTCATGTACCACAATGTTCATTGCAGCACTATTTACAATAGCCAGGACATGGAAGCAACCTAAGTGTCCATCAACAGATGAATGGATAAAGAAGATGTGGCACATATATACGATGGAATATTACTCAGCCATAGAAAGAAACGAAATTGAGTTATTTGTAGTGAGGTGGATGGACCTAGAGTCTGTCATATAGAGTGAAGTAAGTCAGAAAGAGAAAAACAAACACCGTATGTGAACACATATATATATGGAGTCTAAAAAACAGTGGTTCTGAAGAACCTAGGGACAGGACAGGAATAAAGACACAGACGTAGAGAATGGACTTGAGGACCCGGGGAGGGGGAGGGGTAAGCTGGGATGAAGTGAGAGAGTGGCATGGACATATATACACTACCAAACGTAAAATAGATAGCTAGTGGGAAGGAGCTGCATAGCACAAGGAGATCAGCTCGGTGTTTTGTGACCACCTAGAGAGGTGGGATACGGAGGGTGGGAGATGCAAGAGGGAGGGGATATGCAGATATATGTATACGTATAGCTGATTCACTTTGTTATACAGCAGAAACTAACACAACATTGTAAAGCAATTATACTCCAATAAAGATATTAAAAAAAATTAAAAATGTCAATCTCGGGCTTCCCTGGTGGCGCAGTGGTTGAGAGTCCGCCTGCCGATGCAGGGGACACGGGTTCGTGCCTCGGTCTGGGAGGATCCCGCTTGCCACGGAGCGGCTGGGCCCGTGAGCCATGGCCGCTGAGCCTGCGCGTCCGGAGCCTGTGCTCCGCAACGGGAGAGGCCACAACCATGAGAGGCCCGTGTACCGCAAAAAAAAAAAAAGTCAATCTCCATTTCATGTAGTGGGTCTTATGGGACCTAATTAAAATATGCACATAAGTCTTTCAGGAGACATGAGAGGTAAGAGTCATGCACTGTTTTACATATGTGAAGAGATAACCTTGTATATTGGTGTTCATCAACTCCATGAAAATAGATCGTGAAGCACCACCAAAAATATCATTTGGCTTTAAAGACTGAATGTACTGGTTTTCTACAATTTCCTTAGGTTTTTGGGGTGGAAAGGTGGAACCAAAGGAGGTAAACAGTTCATATTAAGGCAGATTGAGGCTCAGCAAGTCCCAGATATCCAGCAGGATTGAACTCCCTGAGTCACATCAACTTTGGGTGAAAGATTCACTGGGGGGTGGGGGGAGCAAAAACCAATCTGTTAGACATGAGAAAGCAGAGCCTGACGATGGCTATAGAGTCCCTACAAATCAAAAATATTAAGATACATTCTCCCTCAGCATACATAATTCAAAATAAAGACTACTCAAAGCCACAACATAAGTGTAAAATATTCTCCTATGGTAACTACCTGATCGATTAAAATATTTGTAAGTTTTACGTTCTCTCTCTGTTGCTGCAGTCCTAAACACGTCCTTGGTCTGCCTGTTAGCTACCTTAGCACTCCTAGTGAGGTGGGGAAGGGTGGCTATGGGGATGGTCATTTGAGAGAAGGGAGGTGCGAGGCTGGGGACAGCTCGAGAGCAGTGCTCTTGTCCAGTCACAGGGCAAACAGAATAAAGAGACACACCCAGCACGAACTCTAGAGTGGGTGGGTTTCTAAATGTATAGAACAGTTCCTTGTAGGTCCCAAGCACTGGGTACTTAGTGTATGATTTACACACATTTTCTGGCTGGAAGGCTGGAGGCAAACAGACAGCTCATTAGGAAAATAACTGAAGAGCTAAATATAATGGAGGAAGTAGGCAGCAGATCCCAGGCAGATGAGCACGGCTCACAGTCCTTCGTGGGAGAGCAGAGGCCAGGCCAAACCAATGCGTCTGCCCCTCAAAGGTCAGTCATTCTAGGGCTTTGTCAGACTAGGAAGGGAAAGGAATGTTTTCAAAGGGCCTTTTGTGGAACACACACAACTCTGGCCCCTGATATTCAAATCAGGATCTGGAAACCTGTGTAGCAACTGCTTGTATGCACAATGCTTAGAAACCAGCCAGGGCCCATCATCCTTTTTTTTTCCCCCTTTTCTCTTTATGAGCATTAAGGTTTCCCTGTAGTTGGGAAAGGGATCACTAAAAACAAAACAAGATACAAATAACCAAAACCTGAAGTTATTCCCTTATTTTTGAATAAAATCAAAGAACGTCACATAATATTTTTTGTTAGATGTTATTCAGAAAGCTATATAGGAAATATATTTTAAAAATTCAAGACATTATTATTTGTATCATAGATCATACTGCTTAGCGGGTAATGCAATTATAATCATAAACCAAACCTATGAATATATCAGCAATAAACTTGTTAAAAATTGAAATATAACTTAAAGTAGACTCTCAATTGGTTTTGACCTCTAGTTTCTTTTGCTGGATCCTATCTTCCATGTACATTATCATTTCTTTCTTTTGCTTAGAATGGCCAATAATGCTTCTTTGTCCTTTTCCATCTTCAATGAGTGCTATAAACATTAGGAACTCTCTCAAGAAAACATGGGATTTGTGCCTATGTTTACAATTTTGCACTCCCCAGTGTCATTTAGTTTTCAATCAGCACACAGTTCTTGTTTGTCTTATTTACTTGGTTTTCCTAGATCTGCACCCTCAAGGGCTCTGGGCTCTTCAGATTTTGTGTTGTGAGGAGAAGCCCATGCCCCAAGGGTAGAAAGCTTAGCCCCCTTCCCTGGCTGGTGCCCCACTTTTTAGTCTGGGGCCTATGGGTTTTCTGAGATTCAGTTTTTGTAACTGTTTACAGAGTTGTTTTGGACATCGAACAAAATAATGACTATAAAAGCTCTACTCAGATGCAAATTATGTCTTATTATTAGTAAAGTTTCTATTTTATTCCAAGACAGAGGAACAGTGGTAGTCATTCATTTGGTATTTCTTTTATTCCTGTCACTTGTTTTACATGTTTTCCCCATCTATTTCTGTCCACGGTTCTCTTCAAATTTCATCAGTTTAAAATGCTGTTGTCATTATTGAGTCATGACGCTGAGTCAGCCATTGAGAATATGAATCAGCTGAAATTAAGGGAAGAATCATCTCAAGTTCAGTAGGACCTGACTATATGGAGTCAACTTCTGTTGAAGACAAAGAACCGTCTTGCATTGTAAAGTTCTAAGTAAAACTGTAAGTCAGAGTAATAAGCCAGAACTTCTAGGGCAAATGACTAGGGAACTCAACAGACAATGAATAAAGAGTCAGAGGAATTTACGAATAGCTACAGAGGGCAGTTTTGAACCTGCAGGCCTAGTAACCTATAATCATCCTTGAAGACGGGAATATTGTAATCTCAGCAAGCTGAATAAAAGAGGCCAACCAGTGAACCAAGCCTATAGTTATGCAATGGCTTGCCTTGCAGTTCCGAAAGCTTGCTGACAATAGGTTCTCTTTCTCTTCACCCTTTCATTGAAATTTCTTGACCCAGGAGGGTTGAACACCTGGTAGAAGCCCATGCCTAAATCAAATTCTGTAAACATTGGTCATTATCGTCCACCATGTTTCAATTGTGATTGATGTATTTATAAATCAACGATTCAAATTTGTCTGTGAAACCCTAGTGCAGAGAGTCTCATTCTTTGATTTTAAGCCATAGGCCCTTTGGAAGTCTGGCAGGGCCTATGGACCACTTCTTAGAATGATGTTCTTAAAAGTATAAAACAGAATTCATAGGATTCTAAGGAAACCAATTATATTGAAGAATAGTTATCAAACATTTAAAAAATGAGTGATAAAGTAACACAGATGCTTCTTAATACATTAAATAAGATGTATTGGTGGGTTTAGTAAGTACTGTACCTTCAAAGTAGTGATGAATGTTAATGATATTTCAAGGTATTGACAACAATGGTTGGTGACAAAGTCACAGGTAACTATTATGCTTTGTTGCCTATCTTCATAATTGAAAGAAATACTAAATTTCAGTTACAGGTTAGTGAAAATAAATGAGTGAGTCTTTCTCCCATCCAAATATATAGATCCCCGGAATACCATCTAAGAGCCCCCTGGGTATCTGTGGACCCAAGGTAAGCACTCCCACCAGAGTGGCTTCTTTGCTTCTAGTCCAAAGGACAGGCACATGGACTAAGATGAACAGCATTACTTGTATCTTCTTGGTGTATCTACATATAAACCCAACTTTCACAGCTTCGCTCCAAATGGCATTCTTCTGTTTAATGGCAAGAAATAAAGGTAAAATTCATTTGGGAACTAGAGGCTTGTGCTTTTGCTAAGGTGACCAGATATCCCTACAAACAGCTGGTCAAGGTTTTAGAGTATGTGTCCAAATAAACTTTTAGAGTCACCTTGACTTTATGTGAAGGTTTCCAGGGCCCTTAGGGAAGCCAAGAAGGCTGGTAAAAAAGTGGGCTAACAGCAAGATAAAGGTAAGCTAAGGCCCACATTAAGATGTGACAGAGAGCAGGAACAGAAAGAGGCAAGGAATGTTTGGGCTCAGGCGTCAAAATAAGCCCAGGTGGGGCAGTTTTGTACAACTTCAGCCCCAGGTCCCAGGCCTGGGGCAGCCACACGGTGTGGGCCAAACAAGGTGTTTTTACTAATTTCACAGTGAACACTTTTTCAATCACTCCCCCACATGAGTAGAAACAAAAACAAAACCTACTATTTTAGTTTGGGGGAGCTAGTTTTATTTTAGGGGCTTAAAGGGAGCAAAGACTGTACTGATGTCCGCAATTAGGCAATACTGATATAGAATGTATGCTTCAGGAAGCAAAAGGATTTAACAGATCTTAGAAGTAATATACTTTAACCTTTCAGTGACATAGGTTTTAATTTTGGCATCATTTTTTTTTAGGAGATGTTGCTATGTGTTTTTCTTTTAATGTGTACAACTTTTGCAGTAAAGTATATTGGCATCAGCCAAATTTTATATACATACATAGACACATACATGTATTATATGTGTATGTGTCTATGTATGTAGATACATATAGTTTTATTTTTGTATGTCTTATTGGCTAATACCTGGAGAAAGAAGCATCCCTTTTAGAAAATAAAGGATAATAAATCAAAGGGATGATACCTGTGTGCTCATGTTTACTTACTCATTTGTTCCTGAGTCACACACACAGTATTTCCAAACGTCTGAGGTTGCGGCACATCCTTTGATAAAGGTTGAGTCAAAACTGGATGAGGGAACTGCTATGAATAGAAAAAAGGGAGTTCAAGTTGTATGGTAGGTTTAGGAAATGTGGAAATGAGATCATATTCAGAGAACAAAAAATTTACTTCTGAAAATAACTGCGTTTCTGAATACCGTATCATCTAACTGGGGGACAGTACTCTGGGTGATGGAGGAACTGCTAGTGTCTCTGGGAGATGGACTTGGTTGGCTGAAGGCGGAGATCTGGGAGCAGCTGCTGCTCCTCATGAGAAGTGGGAATGCCAAGGGGGCAAGGAGGCAGCTTTCCAGGTTGGCCTCACGGTTATCTGTGCCCTTTGTTCAGTGCATGTCTTTCATAACAGTCTGAGTGTGCCCTGTGGCATTCTCAGACTTCCTTTTGGTTTCTATGTTTCTGAGAAGTGGCGTAGTCTCACGTAGGTCCCAGCTCAGAAACTCTCCAGCCACGCTAATACCATTCTCTGCACGTGGGTGTGGTGACACTGGCCCATGGAATCCTCTCATTTTCCATCCCCTTTCACAGAAGGATAATGGTTAAAGTCCCAGCCATGGTTCTATCCAGGGATGTGGTCTCAAAATTTAACTATAGGAAAAATACCACCATGAAGTTTCCCTAGAACTCATCTTTGCAGTGTTTTAAATGGAATTGTGAAACATTTGGGGTCCTTTGCTCCCAATAAAAATGTGTTCCCTGCTTTTCTTTAAAGAAGCCATTTCCTTCCTGGAATATTTTTTAAAAACACACTGCACACAGTGTTCTGGGAGCTGCAGGAGGATTAAGAATGACCTTTAGCTGAGGAACCAGGCAGCACAACTACAGGAGATTTTGACCTATTTTCTTTTTTATGTGTATAATATTGCACCTCTATGGAAAACACTGGCGAGGTTCTAAACCAGCCTCAAGCAGATACTAAATATTCTCAGAGAGACGGTTTTGAATTGGTAGAGAAATTTTCTAAATACACACCAGGGTAAGCCCAGTTCAAATCTGTTACAGGCATGTCCCATTCAAAGGAGGGGTTGGGATTTCTTTTATAAGGACAGAATACAAGATAAAGTGTACATTATGATAATACCATTTCCTTACACCAGCTATTACTTGACAGTTTGAGGAGCACTTTCATGATTGTCTCATTTGATTTTTTTAGAGATAAGGTTAACAGAGCAATGATATAGTTGCGTTATATAATTATATAGCAGATGGAATTAACAAGGGCATAAGAACACTCATCTTAAAAAAAAATCTTCCTCTGTGTTAAATAGTTAATATGACAGAACAGATATGGCAATGAAAGGATGAAGTATGATAAACAGAGTTAATTCAGAAAGAAAATAAACATTTATGAAACACTTACTATGAGCCAGGCACTGTGCAGGGAACTTGGCATGCATTATTCCATTTGATTCTGACAACAGTTTGGAAGCATTGAGTATTTTAACAAAGACAAAACTGACGATCAGAGAGGAGTGATTTCACTGAGGGCGTAAAGTAATTGTACAATCTGAGAGGTGAGCCCATGTCTGTATTGTAAAGCCCATTGTCTTGTCATCATAACACCCTACCTCAAGTTACTTAGGATGAATGTTGCCCACCAGTTCTTCTCTTTCCTTTTAACTTTTATCATCTCTTCAGAGGGTGTGATCACACTCTCCATAGGGCCTTTCATCATCATTATCACCATCACAACAATGGTGATCATTCACTGACCCCATTTAATGCATCTTACTATTGTTGCTTATAGATTTCTCATCTTACCCACGTTATACTATATGTTCTTTGAAAGTAGGTCTTGGAGTCTTACTCATTTTTATATCTTAAGCAGCATCTTACATACTGTTCTGCATCTAATATCTAATCAATAAAAATGTTTGAATGAAACTAAGTGAAGCAAAATGCTTGTAATCCAGGGAGCCTATTAACTAAAGAGTTTGAAGAAAAAAATAATGTTCTAGCTGAAGGATGGTAGTGTAAAGTTATATATTCTTTACCTCCTTCCATGAAACCTACAAAAGGGATGAAATTTAAAACGATGAAATTTTGATAGAAAAAGTCATCTGCAATGAAACTAGGAAATAGCTAAAATCTCAAATCACATTATCTGCCCAAAATAGTGAATCAGGACCGAATCAAGGGAGGCTATAGAAAGCTGAGACACACCTTCTGGGTTCCAATTAGCATTCAGATTTCTCTCAAAGTGAGTGCTATAGGGACCCAGGTGCTGCTCTTTTACTCAGAGCAAGGACTGAAGGTGTGGTTGGGACACAAGAGAAATGCACCCTCTGGGGGATTGTTCTACATAGTAGAGCAGAGAGGATGGTAGACAGATGGAAGGACATTATTGGGCAAGACATATTTATTTTTCCCCCAAATAGAATTCCTATTTAGGAGGCAAGGCAGAGAGGATGAAAAAGTGGTAATGGCAACCAGATGTGCAGTGGTTGATCAGATTCAAACAAGGAACTACAAATAAACAGAAATAACCAAACAAAAGATAGAGCCAGAGTGTCTCATGATCCTTACTGACATTGTGTTTGGGTGATCCACTCACTCGAGAGAATATGATGAATATGGCTAAAAACTGAGGAATCAGACCCAACCTGAAACCTGTAGCTGCCCTAGCTTACCCACTGACTCCCCTCCATAACTACCCTCCTCTCCAAGCCAGGAGAGAAGTGCATTCCCTTCAGAGCGGAGTCTATGTTTTCATGTAGCCTTAGGCATACTAATAACACCAAAAGCAAATTAAAAAAACAAACAAAAAACGAAAAGGAGGCAAGAAACTCAACAATCAGAATGCAGATGAAGATTAGTGTTAAAGAGAATTGTTCCAGCAAACCAAATCATCTCAGATGCGTATCTATCTCCACTCCCAAAGAAATAAAAGAAAAATACATCTTTTAAAAACAATTTGAAAATGAAATATAAGAGACCAAAGAAGAATAAGCAAAAGAAGTTAAACTAAGCTGAGAGTTATGAAAGAAATTGAAGATAATAAAAACATCCTAGAAATGAGATCACATTAGAACAGTGTTGAAAACGTATTCAGCAAAGCAGAGGTCAGACTAGAGAGAATAAAATAGCATTTGCAGGATGAAAAAAAAACCTCAAATAAATGAAATTAAGTAGAAAGAAGATGACAGTTATTAAAGACAGCCAGCATCCAGTCAGCATATAAGATAATGGTATCCCTGAAGTAGAGAACAGAACAAATGCAGCAGGAAATAAAAACGTCAAAAATTAAATTCCACTGATAAAAAGTATGATCTGACTTTGCAGATGAAGAGATTTCAAGGGAAAAAACTGATCACAGAATAATCAACACAATGACATGTAAGTCAAGTTACTGAAATTTAAGGACAATAAGAATTCCTAGGCATCTATGCAGAAAAAGCAAATTTCCTATAAGGGGGAAAAGATCAGGCTGACCTCAGATTTCTCAGCAGAGGTATTCAATTAGAGAAAAAAGTGGACAACAAGGTCTAGTCAACCACAAGATGAATCAAAATTAAGTCTCAGGAAAGGGGAAGGCATAGTGTTAAAGGATGAGGTAGAGCCTAGGATTTGTTTACTATAGAGCTAAACCAAATGCACGTAAAATTATGGTTAAAGAACAGAATGTAACTAGTGTAAATCCTAAACATATAAACATATAAAATAAACATACAATGTAATATATAACATGATGTAATAGTCCAAAATCTTCAGTAGGGAAAATAACATTTTTTCTTCTCTCCTCATTCATAGCATCAAAGGTTGCTGAATTCAAGAAACAAAATATCCTTGATCACTTTTAGAAACTGATGCACAATATTTAAAATGTTTACATTTGTAAACTATTTCTGAACATCCTGTAGACAGTCTTTGTATTTTGTGTTTTTCTCATGCTTTAAGAGGATTTAGTGAGTGAGGCAAGGTAGGGATTGTCAGCAGGGATAGTGACTAAAATGTTAAACCATTCAGTTGAAAAAAGAGCATTTATTTGGCTAGTGTTGGTGGTGATTTCAGTTTTCCCTTACTAGGAAGAATCTGACTCTCAATCAGGAGTGACTAAATTATAAAATTATGATATAAACAGTGGAATACCATGCCATTGTTAAAAAGAATGAAAGAAGTCAACAGGGGCTAACATGGAATGTTCAAGCAATGTTGTTAAGTAAAAAAATTAAGTTGCAGACCTATAGTTCGATATCCTATTTGAACAGAAGAAAAAACTGTGCATGCATATGTACCGTTAGTGGCTCCCTCTGGAGCCTAAGGTAGGTGAGTGAGAACAGGGGTCTTCTACTTTTTACTTTATTTACTAGGTACTGTTTGAAATTTTTGCAAGAGTAGATATAACTTTTTTTTTAACAAAAGAAAAGACAAAGGACAAATTTTAATTTTTTCATCGAATGACCATAACAGTCATGGTCAGTGACTTAGAAAGAGAATCTGGTGAAACTGATTTGCTTAGAAGTGTCCTTTAAGATTCTGTTCCCACTCAGGTGGACACTTGGTCTGGCTCTGATGCAGTGCACCCCATCTCTGGGCAGAATACAGATGGAGGGGATGGTTGCAATAGTGGAGGAAGCCTGGGAGCACCATCAGTGATCTGTGGAATGGCCTGAGCTCAAGGGTGATGTTAGCAGAGAAGAAGGCATTTTCAGAGCAGATTGAGGTATTTACCTGGTTGAAGGAGCCCAGGCAACGAGGAGTAGCTGGCCCAGAGCACAGCTAAGGAAATGGATATTTTACCTCCTATAAAAGGAGGTTCGTTCACTTCAGTACTCTTAGAGGAAAAACAGTTTCAAGAAGGCAGAACATGAGTGGGCTGTGAGGAGGCCTTACTGGGGCTCCTCTGTCACCAGGTAAATCTTGGGGATCAGCACCAAGTCTGGGAGGGCAAGGCACACTGACAGGAAGTGGGGTGCAGTAGGGCAACAAGATTTGTATTCTTGTCCTAGAGCTGATACCACATCACCCTCTGGCCTGTTCTTGGTGGGATGTCCCACGCCACGCTATAAAGGGTTTAAAGGGAGGATCAATTGCGAACAGCTGAGAAAGTGCTCAGCCAAGGCACAAAGCACTGTACCTCGTAAAGTGGTCTTTAAGGAGGTGTCCACCTCGCCTCCCTGCTTTACCTCATTTTATTCCCAGAAGTGCTTTTTCAGCTTCCCCGTCCTTTGGGCATCTTTCTCTCACCACTCTTGTTTTGGTTTCCTGCTTGCCCACCGATTCCCTTGTTAGAGTCACACCACACGGGTGGTTCCCCTGGCTGCTGACAACAGAGGTGACGGGTTGGCAGTTTTGATAGTACAGATGTTGTTTCTTTCTTCCTCAGAGAACCTGCTTCTAGCTGATAGGGCTCTATCAACGTGGCCAAGGCTCCTTACCAGAGCCCCAAATGCCTCCAGCGCTGGAGGGCACCTGCCAGTCGTGGCGCCCCGTGTGCACACTCTGCACCAGCCTCCGGCCTCAGGGGAGACGGTGGGCTCGCCAACTCCTGGGAGAGCAGCCACTGTTCCTCCCCAGTCCAGACCTTCCCACGGGAAAACTCACGGACCGCTTTGGGAGCCACTGGCTACTAAACTGAGGTCTCTCTATTTTGGAAACTTTCCTCAGAACTTAGTAGCCACATAAGAAGGCCACCAGGAAAGAACCTCAAGTACCCAAACGCCTCTGATAGGCAATAACCTCCAGTGGTTCTCAGGAGGGAACCATGTCAGGGCGTCTCTGGGCCTCATCTCTCCAGAATTGCTTAGCAAGGACAAAGCAGCACCTGAGGGAACAAGTTCAACACCAAGAAAGCCAGACCCTAATTGGCTCTTGTGAATGAGAAGCGATTTGCATAAACATGAATTCAGTGAGTGCTAAAGGCCTTCCTCTGGGGCCTTTCCAACATGTTCTCTCTTCCTGGTACGTTTTCCTCTCTTCTGACTCCTCTCATCCTTCAAGTATTAGTTTCCATCCCAGTTCCCCGGGGAGGCCTTGCCCCATTCCCTCACTGCCCTATGTCTCCTTATTATTCATCCTCAGAGATTTATTTTGCAGCATTTACCACAATTGGAATCAAATAATTTGTGTAATTCGCATTTGTCCTGTTCACTGGTACATTCCCGCCACCTAGCACCATGCCTAGTTGCATGTAACTATTGGATGAATGCACGAATGCTGAGACTGAGGAACTCAAGAGCATATATGACAGGGTTTAACACAGGACTCTTTCTGACAGCTTTGGATGAAGTCACAAGACAATAGATGGCATCTACCCCCATAACATAAAGCAAGATGCTGGGCTTGTAGAGGAGGTTATCAGAAAACCTAGTTTTGTTCTCCTTAGCTTCTGGCTCCACAGTGGCGTACGGGCTTGATGTTGAGCAGTCAGCTGCTGTGGGAAATCAGAGGGTTTCTATGGAGAGTTGAGAGTGTGCTTCCCCTCACCACAGGCTAATGAGAGTGGCTTCGTGGAGACCACTTAGATGTTGGCAAGGATGCAGAGAAAAGGGAACCTGGTGCACTGTTGGCAGGAATGCAAATTGGTGCAGCCGCTGTGGAAAACACTGTGGAAGTTCTATAAAAACTTAAAAATAGAACTACCATATGATCCAGCAATCCCACTTCTGGATGTTTATCCAAAGGAATTGAAATTAAGTTCACAAAGAGACACCTGTACTCCCATGTTCATTGCAACACTATTCACAATAGCTGAGATATGGAAACAACCTAAATGTTTATAGACGAATGAATGGGTAGAGACAATGTGGTAAATACATACAGTGGAATATTATTCAGCCTTAAAAAAGGAATCTTTCCATTTGTGAGAACATGAATGGACCTGGAGGACATTATGCTAAATGAAATCAGCCAGACAGAGAAAGACAGATACTATGTTTTCTCAATTATGTGTAGAATCTAAAATAGTCAGACTCATAGAAGCAGAGTAGAACGGTGATTACCCGGGCCTGGGGTGGACATGGGAGGTGATGGTCGAAGGGAACACAGTTTCAGGTATGCAAGAGAAATAAGTTCTGAGATCCACTATACAGCACAGTGCCTCTGGCTAACAATACTGTACTGTATACTTAAACTTTGCTAAGAGGATAGATCTTCTGTTAAATATTTTTATCCCGTGCGTGTACACACACACAAATAATGATAATAAAGGGGGCAAGAGGAAACTTTGGGAGGTGATGGGTACGTTTGTGGCCTTGCTGCTTTCACGGTATACACTTATCCTCAAACTCATTGAATTGTACACGTTAAATATGTACAGCTTTTTACATGTAATCATTCTTCTATAAAGTCAAAAAGAAAAAGAAAACCTGCTTTGTGACTCTGCAAGCTTAGGGGTCACAGAGGGGGCTGGAAACTGATTTATGTCTGAGAAACCTCCAGCCCTCCACCAGAGTGGAGGATGCATTTGGAGGTCACTAAACCTGCATAGGTAGCAGGCCCAAAGTGCTTACTTTTGTTTGCGGCTGGGGTGGGAGGGTGATGAGAGACCAAAGTTGGCATATGCTCTATGTTGGCATATGCTGGCCTGGTTCTTCAGAAAAGGGCTCTAAGCTGCTAGTTTCCTGCCTGAAGAGGTCGGGGGTGTGCTGTTGGAGGGCCACCCCAAGGAGATGCCCTGAAAACACCCTGAGAGGCTGGAGAGCTCAGCAGGGTGCTGTCCCAGGCACCAGGGGATGGGCTCTGACAAGGCCCAGAAGCAGCCAAGGGCAGATTTCAGAGGCGCCGTCAAATAGGCCCTCTCCTTCCCCTTATGCCTCCCCCCTGCCCTCTGTTGCTTCAGCCCTGGGAGGTGCCAAGAGGTGGGAGGAGGGGGGAGGGTGGCAAGAAGCACTTGGCTTCCAGCCTAAATCAGGCCTAAGCTGGAAGAGGGGAGAAGATTTAATTTTAAATGCATTTCAGAGTTTTGGCTATTACACCAGACTGGACTTACTAGCTCCTGAAATGAGACCTATGCTAAAAGTGACCACAGGACTTACCCATCTAAGAGTAGCTGTCCTAGAGGAATTATGAGACTTGCCAGAGATCTCATCCCTGGGGACAGAGAAACAGCCACGAAAGTGGGTTTGTGAGATTGCCCTACCCAGTCCCTCTAGTTGGATGCAACAATCTCTGTTTCATCCTAATATAACCATGGTGTATAGATATTATCCCAACCTACCAGTGATGATGGAAGGAAGATTCAGGAGTTTGGGCAAATTGCCCTGGGTCTCAGGTTGGTAAATCTCAGAACCAGGTCTCAGCCCTGGGGTGTAGCACTCCAGGTTCCATTTTTAGCTCTCTACGCTGCAAGGCATTTTCAACTTTACTTCCAGACTTTGCATGTCTTGCTTGTAGGTCCCTGGTTCTGAACTGGCCTTCTCACTATTGATAAGCCAAGTCATCTTTAACCAAAAACAGAGGAGAAATGGTAATACGTGCAGGTTAACAGAAGGGAGGGGCCATAATAGATCATTCAGGTGAGAACAGTGAGTGAAGAGAAGGGAAGAGCAGGTGGGGAGGTGATAACTGGCTACCGCAGCAACAAAGGCTTGTCAACAGGGGCCGAGAGGGGAAGGGAGCAGAGGGAGACAGGAGGAGCTTTGCCCACTGTCCCTCACACTTGTTCTCAGCTGCAGAGTCTGTAGCTCAGGTGGCCATGAGAGCCCTGGAGACCCTCTTGGCACCCCTTTGACAAGGCTGCCTTAAATGAACGCTTTTCCTTGGGAGGAGAAGGGAAAGCTTACAGGTGTAAGAGGGAGAGTCATTTTCACAGGAGACTTTTCCGCAAAGCATCGTAACTGAAATGAACCCTGTCGACCCCCTCTGGTAACTAGATGGCGAGAAGCACTTACAGACAAGGCTCTTCTTGTTACATGCTATAACATGGATGAACCTTGAAAACACTAGGTTTAGTGAAATAAGCCAGACATAGAAGGACAAATATTGTAGATTCCACTTACACGAGGTACCTAGAATAGGCAAATTCATAGAGACAGAAAATAGAATAGAGGTTACTAAGGGCTGGTGGGAGGGAAAATGGGGTTGTTACTGTTTGATGGTTACAGAGTTTTTGTTGAAGATGATGAAAAAGTTTTGGTTATAGACAGTGGTGATGGTTACACAACACTGTGACTGTATTTAATGCCACTGAACTGCATATTTATAAATGGTTAAAATAAATATGATTTATGTATATTTTACCACAATAAAAAAAAGAGGAATAAAAAAAACCCTCTCCCCTATGAAGACACGTGGAAAAGAGAATTAACAGAGAGAATATTAAAAGTTAAGCTTTAGTCTGGAACAAATGCATCAGCACTGTAAGTTACTGGGAGCGGTGATGTTAAGAGAAGCTATAATGTGGTGCTTGAAAAGTTCACAGAGAAAACATTCTGCAGAGCAATCAGGAGCAGAGACTTTGAAATGCTCTAGGTTGTGTTTATCTACCACAGGGACTCAATCACGGTTATGCGAAAATCTAATAGGGTTTTCAGTTCTGGCTGGCTGCTTGTTTGTCAGGTATATTGCTGCAAAACTCTCCAAGTTGAAATAAAAGATGGAAAGAAATAATTAGAAAATAAACAGCAAAATAATACGTATAGAAAACTTACTAGGTGCCAAGCACCACTCCACATGTATGTGATCACGACAACCCCCTGAGGCAGGTACTACCCCACTCAGGGTGGGAAGCTGCAGCTGGAGGGCTTCGCAGGCTCACCTGTGCTCTGCAGCCTGACTCTGTGCTCTGAAGGGCTGGTGGTGTGACGCCTCTTGTTTGGCACTTTCCCCCTCCTCCCTGTCTTCCTATCACTTGCCAGCAGTGGCTGCTGGGCTGTTCTCAGCTCCTCCCTTAGGAAGAGTGTAAGATCCTGAGGTCTCCTCCTGCTCTGGTGGCTGTCATTTAAACATCTTCATTTCATCATCTATGAAATGAAGACCGTT
The DNA here is from genome assembly GCF_949752795.1 of Hyperoodon ampullatus. Lineage (NCBI taxonomy): Eukaryota > Metazoa > Chordata > Mammalia > Artiodactyla > Ziphiidae > Hyperoodon > Hyperoodon ampullatus. The sequence goes on along the minus strand of NC_136917.1, from coordinate 98,630,869 downwards.
GTTTGTTCTAGGTGCTGTTGACAGGCCCTGCTAGCTCTATCATTGCAGGAATCCCAAAGTCCTTTGATTATCCTCAGAGTGTCTACTGCTTGGAAGGTTATGGAAGCACTAGGCATTAAAAGAAAGGTCAGGAAAAGCACATGTCAAATTTAAAAAAACATCAGGCTAGAGACGCTTAGACTGCCATCCTCTACCATGTCCCTGAGAAGTGGGGAAATGAAACCGGAACCTATCTGTCAGTTACGATAAACAATAAAAATAACTTTTTAAACCATTTCATTTTATGTTCCAAACCATTATAGACCACATAGATGCTCATATTCCAGAGGTGACTAGAGGTATGAATGCCAGTGTTGGAAAGAGCTGTACCCTTTGAAGGTGTCCAGTTAGTTATTCAGGGCAAAGGGATTCCCAAAGTCAATCTGCCATCAGTAACTCATTCCTTAATCATGACTTCGGGAAGATAAAGTGGCAAGGCACACAAACCTGAATGATATGGCAGACTTTCGCAGTAATCCAAATCCTCTGGCCACATGAATTTTAAATGACATATATGGATAGCCTGCCTCATTCATTCTTTCAGTAAATTACTATTGAGCACCTTCTCTATGCCAGGCACCAGGCTAGGAGCTGGGGACACACCAGTGAACAAGGCAGTCTCTACTCTCATGGAACTTATTTAATTAATAATACAATTAGTATTTAATTATAATTGTGATTAAATGCCGCAAAGAAGTATAAGATGAAAGAGAACATATACTAGGGTGACCCAAGTTAGTCTGAAAGGTTAGAGAATGCTTCCTGGAGAAAGTGATGTTTAAGGGGGAGATCTTAGGGGTGAGGAGGCCTTAGCTAAGTGAGAGAGGGATGGAGGGTAGAGCCGGTGGTGCAGAAGGACTGCAAGCGCTAAGTAAAGCCTGGGGATGGGCGGAGCAAGGGTTACTCGAGACCCTGAAGGCAGGCCCTTGTGACTGGCATGGAGTGGGAGTGGCAGGAGATGAGACTGGTAGATCATGCTGCCTATCTACACCACAGTGGAATTCTGTAAGCCCCCTGGAGTCCATGAAGTATAGAAAGGCAGTCCGTCATTTCTTAGAGGCCCCAACTTTCGAACTCAAACATGGTGGCCGATAATGTGGGCTCAGTCTTCAGGAAGCACTCTCCCGTATTTCACAGACCAGATAAGGAATTCTTATCATCCTTCTCCAGATACCCAGATTGTCCCAAGTATCTAATTACATCAAGACAAACCAGCCTGGCCACCACACTGAATTAAACAGGCAGGAGTTGTAAATAATAACACATCTCCACCATCATACAGCAGAATCATCTGACCCCAACTGGAGAATTAAGCAATCATAAAATATCAGAGCCACCTACTGCCACAGCCAGCCTCCGGTCCCAGTCTCAGAAAGGTAAAATGAGTGGGGCAGGTACGTGTAGGTCTACATCAGTGAAACCCCAAACACTCCACCTCGAAAACTTAAGCTTCTCTCAACCTTTGTCCCTTTTGTAATCAATCAAAACAGACTCATCCTCACCTAGAAAAATAATGTTCCAACAAACTCTCCCTATTGCATTCAGCAGATTGCTGGTCTTCAGAACTCCCAAGTGCTTTACAAACAATAATTGAGCCTCTTCCATACCCCAGGTAGAAGGCATATTTTCACCCTATAGCCGAGGAAAGAAGTTGAGTTAAAAGACAAGTACAATGTCAAATGTCCAGTGGGGGAGGGAGGGCTGCTGAAATAATTACAACATTGGGAACCTCATTCATTCCTGGGGCTCCTCATAAACCCAACCAGAATCATGGCTGGCACTGAGCATTCTGGGTTTTTAATACTAGTGCTTAATTGAGGCTTGCTTCCTTTCCTCCTCCATTAGTCATTCAGAAAACTTGTAGAAACTGCATGTTAAGGATCCAGCTAGAATGTTCTTATGTCTAATTCACACTGGATACCCCTTAGAGCTGAAGTTTTTTACTGAGACAGCCTTTTAATATGAAGAGAAAATGATGTGATTCCAAGACTGTAACCCTGCTGCTTCTCTCTACCTGCACTGCCCCAATCTCCTTCCAACAGCCCACTGTTAAGATAGCACACATTCGAAAATAAAGGACACACGTTTTCTCAAAAAGTATTTTGGCCTTCCTTCAAATTTATCATTTCTGACAAAATCAACTCACTGAGAATAATCCATTAGGTTTCACTCCAACACCCACATTCTAGTCTCCCTTGAATCAAAAGAGTCTAGCCCTGTGTGGTGTTACTGGACTTGTCACTTTGTGACGGTTACCCTAACCCTAAATAGGTACCAGCATATGAGTGGCAGTATGGAAAAGTGGTTAAGAACAGATAATGGAGTCAGGCTTCCCAGTCTCCACTGTTTACTAGCTGTGTGATGGGCAAGTGTCTTAACTTCTCTAAGCCTCAGTTTACTTGCTTATAAAATGGGGATAGCAGGGTTGTGCTGAGGAGAAACGTGACAACACATACAAAGTGTGTAACCCACAGAAAACCCTCAATAAATGGTAACTGATTATTGTTCCCCTAGGAGATACTGCCTTTGGAGGGCATGTCCTCCACTTGTAAAACAGGCAGCAGGGGGTCCTGGGGCAAATACCCTGTGTTCCCACTTCCTAGAGTCACCAACAAGTAATATCTCTGTCCCAGGAAGATCATTTACATTAGGGCATCAGAGAGAACTTTGTTGTGGGATTTTTTTTCTAAGACAAAATTAAGAGCCTTGAAATGAGACAAAGGAAAAACGCGTACCAGAATTGCAAAGTTAACATTTTTATTGAACTGAAATTGGTGTAGAACAATAGGGGCCACCCCAGCTGCTGAGCTCAGTTAACTGAAAAGTCTCTGTGACATTTTACCTTGCTAACATGGTTTGGGTAGAACTGAGAAGCAGCGTAGATCTGTATGTTTATATTTTTAACACTTCAAAATATTTTGAAATGAGCCTCATAGCCTTGTTCAGTTTTCAGGTTACAAAGAACATTGATAACATCTTCTGTTGCCTTCATTTAGTCGTGTCAGTTAATATCTTTTCCCAAAAGGTTCCTCCCAAAGCTGGCTATAATTTTTCCCCATCTGGTACAGAATAAAAGGATTTAGTAACACTTAGGCAGTAATAAACAGTAAGAACTTTAAAAGTAGTAAAGGCAAAAACCATTCATATGTGACTCAACACTCACACGGCTGGAAAGACAATGAACTGGCTGAAGAGTTTCAGCCAAGTTCCAGAAACAAAGGACGCACTAGTGGAAGGGGTAAGGCAACCAAGCAGAGTGTCAGAACTGATGGACCATTTGTGTCTAAACCTCATCTCAACACCTTGCTTCAAACATGAAAATATGCATTTGTTTTACAGAATAAGGTGAAATATTTTAAGGGAAAAGAAAACTATTAAGGTTAAAAGATCAATCAGAGATGAAGGAAAATTAATACTGGATGTTTATAATCAATGCATGGAGCTATGATATCAACTGACCACACCACTTACTTTTGTGAGAGCAAGTACTGAACATCTATCACTACTTACAGTTGAAAGTTAACCCCTCTAAAGTATTCCAGGGGAAATAAATAACCAACGAGATAGGAAGTGAAGTCATCACATAAAACAAAACCACATCTAGTTAATGTTATTTTGGGTTTGTATTAAATCAGCTGCTCGCTCATCTGGAGTTAATTTATGGTTGTTGGTAAAAATCATCAAGAGTGCTTCAAATTATTTTAGATGAAATGTGATGAGCAAATAATAACCCAACAACTCATTGTCTCATCTTGACAATGCTATTTTACACTTACTATTTCTCTCAAAAAAACCAAAAAAACAAAAACCTAAATAAATTCTACCAGAGTAACTGATACTAAGTGGCCACCCATTCCTGCAGCAATTATTTGAGAGAATCTAAAAATCTTGCAGTAGGAGATGAAGAATGATTATAAATATCTTAATAGGCTCACGCCCATCTTTAAAAGAGATGCAGCCTTAGGTAATAGCAGATGCAGAGATTCACAACTCTCAAATTTGCAACTGATGATAGATATACATTTTGCAAGGATCTGCCCAATGTACACAACAAACATCTAAATTAAGGCTTTTATAGGTAGGTGGTCAAGTCTACGGGTGTGCAATGCTGGATTTTCATAAAGCATCTCCAGCTTCCATTATTACCTAATTTGTAAACCAGAAGATGTGCTGATGTAGATGGGTAGGAGCTCCAAGGGCTAACAATTAGCCAACTGGAAGGTTTGCCTTGTTTGTAAACAAGTTCTAAAATAAGTGTTAGCAGTGAAACAACTGAGAGGGTGCCACAAATGATGTAGAGAGGAAAAGTGAGTTGCACCTGCTGACAGGGAGGGGCTTAGAAAAAAAAAGCCAATAGCCGAACTTCTTCAGTTCAAGACTTTGAGATTTAGAGACCTAAAGGTTTAGTGTTACTTCCAAGCCAATTGTTCTCACACTTTAGCTTGCAAAACTACTTGGAGGATACTTATGAAAATGGGGCTATGTGGGCCCTATCCCCAGAGATTCTAATTTGGGTGATGCAAGTGGTCCAAGCACCTTGCTTTTGAGAAACACCACTCATAGCAAGTAGCAGCACACTATCTTTGATTAAAAGGCCATGATGTCTAAGAAATGACACCAATGAGGTCATTACCTACAGAAAAATCCCTCAGGAGACTCTACCATATGATATGAGGACCAAATTTATCCCCAATTAAGTTTCCTTTACTGCTTTTTTTTTCCAACTGAAAGTTTGATATCAGTGAACGCTTAGAAATGATTGTACCAATTCTGAGGTAAAAGGAAGAGCACCAGGGATCTCAATGCTAAAAGAAAATCGAATTCCCCAGGAGGTCCATGCTACGTAGAAATCAAATTGCTGTGGTAATGTTATAGAGTTATAGTGCACAGGGTCTTGTTTCAGTCTTTGTACAGTATACTTTTGTATACTTTTACTATATTATCTACTCTTTCCTGTTAATGTTTTAGAAGAACTCCAAGGAGAAAATTTCATCTACATGCCCTCTCAGGTTTTCTAGACACCAACATTTTCTGGTTTACAGTGATACACAACAAAGTTATTTATTTTTTTATTGTTTTGGATGCTGGAGACAAACATCTTTATTAAAGATACCACCAAAATTTTGGCAAACATTTCAAAACATATTTGTAAACATAATGCTTCCCTTTTAAACTGGCAGCACTTTGAAAAACAATACGATAAGACAACACAACTTGAATCAACATTAGTTCAAAATCCTTATATTTTTGACCACATAACTTATGTTCCCACATGATAAAACAAATGATAGTTTAAATCAACGTCAACAGATAAACTCCATGAAATGAAAGTTTGTGCTGTTTGATGAATCACAGTATGTTATGGTTAAATATATCCACTCTTTTTTATATTCCTGGTACCCAGGATGAAAAAAAAAATCTTTAAATATACATTTCATGTAGGTAATAGCTTCTTTGCATATCTCTCTTCAAAAAATACTTTATAGCAGTATATAAATAGGTTACCTACACGTTTAATTTTATAATTTTGCCCCAAACTATAGATCTGTTTCATTTTCATAACATATCAATTTTGCCCAACATTAATAAAGTTGACAAACTGTTGAAATGGAAATGCTTTTGTCTTCCACGATAGAGTAGCAATTTGATAGGAAAAAAAACCTACAGTAACACTCATCAGTTGTTTCACCTGAGCGTTTGGCCTACTGAGAGTAGCAGCTTTTTTCCTTCACGCACGCGCACATCCACACCACCTCTGCACACATACAGGTCGAGCACACGCTTTCAGACGCTGGTAGGCCACAGTGTGCTTCCCATTGCTCTAATCAAGTGGGAAGCAGTGTAGCTAATGATTAACCACACTAGGTACACAACTAGCAAACACCTTAAGGCAACCATTGCAATGGGGGGTTAATTTGCAGGGCAGATTTACTGTTCTAGATCAAGTCAGACTATATATACACATGTGTATATAGATCTATACACATACACACCTTTCTATTTCTTAACCCTCCAAAACAATGTTTTAAGTTTTTTTGTATTTTGTGCAAATTTCTAAATGTTCTACCATTTAAGGCAAAGAGTTCGTATTAAGAAAGGTCAGAAAATAGGCTTATGTTTATCCAAAAGCATTTCACCTTGTACATTACTGTTTTTTTTTAAACACACATACTTTTGAAGTGTGGACACTAGATCCCCAATATCTAAAAAAAATCATTTCTAATGACAAACATAGTTTTTTAAGGAAAAAAAATTGATTTGAAGTACAGACACTGGATCCCCAATATCTACAAAAAAAATTATTTCTATTGACAAACACAAGTCTTAAGTAGGAAAAAAGGACCAGAAAAAAGCAGCTTCAAAAATGCAAGGAAACAAAGTAAAATGGGGCGGGGGGGGAAGGTAACTCAAGTTTACTAATACTGAAACTTCCAACAGGCAAAGTTTCATTTTTTAGAATTTGAGAGCAACTTATTTGGAATTTTAAATAAATAAGCTTAAGTTTATTCACATCTTCTGGTCCAAGCAGAGCTCTAGTGCCATGACTCTGCTTGCTGTTGGTCAAATTCACCTATTAGTCTTTTGATGTGAGCCAGCTTGTTATGAAGATACTCGCATCTGTATTTTTCTTCATGGTAATTGGGACTAGACTGTGGATGAAAAAAACAGTGAGGGGTAAGACTGTGGAATTCATAACACTTCTCAACTAAAGGTCAGAAAACTAATCGTGATGATACTTACCTGTTTTATCTTCCGATATTCTTGTAAGACTTCTTCATGAACACTCTAGAAAATTAATTAATTTAATTAGAAATCAGAAGAGAACTTTTTTCTTTGCAATGTAAACAGATAACACAATTGGCAAGGGTGTGGGAGATATTAATGATGGAAATGTAAATTGGTACAGTCTTTAAGGAGGGCAATTTGGCAACTGCCTTAAAACAAGCAAATGCAAAACTGACTCAGCACTTATACCTTTCTTTCAGATTTAATTGTGCCTGAGTGAAATGACACATGTACAAGGTTACTCACTGCAGCACTGTTTGTAAAGCAGAAGAAAGTAAACAAAATCTAAATGTCCATTAATCCATACAAAGGAGTACTAAGAGGCCATTAAAAAAGGGGGAAGTGCTTTATGTGCTTACATAAAAAAATTCTCTAAGATATATATTGTCTAGTGAAAAAAGCGAAGTACAGAACAATTTATAAGTTTGGTATCATTTGTGTGTAAGGGAGGAATAGAATATTATATTCTAGGAATTTTTATTGAAATCTGATAATGTATCATACCTTAACTTACTGGAACATAGGACAATGGTGCATCTTATAAATGATGACATCTTAGATTCAATTACATACGGTATATTTGTGAATTTGCTTGTGTATATGTATCTTATACTCAAACAGACCTCTGAAAGAATACGATGGAAACCAGTAATACTGATTGCCTCTAGGGAGGAAAATTGGGTGGTAGGGGAAGAGAGCTAACCCTTATGTACTACATAACCTGATGTACTATGGAGCTAAGCAGTTTCCAAATGCTAACAGTTATTCTGTACAACTCTATAATCACCTCACTTTATGGATGGGCATTTTGAGAATTTTCAGTCAAGTTAAGTAGCTTGCCCAAGGTCACACAAGTAGAGCTGGGAATCAAATCCAAGCAGTCTGGCTTTGGAGCCTGCTCCCAACCACTAAGCAATTCTTAGAATTACATTTTAGTTTAAATATAATCATGGTATACTGGTAAATAACTATATAGAAAAAAATAAACCCAAAACCATATCACTGACCTCTTGCACTGCCAACCACTCACTCCTCTGGCAAAGTTTTCTATAACTCTAGGCACCTTGTTTAAAAGATTAAGGCCCACTAATAGAAGACATAATGAATCTCTAGGGCATGGATGCTCCCAGGCTGTTTTCCCCATTGTGGGAAAACCCACCCCATTTTCTCATGTAGGTTCCTGTCAGAACAACAGTGGGCTAGGATGGAGGCACCATTTGCGGCTGTGAAGTGTGACAAAGTTATCTGTCATACACAAGGCGGGAAACATCCATTTATATCAATCCTTTGGCTAAGAACTCTAACAACAATCAGTAGGCAGGTCAGGCTTCTACTGCTCTTTGTCAGCTGTAGTAATATTACCACTTAATGTAGGCAAGTGAAAACAGATTAATACCTGTTAACAAATGGCAGTCTCGGGAAGCTGGAAGCACCATGTTTTTCTTCACTTAAACCCCAAACCTGAGTGGTATTAAGCCCCCTTTATATTCTATGCCAGACTGAGGTTTAAAAAAAATTTTTTTTTAATTTACTTGAAATAGTAATTTTGGGAAGTAGCACCAGATGTAAGAGCTATAGTCTGAGTTGAGTTGGTAATGCGGTCATATATTTTGATGCCAAACCTTGCTTTTTGTTTTTCCCATTTTGTTGTCTGTATTTTTCTCAATACACTACATATTATATTACAGTAAGTATGTAAGTATATATTATACATATTATATGAAAGTATAGTTTTTTCACTGGAGGAAATATAGGCTCATCATGTTCACTTATTTTCAAGAACTATTTCAAATATTTATTTTCCTAGCTAATTTTATTTATTTATTTATTTTTGTTACGTGGGCCTCTCACTGTTGTGGCCTCTCCCCCTGCAGAGCACAGGCTCCGGACACACAGGCCCAGCGGCCATGGCTCACGGGCCCAGCCGCTCCGCGGCATGTGGGATCTTCCCGGACCGGGGCACGAACTCGTGTCCCCTGCATTGGCAGGCGGACTCTCAACCACTGCGCCACCAGGGAAGCCCTTCCTTGCTAATTTTAAATGAAGGCCAAAAGCTGCAGAGAGGCTGGTCTGCGAGAGGACTTGCTCTGAAGGCTAGGAGGATGGCTCGGGATGGGAAGGGCAGAGAAAGAAAGAAGGTAAAATATGAAAGTCAGTCCATCTAGGAACAAATGTGTTTACCTGATACTCCTTTGAGCCTGGAGAATGGCGCTTTCGTTGTGCATCCAGTTTGATAAATCTTCTAGCCACAGTCTCCATCCTGGCATGCAAGGCCCTATACTCATCATACTCAGCATTGAAGTCATCCTTGTAATTCTGGCGTTGCTCATAGGAGACAATAGCAATATATTTTCTAATAAAAAAGACAAAAGATAAATGGAGAGTAGCTACAGAATAAACATGATGCAGAAGTCTGAGATTTAAACCAAATATTTAGAAACTAAATCTATGCATGTTTCCCTAGACTGAATGCCACTCTGCCACTGCTTGCTGCCTTGTCACTCCTTCAAAGACCTTCCTCGTAAAATTATCCCACAGGAGAGCTTAAGAACTTCAGTGAAGAAGAATAAATGTGAAAAAAACATGGTGGCAATGGAATTAAAGTGCAACTAGAAGACAACACTTACACACATGTAGCTTCCCAAACCTTTCTCTACCCCAAATAATTTACTACCATGCTAGCGGCAGAGGCCAACCCATCTGTTACGAGTCACATGGAGACAGAAGGATTGGAGGGGTAACGTGAAACCAGGAGAATGTCACACAGTCACTAAGTGCTGAAGTCAAAGCTCTTTGTAGACCTGCTGCTTTGTTTTATCATTTTTTAAAAATGAGAGACCAGAAAAAATAAAAAAGGGGAAAAAAAGGTATATTTCTCTAGTTCTTTTCAAACACGTAATGTCATACTCTGTGTAACAGAAAGTCAGTTTTATAGTATTAGTTTATTTTCTTAATAAAAAGGCCACAAATGTTTTACTTCAGGGTGTGAATGTCTCTAGGAACCTAGTGAATGAAGGCCACCTTCCCAGAGTGTCAGTTTATTCAGTGGTGGTAAGTCAAAACAGCATTTTAATATTAAAGTTAATATTATTTGTTTGTGGCTCTGGGCCTGGGTCTTTGTACTCTGTGCTCCTGTCATGGAATGCAAAATTCCCTTCACTTTTTGAGATAAAAATTGAGATATCAAAGCAATTTCAGGCAGGTGGCAGGAGCTTCAGGGTGCCCCAGTGGGTATACATATACTCTTCATTGTGGGAAACTTTGGGAGTTCAGTCCTCTCCAAAATGGTTTTAGACATTCTTACCAGTTTTATTTAAAATGCAATAGCACAGATGCCTAGTTGGAAATGTGAGAAAAGTGATGCGGTGAGCAACCTTAATGTCCTCATTAATATTTTTATTCATGCTGAGTTAGACAGTGTGGAGGTTTAATTTTCTAAGTGTAATTGAGACAGTGGTAGTATGCTAGTGTCCTTGCTATAAAAGGAAAACCACCAGCCAAGCAGTGAAACAGGCATCTCTAGACACGGGCTGTCCTGACTGCAGACCAGAGAGAGCCCGGGGGTGGGGGTGGGGGGGCGGGGCGGAGAAAGAGGTTCCTGGGGATAAGCATACATAAGCAAAATGGCTAAACTGATTGTGAAACTCAGGTCTAATTCGTTATATAAAATATTTACCCCACTTTCTCAAAATCACACCTGAGGCCATACCCTCCATATTTTATTTAATAATTCCCTCAGGGAAAAGTACCAAACTGGCCAACAGTTGTGTTGCTATTATAGAAGATTATTTGGTTATACTGGCATTTTAATGAAAAGCATGTCACTATTTTTAATAAAAATTGTTATGGTTCTACAGCTGGCGCTTAATGTAGTGATGGAATAAAATGTTAAATACTTTGGATAATTCACAACCACAAGTAACAGAAGTATTCTTATTATATAAAAATTAGGAATACTGTGGTTAAGTATGAATTATTCAGAGGCTGATCATTAAAGGTTTTATAGTATGTCCTTTTAGTTTTCTTAAGAAACAAGTTTAAGTTCTGTATTTTTAGTGATTTTTCTGAAAATTCATGCTTTCTCATCATTTTAAGAAAACTTGCAATGTTTATATAAGATAGCTTTTGTTAAAATAAATTGCTCTTAAGCAAACAATCACATAGGTTATGTACTTTCATGATTTTAAAAGAGCTAGAAAATGACAAACATACAGAAATGCACTGAGGCAGATGCAGCAACCATCTGTAGATCAGTACGTTAAAAACAAGTTATTAAATATAGAATTAACTGCTTAAGTTGACAAAACACGGCAACACTAAATCCATGGGGGAAAGGTTAGAATCATTTTTCAGTCTCCCCACATGATTTTGTCCTATGTAACAAGTATACAGCACTATTACAAAAAAGAGAAATTCAAATTCCATCATAAGAGAATGAGAACACAGTACTGCAGCTGTTATTTGAGGGGGCCAACTTTCACAAGACTTTTAAGGAAACGCATTTGGAGAGGTGAATGCCCACGTCAGTGGAGCCAGGCACTGTCCCCCATCCAGCCCTTCTGGGGCCAACACAGTGGTAGCAGCTTTTCCAAGCTCCCCAACAGAACTCTAAAACCATACACCACCTCAGATGAGAGAGTACTCAGCATGGTTTCTTGGGTTCCTTTTAGTTAAGAGATGATAACCAGCATTACGGTTTCATGCTATATCATTCCCCAATAAGTATAGCTTTCAACACTACTGTCAAGCAAAAGTAACACACTTTTAGTATAAAATGTTCTCTACTCTGGAAATGAACATTTCATGGGACATGGAGCGCTAAACTGCGTAGTTTAACTTTGTCCACCATGAGATGCTACTGATAGAGAAAAAAATGTTCATACAGCCCAGATTCCATTTCCAGTCTACATTTAAGCTATTTGTATATCTGTTCATTTTCAAAGCTATTGGTAGGCAAATCTGTTTGCTCTTTCACTCTCCATTTTTCCAGGCTTTTGCAACTTAATTATTTTCTTCTTACAGAAGCCTTTGAATCTGTAAAAAAGCTAGAATTATGTGTCCAAGTTATAATTTCTGTGATAACCAGTTATAAAAAGGTCCCCAGCTTAGCACTGAGCAACTTGTTGTCATAACAAGAAAAATACTATAACTGGTATTAAAGTGAAATGATCAAATTTTACTGCTCTCTCCTCTTAAAGTTAATTTGATGGCAAAGCTTTATTTAAATAAAAATCCATCTGTCTCTACTTTGTGTTAACTGCAGAGGTTTAAGTACTTTATCACTAATAAACTGTCCCTTTGGGGGGCCCAAGTAAATGACTGTGCATTGATAAACTGTTTGACTTTGAAGAGTCAGATCCCTGAAACCTTCCATAATCAAACACTTGGCCTGGCCCTGGAACAAAGGACAGGCTTCTCTATACTTAAAGGCCACTGAGCGCAGCTCACAGCAGGGAGAGGCACAACCTGCTCAAGCCGACAAGGGTGGACTGGGGACGAGCAGGCTTAATGGCAGCCTTTCAATTGCAGGGGTGGCTCCAGGACTCTATTTCTGGAACTTCTTACTTTTCTGATTTGCAAATTATGGGAAAAGAATTTGCACACTTTCTAAAATTAAATAGTTCTCTCCCATCAGCAGACATCTGAACTTACATCAAATAATCTGGGAGTTCAATTGTTGAAGAAGCTTCCGTGGAGGCAGTGCAATCCTCTTTAACTCCTACAAAGAAAAAAAATTCAAGCGTTCACCAAAGGGTATGGTTACAAAATGGCTATAATTCTAAAATAGATCAGAAGCATCTGGAACACTTTTCCTCAAATTCTATTCTTCCATCTCAATAAGCAATAGTGAGCAAGGAATACAATTGAACAAGAACAATAGAGGCCCTATGACCAGCGCCAGCAGAACCGACGCCAGGCATTGAAAGCACCCTGGCTACTGCAGTGTCTGCACAATAAAGGAATTCCATCTTAACCCAAGGTCAATCTTCTATTCTTTCAACAACAGTTGTGGCATCTGCCCAGCAATTCAAAGATTGTGGTGGCAGATGCAGCCAGACAATGGGAGATACAAACTTTACATCAACATCTACTTTTCATAGGATTCAAACAAGGCAGATAAGATGGTGAAGTCAGGTAGCAGACTATTTCGATGGCTGTATTTTTACTGCTATTCTTTTTGTAGGAAGACAGTGGAATTGGGCAGGAAGTTTTCCTATCAGTTTAAAGTAATTTAAAATAAGTTATTAGTGAACACCAACTTACACTCCTCTAATCTCTAACCCTCATAATACTACACAGATTTGTTTTTAAGAGGACAAAAGAAAGTGCCAGTTGCTCAGGACTGCACTGTGATAGTGTATAAAACCCCTCAGTATTCCATTTGTTTGAATGTACCATTTTCCAGAGGGTATGTTTAGACGTTTTTATTAGGTTAATTTTTTATCATTCAAAGTAGAATTAAATTAATAACTCGAACCCAAACCCTGCCTGCTAGCAAAACATACATGTTCAATATAAAATGAGTGAGAATTTAATAATTTCTTGGTTTAATATTTTAAAGGACAAAGCACACTAAACAAATTATGCAGACTCTGTGGGCTTATTTTGTGTGTGTGCGTGCGTGTGTGTGTGTGTGTGTATTTGATTCAGGCTTAGGTAAAAGCTTGTTTTTAAAACAGCCTGAGCCTTAAAGGAAAAGGCATCAAGTGCACATCACCTGGCTTCTCCTTTGCCACAGACACCAGATCAATTGCAGTAGAGCAGAGGATGTGGGTCTGAATCTATCCTCGGTTCGTGATAATCTCGATTGGCTTTGAAAGGTACTACATCCTCAGTGAAGGATTCAGAGACTAGGCCTGCTTCTCTTGGCTTCCAGCTCTGAGAAAACTCAAACTCTGCTATAGTTCTCAACATTTTGGGATCCAGTCTCTGACTCAGGATTACCATCTGATGGTGGGAAGTGTGGAGAGTGGGGCATACCCAGGAATCTGGCTTACTAACTCTGAACATGGAGTTTCATTACCTCTTTTTCTCTTCCTGATCTGGCAAATTCAAGTACGATAGTGTTTGAGGGAAAAAGCTTACACCTACCTCTTGGGCCACTATATACTACCATGCTGATCTACATATTTCAACATATATGCTTTGACAAGCAATATACTCAATCCAGGTCAATAAAGGCACTGCATCATACTATTCCATAGTCAAAGCTTCTCTCCTATGGTAAAAATGGTCAGTTAAATCTAAGGATTACAGACTTTCACTACTGTGGGCAAATTACAGAAAGATAAAATTCCTTAAAGTCTAATCATTAAAGTACTTTTTCTAAAGTTGTATTTTCCTGGGAAATTTTACCTTAGTTATGCTGGGTTTAAAATTGGCAGCAGTCCTAAATGATGGGTTTGGATCTTCTGTATGTTGGTATGCAAGACATTAAGTTCTATATATATAAAATAAGAGAAATCTAATTGTGTCATTAGGTTTTAAAGATCACTACCCTCAGGTAAGCAGTCTTTCTACTGATTAGCTTTTCTTTAGAGGTAAAGCATTATTTTAGGCTTCTTTGGGTCTCTAGATATTTGGCTTTGAAAGCTTCCAAAAGCTTGAAATGGTTAAATTTATTAATAACGGTTGATGTTAGCTAACTAAAAGTGTTCTCAAAATTGAAAAAAAAAAAAATCCCAAGATCTATCAAGCTAATCACCAACAGCCTTGCAGAAGATAAATTGCTTTCACTCTGAATGAAGATGATGTTATGGATCTGCATATATAATTTTACCTCGCCTGTTTTATAAAGAATTTGACATTTCCCCTGTGCTATTATTAATTAAAGCAGGGTTGACCCTGCTTCTTGGTAAAGAAGGAGCTGAGTACTTTTATTGCTAATTGTGTGTCTGGTTAAATCAGTTCAAGAATGGCATATAATAGGTCATGTTGAGGTTGCACAATACTGTGACAGCTCTGGAAAAGCGCAACAAAGTTCACCTTCTAAAAGGGGGTCTCTGGAGGATGACAGGGTCATTTTCAAATGTCACCATCTTAAGAAACATAGAAACCATGTTTAATAGTTGGCTAAAAAGAGACAGAAAATGACTGCTGTAAAATGCAAGAAAAAAAATTTGCTCAAAAGGACAATACTAAGATTAATAACTAAACAGAAGGTCATTTGATAAAAAAGCATTACTAATTACAAGCAGCATAATCTCATATTCAGGATAGTCCGCTCTTCCCATTCATTTAACCCATGTAGTTGGTTTTTACAAATGCTAAATACCTTCATTGGAATCCAGACTGGAGTTGTTCAGCTTGGCAATTTCCTCTTCTCTTTTAAGGTCCTCTTCCTTTTCCTCAATCATCTCAATGTCATGCTTTTTTATTTGGTCCTTTTCCTTGTGTCTTTTAGACTTCTTCTTGGACTTTTTGTGAGACGAATGGTTTTCCTCCATAGGCTTTGGACATTTTAGTAGAACTGAACCAGGTGGTAAGGTTTCCAGAGAAGTCCTAGAGGTATATTTGTCTTGCTGGTCCTCATAGATACTACCATTTTGACTAAAACTGTCAACAGGTAGGTCTTGAGTCCCCCGGCCTTCTGGAGTGCTAGGGGAATTGGAGTGAGAATTTACAGTCTGAGGAGGATTGGAGACAGGCAGGTGGGTTGAAGGCAGCGGTGGAGGCGTGGGGATGGCAGCGGCTGCAGGGGGCAGCGGGGGGCCTGCAGCAGATTTTTCACTGGTGGGATTCAAATGACCATTTAATGTTGGCGGCACTCTATTTGTCAGGTGAGATATTCGAGCTTTTTTATTCATTAAAGGATCAATGAAATCTGAATCTAAAAGCCGTTTCTGGGGTGGGGGGGGAACAGGGAAAACAGATGAGCCAGTTTGCACTAAAATTCAATACATGTGTCACTCGTTACTAGAAGAACAACTGAGTAATTTTATTCATACTTAAATTTATAACCAATTTAAATTCGTTACCAGCGTTGTGTTAACCATCCTCCAAGCTTAAGCACAAACAATCTACAATAAGTTTTCATGTCTAATGTAAAAAAGCAGAATCTGGCAAATATGTTTCTTGAAGTACTTATACTTTCTGATCATACAGCCCCACCCTAAGTTCCTTGAGAGACTAGGCCAATTTATGTGGATTATACCACTCAGGAGTATATTAAATAGAGGTGGCCTCCTCCTTCCTCTGCTGGCCACAGCTGACCTAGTTATATTCAGTGAGAGGAAGAAGCAGTTTTTAACATTATTGGTTGTCAGAACCAACAAGGGTAAGTACAGGGCAATAAAAGCCTACACTTATTTGATCTCTTCAAATGTGCTAACATGCTCCAGTTATACATATTTTGGCTGTCTTAAGATGGCAACAACCAGCACATTCAGAATAATTTCTCTACATACCTCTATCATTGCTGAAATGTCATCCAATTTTTTCTCCCTTAATATATCTTTTCACTGAATTGAAAGATAAGTCTGAATAACTAGTCCATAAAAATTATATGGAGTTACTATTTCAAAAAATTTCAAAAATCATGCTAATATTAGCCCAATCCAGCAACAACAATAACAGTATTTAAAATAAAAAGGAAAGTCAGATAGTTGAAAAGTACAAAGCATACATCCAATGTAATACTGTGGCTAAAACTTTAGCTTGAAAGAAAATAATAGTTAATCATCACATTAATTTATTCTGTGTTGAATTTAGGGCCACTGATCTCACACCTAGTACATAATTAGATCAGAGTATAACTAGCTTTATAGTAGTTGGCATTTGAGGCTTCTGTAGACAACATACATGCAAGGACAGAATTGCTTTTATTTTGTTCCTCCTCTGTTCCTCACAATAGGTTTCTAACATTTTCTGACATGTGAATAGCCTTTTGCCCAGGGCACGCTAACTGTTCTGCACACATCTGTCCTGCCTCCCTAAGCCTTGGGAGGGGGGTCCAGAGAGAGGAACACTCTGTCAACAGCACTGGGGTAGAGCGGTTTGTCTCATTGCCAGTCTCAAAGACCTGAGAGTTCAAGGTTGTCTGAGAACCAGGTGGGCTTGACCTCTTATGTTGCCCAGGATCTCCCCATCTTTTTCCAACTGAATCTTTTGGGGGAAACTCTAAGCTGGAATGGAGTCTCAGTGGAATATTCTGATTGGGATCTAATCAAAAAGTACTTTAAGAAAACATATGGAAATAGCAGTTTTTTATTTGCTTATTTTAAAAACATTTTTCCCCAAGAATATTTTTCTAGAACGTGCTTTAGACAAATGTAAATATCTTCTATTTTCTATATAATCTAAGACTGGATATGGGACTGGATAAGTTAGTGATCAAATGGAAAAGTAGATAATCTTACAACAAAACGTGAACTTCAAGGATTGAAAATCAGAGTAGACATTAAGTACCTTGACTTAATGTAGTGTTATATGGTGAAAAAGAGTTCTGGGCTGGGAGCTGGGACCTGAATTCTAGAGTAAGCTCTGCCATGAACTTTGGGTAGGGAAGCTGTGCGGCTTTTCTGGGTCTCATTTCTCTCACGTATAAATCAGAAAACCTGAACAAGGTGGCCCCTAAAGTCCACTTCAGGGCTATGATTATATAATTTTATGCAATACCTGAGGAGAAGATGCAGTGTCTTTACTAGAACATACAGGAGATTCTGAACGGCTGGTGCTGGCAGCATTCTGAGATGGATTTAGTTTTCTGGAAAGGACACACATGTTCCAGTTAGGGGGACAATTTTCAAATGTTCATGATAGAAAGCCTACCCTTGCTTCTTTTTTCCCATCTCAACACTAAAATAACAATGACTATAATAATCACTTATTTGCATAATTTTTAAAGGAAAAAAAAATAAGAACGTACCTCGAGAGCACTGACTCTAATGACCGTCTGTCTATTTCATTATATCCAGGCCAATCTCTTTGGAGCTCTTTAAAAACATAATCCTTTAAGGTGTATGAGAGGTCCTTAGGATTCAGATTGGCTACCTGGTACATGGTATGAAAAGACAGCATTAGTTCTTTTTGCTATTTCTTAACCTAAAACAGGCAACCTTTTGGATTTATACTGAAAATAACTATATCAAATGGCTCCAAAGGGACATAGCTTTGCATATGCCAGATCTCAATAAATGCTTTTTGACTTCATTTGGGGAATTAAATAAAACTTTATATACATAGTTAAATATTTTTTTCCTGGATGGCCACTGCATTTGTTAAATAGTAATCCTACATTATGCAAAAAGTGGAGGAAGATTTTTTTTTAATCATTTTTTTTTTCTAGTCAAAGGAATCCAAAACAGTTTTCTTAATATCTTCATTATTTATTTCTGGCTATTAATTCCATTACTTTTGAGTTACAAGTCCTTGATCACTTGTATTAAGTAGAAACCAAACAGTGCCCATATGTTGGTTTACAAACGTTCCCTTCCAGTAATCAACAGAAATTATCTCCATAAACAGTATCAATTCTGATAATCTTGTCTGTCATCTTCTTGGCTTGCTAAGCTTGCTCGTTATAGCTGCCAGTTCTCCTGAAGAACCACTTTTTCAAAGTCCTTGAAATTCCCCCAAACCAATAAACGGAAACAGAAACCAAAATAACCCCCAAATTACTGTTATTATTTGCAAGTGTAATCTTGTCTTATCCCTTAACTACGGTTCCTTGCGCATCCAGGCCCAGGATCCATTAACAACATGAATGTATGGATTCAGGGGCCAAACCAAGAGTCATTTTCAAGGCTGGCAGAAAGATATTCTTCTTTTCATTTCCTACTGGAATGGTCTTTTTAATAACGTCACTTCTTTCTGTGTCTTTTAAAAGTACTATAAAATATAATATGATAGCTTATGCTTTTCTCACAGCTCAGCTGAATACTAACATTAATGTTGATGTACAGTAGAAAATGATAGGCTTATCTTAAAATTCAACTTTGCAAATAAATTAACATGAGATACAACCAGATTTCTCAAAGTGGAATAAATACAACGATCTTACAATCTATATTCTGCTAGCTCCTAAGTTATAACTCCAGCTTCAACTGTCCTCTGGACACCAGACTCTTATATATATATATAACTACCTACTGAATATCCATCTCCATTTAGATATGTCTAATAGACATCGTCAAAATAGCATGTATGTAAGACAGGATTCCTGATTCCTCTGCATACTCTTGTTCCTTTTCCATCCCTCCCCATCTCAGTCAATGGCTCAGTATCCATTCAGTTGCTCCATTTAGTTGGTCTGGGGTGAAATCCAGGAACTGGCATTTTAAAAAAGTTCTCTAAGGGATTCTAATATGGAGCTAGGATGAGACTATGCTCTAGATTCTATCAAGTAAACAACAGTAATGACACTCATATCCCACTTGCTCAGGAATTAAGTATACCTACATTTAAAAATTATATCTATACACATATTCATGATCACATGACTACTGACATACATCAGTAGCAGCCTCTGGGTGAACTGCCTCTGCCATCATTTTGCCCTCTCATCCTCTAACCTAGGAGGTAATTTACAACCTTTCTGGAGATTCAGTCACCAAATATTTTGACTTATAACCTGAACCTCCCCCCTTCCCCAAATAAAAAACTGAACACACACACACACACACCTATACCCTCATCCTCATTCATTCTTTCATCCTGTCTCTTGAGCTCTTAAAACTGCTATGTGACAAATGGGTTTCAATTAAGTGTTTCCAAAAAGTGCTCAAATGACTTAATAAGATCCCTGAAATTGCCAAAGATACCTTGGGGATTGGTTAACCCAGAACTGGAGATTATGGTTTCACTCTTTCATGACACTTGGTATCATGTCTTGAATATAAGAGAAAACAGATGAAAAGGACTTAAAAATGTTATTCTTTGAATAATACATGAAAACCTGCAGGTTTATTTTATTTTTTAATGATGAAATTTAAGAACAACTTTGGAAATGTTACTGCTTTAGAAAAAAATAAAGAAAGCAGACTTCCATTTCTGGTGGACTTGAATACTAATCAACATTTATGACACAAAGTCATTCTCAAAAATACAGGAAGCTACAGTCTGATGAACTGTTGATTTTAACAAAATTACTTACTTTTATACTTAAGCTTGTGATTATACGGTAACTGATCAGTGCTAATACTTTACATATTCATATCCTTTAATGAAGACAGGTGACTGACTTCAGCATACCCAATGGTTGAAAAAGGCAGAGTATTACAGGCGAAAACAGCATGCAGGGCAAGACACATTCAAAACTATTTAGCAGGTAAAAATATTCTAGCTTATACCGACCAAAGACCAATAAAAACACATTGTGTAACTTCACCTACATAAACCAATAAAAATTATGGCAATAGTTCAGCGGATTCAAGACCAAAAGCAGATAACCAAAACTTCGTTTACTTTTTTTTAATGGAATTTCAGGGCAAAGTTTGTTTAACCCAAATGAAGATAATGACTCGAAACTTGATAATTCAGAAGGCTCCAACTTATAAAACCTAGTATAAATGTCTACATTTCAATTAGTTTTTAATTAAGTGTTTAAATCAAGATGATTTAACTTAATATTCATATATCATTGATCAAAACGAGCCTGAAATTTCTCTACCTCAATAATAATGATAACAACAACAACAGCAACAAGCCTTCTCAAATGAACTCCCCAACAAGAAGGTAAGCAGAAGGAACTCTCTCCAGCTGTCCTCACCTGTTGCAGAATTGCTCCAAGGGAGTTCTTGTCTTTCTGATTGACACCGTCTTTCTGCAGTCGAGCTAGCAGCTCAGGTTTCTTATAGGCCTTCAGTGCCAGTAAGTGAATCACCCTGTCCCGATATGGCCGCTGAGAAACACTGCTGCTGCTATGTGTCTTTCGAATGGTATTTGCAGGGTTCATGGGGGTTGATCTTTTCCTCTCAGGCACTGCATCTGAAACAGCTTGAGGTGCTTTCCGAATTTGCACTCTTTTCCCTAAAGTCCAGTAGAAATGACATTGTTACACATTTGCGGGTGATAATATAATGAGCATCTCAATTTCCACAACTCTTGATTTAGGTACCTCTTCATTCTGGAAGGAATAAAGACTTCATATTTCAGTTTTTACTTTAAAAAGGTATGCAAACAGAGAGCATTCTGAATAAATGGCCTAAAATGTGGATTCAGAATTTTTTGACAGAAGCATTTATTGGAATAAATATGTATTATAAAAATATTTTGGCCACTTAGCTATACACACAGATAATAATTAGTGACACACACCATAGCAACACACTGGAAATTTTAAGGTTGTAGGCATTTGATGTTAAGTGGAAATAAAGTAATCTCCATGCTCACCTGTGCTACTTACAGAACTTAAACCTACATATTGTATGTCATTTCGTTGGCAGATATGAATACAACGAATATGTGAAATGTGAAAAATACCTGTCTATCTCACTAAGGACACACTGTTGGCTGAGCTCAGTCATTAGCTTAATTTCACAGATTCAGAAGCCACAAAGAGGAGAGTCGGGCATAATTTGGGGTCAACATTCACCAGGGCATTCATGGGTGATCTTCCTTTTCAACAGACATAACATACTCTAGGAGTCAAAAAGCAAAAACAAAACCAATCAACCAACCAACCAACCAACACAGTCTAAGAGGGCCAGACAAGCAGATCTCTCCTCTGTGGTGCTGAGACTACAAGGTGAGTTAGAGGAATGGAAAGTGGTAAAAGCAGGCATTCACACCATTTCTGCACAGGCCAGTGCCATTCACATAACTAACACACTTTCTGATTAAACTTAACAATGACAAGTGTTTGGCAAGTGGCTATTTCTAGAAAATACTGTGGGCTGTAGTGACCTGAATACTATATGGATGTGTGAAGCCATCAGTACATGGCTGGTCACTGACAATACCTGGTAACCATTCCTTGCTGAAGAAAGAGAGATTAGAATGAAACTGTATTAGACCCTCACTTTATGATTTCTGAAGTGAAATCTCATACGTCACTACTAAAGCCTCCAACCCTATGCGCATTGGTTAAAGAGGGGGAAGAACTGGTAATGACATACAAGGTGGAACAACTGCATTAGGGACAATACTAGCAATTAGAAACAATGGATAAGTAAAAGCAGTCTCTAAAGTGCTGTTGGCTTGGGTGAAAACAGCTTAATGGGGCTTTACTGAATAGTAGTTCTGTCCATGCTGGGTTCCCAAGGCCTGGCCAGAGGGGCTGTTTGTTTGATACAATCCTACCTAAAGGAGAAAGAAAGGTCTCACTGGCTCTTATATTTCTTTACTATCTGGAGGTAACCGATTGTAAATATCAGATCAAAATACTGCACAACAAAGGAACTCAACATTAAAGGGCCACTGCCCAGTGGTAAGAAAAGTTATTAAATTAAGGTACAATTAGAGCTTTGGAGATAGATTTAGATCTGTTTTCTGTATTTTTCTTAATTCAGAGATAGTTAGATCAATGTCAGATGTGCAGGGAACTAATATTTATCTTGCACCAATTATGGGATGGGGGAGGGGCACCGTGCTAAGAGCTTTACACGTATAAAGTCTCATAAAGTAACCCGATGAGGTAGGCCTTCGTCCTATTTCACAGATGAGAAAACTGAGGATTTCAATGGGATAAGCTCAAATAGTAGAGTGTTGACTTAGCATTTGGAAGGTTCTGTGATTAATATCCAAATTTTCCTACTTGTACTTCTTTGTTGGAAAGGTTTTATGAACAAATGCCTAATGTCTGCCCTTGCTTCATGTTGGGCTGCAAGCTTCCTGTAGGCAGTGCTATGGCTGCTTTGTCTATCAGCAGACCTAGATTTTGATGACTTGCAAAGTGAAATGACCAGCAAAGTGTCAAAGTGAATGACAGCAAGTGAACAAGCAGACAGAGGAGCAGAATCAAGGTGGCCTGTCCTGTATTTTTGCACATTACCAGGCTGCCAGAGTCTGAAGACACATTGAAATTTCTAAAGTGGCAATGGCAAACCTTCCAACCCACCACTTCTCAGTTGCAATAGTGTCAGCAAACAGTACTACTTCCTTGAACTTTCAATAGGGATTTTTGGAAAGAAAGAATAGAGTTAGGTCAGACAAGTTTAGGAAACGCTATAAATTCCACACTCCCCTCCCCCCTGAAACCTGTTTAACTTCCACTTCCCCAAACCAAGCTGACTATGGATCCCTCTCCCACACTCGTCTCTGGGGAGAGGGATGAGCAGAGAATCATTTTTAACTAGACTCACACACACCATGACTGGTCATTTAGAATGAATTCAGGCCAGCAAGGAAGGCAAATACAAATAGAAACAAAAACAGGACTATCACTGTGTTGCAGGCTGCCCTACCTCTTTTGTAGGTCTCACCAACCTCTGGTCCACAGTCTCAAGAGAGCCCCAAGGTCTCCTGAGTTTACCCCACCCTCCCAAAGTAGACATAGGGCTACCAAATAAGGGAGGTTCACTTTGCCCTTAAAAGGGATCAAAGTATGATGTCTAACAAGCAATTAGAATCTGGGCAGGGATGTGACAGCACTGGAGTCTCACCTGGGGCCTAATGCTAGGCTATCATTGGTCCATGAATCGCCTACCCACAAAACACTCACTTCACCTTTACCTCATTTTAAACAGCAAGTTGTAGGGTAACCCATTTCTTTCAAATGATGAAAGAAGAATCCAGCCACACTGGGCCACAGAGTTTTGCACAAAGATCACTTGCTCCCTGCCTCCCCATCAATTTGTGCCTATTCAACCAGGAAGGAGTCCTCTGATTTAAGGTTAAGAAAGGCTATAAATGAAGAAAACATTAGTACTCTAAGCAGTTACAGAATTGAGATGCTAAAGCAAAAAAAGAGCAGGAAAATGTGGTTCAAAGTGGGCAGAAGAAAGGCTTTATTTTTATTTTTTACATTTGCCTCAGGAAAGCCCTTTTAATAAAGCCTGTGGGAGAACCTAATTCTCTTCCCAGACCCAACTGCTAATCAATTCCCTGGGCTCCTTATATAAACAGCAGCAGCGGGTCAGACAGAGTTGGGTAATCTGGGACTATATCTGAACCGTTTTGTTTCATAACAAGGAGTCCACCGCTAGCTTCTCCATTTAATATGAGATGGTAAAAGTACTTAGCCCTCCGTCTAATGACTCTGAGTAAACAATCTGAAAGGAAGGTGTTAAAACAGACCCTCAGAAAGAGAGCAGGGACAGCAACCACCTTCTGCAGTTGTTTTTCTGTTCTGTGGAACCTAACTAAAAGCCCTGGCAACACTGACCCAAGGTTTTAAAAACACTGGCAGGACCTTGACAGTGGTGTGACTCTGTCATGGTTAAATACATAATCCACTGCAATGGAATCCATCTCCACTACTTAGCATTTGAGATCACTTCTTCAAAAGGTTTACTATCAAAACATATATAAACAACAGTCATAGACTGTTAGAACTACAAAGGAACTTAGAAGTTATTCTAAGTTCAAAACCCCTTATTTAATTTATTTTTTAATCAGTTTATTTATTTATTTATTTTTGGCTGCATTGGGTCTTCGTTGCTGCGGGCAGGCTTTCTTTAGTTGTGGCGACGGGGGGCTACTCTTCGTTGTGGCTTCTCATTGCGGTGGCTTCTCTTGTTGTGGAGCGAGGACTCTAGGTGCACGGGCTTCAGTAGTTGTGGTGCACGGGCTTAGTTGCTCCGCAGCATGTGGGATCTTCCCGGACCAGGGCTTGAACCTGTATCCCCTGCACTGGCAGGCGGATTCTTAACCACTGCACCACCGGGGAAGCCCCAAACCCCTTATTTTAATATTTGAGAAAATTAAGGTCTCCAGATGTTAATTGATTTGTCCAAGGTCACTCAAACATGTACTATGTAGTAATATCAAAAATAAGGAGGATGGGGGAAAAGTTGGGAAAACTGGAAAAAGGATCCTAGAAATTAGGTTGGTTGGGTTATTTTATATACCTAAATAGATATTAGGTATATAAAATAACCAAAATTTACAATTCAATAAATTTCCAGAATTTAGATAGGAGTCAGTGAGCAGACTTAAGATACTGGTAAACTAGAAGTGATACTTTTTTTTTCTTTTTTTTAAACAAAGGGGAAGGATTATAACAACACAACAATGCTCATCATTGATATAAATGGCGTAAGTAGAACTGGAAATATTACTGAAGAAATGATAACAATGTTTTCCAGGTTAAAGCTTCTCCTGTGCTCCTCTCCAGGCAAAATAGGCCTTCCCCCACTCCCACCCCAAGCCCACTAAAGGGTCACAGAAACTTACATTCCTGGTTGCCTAGGCAAGCTGACCCCTAAGAGCACAGCCTTCCCTTCCTTACACTGGGCTTGTGCCCTAATTCAACTATCAGAGGACTGGATGATGCCACCATAACCCCCACAGTGAGACCAACATTATTCCTATTTGTCCTCTACTCGGGCTGACACTATTGAAAGAAACCTTGCTCTGCAGAGGCTTCTAAGCTGGCAGAGGTCAGCTTTTGGTATCATTTTATATGATATATTCAATTAAGAACTAAAGAGGTATCTCCTGTTGTCTTATGAAAAAACATAACTTGTTAATGAGGCCAAACTCTTATCATTTGCTATTTGCTGATACCAACAACTTGATATGTAAAATGGAGAGGCAATCATAACCCAGCTCATGGGGTGATTGTGAGATTTAGATGAATAACTACATGTAAGGTGCTAACCAGTGCCTTGTGCATCGCAAGCACTCAGGAGGTGCTGAGTAATATTAGTGTTGAAGGGTGACCGACTAGCATTTTAAAGAACTGAATGGGTCAGTTTTGAGATATTGAAAAAAGCAGAAGGATACAAACTGAGCTGCCTGGAAGGAAAGAAACATGGTAAAGGCCTGGCAATGGATAAAGTTAGAAGAAAAAGATCAAAACATGCCATAATAAAGAAGAGTAAAAAAATCAAAAAGAAACACCAGAGGGCTTCCCTGGTGGCACAGTGGTTGAGAGTCTGCCTGCCAGTGCAGGCGACACGGGTTCGAGCCCTGGTCTGGGAAGATCCCACATGCCGTGGAGCAACTGGGCCCTTGAGCCACAACTACTGAGCCTGCGTGTCTGGAGCCGGTGCTCCGCAACAAGAGAGGCCGTGATAGTGAGAGGCCCGCGCACCGCGATGAAGAGTGGCCCCCACTTGCCGCAACTATAGAAAGCCCTCACACAGAAACGAAGACCCAACACAGCCAAAAATAAATAAATAAATAAATAAATAAATTTAAAAAAATTAAAAAAATATATGTATATAAAAAGAAAGAAACAGCAGAAAAGCCAATCCGGATACTAGTCTTTTGCTCTACTGTATTCAGAATTGATTAGTCTTTTCTTAGGAGTGGTGTGTGCAGTTTGGAATTCTGAGGTGAAGAACTGGAGGCAGTCCAGAGGAGAGCAATAAAAATAATTAAAGGCTTGGGATACAGGCCATATTAAGGAAAGTTAAAAGGAGCTGGGGTTACTTGACCTAGAGAATAAAGGGCTGAGGAGGTTAATGACAAGATTTAAGACCAGAGAAGAACACTGCTGTGATGGTGAGTAGCCCAGGGCACAGAGGACACAGCACACAGGAGAAGGTTAAACAGAGCACTTGGCTGGCAGAGGTCACTGTGGGGCTCTGCAGGGGGGAACATATGTTTGCTCCTCTTAAAATGGTATAGATGTAATCTGGTTCAGATTTAAATTTAGATAGCCTCAAATTCTATGTGGTCACTCTAAAAAATGTATATAAATTATTTGTAGTGCCTATAAGAAACCCTGCAAGTTCCAAAATTCCCATACCATCAGGGCATGTATGGCCTGCATAACTCTGGGTGTTGAAAAGTCTCTTGTGTAAGCTGTACCGACCCTATCAAAACAAACAAAAACACATGAACATAGGGGACGCCCAAGGATCTTTCAATGGAAAAGTACGGTGATCATTGCTAATTTTCAAGCTTTGGAATAAATCAAGGTGAAGGTTTTCAGATAGTTATGTTGGGAAGAAAAAAAATCATTTTGATTGCTGGAGTCTTCTATTCCTTTGTCAAACACACCAATTTGTCTTACTGTTTATAAATTGGTGGTATTGGACTTAAAAAACACTCTCAAAGCAATAGGGACAGCAAATTCATAGCTTGCACTTAAATTTAAGAGCAGCAGATCTTATACATTTTAAAAACAATTTGAGATTTAGCCTACTAAAGTTAATTAAGTTACCTATGAGAATAAAGAAGAAAGAAAGGAGGTTGGAAGTTGTTACCTCATTCAGCAGGAAAGAGAAGATGAAAAATCTCATTGCTAGTAACTTACTGGGCAGGGAACTGGGCCCCGTGGGTACAGATACCTGGGGAAGCCATGAATTGTTGTTAAACCAAACTAAATGTATCTAAGCTAAGCACCAAGTCCCAGGAGCACTGGCTCTGTTCCAAAGAAATACTTATTAAAGATACTAGTGGAGCTTCTCAAAGCTGAATGTATTGTAGCTGGGTCAGCAATGGGAAAATACAGAAGTAGAATTATACCAAACCATGGAAAGATGTTGATTAAGGGATCTGGTTATTCAAGAGACTTTTTGTTAGCATTTACATTTTCAAATTAATATCCTTTCATCATTTACTATCCAGTGACTTGTGTTATTAAACTGACCGAGGCCTCATAGAGCTCATCCTCACTCTGGGTGATTCTCTCTATTACTGTTAATAGTCACTGTGAATTAACTCTTTAAAACTGTCAGGGTCACTGCTTGTAAAGGAGAAACTCATCTTGCTGGTCTGGTCTTAATTCCCCTCAATTTGATGGATATTTGAGTGAGCTGATGATAAAGGTGTTGGGGGTAGGGCAGGTTCTTAATTAATGGAGAGATGAGGATGAGGATCCATAATTGAGATGACATCACAATTGAGGTACCAAAGAGGCATCACCCTAATGCTTTGCTATAAGCACATTTTATACTTTTGCAATAAAACCTCCTTGTTGTGCAAAGATCCTTTGAAGTTCTGCTAATAGAAAACTCATAAGTTCTACTAATAGATTTTACTATAAAAATAACTCTCCAGAAGTATAAAATAAGAACTATACTGTCCACCACTGAAATTACATCATCCAGTGACAAAGAAAACACAACTGTACCACTATTACAAACTCACATAGTAAAGTAACTTGAGCAGATCCCAGTATTGTAAAGTAATAACAAATGGCCAATAGAGGATCTGGGATTTATGAAAGAAATAAAACTTTTCAATCTCTTCAATTTGTCAGCAGTATGAAGAGAATAAATGACTTTTGACCATGTTTTTCAAAGTGTTCTGAAAACTAATTTCTGTGTTTTCATTAAGTAATATTACCAATATTTACCTAGAGTGATCTTGAATTATTCCAATCAATCAGCAAGAAGGAGAAAGGTATCTATACAAACCTACATATGGTCCACCAGGTTTGATAACTTTTGTGCTTCGGTTGCGGGATTCCTCCTCTGCCTGGGTCATTCTTTCTCGTGTCATCTGATACGAGTCATTTGTTGCACACACTGTAATTTTATCTTGTATAAATCCCAGGCAATTGAGCTGGGACGCTCCAGAGCTGTCAGGTAAGATGGTGCCTTGTTAGATATGTCCCACATTTTGCATAATAAAGGCAAGCAGAAATTGTATAATCCTAAAACCAGCAGCTTTAATAATAACTTTGCAATTCAAAATAACTAATATTAGTCATTTTAAAATGTAAAGCTTACTTAAAATTTTTAAGTTTCTCCTCTTGATTTGATATCACATTTTTTTTTTTCCATATTCTGGATAGAATGGGTGAAATGAGATCTTAGAGACCAAATCCATGAAATGTTGGAAAAAAAAAAGAATCAGTACTTGGAATGAAGACCAGAGTCTTGATGGGCACTGTAGTTCTACTGTCATTTTTAAAAGAATTACCTACCACTGATGTGAGAAATGTTAAAAGTTTACTTTTAATGGAACCATAATATGTATGCTTTAGAACTGACTAGATGAAACAGACCCACCATAATAATGCTTTTTATTTTTAATAAGATATTAAGTTTAAGGCTAAAATACTGCCAAATATCATAGTTTAATTTATTACTATTCACCCAAATACCCTAAAAAATTTTAAACTTTATATTTACCATTGTTAAATCTCTATAAGATGATCTTTTGATATAGCAAATACTGAAAAATACTGGACAGGAGATTTTTGCAGAAATATTAAAAAAAGAAACCTTTTATTTACACAATCACGAATATTAGCACTGGCCAGGAAGACGGCTCTGTATTCAAAGTATTATGCTAATATTAGGGGATTATGGTAACAGTTATGCTAGTATTTTAAAAAGAAATTATTATGGCCTTAAAACAGACTAGAATGTAGAAGTAATGAAAATGTCACTACAGGTCTAATATTCTATTTCTAAACTTAATTGGAAGTAGCTTTGTTATGATGCTAAGAAATAAGGGTTGATAAAATTTTTGTAAGTTGCTAATAACTGTCTGTACAAATGCTATTTTAAAAAAAATCAGTTCGTTCATCTCATAAATATTTATTGGGCAGAGACTGTGTGCCAGGCAATGTGTGAGGTACCTGGGCTGTGACAAGGACTGACAGATGCGGTCCCTCCTTCAAGGAGCTCTCTAATGGGTGACAAGGATGAGCACACTGGAAATTATGATGCAGTGTGACAAGTGACAGGGGACAGGGAACCCCCAGGAAGGTACTTCACCTGGACTTGTGGGCAAGGCAAAGGCTTCCTAGAGGAAGTGGTGATTGAGCTGATCTAGAGGGATAATTAGACAAGGGGGAAGGACAAAAGTGTTCTAAAGGGATAACCAATGTGTGCAGGCTGAGAGGAAACAAGGAGAAGGTTTTCAGCTTGACCAAAGAGAGCTGGCAAGAACAATTAGAGGTGAGGCTGAAAAGAGGGTATAAGAAGTGCATCACACAGGGCTTTGGAGGTCATAGTATAAATTTTGGACTTTTCCCCAAGAATAACAGAGACTGAAAACAGTCTATTTATTCCGTAGAAAAATCAATCTGGATGAAGAACAGATTGGAAGGAAGGGGGCACTCTTGTGAAAGCAGGAGACCAGTTAAGAGGCTATTGAATGATTACAGACAAGAAGCAATGGCTTGAACCAGTGTGAATGCAGAACAGTAAACAAATTCCAGAGATAGTGAGGAGGCAGCATTGACAGGATTTGGTCAGAGATTAGCCATGGCCTGGGTGGGGGTGGGGGTCGGGGGTGGGGGGTGTCGAGGGTTAAAGATTGTGCCCAGGTTACTAGGTGTGTGGAGCTGCCATGTGAGACACCGGAGTACGGATGGGAGAGAGAAAGTGAATTCAGTGTTGCACATGGTTGGTGACTTTGAAGAAGTAAGGAGCAGTCTCAGGAGGGAATGGACTGTGAATAACACTAATATTTAAAATAATCAATAGGAAGATAAAAAGGCTGCAGGAGACCAAAGAGGTAGAGGGAAATTAGAAGAACAGTGTGTCATGGAAGCCATGGGAATAGAATACTTCAAGAATCAGAGAGTGGTCCACAGTGTGAAATGTTGGCAACAAGTCCAGAATAATAAGGAACCAATAAGCATCCCCTGGGTTCATGGGCAAGGAGGTAAAGGCTCTCTTCGGGGAGCGTATTTCAGTGGAATGGTGGGGACTGAAGCCAGACTTCGGCTCCAGAAGTGAGTATAAGGGAGGCAGTTTTTGTTTTTGTTTTTTTGCGGTGCGCGGGCCACTCACTGCTGTGGCCTCTCCCGTTGCGGAGCACAGGCTCCAGACTGCGCAGGCTCAGCGGCCATGGCTCACGGGCCCAGCCGCTCCACGGCATGTGGGATCCTCCGGGACCGGGGCACGAACCCGTGTCCCCTGCATCGGCAGGCGGACCCTCAACCACTGAGCCACCAGGGAAGCCCCGATTTTGTTTTTATTGTCTTTTTTTAATGAGGCCTACTTGAGCTGAAAAACCAATGAAAGGAAAGGAAGGGGTAGGGAGGGAGGGTGAGTAGGAAGAAAAGACTGCAGTAGAGAAAAGTCTGCAGTGTGAAGGTCTGGTGGCAGGAAGTTTGAATTTCAACATCTCCCCCTATTATTTACTAAGTAATTTACATAGTGAGAATAAGCTGAACCTATTACCATTCACAATGAAGATACAGTTTTCACCATCCAAGGTCAAGAAACAGATCTTTACATGAAAACAAAATAGAGCCATAAACCCTGTGGGCAAGAAGGTACTCTCCAGAATTCTCCACTCATCCCTTTTGAACTTAGTTACCTTAAAAGTTTAAATACTTTGACATATGTGTATAAATGTTCCTACAGTCCTTCTCTAGCCTAGCTCACTGTTTCCTATACTTGAGTATGCATTACTTACAGAGCTGTATTATGTAGTTTCACTAGGCCTGTGAACGGGCAGATTCAAGGAATTTTTGAGTGTGGGATTTCCACCATCTTACATATGAGAAAAGTGAGGCCCAAGGAGATTTAAAAAGAAAGATAAGAAAGGAGACTAGTTGATATATATTTTTTGAACATCTATTTATGGAGCTCAGCCAACACTGTAAGACTGGAAAATGGGTGTAAGAAAGCCCCTGCCCTTAAGGAGCTTGCACAACTGTAGGAGAGACAAGATACATGGAAAATAAAAAATCAAACTGAATAGAAAAGGTGGAGCCAGATTATAAAAAGGTTTTCTTGCCAGGATGAAAACTGGAACTCTGAGTGCTTTTGTTTTTATGATGGCAAATTTCAATTTATATTCATACTACACTTGGATCATACGAATGTATTTATGACAATTTTCTCACAATAATTGTTTCTTTTCTGTTGGCACATCATGTATAGTTTTGTAAAGTGACCTTAAATCTTTCTCCAAACAAGGTAGAAATAAACACACAGGGTATTTATGATGTAAGGGATAAACCATATTACCTATGATAGGCCTGGTTTTGAAGAGGGAATTAAGTTCCTTAATGAAATTCCTAATGGGACATAGTTCAACTTGATGTCAAAACGTTCTCACTGTACTAAAATAATTCTCTTAAGACAAGTGTTACAGGTAATGGCACAATTAGAAATCGGTGTGCCCTGTGGTGTGTAAAGAACACTAAAGTAGGAGTTAGAACTCAGTTCTCATTCAGCCCAGTCACTAACCAACCAGCTGTGCAACCTGTGAAGTGAAGGGGTGAAACCACACAATCACCGAGGACCCTTGTACTTGGTGATTCTATGATCTATTACAATGCTGTCCCACAGAAATTTCTGCAATTTAAAATGTTCTGTGTTTGTGCTGTCCACTATGAGAACCACTAGCCATGTGGTTATTTAGCCTATAATATGTAGTTAGTATGAGTGAAGAACTAAATTTTAAATTTTATTTCATTTTTATCAATTGAAATGTAAATAGCCCCATGTGGCCAGTGGCTATCACCGTGGACAGTGCAGAAAAGTCTACAGAGTCTAAAACACATGCAATTTATACCAAAAAATATAAGTTTGGGGGAAGGCAATTTTTAGAAAGCAAAATTAACATATACTCAGGGAAAATGGCAGATTAAGATAAAGCAAAAAGTTATTTAGTCGCCTTAAATGGGAGAAGAAATTTAGACCTCTCTCAGTGAAGTGTCTTATTTTGTATCTCTGCCTTCCGTCCTCACTTGGAACACAACTTTCCCTTCCTTTCTCCCACACACAGCAAGCAATTAAAGTTTCAAGTATGACACAGAGGAGAGATAGGGATGGACGGCCCTGGGGGCCTTGGGGAACTTTCGGCCAATGTCAGTGTTTTTCGGGAGGTTGGGGGCTCTAAGGCCTTGTCTTTATCCACAGGCAGAACAAACTCCTACGAGGGGCCGTTCTTTAATCAGAAACAACCACAGCAAAGAAGAGTGAAACAAGTAGCTTATTGTTTACAGAGGACCTAAGTAGATAAGGGTTCCAATGGGTACCCTGGGCTATGGGTGTGTATTTTTGTCTCCCTCCCTCCTTTTTTCCCCTGAAAATCAGAAATGACTGCTATACTGGGGTTAATTTCTAGTTTCCATTCTGCTGCAGAATAAAGATTTTTAAAAACCTATCTTAAAACAAGCCTTGCACAGCGAAGGAGGAAGGGGATATATAAGGCACACGTATATTTTCCTCCTTTATCTATGAGTGTGAGTCCTGAGGATACTATAAAGCACTCTTATTTATATTCAGTGAATAAAAACTTAAAAACCCCTCAAACTTGTCTTTAATTAAAATAAACAAAATAAACCATGTTTTATAGGTATAAAATCTATACCTTAAAAATTCCTCAAGGGCAAGAATCTTAAAATTTTTGTGATTGTATCCCACAGTGACAAATATAATTTCTAGCACATAGTATGTGCTCAATATTTCTCAAATAAATAAACGAGCCCTACCATTCAAGTCAGTAAATATTTAGGGAATGACTACCATGTATTTTATTGTAGAATTAAAAAAGAAAACCCTCAAAGAAAAATCATTTTCCCTTCAGCATACCTTGGAACGCACTTACCTGGAGAAGGTTTGCTGGATGCAGTCAAAGCTGCCTTGAGGGTTGTCTTTACCCACATTTGACAAATAGAAGTTAAAGGTATGCACTTCGTTGGGGGGATCATTTTTAGGGATTTTGACAAGCTAAAAGGGGGACAAAGAGAGAAACACCTCAAATTATAAATTTGCTATAGAATGATCTGATGACTGACTTAACTGTTTTTCAAGCGACATTCATTTTTTACCAAAGCCCTCTTGAGCATCTAAATTTATAGCATTTATATTACCAAATCATTCAAGGAATCTGACGAGCATGCTTGGAACTCACCACGTTCTTATTTCCATTTTCTACCCTAAAGTGTCAGTAATCATATCGGCTCAGTAATTAGTTTATAAGAGGAACCCCCTTCTTTTCAAACTAGAAAATGGTTATAGTTCACATGAAGAGTTATTAGTGAACTTGCTAAAAAGCCCTTCCTCTTTTGAGATACACAGGTTCTGCCTTTGGCTACATGGCCTGCTGCTAAATAGCTTCTAGATATTTAGATGGTCTCGAGATAGAGTCCATATCCCAATCTTTTGCTGTCTTATTACATACGCATTTCATTTTAATTCTTACTTCTTGGAGCAATATTTTTGAAGAATAACTAGCAGCATAAGGTGAATACCATAATTACATTCACACCAAAACGCAGCTGGGTGTTTCTCCCTGCCCTATGATTCTTGTACTCATCCTCATGTTTACAGAACAAGGTCAGCAGCCTACAGAGATTATTCTGCAGGGCACTCCAAGGCTGAGCCCTAGGCAACACTGTGGAACAGGCAGATGTTTCCTATGCTCTTGCTCAAGGTCTGGTTTCTCTGCTAGATGGGAAGCCCCATAAGTGAAGGGACAGGGTTGCTCTCGATTACTGAACCCCTGTACCGGGTACATTTTCCTGGCACACAGGAGGAGCTTAACATTTGTGAATAAATGAACTGGAAACTTCTGTCTTTCAACTGCTCCACTCTTCCCAGCTCCCAAGACCTTTCTTCCCTTGGGTCTACAGGGGCCACCATGGTGTTAGATGATAATTATGAATAAGATGCTTGGAAAGAAAGTAAAATATGACTTCCTGCTCTCCAGCCTCCAAATATATGGTCTTGGCAATTTAGTAGACAAGCAAGGAGGGAGAAAGTGTTTTCTAATTCTCTTTCTTCTCCTCCAAATCTGCCCTTTACACCAATGGAAGATTAAGACTAAGAGCTAACTGGCTGCCAGATATATATATATCTGGCATATATATATATATATATATATATATATATATATATATATATATATATATATCACTCATGAATATGCTAGTAAGCATAAGCATGTATGAACTCTACTTGGCCCTGAGGACATCCTGCAACTCTGATTTGCTCACTCTAAAAAGACTCCTAATCTTTTATCTACAGAAAATAATTTAAAGCCACCAACTCCATCCCACACCCCTCCCCCTAAAAGAGTGAAGAAAGCTAAGAAGGGAGACAATTTGCAGTGTTTGGTACATAGCAGACATGCAATAAATGTTTGTTGAAGGAATCAACGAACAAGGAGAAGAAAAAAGAAAGAAGTCAAAAGTAAACATCTTTTCAAAGGAGATTCATTCAGAAGACCCATGCAGAGCTTGAGAGCCGAAATTTCACCAAAGATGTTGAATATTAGATAATACTCCATAGATCCTCCATCACTCATGAATTTAAACTATCTTTGACTCCCTTTTTAAATTAGTTCTTATTGCTAGAGTAACAA
This sequence comes from Hyperoodon ampullatus, assembly GCF_949752795.1. Lineage (NCBI taxonomy): Eukaryota > Metazoa > Chordata > Mammalia > Artiodactyla > Ziphiidae > Hyperoodon > Hyperoodon ampullatus. Next base: position 98,595,766 of record NC_136917.1, on the reverse strand, counting down.
GCTTCTACATTAATTGTCCACTCTATAAATTATATCTCTGGGGGGCCCTAAAGTTACTCTTTTATTTCCCCAAATTTCCCCTAGTTCTAAAATGCTGGAACTTTGTGAACAAGTCTTAATTTACTCTGTAAGTATTCATCAGGCTGTCTTATTGGGCATGCAAACTGAACACCTAGTCAGCAAACACACATTGGTGAAGTGAAATGGAATGTTTTACTTCTTAATCCTATAGAGATAGAGCAGAGCAGGAGCCAAAGGAATGCTTGTGTGACATGCAAGGGAACAGCAAGTCTGTCCACAGGCTGGTGTAACAGCATTCACTGACGTCTGCTTTTTTTCCCTAATAATAGCAGGGCTCTGCTGTCAGAGAAAGGATGTGCCCGGTAGCCCAAAGCTTCCTTAAGGTCTAGGACAGGAAGTAGACAGGTAATGTAGGTGTGAACACTTGAATGACATCCCTTCCTCAGCCATGACTCACTTAACTTCCATTCACCTTCCCCCTCAACTGTCCCTGTAGATCTGCATAACCTGGTTGAGGAGATTTTCCACAGTGGTTGTAGGCTCATCTCCAGGCTAGGCTCTGGCTTCAGTTTAGGCCTAAGGTCTTCCTTCCTGTGCGGCTCAGGTCTGGGAATGCAGGAGCACTTTACATATCAGAGTATGAAAGACTGTCTGTTTTGGGAGATGCTAAGTTGTATTTTAAAAAAGTAGAAGCATACAGTTTTTTTGTATTTTGCAAGAGTGACTAGAGTCTGTACTCAAATTCTACAAATGTTCGGTATTCTTTCACTGAAAACTTTTCACTTAATTACTGGAGTCCTTAAGCTCAGACATCTACTAAACAGAGCATTTCATTCAGGAAAGTTCTTAACGAACCTTTATATACTTAAATGTAGATTTTTCCTTTCTTATCATCTAAATTGTGATTCCTCTTAAGTAACATTTACACTTCTTAAGGTGAAAAATTATCTTCCTATACATTTTTTTCATTTTTAAACACACACACAGAATGTCTTTGTGTAAATTTGGAGGATTTAATAACAAAAATACCTTGTATGAATTAATTACTGTGCACACCACTCAAAGCATTAGGGTCTGGCCTGATGGTGGGCATAGAAGACTTTCATATTCTTATTCTTTAAAAGAATCTTGAATAGAAAAAAAGCTATAGTCGTTTAAAAAATATCATAATGAACAGAATAGGAAAGAATCAGATCAAAAAGAAACAAAATAAAAAAAAATACACAACCCATGCTATGTACCCACTGAAGTGTTTGAAAGTTTGTATCCCGCATAGATTAGAACAGCAGTTTTCAACAAGGGGCAGTTTTGCCCCCAGGGGACATGTGGTGTGGGAGGGTGCTACTGGCGTCTACTGGAGGCCAGAGACAGTGCCCAACACTTTACAGTGCACAGGACAGTCCCACAACAAAGAGTTACCCAGTCTAAGATGTCAGTAAGGCCCAAGTTAAGAAACTATGGATTAGAGCTAGAGGTAGAAAAGAAGTCAGGGAATTCTGACTTTATTGACTTCTGAAAATTAATGAAGAAGTGGAGGGGGAAATGGTATCTTTAAAGAAATAAAAGTACCTGTTTAAGAAAAATAGAGGTAGTAGCATGGAGAATGACAGCAGGACTTCTCAGAAGTCTCTCCAACCCACTGTCCCACTCTGTGGTGTGTACGTGAGCAGTAAGCAGATAGGGGCAGGGGCAGGCATCAGGGCAAATTATGTTCATGATGGAACCCAAAGGTGAATCTTGATGCATATCATGGTATTTTTCTCCAGCCAAGGAGCTGGGGTGGGGTTGGAGGTTAAGGAATGATGAGAACATGAAGTTCTGAGTTGCCACAACTAAGTTTCTACATCTCCTTTCCTCTGTGGTTTTCAGATCAACAGCAATGCAGATGGTACAGCCTGACCTAATCTCAGGCTTTTCCTGTAAAAGATCTGAGAGCAAGATGTTGCCTGGCAATCTTCATATCTTTAAAATTTCAAAAGCTTAAATTATACAGTCTATAGATTTAGTATATCTAATTTCCTGAAGGAGATGGCACAAATTAGATACAAATTTTATTTGCATTAATATCTGAATATACTCTTCAGAATGAAATGTATGTACAAAAAGTACTTATGTTTATAGCTGGCCTAACAGTTTGGCTCCTTGGGCAAAGCCTTAATGGAAAGAGCAGGTTGTGTGTGACAATTAGGGCAGGCAGGAGGGGTGAAGGAGTGAACTATGGGGACCTCTGAGTGGACCAGAGCCTGTAGGACTGCTGAGGGTCACAGCTAAAGTGGGATCAGAGTCCCCACTTCAGAGACTAGACTTTCAGAGGAACTTGTGGATACTTACTGCTCCTCTCTCTAATATATAGGAACCTATTCCACAGCTTGTCTAGATAGTGAAATAGGAGTCAGTCATTTCTTCCAGAATGGTTACGAAGCATTTTCTTATAAACTAGCCTTTGAATATGGAATATGAAGAGAGGGAGTTAAAATGAAATGACTGTTATTGGCGGGCCTAGGATCAGCTTCTGGAGACAGGGCTAATCACCATGGGAAAAGAAATTCTGAGGTCTGATTTAGAAATAATCTTGGAGGAGCATCCCTTTGTACGATAGGAACTTCTCAATTTTAATTATAATATTTTGAGCTTTTCCTATAAGTCAGTGGGAATACCTTTATATTTAGCAATCCATGGTCTACTGGAAATTTTTAGCTAAATATCTTAAGAATGAAGTATTATTTTAAAAGTATCAAAGACTATGATTCCAAACAGTTTCTTATTCACAATGAAACATATAAAAATATACTACCATATTCTGGGCAACTCGAAACATAGATTTTAATTTTCATTCCAAATATGAGAGCCTGAAAATCAAAGGCTTAGGACCACAATCCACAACCCTCCTCCCAAACTCCAGTCTGTCTTTGATAAAAAGCTACGAAGACAAAGTTTCAGGAAACTTTCAGACATTTATAATTAACATAAACACTGTATATATACCAAGATGTGTAAGTCAAAGCTTCTAATTATTCTGAGACACAAGTTCAGGCATGTGGCACTGGGATCCTGCCTGAAAGGTCATTTCAATATCAAGTCACAGACCTCCTATTTACGTAAGGATATAGGACAGAAGTGCAGTGTACACACTGCTACAAATTTCTCACAGAGGCATGCTAACATCTGCTTAAAAGCCACTGGTACTTTTACTGCAGAGGTTTCTCCACTGGACTGAGGTACACACTAGATTAAAAATAGGACCATCAAGGTTTTTTTCCCTCATTTATTTAATATAAACACTTTGTTCTGTTGTGGGTATTTCAAATGATTTAAATTTACATAAGCTTTTATTTGACAGCAATTCTATAAGTTCTAATATCCAGCCTTTTCTACTAAGGTGACTGCAAATGCTCAATGAGATGTTCATGACCCAGCAATACCACAGAGTTTGACATGACAACTCTCGGTCCTTAAAAGCAGACCTGCTGGCAGGGTCTTTGAGATCATCTAGTCGAATGTCTTCATTTTACAGATTTGAAACAGAGAGAAGTGACGTGACTTGCCCAAGGTTACGTCTCTATTTAAATTTGTAACCCCTGTACTCCTGACCTCCTGACCCTGGCTCCACGTTTGTCTAAAACACTTAGTACCTGCACTACTTACAGATTTTGTTTGTTGTCTTTCTCCTCTGGCTAGAATAATCCTTAGAAGGACAGAGGCTTTTGTCTGGTTTGTTCCCTGTATTGCCAGCATCTTGAATATTGTGTGGCATAGTCACTCCATATGTACTTGCTGAATGAATAAAAATGGTGATTAAAGCCTCAGCCAGGACTAGAACTGAAGTGTCTTTCTTTCCACCAATATTATAAAGCATGTTGAAAAGTTTCCTTATATTAAAAAGGGGTTCTATCCTCAAATAAGTTTGGGAAATGCCAGCTTAAACAAAATCATTTACTTTGCTGTACGTTCTTTCATACTGAATAGTGGTTTCCTAATTTTTATGACCTCAGAACCCACATCTTCCACTCCTATAGTATCTTAGGAGGGCAGCCTGTCTCTTAATATTATTTGACTAAAATATCTATTATTTTACTATAGATAAACTATATATCTTAGTTTGGATACAAAAAGTGCTACAAACACTTAAACATTAGAATTCTCCATTGTTTTCAAATCCTTTCCTGACTTTTAATAATTCTGTAATTTCTGAAAAAAAAAATTCTGTAATTTCTTAATAATCTAGAAAATTCGGTTTAGCTAGAGAAATGTATTGATATTTGCATGTACTGTTCAGGTTCCAGAGTTTAGGGACAGAATAAACCTAGAATCAGAACAGAAAATAGAAATCTCAATCTGAAAGCCACAAGTCCTATTTTTCAAACTAGAGCTGCGGTTATGAGTTTAGGCCTAACATTATGGGTTTAGGGAAGGAAAAAAAACCCTCTCGGATCAGACCAGATGTAGAAACCAATGCTGCGGTGGAGGTGGGGGACTAGGGAGGGGAGGGGAGGGGAGGGTATCTTTCACTGGCAGTTGATCAAGTTTAAGTATTAGAGAAATCAGTAAAAGATAAATATTCCTATTGACAAGGAATGACAGCGAGTGGAGAAGATCCCACACATATCATAAACATCTGAAATTTCCACATGATAGAGGCTTTACTGAGAGTAGTGCAAAATGCTAAATTTATCTGCACAAAAGGAAATATTGGCAGTTATCCCAAAAACGCAAGCCATGTACCAATTAATATGAATAATTCAGGACAAAATAAGTCCATTTATTTCCTTGCATTCTTCCTCTTTGGCAAGATGTATAGTATTAAGGAAAAAAGTAAAGTAGTATAGCTTTTTCTATTAAGCTTCATATAGCTCCTTAAATCCAGTAATAGAACTTCTTAAAAAGTTCTCGATGAAAGGGTACAGTAGGCCAGTAACGAGACTTCTTGGTTCTGTTACTTCCATAGGATATAGTCTTATCAGAAAACTCATGCCTTTGAACTGCATTCTCATCCAAAATGTATTATTTTATATTTATGGCTGTTTTGGGGATAACATCGTTGATGGCAACATTTCAAAACTAATTTTAATTGGTTACAAGTAAGCAATACCACCTTACAGGAGTAAAGTGCTAATTTTTAAAAGTCAAATACACCCAAGTTGCTATATAACTGAAACTGAAAAAAAGTGCCTTGAGTAATTTTTGGCTTTCTTAATATGGTTCTCTTTAATATGAAACCAACCTTCTAAATGTTGGTATATCCAACATATGTCAATGTCATCCAAGGTGACATTGATTAATTTGTTCATTTAATTCATTTATTCCACAAATATTAACTGATCGCCTGCTGTGTCAGGCACTATTCTAGGTTTCTGTGACACATTAATGAATAAAACCACAAAGATCCCTGCCATTGTGGCATATGTACAGAAATTCAGGAGCGGGATGATGAGGGCTTCAAACAGGAGATGGGGAGAAGTGGAGGAATCGGGATATATTTTGCACACAGAGGCAGCAGGATTCCTAGACATACTGACTGTGAGGAATGAAAGAAAGAGAGAAATCAAGGATGATACCAAGGCATTTTCCCCTGGAAAAATGGAGTTGTTTGAGTGTGTGTGTGCATACACATATACATATATACATGTATGTGTATATATACTCATGTGTGTATGTACGTGTGTGTATATTTATTCTTGGATATGATGATGAGTACCTTAATGTAACTGAATCCATACTAGCTAAGTGCACTAAAATACAATTGACCAATGCTGGTTTCACCAGCTAAAAAGGGGCTTCAAAATGAGTTTTGTTATGACTCATTTTGTAACTTCACGGCCAAAAATTATTTAGAAGGGCCCAGGTGGCTGGGTTTAGTTCGCTGGTAGCTCGGTATTTCCAGGAAAAAGGGGGGGGTGACAGTTAGTGGCAGGGGAAAGATGCAAATAGCAGATACTAGAGAACAGGGAAAAGGTATACAGACTATGGAGTGTGAGAGAACAGAAAATTTGTATTTAAAAATGACTGCAAACTTGAGCTAAATGCCAAAGTAGCTTTTAGAAGAAAAGTGAGAGAGCCACCAAGAGAATCTGAGAAGTTTGTTAAGATTTCATAGGACACATGTGGTTCCTTCCCAATAGACTTGGGCCTCACTCTCCACCTTGTATTTGATGTCTCCACTTCTTATCTTGGCTTGCACTAGCTTATCCTTTGTTTAACACTCAGTTCAGGAGCCTTTCCCTTCCCCAGTGAGATGGGTTCCCTTTTCTGTCCCCACAGCCCCTTGGGTTCACTTCTACTGCATGCTAAGTACTTGTTTGTGTCTCCCTCCCCACTAGACTATGAATTCTTTGGAGGCAAGGACCATGGTCTTACTTTCATACATATCTGGAACATGACAGATACCTAATAAATATACGTTGGATTAATCTGAAGAAACTTGGGACTAGATTAAATTCACTCTGAAGAAGACTTACGCCAGGACTACTAATAAATTAGAGATATAACTGAAATAGATCAGAGGAAAACCAGGGCTCTGCAGAGCAGGCAAAATAAATAGCAAAATGAAAGGAGGAAAAAAAAATCCCAAACAGCATGCACTGTGTGGTACAAACATCAGAATGAAAAAGTTTTTTTACCTCCTTGTGCTATGTTTAGCCCACAAACCTAGGTCAAGTGGTTGCCTGGTTTGTGGAACTTAAATTTATTATAATATTATACATTTTTCTTTTTTTAAAAGTATCTTCATCTTTATAAAAATACTCACAGAATACTCTGGCCTTACCAAATTCCGTTAAAAATATGATCCAGCGTCTTTAAAACCACTTTGCATTTTAAAGGACTTAGGGAAACCACACTAAATAATTCTAAACTTAGCAATTCTCCTGGTCAAGTAGGAAACAGAATTTTGTTTAAAAAACTGGTTTGTTTCTCAGAAACAAAGCCCAAACCTGAATTCTACAAGGAAAAAAAAATCTTAAGTATGAATGTCAATTTCTAAATTCATTGCTAATCTTCTCTCCTTGTTCTACTGGAGTCTTGAGAAAAGCTTTCTGTAATATGCCAGGAGGAACTGCTGGTGAAACATGGGTGGAATAGAAGTCATGTATGGCAGTCAGCAATGATTGTTTAAACCTAGGAAGGAAGACTGGTACTTGACAGATGTGAACACTCAAGATTAACATAAATTGGTAAAAGTGGCCCAGGCCTTAGATTTTGCAAAACACATGGTTTCATTCCAACTCAATCAATGTTGCCATGAAAACTTATAAGTTCAATAACATAAATTGTATTTAAGTCTGAAGAATATTTCCATATAGATTTGGAAATAAATTCAATTCTTAATTTTCTGTTTTCAACATCAACTTATTAAAAAAAATTTTTTAAGCTACAGAATGCTTTTTTCAAAGTAAATCTTATGGGGAAACCCACCATGTATTACAAATAGAGTCAGAGCCGCTCTGGTTGAGCGGACTGGAACTGGGACTGCTGAGGCAGCCACTGTGGTAACATCACAGAACCCAGGCTCTGGGGACCAAAGACACAAAACCATGGCTGCATGTTAAGGAAAGAGAAACAGCAACAAGATGTACGATAGTCAGGGGATATCATTTTATTAATTACATTTTAGTCACATCTTAAATGACAATTACAAAAGAATGTGTATAAATATGAAGTCTTATGTGCCATTTCTTGATGGGAATTAGTGCCAAATATTTGAAGGATACCAAAGATAGGAAATGGTGTCCTTCTGCCTTATTCCCTTTCCTTTTTATTTTATTTTATTTTTTTAACAAAAAAAATTATTTGTTTTATTTATTTATTTTTGGCTGCGTTAGATCTTCGTTGAGGTGCGCGGGCTTCTCGTTGCGGTGGCTTCTCTTGTTACAGAGCACGGGCTGCAGGCACGTGGGCTTCAGTAGTTGTGGCTTATGGGCTCTAGAGAGCAGGCTTGGTAGTTGTGGTGCACGGGCTTAGCTGCTCCGCGGCATGTGGGACCAGGGATTGAACCCGTGTCACCTGCACTGGCAGGCGGATTCTTAAACACTGCGCCACCAGAGAAGTCCTCCCTTTCCTTTTTAAAATGCTTTCTTTACAATTGGATCCCTTTGTATTTCCAGTTCTAAGTTGGGTATACCTCAATGGTTTGAGAAGAAAAAAGTGAGACCTTCTCTTTTACACACAGGTGACAAGGGAACAGGGCAATCAGACCACATCTAGTATTCTAGATTACAGGCTCTGGAGCAATCCTGCCCAGTTTCCAATCCTGGCTCTGGAATCTACCATCTGTTACCTTGGGCAAACAACTTAACCTCATTAATTCTCAGTTTCCTCATCAGTAAAATGTGGATAATGATATTATTCACACTATATGATTGTTGGAGTTTAAAGAGATAACTCATCTAAAGTGCTTGCAAATAATGATGCAAATAATGATGTATTCCTCAGCAAATAATGATGTATTTGATTTTTAAAGTAATTTTAAAATGGTAATGGACTGATAAGCGCCCTGTGGATAATCAAAAGTTGATAATATACTTATTCTGAATTCTTGGTATTTACAAAAGTAAGGGGCTAGAAACCTTCAAGGTCAAAACTTACGTGTTAGCTTAAATAAAGCCAAAGAAGCTATCTGGGAAAACAAACAATCCAAAAGACTAGCAATATTTCTAATTGTTCCAAACTCAACATACACAGAGATAAGGTACAAGAATGAATTAACCACAGCAGGTGTCCATGGAAGGCTGAAAAATTACAGATGCCTGCTGCTACTCTAGAAGGGTAGCAAATACTCCTTGCTTCCCAAGTGCCCTATCCGTTAAAAAAAATGCTACCTTCAGCAGCTACAGCACAACAAAGAAACAAAATAGAATTAAGAGCTCTTATGGAGCCACAACTTTGTGACTTTAAAGTGTTCACTCTTCATAAATGCAAACAATATTTTAAAGTTTGTGGGGGTTTTTTTGTGTGTCAAAGCTATAGATAGTCTTGAAAGATGAATAAAACCTATAGTATTCTAATTTTTATAGATCTCTTTCCAAACATCTACCCTGAAAATACGTTCCTAAGGTAGGGTCCATTTCAATAGAAAATTTCTTTCTTTTCAGCTTTCAAACATCAAATTCACTTGCTGATTTCCTTCAAGCCTTCAAGAAGTTTAACTATTTCTGATTTTACATTGATATGCCCAGTAGATCAAGAACTAAATTAGAAACTGCAATTCTCATTTCTAAGAGACTTAGCAGTTCTGATGTAAATAAGAGGGCCTGTGAAGTCTCTTAGATCAATTGATTTATTATTGTAAGAAATACAGGACAAAAATGATTCATTTTTAAGGATAGTATGCCTGGGCCATTGGCAAAGTCAGAAAACCCATCCCTTCAAATAGAGAAAGAGACATGTTGGTAAAGGAAGGGTGAAGATATTTTACATATGAACAACTAAGGTAATTACTGTATTTTAATAATTTATATCATAAAACTGTTGATTGATTATCTTCTAGATAGTTATTTGATTCTGCTAGGAGGCAGACAACATGGGTCCCTCTAGAACAATGAAATTATACAAGGTAGCAAAACATTTTATCCTCTTGGCAATAATTCATTGCATTGCCCCTTAAAAAAGATCACCATATCACTAGGTTTCATGAGACATTTGGCTCCTCATGACTCAATCGCCTTAAATATTTTTGAAAAAAGTTATATATATATATATATATATATATATTTTTTTTTTTTACAGATTCTGAAATTGTGAAGTTTAAGACTTTATCCAAAATTAATCCTGGATTCACAATTATCTTATTTTTCAAGTTCTCTAAGGAAGGAACAGAACACTATCTTCCTGAAAAAGTAAAACAAAACACCAAGCATCCCTAGTAGAAAGTTTTTCTTTACAGCCAAATACAAAACGTTTAAACAGCTGTGGAAATATGTCAGCATCATCTTACTGTTCAGTGGAAATGGAACACCTCAAGTTCCTATCCCTCCTTCCTAATCTGTGAAAACTGACTTTAATGAATTGCTAATACAACGAGATTAAGAGAAAACTAAAATGCATTCAGATTAGTATTAAGAATTTCTTAGTATTGATTAGTAGAGTATTACTATATTCATAAATATGGCTATGCCTTACATTCTCACTCTAAAATAAGATATCCCCAGTATAACTTATTGAGTGATTATTGGACACTCTCAACTTTTTAAGTTCTATAAAAGACTGCCCTTTTCCTATGGCTGCTTAATTAAGTACCAACCCTCTAACACTGTGAGCCCAATTTAGCTATCTTTAATCAGTTCTCTATTGCATTCTGAGTTTTATTGCCTGAAGCTCCCTAGGAATCTTATCTTTTTAAATTCAACTGACTACTACTATTCATTCCCATACTCTATTCTTTCTAGACTGGACCCATTCCCAGGGCACTTCACAAGACCACTGTTCCAAAATGTCAACTGTTAACTCAGAAAGGAAAGTGGCCTCTTCTCCCATGTTCTTGATAACACCAGCAACTCTGCCTTTACCTTCCTTCCGCTGGGGAGAAAGATCACAGAGGGGAGAAAACTTTTTTTCTCCACTGATAGATGACAAAGCAACTCATTAAGTAGTTGACTAGAAAGATATTTAGCTGGTGTCTAGGTATAGATAACTTCGAGACCTGCTTTCTCTTTTTCTTGTCAACCTGTTTTTAAACCTTGAATATTCAGCCTTTCTCCTAGATTCTTGACATATTTAAACTTGGCATCTCAAAACATCTCTTTTATGCTTATAGAACAATTAGGAAATATAGATAAACAAATCTATCTCATTAGTAGGGTAATTAGTAAAGCAATGACATTCTGGTGTATAGCATTTCATTTTCTTTTGCAGATTTCTATTTGTGTTTGTGTATTTATTTTTTAAATTATTATAATGGTATATATGATATCTTATTATTAATAAGGAAGAAGAAATGACAACTTCAAAAGTTTCAAACCTAAATCCATGGACAGTCTTGCCATTTACCACTTATATATTCTCTTATACCCATCAGGAAAGTATTACAGTTCTTTAGACAGACTAACTTGACTACACTTAATATTTGGTATTTTATAATTTTTTATTGCTACCATAGATGAGATCATTTTTACACTGAAACTCCTAATTGCTAGTGCTTAGGGAGGCCAGTGATTTTTAAAAATTATATATATCACTTATTGGGCACTTTCTGTGTGCCACTTTGCTAACCTCTAAGATAAGACTTTGGCCTAGGTGTTTTGACTTCAGGTTTGAGATACGGCTAAAGAAATGGTTTAACAAACAATAAGAATTTCAAAATCTGCACCCATATACATACCTTCCCACTAGCTACCATACAAGAACTTTCTTTGCTCGTATCTAAAGCCAATCTCTCCTCTGAGCAACTAGACCCCATCTCTCCAACCTACTCGAGGACATTGCTCCAGCAAGTCTTGCTCTTTCTCATATCAACTTTTGCTTTCTACTGGATGACTCCCATCAGTTTATAAATGTTCTGCTATTTCTCCCATTTTAAAAGAAACTCCTCTTCACTCCACCCTACCACTATTAAGCCAGTGGTTTTTAAACAATTATTTCTGAACTGACCACCTTACTGAAGGAAATCCTGTAAGTTTTTATAGTTTTTCACTTGGTTTATCTGCAGATACTGGCAAATTTGCCCCCACTTATCTATTATCCATAGCTTTTAGTTAATTTTCTTTTTCATTACATTAATGAGCATTCTCCAAACAATATCAAACTACAGAGATGAGAGTGGCCATGTGTATTTTATTGCTAACATTAAAAAGAATATTTCTGGGCTTCCCTGGTGGCACAGTGGTTAAGAATCTGCCTGCCAATGCAGGGGACACAGGTTCGATCCCTGGCCCAGGAAGATCCCACATGCCGCGGAGCAGCTAAGTCCGTGTGCCACAACTACTGAGCCTGCACTCTAGAGCCCACGCTCTGCAACAACAGAAGCCACGACAATGAGAAGTCTGCGCACAGCAAAAAAGAGTAGCCCCTGCTTCCCTCAACTAGAGAAAGCCCATGCGCAGCAACGAAGACCCAACACAGCCAAACAAACAAACAAATAAATAAGTAAAAGGATATTTCTGTTGTCTAATCACTAAGTATGCTAACTGGCTATTAGATTGATGAAGATAATTTTCATCACGTTAAGAAAGAATTCTTCTTTCTATTCCCTACTTAACTAAAGTTTTAATCCCGACTTAATATTGAATTTTCATCAAATGCCATTTTGGCATCTATTGAAATATGTTCTGGTTTTTCTCATTTAATCCATGAAGATGACAGATTATAAATATACAAGTATATATATTTATATTATTATATTTAAAGTTAATGATAACGAGAACTTTATGTAACATTTGTTTCTTCAAAATCAATATAGCCTGTTATGAAGCTTGACGACATAGTGAACACCTGTGAATTCACTGTCCAACTTAAGAAAACATTAGCAATAATATATCTACCCATTGCTCCTCTCCTATCCCTTCTGCCTGCCTTTCTCTACCAGAGATAACAACTATTCTAATTTTTGTGATTATCATTCCTTTATTGTTTTTAATAATTTTATCACATGTGTACCCACACAATATATTATTTGACTTCGCCTGTTATTAAATTTTATAAAAATGGTGTCATACCATACATATGTACTCTTCTACCCACTTAGAGTCTTCACTGCCATATTGCACAGAGCTCTAAGTCACTGCTTTTCACTGTTGTGTACTCTTCCACTAAATCAATATGCCACTGTTTATCTCTATTAGCCTGCCATTGTTCTTAACTAGTGTGAACAAAATTTGGCAAAAAGGGCTTCAAATCCCCTAAATGTTAAGAATTAAAAGTATCAACACTCATAAGCATTCACAACCAAACCAGTATTCTTAACAATTGAAAAAAAAATAAGTCTTTAAATAGAGCTTAACAGAATTCCACTATAAATACACTTTTTTTCTTCTCACTACTGGACTGCCAAGTATAATTAAATACTATAAAATGTCCTTTGGAGCAGCTTCTTGAAAATTCTTTTGTTCCAAATCTCCCAATACCAATGTCTCCTGGACAGCTCCATCTTGATAGAACAAGGTATGAAGTTATTATCTGAACACCTCATGGACATCATGTCCCAAACTAAACACCCCATGAGTTCTGCCTCAGTCTGTTCTTTCATCTATTTTAGATCTTGAATAATGGCCTCACCATCCAACCAAATGCTCATCATAAATATGGCACCATCCTCAACTCCTCTCTTTCCTTTCTCCCCATACAGAAGGAATAACTAAGTTAAGGTAGCTACTGGATAAACATGTTAAAATGCAAATCTGATCACATGACTCCCTGGCTAAAATTTCTAAAATTAAAAAAAAAAAGATGATCATCTCCTGTATTGTTTTTTAAAGCACAGACTGTGACCCATTGGAAGGTTATGACATTATTTTAGTGGATTGTGATCAGGATTCTTTTAAATTGAAATAGAAAATGTCAGAGTATACTGGTAAAGGATAAATACTGTGTTGTGAAACTTTTATTTTAGCTGTGTGAATGTGTACACTGATATCTGTAAAGGGTCACAATGTAAAATGTTTTTTCTTACTGTGACTTGTTACTAAATGTGTTTGAAAGAATCTACTGTAGTCAGTGGTCCCCTTCAGAAAATGATGAAAATTATGAACCTTCTCCTGAGAAGAGAATGTGTACATACCTATATATGTGCATATTCTTATCATGTTCTTAATTATAGTGAACCTAGCTATTATAATGAAATCTAGGGGGAAAAATTTTAAAAGCCAGACTTCCAGACCTCATCATAGACCCCCAGGGAGACTTTATAGATAAGAAGCACTGATCTCCAAGGTGAAATTCAAGCTCCTTAAGAAGGTGGCAACTTTTGCCACACGTGCTTACCACTTCTCTGAGACCTCCCTGACTGTTCTGCTTCCTCTTGCTAGCTGGGGAGATACTCAACAAATGTTCGTATGAATGTCAGAATAAAATGCTCATTGAACATTTATTATAGGCAGGTAGATCAGTGTAGTGATGAAAACAGGCTCTGGAACTAGATGCCTAGGTTTGTGTGCCAGCTACTTTACTCACTAATTGTGTGAGCTTTTACAAGTGGTTTAACTTCAGAGCCATAGTTAACACACTAGCAGAACAGGAATATCTGCTTCATGACATCCCTGTGAGGATTAAATGAGAATAATATATATAAAGTGCTTAGTATAGGATTCTTAGCATGTAATAAATATTCAATAAATTTTAGTTATACTTATTGAAAAAAGTTGGAATCTATAAGCAAAATGATAGATGACTGTGCATTTCTGGTAAATACAGTACAAAGTATAAGACTAGTTAGAGAGATTTGAAAATTCCTAGCCTGATAAGGGCAAATTCATTAGCCTCAAAGCATGTCTATGAGCTTTTTAAGTCTTTTAAGTCAGTAAAACTCTTTTCTTCTAAACTTGTTTTCAAAACAAATTACTTTTACAAGGTTTTTAGCGTAAAAACAAATTTGAGAACATTTTAATTTCATATTCTTGTTCCTTCCAGTTTAAATCACAAGAATAGTTATAAAAATTTACCTTCCCTATAAATTCTCCAGATTATGTAACATATGGAGCGAAAAAGCAAACCAGACCCCAGGGTGGGGTCAGGAAAGAAAACTTTTGAAAAGATTCTAGTTAGATAAAATCTTATTGCAGAATATAGGAACTCTCTAAATACTTCCACTGCATTGCTGTAGTTAAGGTGGCAGCAACTGTATGACTATGTACCATTGCATAATATAAAATGCTGACAAACTATGACACAGTACTAAGACGCTGTTGATAATGAGATACATTCTAATTCCAAAGACGTTAAATGTTAAAAAGAAAATAAGCCTTGGAATCAACAACATATAGTAATTTTGTTGTTGTGTTAAATATTGTTTGAAATAAGATCTGGGGCTTGGACATATTCTGCTAAGTTGTTTTTCCTGCTTTAAAGTTTGACTTTTCTTTTCAATAGAGCTCTTATAACCTCTTTTTTTTTTTTTTTTTTTTTTTACGTGGGCCTCTCACTGTTGTGGCCTCTCCCCTTGCGGAGCACAGGCTCCGGACGCACAGGCTCAGCGGCCATGGCTCACGGGCCCAGCCGCTCCGCGGCATGTGGGTTCTTCCCAGACCGGGGCACGAACTCGTGTCCCCTGCATCGGCAGGCGGACTCTCAACCACTGCGCCACCAGGGAAGCCCTAACCTCTTTAATAAAGCTCTTATAAGGATAAGGCCTTGCACATAGTAAGAAGTCAAGAGATATTTACATACTGCTTGTGGCTCAAATTTAGGGGTGGGTTAGCTATAAGAACCATAGGTGTTATAAAATGGTTAAAGATTTTTATTTTCCAAGCTTAAATGAAGTGCTGTTAAGTGACAATGTCTGTAACATAGACAACTGAATTTCGCAAGTTTCAGTTTTTGGTGGGAAACAAAAAGGCAAAGCCATCAGTGGCAGATTTTATTGACAAACAGATGGTGTCAGGAACAAGAGTTGGAATTTCAAGGTCCTATTTACCTTTGTCCAAACACTGTCTACCGTGGTGCTTGGTACAGTGCAAATATTCACAAACGCTTGTTGAATGAAGATAGTAAGCTTAACTGACCGCTAAGAATGCAGTTAATGGTATTTGTAGCAAATTCAGATTTCAATCATAGTTCCAATGGCTGCTTTCCAAAGTGACTGCAGTTTGGTGAAGGACAGAGCAGGATGACTTAGTCTTCAACTCCTTTATGATCGTGCTTTGGGAGGCTTGTCCTGCTGTGGCCCACACTGGAGCCTGTGTGGTGTACGCTGAGATAGCTTCCTCAGGCAACACAACCATACAGTCAAAGTCACTCTCCCACCCTCACCATTCTGCATGTCTCCTTTATGTCACTGGTGTCTGTAGTGGTACCTGGCCATGATTTGTGAACTTAGCTCTCTACTCTTTTTTATTTAGAAACCCCACAGGTAATTCTTATCCAGAAAGAAAAGGAGAGCAGAGGTGGGTGGCAACATAAAATAGAGAAGTTGGTCAAGAGCTTCAAACTATTATTCAGTTATTGTTTGAAATAATAGGAGTTTCCAGAATGTCAGCCCATACCACTGGCCAAATATGACATTTTACATATATATACATATATATATACACACACACACTGTATATTATACTATATACATAAAAAATTCTATAACCTTTGATATATCAAAGTTAAGTATTTCTTTCAAATTGGGTAATTTACTATTGTATTAATACCTTAGTAAATTAACATGTGGTTAATGGGTTATAATTCAACGCAAATATGTTATCTACACATGTTAACCACTGTAATATTAAAAAAATTAGAACAGAACTGCCATAAAAGGATTTAATTTTAACACCTTTGTAGTATTAACTACATTCAGAGCTGAGTGTATAAAGGTAGCTGTTAGTCAGCAACCTTTGAGCAGACTGACTAAACACAACCGTTGGCAAAACCAGTGGACTAGCCAAACCAAAAACAGCAGGGGAAAGCAGAGTGCAGGCATATCATCTAAGAAGGAATGACAGTGCTGGGGATTTATTTTTATCTCTGCTGCTGTTTCAAGCAGATAGTTATCTTTGCTTCCTGAGTATCAAGTAGATTAGAGAAGGGTAGTCTGTGGGAAGTATTTTCAGGTGGGTTGAAACTGGCTACTAATTTCAAATACTGTATAATTTAGTTTTTCAAACCCAATCTTCTCTCCAGCCCCCCAAAAGGAAAATAAATAATTAACAAAATATTTCTGAATGCTTTGCTAAGTTTGGAAGTTAAGAAAAAAAAAAAAAGAAAATCCAACTCTGTTATTTAGAGTTAATGGCTCTACTACAAAAATTTTAACACTATGCAAGCCTTTAAAGTTAGCAGTTAAATGCTGATTTCATCTTCAGAAGGTCAGTGTGCCTTTTTGGAAGGCGTACATTTAAAAGCTGTTTGACTGGCTGTTCCTTGCTCATTCTTAGAAAAGTGTGTGTTACTCAGTATTTCACAGGAGACATGACATGGTACTTATAGACAATATTTTCTGTCCTCATCTTAAGGTTAATTTCTAAATTACATATGCAAAGCGAACTTCTATTTTTTTTTTTTTTTTTTTTTTTTTTTTTTTTTTTGCTGTACGCGGGCCTCTCACTGCTGTGGCCTCTCCCGTTGCGGAGCACAGGCTCCGGACACACAGGCTCCGCGGCCATGGCTCGCGGGCCCAGCCGCTCCGCGGCATGTGGGATCTTCCGGGATCGGGGCACGAACCCGTGTCCCCTGCATCGGCAGGCGGACTCTCAACCACTGCGCCACCAGGGAAGCCCCCCGAACTTCTATTTTTTAAAGCCTCTGGGATTGCTGAGTCTGAAGTAAGCAATTAAATTAGAGAGAATTTTGGAACAACATTCTCATAACAAATACTGAGTTAATACTGAGGTCTGGAATCCTATTTACTGTGACAAAGTTAACATTATTTCTCACTGCCCTGGGACAATCATTCCCTGCACATGAGTCCCTGATGCCACAGGCAAGTCCACTCTGCAAGGCTGACACAGGCCAACAGATGTGGCCATTATTTGCTGTTGAAAACGTTGCCATTTCAGATTTTATCTGAATTATAAACATATCACAGATCTACCTTTTTGTGTATGAGTGTGTACATAGATTTTAATAGACCTTCTGGAATTTTACATACCTATTTCCAGGATATAATATTTTGCATCTACCGAAACCTTTGTTTAAAACCCTGATTCATACCAATCAGAAATACATAAGCCTTGTTCCTGAGAGTCCCCTGTATCTACAGAAGTTCTGAAAAGAGGGTTCTGGATAAGCCCTACATTATTAATTCTTTCCTGAGTATTAGTCTATATATGTTTGTCAGATTCTGAGTTCCCTGAGGGCACACCCCATGTCTTACCCATCCCTGTATCTTTGCACACAAAGCACTTAGCAAAGTACTTGGCACCAGTAAGGGCTAAAAGAATGTTTGTGCAATAAATAAGAAACAAACAGAACAATAAAGCTATTAGCACACTCACTGATTAGGCACCTGTTTATAGTTTATTGAGTAATTATGTTAGTAGATAACTGCATCAGTAACAACTGCCGTTACTTGAAAATACTGAGTTAACTTACTTCCAATACCTCTCCTTTTACAGCTGTGTGGTATAGTGGGGAGAATTTTCCCTGGCAGAGTATAGGCCTAGACAGTAGTTACAGCTGTGTGTCCATCAGCTGTGTGTCTTTAGATAAGAAACTTACAACAAACATAAAAATAAAGAGTAATTAGTTTTTGTTTTTGTTTTTGTTTTTGCGGTATGCGGGCCTCTCACTGTTGTGGCCTCTCCCGTTGCGGAGCACAGGCTCTGGACGTGCAGGCTCAGCGGCCATGGCTCACGGGCCCAGCAGCTCCGCAGCATGTGGGATCCTCCCGGACCGGGGCACGAACCCGTGTCCCCTGCATCGGCAGGCAGACTCTCAACCACTGCGCCACCAGGGAAGCCAAGAGTAATTAGTTTTTAAAACTTTACTGAAACACACATTTTTGGAAAATTTTCACCTGCCACATTTTCAGTATCCAGTGAAAATATGAGACAGAACTACCGTGATTTGGATAAAGCTTGCTCAACAATAAAGATGCAGCTTTTGGAAACCATGTGCATTATACCATTACACACCTCTGAATGTTATAACTTGAACACCTCAATACTGTAGCCATGTGAATCTTACCAGCTACCTTTTCTATTCAATTAGAATTGTCTATAAAAATGTACAATCCTAGTACACCTTTAGTTATGAGTATCCTAGGTATGGATCAGAACTGCAAGGATAATTGGTTGAGCCATACTCTTAAAAATCAACAAGGTATTTTTGGCTGATTTATTCAGCTCCTGATATTCATGAGTTTTGAAAACACAATTAACTGTTCCTATAGATATTTCCTCATCTTTTCAGAATCCATAATATGTCTTCAACGACCATTCAATTTCCTGACTACGCTTTTCCACTAAGGGAAAAGGGTGAGATGAAGTGTGAAAGACAAATTTTCATTTTTTATGCTATAAAAGCTGCTGCCCAACTGTGATGATAAAAATCCAGGTAATCAATGATTCTCAGAATTTTCACTCTTTTAAGAGCATATTGCTATACTTTGTTTAATGGTCCAGTCTGCATTTTCTTTTTAGAAGAAAACTTCAATTTAAGAGAACGTGTTCAGGGCTTCCCTGGTGGTGCAGTGGTTAAGAATCCGCCTTCCAATGCAGGGGACAAGGGTTCGAGCCCTGGTCCAGGAAGATCCCACATGCCGCGGAGCAACTAAGCCTATGCGCCGCAACTACTGAGCCTGCACTCTAGAGCCCGTGAGCCACAACTACTGAGCCCGCGTGCCACAACTACTGAAGCCCGCGCACCCAGAGCCCATGCTCCACAACAAGAGAAGCCACCGCAATGAGAAGCCCGTGCACCGCAACAAAGAGTAGGCCCTGCTCGCCGCAACTAGAGAAAGCCCGTGCACAGCAACGAAGACCCAACACAGCCAAAAATAATAAATAAATAAAATTAATGAATTTATTTAAAAAAAGAAAAAGAGAACGTGTTCAGGCACAAAAGTAAATATGCTTAAAAGTTAACCAGCCAAGACCCAAATTCTGACCTTCTAAAGACATTACAGAGGGGGAAAAAATCCTGTAATTAGTAACAAGGAACAGCATAAACATGCAGTGCTTAGCATCAGGGAAAGAGGAAATAATCTTAACACTAAATGTTCACTTTTGAAATGATATTTTAACAATATTTCAGTTATATTTCAAATATGACTATATAGGACACTATCATGATAGTTAATGTATATTTTCAATCACATTTGATGTAAAGCCTGTAAATTTGTTAGACTTGCCACATTCTTTCTAGAGAAACTTTCAAAGTGTCTGAAACACTATATTAAAAGACAACTAAGGGGGCTTCCCTGGTGGCGCAGTGGTTGAGAGTCCGCCTGCCGATGCAGGGAACACGGGTTCGTGCCCCAGTCTGGGAAGATCCCACATGCCGCGGAGTGGCTGGGCCCGTGAGCCATGGCCGCTGAGCCTGCGAGTCCGGAGAACGGGAGAGGCCACAACAGCGAGAGGCCCGCGTACCACAAAAAAAAAAGACAACTAAAATTTCTCATTGAGAAAAACTCTTTTGTGGGAAATCTAAATTAAAACCTTCCAATTTAAAGTCCTAAACACTTTCCACGTAGAAAACTCTGTAAGTATACTTCTTCAGATAGTTTTTAAAGCAATCAGCACCGGCAATGTTAAATTATCGTGGCTCTCAAGAAAAACAGAGGAACACTGTACAGAAGACCCTCACATTTGTGGCTCTGTGTATTCCCTGTGGGCTGTGCCAACCCACTCTCTCCCCAGTAATGACTCTTTGTTTTTACTAAGTCCCAAAGGGCTGGTGAGAGCGCTGCAAAGAGAAGTGGGGGAGGGGTGGATGGAATGCAGCTGCAGGCTCTGAAACAATGCTGAGTCCATATATTTTGTTCCCAGTTAGAATAATAAAAAGGGGACTGTGGTGGGGGGTGAGGGGATGGAGAAGACAGAATGCAGAATAAGCAAGGTAGGGCCAAGTATCCTATAGCTCTCATCCTGCAGCACTCCCTCCTCTCCCTACACTCATACTCTCCCAACTCCAGTAACCATTCATTTGGTTAAAAAGCTTATCTGTTAAAATTCAAACACCCATTAAGATTTACACCTATCAGTCATTTATATCTAAATTACTTTTATCAGTGAACTATACTCAGACAAAGAATAGAGTAGGAAGAGAGAATGGAGCTTGCAAAGATAAACTGGGGAAGCTTGGACACAGAGATAGGAAAGTTTGGGGGAGGTACGTAGGAGATTTCAGAAAGGGGGGTCCAAGGTTTCAAACAGAAACTGCCTGCTTTGTAAAGGTACCTAGGGCCTGGAGGGTAACTGGTATGCTACAGAAAACCATATTCCTTCTAAGACTGCTAAAAGCTACATGTTTCTGCATCAAGAGCTTGGAAGCCTGCACATATTGGTTCCTCATTATTCAGTCTAACCTAGTGCCTAAGAAAATGTCCTTCACTTGCATTTCCCTGGCCTCCACGTCCCAACTGGGAGAATGAAAGAATTAAGGGAAGAGGGAAGAAGCAGACACCAAACAAGGTGTCAGCTGCTACTGAGGGAAAAGCAGCTCAAACCCTACTCTTCTCCCCTGGGTACTGCCCTCTCTTCCCAGGTAACCCTTTACTGAAATGGGTAGCCCTGCTGAGCTCAAGAAGTCGGGCCTGCCTCTCGAACATCCCTTCAGATATTGTTGATGCCATTAAAATTTGTAAGAAAATTCAAGAAGCCTCAAGTAAACAACCGACACTAATACCTCAAAAATAGTATCAGCATGTGCTAGAGACTACCTAAAAAGCTATGAAACAAAATTCAGAAGAATGCTTGTTCCATTTAGGATCCCATTCATGAACACTCAGTTACTGGGGAGAGAAAAAAAAGGACTTCATTGTAAAGCTATCATGTAGAAGCAAACCTCTGACATCCACACACAGACATCTCCTTCAAGTTAGCATTCCACAAGATTTAGAAGTACTCTTAGTTGGTGTTGAATGACACAATTAATCTCTTGACTCTTGAAATGTTTTCAAGTTATAAAGTTTAGAAAGACTGTATTTATTCACATTGAATTTTTACATTTTGTGACATAAACAAAAATTCACAAGTGTATAGATTTATAATAAATAGGAATATGATCTTCCCCCCTCAGGTTGCCTTTTCTCTAGAGCTCTAAAATCCATTTACAGATATTCCAAATCTCCATACTGTAGACAGTATATAGAGACAAATTCAGAAATGCATATTAATTTAAATGAAGGAATGATTGAGTCTATTTATTTTATTAATGTTAAATAGTAACAGTAATAATTATGAAATAATATTGACACTACTCCTGTAAAGTTTATCTATTACAAATACAAAATTCATAGGTCCATTTTATTAGGAGTTATCATTTATTATACTTTTAAATCCAGCAATAAAATAGACAATACTTTGTTTATTCTGTGTACTAGAAAAATTCAGTTTTCTATATATACATTTCATTTCCTAGTATTAAAGCCCACAGACAGCAAAAGTTTGTTAATATTAACAACAATCACATAATCATAACTTGCCTGAAATTAATAATTCTTTATGGTTACTTAATTGTGGTAAACAAAATATAATCTCATAATACTATGATGTATGTTACACTTCAATAGAAAGGTTAAAAAATCAATTATCTATGACTTGGGAAAAAACTACTCTCAATATCTATACCTGAATTACTTAACTAAATCAAGAAGATAATTCAAGTCTTAAAGGTGTCATAAATTTACATTTAGTCACAATGTTCACGAAATATGAGTGACATTATATTAAGAGGCACAGGTGAAAACAAATTTTAAGACGTAAATATAATAATGTGTAAGATTAGATTTTCTTGCCAAAACAATAAGAGTACTCACCCCTTGGAGCCCTTGGAACTGAATTGAAGGTCGAAAAGGAATTAAATTCTATTAAAAGAAACATAGGAAACAAACACGTCAACCTTGGTTACTGGGACACGGAACTAAATGATTAAACTCTAAACCTATGCACTTGGTCAGTGCTATAGTCTGTGAAAACCTTTTCATTACATACTTAGGTTTATATGTCATTATATTAAGATGCCTTGATAAATGATACTGCACTACTGACATTTCTCTGAATACACAACCGAAGGTATCTTTTGGCAGTGTAGCTAATCACGTTTTTGAAAATGACTGACATTATTTGGCAAAAAATGATCAGTGTACTAATTCAATTTTGCATGAAAAAGTATTATTGCTTAGTTTCTTGATATGTTTTTTAAAAAGGTAGGGGAAAGCAAGAGATAGTCAAAGAAACTTTGCAAAACTCTTAAGAGGACGCTAGAAATATAAAATTAAAATATTTGAGAATGAACTGTGGTTTCCATTTTCTCACATTTTACCAGAGATTAGTTTTTAGTTGAGGGTCAAACAGGTTACCAATCTTCTCACAAGCTTCTCACCAGGAGAATATAATTTCTAGAACAATGTTTTGTTTTATTATGAGCTTTGTCCTGTTCATAATTTTTATATTTTCTCATAGAGTTGTGTATTTAGAACAAAAGCTGAAACTGTAAATATCTACCATAGTCTCAGGCATGATTTCCTGTACCCAAAGTCACCAGTATGGGGCTGGTTCACCACTATTGGAACGCTTTTCCAAACTGCTAACAGAAATTCATGGGGAAATCAGATTTGGGTAACATTTTAATAGTAACACATCAGCCTGTAAACTATTCTTCATACCCTCATATCCAAACCCAATGCACAAAAACAAAAGCAGTGGTTTCTGGTCTCAACTCTACCTTAAAGAAAAATACAGAGGCACCCATGTGCCCCTCCCTCAGCCACTGCACATTAACTACTAGGTACTTCCCAAAACTTCTCTACAGATTTAAAAGTTTACTAATCAGGATTACAATAAACTAAAGAGAAATAAGGAAAGGATAAGTACTTTAAAAGATCATCTGAATATAAAATCAAGTGGTAGCATTAACCATTCTATTATTATTTATAAAAATGGATAAA
Source organism: Hyperoodon ampullatus (assembly GCF_949752795.1). NCBI lineage: Eukaryota > Metazoa > Chordata > Mammalia > Artiodactyla > Ziphiidae > Hyperoodon > Hyperoodon ampullatus. The sequence goes on along the minus strand of NC_136917.1, from coordinate 98,572,068 downwards.
CATCTTCTTGAAGAAAACATAATAGATACTATTACCATTGTTCTACCACCATAAAAAGATTATTTAACTTTAGACTTACCAGCAGAATCAAAGCACTACTGGGTGACAAAATTTATTTCTTGGTGTGGGAGAAGTAGGTAACAATTTTTCATAGTGATTCATTTTAATTCACGGTGTTTTATGAAAATATAAAATATAGATTAACACTAACTTGAATTTCCTTAGAGGGAGAAAACCTCACCCAAACCTACCTTCCATAGCTAAACCTCTACCTGAAGTAATGGTAGCTTGTGTGCAGAAACCCCGGGGAGGCCCGCTTTGTGTGTAAGTAGGTGGCACTACAATTTAGGTAAGACAGGTCGAGGTTCTAGCTTTCAGAATATTTCAATCAGCCCTGCTTCCTGCTCTCTCTTCGAATCACAAACACTAAACATCTCCTCTGAGGCTGGTTACACTTTCCTCTCTGACTCCTTGCAGGCAGGTTATCTTCAGCTCACCACTGGAATTTGAACTTCTCTATCAAGTTCATCAATTCTTCTTGGCCAAACAAATGCTAATTTTCCTCAATTTTCAAATTGCTCATTTCTCCACTGGATGTCACTTGGAGACACCACTCCTCCTAGCTCTTTGATCATGCCTTTCACTTTCCTCTTTCTAGATCCAGTCTCTCCTGGAGGCTCACCTTGCCTATTTGGTGATGACTCTGAATCTCTTCCCTATTCCTCAACTTGGCATCTCTCTGCAACTTGCAACTTATCACATCCTTGGACATTTTGCATTAGAAACTCTCAATGACAGCAAAATTGGCAAACACTAAACCACCTCCGCCCCTCGCCAAACTGGCACCCCTTTCCTACTTTCTGGCAAGGGTGCTTCTATCTTTTTGGTTCTCCAGGCTCACAACCTTAAGTTTAACGCACAGCCTCTTCTCCCTCTCCCCTTACCGCATTCTATTAGGCAATCGCACACTGCTAGAATCACAGAATTCCAGGTCCAGAGGTACTCCAGTTGGTGCCCAGCCCCACCCCCCACCCTTAACCACAATGGGCCATGTGTCCCATTAATAACTAAGCTAGGACCAGAATCTAGGACCCAATCTTCCTGTTTTGCCATACTGTTTTTCTTCTACTGTCTTGGGCTCCACACACATCTGTTATGGTAGATCCATGGGCACTTGCTCCTTTATGCCAGTGAGTTCGCATTTTAGTTGGAGAACATTTGAAAACGATTAAATATTGTACTAGGCTAAGTACTGCTGGGAGGTGCAGTAAGGATTCTCACAAAGGAGAAAAGTATCGGTTAGAAGAGATACTAGAGAAGAGAAAAGGCTCATGGAAAAGATGGCTCTTGAGTAGCAATTTTGAAAAGACAAAGTCCAGGGAGAGGGAGTGTCCTAAGCAAAAAAGCAAGGAGACAGGAATGGGTACTGTGCAGGCAGACGGCAGGTCTTTTCACACGTGAAACATAACATAAAGGATGAGAATTGGACCTGGTGATCCCTGGCTAATCTTTCCTTGACCTCAAAATTTGTCTTCAGTTTTAGCTTCTACCCACTGCAGAATAAATAGGACAGTAATTTAAATCAGACCTCATAATTTCTAAAGGTTCATTACCCTGTGAAATAACCCTATCCTAATCCCTTCCATTACCCCTTTAGGGATGGCCTTTAAGTCTTGTCTTTGACATGATAAACAATTGGAGGCTCTTCTGATTTTTGGAATAAGAAAGTGAGTTGCTGAAAGAATGAAGTGTTTCAGGGAAAGCAGCTCTTTCAGTCATGTGTAAGAAAGACAGAGAGAGAGATCAATCGGGGCTAGGGAAAAGGATTAGACATCAGCTCCAGGGGATGTTTTATTTAGGAACACTCTGGTGATAAAGGCCTAAATTAGTATGGCTTCATCTGGAGCAAACAGGAGATGGTGGAACGAGCAGACCTTCCCAAGAAAGAATGATAAAATGTGATGAAAGCTTGAATATCAGGCGTACATGCGCACATACGCACAAAAGAAGCAAAGGTGGCTCAGGGCTCTCAATCATCATCTGGGGCCAGTCTGCCCCAGGCTCCCTCATATTAAGCTTAGTCTCTACTTTGAAAGCTCCTAGCCTGTTTCAGGTCCCTATCACCAAGCAACTAGACAAAGGCCTTCCTCCCTTCCTTCAATTCCTTCCAAATGTTACTCATTCAAATAGCTAACAGAAGCTTTCTCAGATACCACCCTCAGCATGTCACATAGCCTGCAGTGGGTTCTATTAAAGCAAAACAAACTCCTCCACGTAGAAAGCAGACAGTCCAACTATAGGACCAACCAATTTCATCTTCCACTTCCCAACTGTGGCTCAGCAGTATTAACCTTTTTCGGTCTGTTTTGTAAACAATTTCCTCTCTATTTCTACCTCCTACCTATCTGTTCTTTCAACCTGGCATACCTTCCCAAACACTATTTTGCCAATCCATACTAATCATTTAACATTCAAGCTTAAGATTAATTTCCTCAGCTAGGCCTTCTTTTAGATAAATCAGAAATCAAAGACTCAGTGAGTTTAAGGACCCAATGCAGGTAAATGTGAAAGAGACTGGGTGTAAAGCAACAGGGCAGTGGCGAGTACCTGGGGAATGAATGCCCAACTGAGAAAGGACTCAAATTTTAAAATGTTAAACCTTTTTCTCACCAAACAAAACACTGCTGCCACCATTTTGCTAACTCTGAACTATGCCCACTTTAGCTACCATTAGCTATTGTTTTTTTCCAGATGCCTGTGTCTATCGTACCACTACACTGGGGGTGTATTTTTTTCATAGGTTTTCTTACTCCTAGTTGTTATGATACAAAAGAGTCTAACACATATTTAACTTACAAGTATTTATCTACATTATGATAAAAAAGTATTATAAAATCACTTTGGCTATGTTCTCTTTATATATGCGGTATACAATTATACGCATTATATACTTTATAGATTACTAGTCTGGGTTGTATAGACAAAACAATACCACTATGCTTTACATCAACTTAGGGATTCTCAAGAGTAATTTTTTAAAAAAAATAAATTTATTTATTTATTTTTGGCTGCATGGGGTCTTCGTTGCTGCACGCGGGCTTTTTCTAGTTGCGGTGAGCAGGGGTTACTCTTCATTGCGGTGCGCGGGCTTCTCATTGCGGTGGCTTCACTTGTTGCGGAGCACAGGCTCTAGGCACGCGGGCTTCAGTAGTTGTGGCTCATGGGCTCTATCCAATCTTTTGCCTCATGACCTGAATTTAGGACCTAACCTCCTGATATGCTTAGAGTTCTATCTGTATTGCTTGCTTCCTCAACAAAAATTATAACTTGTTTTTGTTTACATAGTTTTGTAATGTACAGAGTATTTTTATATCCATAGTCTCAAGTGAGACCTCCTAAAACCAGCCGTGGGTGGTAGGAAGACACCATCACCCCCCATTTCAGAGGGAGATAAACGAGTCTCCAACAGGCAAAGTTCATTGCTCAGAATCACCAAGTTAGTGGTTAGCAGAGTTGGACCTCAAATCCAGACTTCTGAATTTCAAATACAGTACCCTTTCCTTATCTTGCCTCTGTAACAGGTTACCTCCTAGGGCTGAACATGAAAAGCACTTAAATGCTCATTCAATTCTTCTGGCATTTTGTTTCCAAAGAAAATGAATTTTATAAAATCATTATAATTTCCAAGGTTCAGCTTCTGATTAAATAAAAACTAAAAAAACAACAGTTTTTTTTTTCTGTATGGACCATGTAGAGTAAAGGAACATATATAAATATTTGTGTTAACATTTTTCATTAAAAAAACAAAACCCTCATCTATGGAGTAGTTGTGGGTGCTTATCCAAACAGGATAAACTAGGATTACGGTTGCTGAAAAACTTTAAGATATCTAACAACCTAGAAGAGAAAAGTACATAAGAGAACCTCAGATCCTTTATTGATTTTAATCCCAATTTTAGACAAGAAGATGTTAGGTACTATGCTACAGTTCTTGAACGTTTTAAAAAATGCAACAAGAGAGCCAGCTAGAACGCTATACCACTTTTTATGCTTCTGACGACTGTGTTAATGGGAAAGGTACCCAGAATAAGTTCTAAAAGTCAATACCAGGACTTACCTGGTAGTCCAGTGGTAAAGAATCCACCTTACAATGCAGGGGACGTGGGTTCGATCCCTGGTCAGGGAACTAAGATCCCACATGCTGTGGGGCAAGTAAGCCCGAGCGCCACAACTACTGAGCTCACGCACCTCAACTAGAGCCCTCGCCGCAAACTACAGAGCCCATGTGCCCTGGAGCCTGCGTGCCACAACTAGAGAAGAGAAAACCCACAGGCCACAACTAGAGAGAAGCCCGAGTGCCACAGTAAAGATCCCACGCACCACAACGAAAGATTCCGCATGCGGCAACTGAGACCCAACGCAGCCAAAAATAAATAAATAATAAATAAATCTTTTTTAAAAATTGAACATTTAAAAAAATAAAAATAAAAGTCAATACCACTATAAGCAAATGTCTCAAGCACGTTAGTTTTTCACCTAAATGTTTTTTAGTCTAAGTTTAACTGCACAAACATAACCTCAACTCATTGTATATTTTTTAACGCAATCCAGTTTTACAAGATAATGTAATTACAGGTGGCCAAATATGATAGGCATGTTTTAGAATAATGTTTAACTTACTAAGTACAGTTCCATTACAAATGGAATTTCAATAGGACTTCAACTTTTGATTTTTAGCTTTAATTAAATATTTGCACCAACTAGCTCTTTTGAAAATCAAGTAACTCTAGGGTTTAACTGACTAGTACTTGAGCTATAAATAAGATAGTGATCTAGTATCTTCATCCATCCAAGAAACAATGCAGACTGGAACTGGCTAGGGAAACCGTTTTGAGAAATGCTTCAACAAGGTGATGTTTTATAGTCAAAAGATTCTGTTAAACTCTTGGTTGGTTCACTGATTTTAGATTTCCTTGAATTAACTCTCTGTATTTCTCAGAGAATGTAAGGCATTCTTAAGCTTAGAATAAAAGTGTAGACAATACTAAAATGCTCAAAAGTTTAGTTCTTGACATCTGCCACTATAATAAGCCAATTCTACTGCAATAAAAACTGCTCTATGGGCTTCCCTGGTGGTGCAGTGGTTGAGAGTCCGCCTGCCGATGCAGGGGACACGGGTTTGTGCCCTCGTCCGGGATGATCCCACATGCCGCGGAGCGGCTGGGCCCGTGAGCCATGGCCGCTGGGCCTGCGCGTCCGGAGCCTGTGCTCCGCAGCGGGAGAGGCCACAGCAGTGAGAGGCCCGCGTACCGCAAAAAAACCCCAAAACTAACAAACACAAAAACCTGCTCTATGACCAAAGAAATCTATGTCCACTTATTTCCAGGGACTATGTCTTGCAATATATAAGGACTATAAAAGTAATATGTAATTTACTAAGTAATTTTACTAAGTAATTTTAATTGTGCTGAGTAATATTAATTTCTGACACGATTCTTTTAGGGTAGGAGGGAAGAAGCAAAGCTCAGGTTTCTTTGGGGATAAATAAAAGAGAGTTACTTATCCTATAAAAGTTGTTATAACCATCTCTTGATTATTTACATATTGTTTACCCATCCAAATTAAACCTATGGTTACTTTTATTCTATCAACCACTATTGGTTTTGTCAACATACAACCATAAGAAATAGCGTTCGTTCTAGAAAAGAGTGATTTCTCTAAGAAACACATTAAAGAGATCTTTCTAATTTTATTCTCTAAGGTTAGAGATGTACTTGAAATACCTTCAGCTTCCCTTCTGAACCCATCATGGAGCTCTGACTCAACTTAAGGTGAACTCTTGAATTATTTAAAATTAACCAATAGGTATTTATTAAATACTTCATATTTTATTTGCGTACCTAAGCTGCATTATAAGTCAAGCTAAAGACAGTGCAAAAAGGGCTTCCCTGGTGTGGCACAGTGGTTAAGAATCCGCCTGCCAATGCAGGAGACATGGGTTCAAGCCCTGGTCCGGGAAGATTCCCACATGCCACAGAGCAACTAAGCCTGTGCACCACAACTACTAAGCCCGCGTGCCACAACTATTGAAGGCCACACGCCTAGAGCCTGTGCTCCTCGACAAGATAAGCCACCACCATGAGAAGCCCGCGCACCTCAACGAAGAGCAGCCCCCGCTCGCCGCAACTAGAGAAAGCCCACATGCAGCAGTGAAGACCCAAGGCAGCCAAAAATAAAATAAAATTAATTTAAAAAAAAGAATATTTAAAGATAGTGCAAAAAAAAAATTCCGAAGTCAAATATAATTTTGGAACTTTATGTCAAAACCAGAAAACTGTCTATAAATGGTGATGGGTCAGGTGACTGCTTTAAGTGAGATTGTTTTAGGAAACGATTATAGCCACCTAGTTACTATTTACTGAGCACTTAAAATGTGTCAGGCCAGTGTAATCACTTTTACTATCACCTGTGGGAATTCTCAGAACACCCTTGTGGAGTAGATACTATTATTTCCACAGGATTCCACAGGTAAATCCTGTGAAATCACATAAGGTTACACAGCTAATAAGTGACCTGGAGCTCAAACCCTGGCCTGTCTCCCTTTAAGAACTAAGCACTCTACACAGCTAGCCTCTCCTGCTCCTTCTTAACAACAGTTATATAAATGTGAAATATCTGAACGCTACAGAATTAAGAACTGATAAGAATCAATAGCTCTTTGGGGATCACTTTTTTGGTTTTGCACTACAACTTAAGGAAAATATCAGGCACTTGAATTTCTTTTCACTTATGCAAGTAAATAGTAAAAAGTATTTATGACTTATCCTGGGATACAATTTAAGATAGATCTCTCTTTCCTAAAAGAGGTACTATACCATTTAAAGAACTGTGGTTATAATTCTTGCCCCACTTTTTTTTTTTTTTTTTTTGCGGTATGCGGGCTTCTCACTGTTGTGGCCTCTCCCGTTGCGGAGCACAGGCTCCGGACGCGCAGGCTCAGTGGCCATGGCTCACGGGCCCAGCCGCTCCGCGGCATGTGGGATCTTCCCGGACTGGGGCACAAACCCATGTCCCCTGCATTGGCAGGTGGACTCTCAACCACTGCGCCACCAGGGAAGCCCCTGGTTATAATTCTTTTATTTAAGAAGTCATTTAATTCTGCTCTTTAAAATATCATCTGATAGAGAAACCAAAGACTATCCAATAATTATATTTTAACCACGGTAATAAAAATAAAATCTAAGCAGGGAAAGAAGAGGAAAAAAAAAAAAGATGGGAGTATAAGCAGACAGTAGCACAGGAAATCAGTTAATCCTGAAATCAAATATACCCAGCTCTCGTCAAAAGCTGGTAATATGTTTAGAATGATAGTATGAATGTGAAATTCTGAGGTAATCCAAAGATACCTTAGTAAACGGTATCTCCTTCTTTGCCCCATTCTTTTATTAGATGCTCCCCCACCCCCCGGGGGAGAGAGAGGGAGTCATTAAGTTTCACAGAATCTAGTATTTTGCTTTGTCAGTCAATCCAACCTTACACATCGCAGAAACTCCTTCTCTGCAGATTTGGAAGAACCAGATTAAAGAGCATTTGGAATAAAGAATAATTTCTTTCTAGCCTTTACAGCATAGAAAAGAATAAAATATAAAGGAGATTCTCGAAACAGTAGGGAGAAGTCAAAAATCTAATTTATTTAACACAGTCCTTGTTTTTAAAGATAGTTTCTGGAAAACTGTAGCTATCTGATGCAGGCCAAATTAAAAAAAATTATTATTGTCTTAAACGTTACTATTTCATACAACTCTTTAAAGGAATATGGAAGGCAAAAATCCAAACTGAACAACCACCTAAAAAGTTAGTTACTGTGAACAAGCCCTTATAACAATATTTGAAGCATAATATCCCATCATTTTTTTCCAAGAGAGTGCTTAATGTGGACTTTGTAATTGTGTAATAAGCTTACATGTCAAATCTGATTATAAATACAAATGAAGATTTGTTCTTTGGGATCATGATCTCTAGTAAAGTATAAGGAGAAACAGTAAAATAAACTTGGATTGGAAGATGGGTATTATTTTTAAAATAGTAGAAATTTGTAAAATGAAGCATCTACAACAAAGGGAGCCATTAGAAGGCTTGAAACTTGGAAACTACATGATCATACACACTTAGTGTTTTAAAAAGATCGCTTTGGCTGCTGTGTGGAGAATGGACTATTAGGGGAAGAGTGGAAGCCTGGAGGCTAGATGGAAGTCCATGGCAGTGGTCCTCAAGAGAGATAATGGTGGCTGGGACTGGAGTGGTGGTGATGGATGAAGTTAGATTTCAGATTTTTGAAGACTGACAGAACTTGCTGATAGATCAACTAAGTCAAGAAAAGAGGAGATAAATCAAGGAATACTAGTCAATTACTAGTCAACTGGTGATGAGTACTGACACTTACTGAAATGGGGAACACTCATGAAGATGTAGGTTTGAAGGGTGAAATCAAGAGTTGTGCTTGGCAAAAATAAACTCAAAATGGATTAAAGACTTAAATGCAAGGCCAGACATTATAAAACTCTTAGAGGAAAACATAGGCAGAACACTCTGTGACATAAATCACAGCAAGATCCTTTTTGACCCACCTCCTAGAGAAATGGAAATAAAAACAAAAATAAACAAATGGGACCTAATGAAACTTAAAAGCTTTTGCACAGCAAAGGAAAACATAAACAAGACGAAAAGACAACCCTCAGAATGAGAGAAAATATTTGTAAATGAAGCAACTGACAAAGGATTAATCTCCAAAATTTACAAGCAGCTCATGCAACTCAATATCAAAAAAACAAACAACCCAATCCAAAAATGGGCAGAAGACCTAAATAGACATTTCTCCAAAGAAGATATACAGATTGCCAACAAACACATGAAAGGATGCTCAACCTCACCAATCATTAGAGAAATGCAAATCAAAACTACAATGAGGTATCACCTCACACCAGTCTGAATGGCCGTCATCAAAAAATCTACAAACAACAAATGCTGGAGAGGGTATGGAGAAAAGGGAACCCTCTTGCACTGTTGGTGGGAATGTAAATTGATACAGCCATTATGGAGAACAGTATGGATGTTCGTTAAAAAACTAAAAATAGAACTACCATACGACCCAGCAATCCCACTACTGGGCATATACCCTGAGAAAACCATAATTCAAAAAGAGTCACGTACCACAATGTTCATTGCAGCACTATTTGCAATAGCCAGGACATGGAAGCAACCTAAGTGTCCATCGACAGATGAATGGATAAAGAAGATGTGGTACATATATACAGTGGAATATTACTCAGCCATAAAAAGAAACGAAATTGAGTTATTTGTAGTGAGGTGGATGGACCTAGAGACTCTCATACAGAGTAAAGTAAGTCAAAGAGAAAAACAAATACCGTATGCTAACACATATATATGGAATCTAAAAAAAGGTCTGAAGAACCTAGGGGCAGGACAGGAATAAAGACGCAGACATAGAGAATGGACTTGAGGACACGGGGAGGGGGAAGAGTAAGCTGGGATGAAGTGAGAGAGTGGCATGGACATATATACACTACCGAATGTAAAATAGATAGCTAGTGGGAAGCAGCCACATAACACAGGGAGATCAGCTAGGTGCTCTGTGACCACTTAGAGGGGTGGGATGGGGGGAGGGTGAGAGGGAGACGCAAGAGGGAGGAGATATGGGGATATTTGTATATGCATAGCTGATTCACTTTGTTATAAAGCAGAAACTAACACACCATTATAAAGCAATTATACTCCAATAAAGATGTTTAAAAAAAAAAGGAATTGTGTTTGGGTCTGTTAAGTTTAGATAACCTATTAAACTTTGATAAAGAGATCAGGTGTTGAAAATTAGTGCCTGGAAATGGAGGAAGGTCAGAGCTGGAGATAAATATTTGGAGGTCGTTAACATATAGATGACATTTAAATCCACAGGACTAGATGAGCTCACCTAGGGAAGTGAATAGATGAAGAGAAGGGAACTGGCATCTCCAACTTTCAGAGGCCAGTCAAGCAGTGGATAATCAGCAGAGGAGACTGAGAAAGAATGGCCAGGGAAGTGGGAGGAAAATCAGGAAAGTGTTTCTAACAGGAAGGAGTAGTCGACTGGATGGCATGATGCTGAGGTCAGGTAAGACAGGAACAGAGAGATGACCACTAGATTTGACAGCAAGGGACCTAGTCAGGTGCAATCTCAGGGATGTGATGGACACAACCCAGCTGGAGTGGGCTGAGCAGAGGATGGGAGATGAAAAAGCAGACACTATTTCTCAGACATATCCTCAAACATAATCCTCTCTTTAGGTGTCCCCTTGCACAGAGACTTTATTGTATGTATGTATGTATGTATGTATGTATGTATGTATGTATGTATGATGTCTGCTTGTTTCTACTAAGGCACAAGCACTTTCTGGACCATCCTGACTTATTCAACTTTATATATCCAGTGCCTAGTACTATGCCTGGCACATATCAGAAGATAAATAAACATTGGCTAAATGAACAAATGCATATTTGACAGTTATAGTTATAATTCCTGTTCCTACCTCTTCGTCTTTTATTAAAGAAAAAACATCTCAAGACACTCAACTGAGTTTTTACCACATGGATGTGTTTTCTGGCTATCTGAGGCATCATGGTTTCCAACAATGAAAACCAAAAGCCATGATACTAAGTAAATGTCTTTTAAAAATCTGCTAACATGTAAATTTACAATTAAGCATATTTAGATCCTAAAGTATCTCAAAGAATCTTATTAGAAAGTTCATGCCTGGCTCCACCCTTGAACAAGCTCACTCTTCATGGGAAAAGTCTTCTAGCCAAGGTTATCTCCATGGACCATGAACCAAGTGCCCATAACCAGTCCATAACAATGTATATGTATAACAGAAGTTTCATGTACTCATGATTATTTTTTGGTTTGTTTTTCACAAACTGTCAAACAAAGAAAAAGAGAATCAAAACACCAAAACAGAAATGAAAGTAATCTGGAAGTGAAAACACTGACCCTTGCAAGGCCTTTAGGAATCAATTAAAAATGATGCTTGAAATGTAAATCCAGGCACATTGTAGAGAGTTACTTAATGTTTCAATAATCACTTGGGACAGAAACCATGGAAAGTCTGATCTTCACGTTAAAATCAAATTCAATTTTCATATTATCTGTACTCTATGACAGTCTTAAGTGCAATTTATAGAGAACGTTATTGGATAAAGGAAGCCGATAAAAATCCGAGCAAAATTTGAAAATCCCTGTTTAAAACCAAAATTTCTTCCACCTAATAATTTCAACTTCCCCCAAAACATTACCAATCCCCAAAATTTCCATCCAAATGGAAAAGTTTGAGACATGTAAATAATATGGCATTGTTCTAGTCTAGCCTCAGACCCAAATATACTTCTCAAATATAAAACATCTAATCAAACCTAAGTCTCATCACCAAACAACAGACTGAGTGAACGTCCACTAAAATGGTACTTTATCTCCCCCACCCCACCCTCCCAACAGCTTCTGATTTCCCTTTTTTTTACTAAGGGTACCCCTCCTAGTGCTGATGGCTAGAAATTTCCATTTAACCCTGTTCCTTTAAAATCTGTTATTGAATTCTATAGATTCTATTCATCTGTAATGTCTTGTCTCTCACTAGCATCCTAGTTTAGATCCCACTCATCTCTGACCTGGACCACATACTTCCTCCTAACTTGTCTACTGCCTTCCAGATTCATCTTATACTTATCATGCACACTGAGGCCAGTATAATCCTAAAGCATTAGCTCAAATCACCTTAAATTTCTACTGTCTCTCCAGTTTTGAAAGAATAAACTCCAACCTGCTCCAGTCTCCCTTTCCTCTCTTAAATCCAACTATATTTTCTCCTACACTCGAGGTTAAGTGGAACAAGGGTCTTCCTTGCTATTCTCAAAGCCTGCCTTAGCTTTTCTACTGCTGTCCTTTCCTTTCCTGTGCCATTCCTTCTGCTGGAGATGTGATTCCCCCCATCTAGTCTCTGCCTGTTAAAATCCTAAGACCCAAAGATGTTTTTTAGACCAATAACATATAGGATCCCCAACAAGAAAGAAACTTATGGGGCTTCCCGGGTGGCGCAGTGGTTGAGAGTCCGCCTGCCGATGCAGGGGACACGGGTTCGTGCCCCAGTCCAGGAAGATCCCACATGCCGCGGAGCGGCTGGGCCCGTGAGCCATGGCCGCTGAGCCTGCGCATCCGGAGCCTGTGCTCCGCAACGGGAGAGGCCACAACAGTGAGAGGCCCGCGTACCGCAAAAACAAAAAAAAAAAGAAAGAAACTTATGCTCTTTGTCTAACAACCTAGTTATTATTCAACTAGTAGCAAATGCTCTGACTACTGAGTTCAATTCAACGTGCTAATTTGATTCATGAATCTTTTGGAGCATATAGTCTAATTAATAAGATTCTCTCTTTTTATATCCTATATTAAACTGCTAGCCATGAGATTCCAGGTTTGGCCTTTGCTGGCAAAATATTAGTGGAAGCCCTTAAACCAGTTCTTCCTAAAGATTTAACGAGGCTCTAAAGAGCCATAATGCCACAACCAAAATAGATAGATAGGTAGATAAATTGAAAGGAAGGGAGGGAGGGAAAGAAAAGAAAGCAATTCTCCGTAAATCTGACCTGATGTATGCCATGTTTTTCAGCTTCAATTTGGCTGTAGAGACACAGTCATTAATTTACTGTATTCTACTCCAGACCTGCTTTTCTAGATTTTTGCATTAAGTCATGGGAAATGTCCTATGGAACTGAGGTATGCAGGAGAGTCAAATGTGCTGTGGTCATATACATGCTCTTTTCTTTATTCTAAAACTCAGCTCACCTTACATGAAGAAATGCCCATATCATCACATTTTAGGGACATCTTCTCAAATACTCCAAATACATTTGACCCAAACTGGCAAATAATTGGGCTGAACTCTGGTGCCACAGTCCTGAGCCTCTCTGTAGTCACTGCAAGTTGTTAAAAATGACCCAGCAGTGGTTCTCCTGAAATTCTCATTTTCCTCACTTTGCAGGCTTTATCACAAATTACCTAATAAGCGCTATGAGCACAGCTTCCATAGTTTTTCACAAGTGCAAATGGAGCAAATGGAAAGGTTGGATCTGGTGACTGTCCTTGATAAGCTTTCCTGTAAATCATTCCGAGAATTTTACACCCCTTTCCTTTTAAATTCTTTTCTTGAACATGTTCCAATCCTTCACATATGTTCTTTCTTTCTCCTCTCAGTTCTGGTGCCAAGGTTCCCTTTCTATCTCTTTGGGCAATCTGGCTACTGCTTTTCACTAGGAGGAGCACCTTTCTTTGCACTGAACACCTGATCAGCTGAAAAAACTTTTCAAACACTTATTGCAAAATGGGGCACAAACTTGACTTTACTTGATAAAAAGCATTTTAATATCAAGTTCAGCCTGAAGATGGGTCTAAGTTAAAGTCAGTAAGATTAACTTATTTTAATTAAAACTGGCTATATTTAAAAACTGCAACAAAAGGCAAACCTCATTGTTTTACTTAGTAAACATGTCAGCAGCAGCGGCAGCTCTCTGCTGGCAGGTCTGGATGCTTGAGTGGTGCCTTAAGGAGAACAGGGTCTTCTGTATTTGTAAAAGCAGATTATTGAACACACATGTACACACTCAAAATTGTTTGAGGGCAGGCACAAAAAGGAAGAGATAGGAAAAAGTAAGGTATGAGTCTTTTTGTGCCTTAAACCACAATGAATCAAATGCCGATACGTTCACGAGGTAAAAAGATAGGAAAGGAGAGGATATCTCCTACTCCATGACCTGTGGGATCAGTGATTTTATAAGATCACGGAACACATTAAAGGGAGCTATTGTGAAGGACAGTAACTTTAGAGGTTTAAATAAGACTTTATGCTTTGACTGGAAATAACAGTATCTAGTAATACTGAAAGAGACTGAATTCCTCATGCAAAATTAAACGTAAGTATATTTTTACAAATTTTCAAAACACTATCATTTTCCTAGAAGACACTAATCAAAGCAGGGAAATTTAAAGCCAATAATTGGAGTTGGCAAGAGAATGTGTTAACAGAATCCTTCTTAAAGTCATCTCCTTTCTCATCTTCAGGCATAGAGAATGAATGGCCCCTGCTTCTAGATGCATCTATGCAAGACTTTTTATGTAATAGTTGGATAAACATGACAGTATTATTTGAGCCACCACCTTTGAAACTTTGAGTAAACATTAAAAAAAAATCAACAGGCTCAGCAATAAGAGAATCTGAAAACAAAATTTTGATAAGATTTTTGTTACTACCAAATGAGTTACTCAAATGTCAAAATAAAGCCAGCTACAAATTACTGAAGGAATTGGCTAAAATAAATTTTAGAATTTTGAGGTTTAATTTGAAATAGTTTTAGGATACAGTTGGGAGAAATATGTAATTACAGTAACATATGTTCATTTAAAATATGTGAGGCTTATATAGACCACAAATTCAGACATCAGTTTAGAATGACTATAAAGTTGTAATACATGATTTTTATTTAGTAACCTGTACCTTCATTCAAAATAACTTATCTATAGGAAAAAAAAAGTAGTTTTGCAATATATACTAAATATCTGTATAAGTATTCTGAGTTCATTCTGCAAACCATGAAAATAACTTTCCAGTTAACACTTTTTTATATATAATCAACTTGAAACTGTCTCTGTATTCAAACTGAGTGGAAAACAACTTTTAGGAGATATTTACTCCAACTATAACTCCCATTCCTGGAATCACAGTGTCTCTATCCCGCACCCCAGTCTGTTTAAAAGGTTCCCAAGTTAGCTTTCCTCATTTCTTCTCTAAAAATAGAAAACTTGAGTAATGAAGGTCAATTAGGTTCGTTTGTCTTTCGAAACAGTGAGGAATTGTTTCTAATTAAAAGATTCTGTTTCCACGAACTCTAATAAGTTCAGATACTTGCTCAATTATATCTAAAGAACATCTGTATTTAGCCTAAGTCATAGTTTCCTAAAATTCTTAAATTTACCTCCCTGAAGTCTTACGTCAAGTGGATTAATTTAGGAGAGTAAATCCAATGGACAAAATAATCTGGATAAAAATAACTCTCTGATGCTTAATTTAGGAAATTAACCTGTTGAAATTTCTGGCTCTTAGAAAGTCATCAGAAGAGGAGGCATAACAGTCATAACATTGCATGGGCCAAAGCCACTTGGAGGCCACTTGTCAAGCATCAAGCACCTTCCTATCTAAGCACAGGAATGGTAGGGGCAGTTTTATATGAGAAGTTAAAGCCATCCTGCCCCCATCCCCAGGAGAGAATAGAAACTTCTCCCTGACTAGTCAATGCATTCCAACATTTTTCCAAACGCAGCTACAATTTAAAGTTAGGAGCCCTAATTTGATAAGGGTGGAAAGTGAAAGCGTAAAAGACCAAGTATGTATCCTTCTACTGGAGGATAAAAGCTCGGCCATATGCCCACTGCTGGCAACTTTACTGTGTTGATGGGGGAGCCCTGGTCTGGCCCTAGTCAGGAGGTGGGACGCTGAGGACACATTGTGGGAGACTTGGCTGAACACACCAGAGGATACTGTAGTGAGTTCCAACAGTACCTCATTTCTTTTTCTTCTGTCTCTTCCCACTTTTCAGCTGTCTGAAGTTAACAGTCTCACCCCAAATCCTGCTTTTCTAAGCCCCTTAAGAAGTGTTTCTGTGGCCAAAGTGACAGTGAGGCCTGGGGACAGGAACTGGTTAAGTCAGAAACAAGGCAGTGTCCAACTACAACGGCCAAGTCAGCTTATTTCTTCCTCCTCTCCCTGCATAGTACTGCTTCTACTACCAACTTTTAGAAGAAAAGGAATCCACGGACTGTCTCAATCTACCTGGGTCCAACTCAGAAGGGCAGAGGGAGTTGGAAAAGTCTTCTCCCTTTCCCTTCTCTGCCTCTGTACTGATTGACTAGATACATTAATTTGCATGCACAGAGATGGAAACAGATGGTAATGATATTAATAGGCAATAGAAGTAGTCAGGAGCAAGGAAAGCCATTGACTTTGGTACCTTTGACTGTAAAAATAAATAAATAACTTTAAAAAAATGAAGAACTAAGTGGTGGGTTGGAAGAGGAAGAATTTTTGATCTGCTGTTTCTTAAGACAGTGGGGCTTTTAGAATCCAAGCATTCCAACTTTAATCCCAAGCACATACACACTAAGGTGCAGGAGGCAGAAATGAAGGGAGAAAAATAAACAGCATTCTCAGTGAGCACTGGGGGCTTCTCTGTCACCTCTCTCTCCCTGGGTACCGTCCCTTCCCTGTGCGGGCCTCCTCACCCACCTCTTCCGGGTCAGTGTCTGTCAATCTTGTTGTGATCAGCTGTACAGTTCGCCAGTTGTCCCCCCAAGGTGGCTGGCTGACCTACTGTCCCCAGAGATGCCTCTCCCCACCCCTGTGTGTCAGTCTTTATCTGCTCCCTGGGTCCGTTTCTGACTGGAGGTTGGCCTCCTCCTTGCTGGCTTCTTCCTCTCCGGTGTTTTTCTCTTTACATACCCTGACCTACCTTCTTCCCACTGTCATTCCTTCCCACACCCTCCTCTTGGAACAGGCAAGCTTATCTCTCCATCTTGCAGGGCTGAGTTTCTCTCCAGTGTCTGCCCCTGTGTCCCTCTGCCTGCCTATCTGGCTTCCCCCAGATGGGCCTCCCACTCCATGCTGGTGCTGGTGCTGGTGCTGGTCTCTTCCCTGCAGATGAACCTGTCTGGGAGTAGCTACTGACACATGCAGTTTTTATTTCTTGTATTTCCTTGCATTCCTATCGCTGCGTGACTTCCCAGTCATACATGAGACCTTTTTTCCCTGAGACTTCATGGTGTGTAGGAAAAGTATCTTTCTCCCTGTGCATGCACTCCTCCCTCCACCCCCGAGTCTCAGTGTTTTTGGCCTATGCTTCTCTGGTGGGTAACTCATATGCCCTGGAATGTACATCCGTGTGTCCACTCAGTTCTGTGAGTGCCATCCTGAGGGCATGCTCATTTCTGAGTCTCTCCTGCTGTTTACATGTACACTATCATGTGAGCTCATGTACTCCTCAACCTGTGCACAACTGTGTGCCTCCTCCTGTGTGCATGCTTATGTAGGGGCCCCCTGAAGGTAAGTCTCCCTTGGTCCAGGTTCACACCTCTCCTGCAGTTTTGCCTCCAACTCTGGGCCTTCCTTCCAAGCATTTAAAGGGCCTGGCACTAGTGGGAGCTCAACAGATGTTAATTCCTTTCTCCACTTTTACGTGAATAACTATGAGCGTGTCCGGGTGTCCCTCTGGCCTTGCTTTATGAGATCAGTTAATCGGAGCGTGTTTGCTTGGCATGGACTCCGCTATTTGTCGGGATGCCCTGTGGGTTCTCTGCTGCACGGACGGTCTCTCTTCTCAGAGTGACTGTTACCGGTTCCTCATATGGTATATCCCTCCCCTTATGCGATGCGTCCACTCTGTCTCCCTCACCCATTCACAGTACTGCATCTCCATAAACGGCTTCCCCAGGCACTCCGGTTGCGGCGTTTCTTCGCTATGCCTCCCACTCTCTCCCTCACTTTTTTTTTTTTTTAAACGTGAAAACGCGTCCCTGGGTTTGTCCTCCAACTACCGAGTACGTGAGCCTTCGCTGTGCTCGAGTTGTGTGTGTCCATGGATCTCTCTCCGGGACGCGGTGCGGGGTGAGAAACCCGAGTCCGCCCGGGACGCAGTGTATCCCCGCCCCCGCCCCTCGATCCAAGTCTCCATGTCTGTGAATCCGCCTCAGACGCGAGCGACGCGTCTTTCGGGTATGAGGAGCCACGGAGACTCTCTCTCCTCAGTAACCGATGTCTCTGCTCCCGGGTGAGCGCTGGCTGTGTGTGGCTCCCGCTACGCGGTGTTGTATCTCTGGGAACGAGAAGCGCCCGTATGCCCGAGTCTCTGGAAGTGTAAGGTGTGTCGCCCTCCTCCCTCATACGCGGAGCGTCTGTGCCTCAGCCTTTCCGAGTACACGGTGTGCCCCCCGCCCCGGTCCCATACGCTCAGCGCCTGTATCCCCAAGTTCTTGCGAGTACAATGTGTGTCCCACCTTCATACGCGGAGCGCCTGTATCCCGGTCTCTGCTGGTCCGCGGTGGTACCCCCAAAACGCTGACGGTTAGTGCCCGCCGGTCCTCTCGGGTTCGTTACCCGGACGCTGCCCTCCGACCCCTCCCCACCCCCGACACGCCGTGGGCAGAAGAGCCATCTCACTCGTCTCCCTGTTGCCTTTCTCCCTCACTGGGACAGAAAAGGCTAGAAAACCCGGGCGCCGTCGGAAAGTCCCGCAGCGGCTGCGCAGCCGAGCCAGGGCTGCGGCTGCCTCGGCCCCGCCGCCAGGGGCCGCCCGCCCGCCCGCCCGCCTCCCAACGCCCAGGCGCCCAGCTGGCCCGGGACGGCGGCGTCAGCGACCCTGCCCGGCCCTGCCCAGCCCTGCCGCCGCGGGCGCTGACGGCAGCCTCGGCGAGCCCCTGCTCCACCGGCCCCGAGCCAGGTGCCGGGGGCAGGGAGAGGCGCGGCGGGGCGGCGCGGGACGCCCTCTTCCTTCCCGAGCCCGGCCAGCTGCCCAGCTCACCTCGTGGCTCTGGTAGGTCTCGAGCGCGCGGATCGCCGTCTCGGTGAGCTTCACATGCAGTACGGTGGTGTTGTCCTGTCCCAGCCTCCCGCACGACAGCCCATAGCGCTGCTCCTCCCGCAGGCCCGCCGCCCCCCCTGCCGCCATCTTAAACTCCCCGGGGTGCCGCCGCCGACGCCGCTCGGGCTCTAGCCTCCACTGCGGCCGCAGCTGCTCGGGCTTCTGCAGCCGCCGCCACAGCTACGGCCATCCCGCTGCTGACGTACTGTCATATACTGCGCGCAGCCAGACCTCGGGCTGCCACCGCCGCCACCCGCCCCACCCTCCGGCCTCGTGCCCCGCCCCGGGCTCGTCTCATTGGCCCCGGTCCCCTCAGAGCCGTCCTCATTGGCCGCCCTCCACTCTCACGGGGGCGGAGCCCAAAGTCGCTGGAGTTTGCTCCCGGGACGGGACGTCCGAGAGGTAAGAGGCTGACGTCGAGGTGACGCGCCAACTTAATCGTACCTGACGTCACGTCTGGTCGTCTTGGCCCACTGGCCGCTATTGGCCAGGCTGGTTTGGGGGATCCCCTGCTAATTGGGTGTCCAGATTGCCTGGTCTAGTTACCTGGGGTCGAAGCCCCGCCCCTTGGGGGTATAATAGTAGAGAGCCGGGAGTGTAGGGGAGAGTCTCTTCCTGCGCTGGTGGTCCTTGGAGAGGAGGATCCCCACCCCAATTATGAGGCCAAGTAAGGACTTCGTCCCCCGACGGCTGCGTTAGTTTGTGGAGTAGGATGTGTGCGTGTGAGGGAGGTCGCTCTAGGCGGAGTCACTGGAGAGTCTCTCCTCAAAACTCATTGCTATTGCTGAGCGACCGAAATGGGGGAGGGTGCCCTTCTCCGTCATTTCACCCTAAATTTGAAATTAGTGAGTTGACCCTTGGTTTTAAGAGTTTCTGCTAGATTGTGTGGAGCATCTTAAGTACAACACCATGCCTAAAGGTTAAATCCCTTTGGTGTGGTGGGCATATACTAAAGAAAACGGAATTTAAAGGTTTTTCCCACGCCGTGCCCTGTTGTGATCCCAGAGAAACGGTATTCCGTTCCTTTGGAGTTCGCCATAGGAGCAGGGTTGTGCCTTTTAATGGGACTTGGAGCGGCAGTTAGGATCTTCCTTTCAAAGGGCAGTAGAAGAGTGTAAGTGTCCTTGACCTAAATTAAGAGAAACAGCGACATCATTCTCCGGTTCGTTTGAGTTCTGTCCATTTCATTTGACAGGGATGTGGGAAAACCTAGAGTTTAAGCTATTGATGTTAAGCGTAGGAGATGGGTGTGTGAGGGGCTGCGGAGGCTGGGCATACTTTCCGTTCCTCGCGATGCTCCATGTGTAGGCGTGGCTAAAGGAGGAAGCCTAATCAGGAGCCCTCTTCAGGCTGTGTGTGGAGGGACTGACATGCTTCCCGTCAGAGGGGATGAATTAACAGGGTGACCAGCACCACCAGATAAAAACAAACCGTTCAAAGCCTTGAAACTGTTGCAAGGCAGTTTTTAAAAATGATTATTTTTTTTAATTTGAGACGATTTTTTCCCTCAGATTGTAAAACCTTGTTGCGTTTTACAGGAATTCCCCAGAAAAATTTATAGGCATTTAATCAGTATTTCCCATACTTTTAAATTGGATAGGGCTATGATTTTCCAGAAAGGTCCAAGTGGGATTTTTTTCATGATTCACCCCCTCCCCTTAATAAATCCTCTAGCCTACATGTACACTACCTCTTGATTCAGACCCTCAAGCATTGTATGTGTATAATACAAATTACAGAAGAATTCTCCTTCCACAGAATATGGGTTAAGTGGAAACACCTGTATTAAGTGTTGTTACATCACAGGAGAGCATTTTTAAAATTGATTTAGCTTCAATCCACTAGATTCGCTAGCTGTTAAGGCGTGATTAACACTTGTTAATTTTGTTTACTAGAGTGTTAATTATCTTAAATTCATTGAATAAATTAAGGCAATCACAAAAAAATTTTTTAAAGTAATCTTATACTTGAATTATTCTTTTCTCCTGTTTGCTTTGCTCGTTGATAGGGAAGGACTGACTGACCACATATCTAAAGTTTTCATTATTTGGAGGTGGGGAGGAGAGTTTGACCAGAACAAGTAAAACCTGTATACCATTGCTTTTCTGGTGAAGGTGGGTAAATCCCCGCCCACATGGCATCTTAACTTGGCCTCCTCTTACTCAGAACTTCTGATGACATCCAAGGGGTGGGGGAGGAGCAAGGGTGGTTTTCACTGTAGTTTTTAAATGTCTGACCCACAGCCCCTTAATAGAAATTGATTTTCTTAATTGTGGTAGGAAAATTTTTCTCATGCTGTATTTTAGTGAGTAACCTAATTTTTCAGTGAGTAATACAGTATATTATTGTAGTGAGTTATTGTTTGTATTTTTCCTCTTTTGAGCATTTCGACTATGGAAGGAAGCAATGAACACGTACAAAACAATAGGGTAATCTAGTTGTGTGTCTCTTCATTGCATAGTACACATTATGCCTGCCTGAATCAAGTGGGCAAGTTGTGACGCTGATAAGTTTAATTCCTTCTCAGGAGGCTGGTGAAAGTTGCTCTTTGGGAAGTTTGCCACTTTATAGATATTTTCTGTATCATTATTCAGTTTAATTAATAATTATTGAATGCTAAATAAATGTAAAATACTGTTGAAGATTTAAAAAATAAACAGTGTAGTCTCTTATTTAAAGAGATCTTCTGTTTGAATATGGGGAATGAACCAACAAACTCAAAGTGATTAGAGAATTAGTAAGTGCTAATTTGGGTGGTAGTGTTTATGAGCTTAAAACTTCAAAGAAAGAAGTCTGCAGAAGTTTTGTGGCCGTGTGGAACGTGAAGATTTTTTGAGAGTTGAGTAGATACATTCTAGATAAGTAGAGGTGGTATAGATGGGGAGAGGCCAACTAAAAGTGATCTTAATGATCATTCTAGCTAAACTCATTCATTTTACGAATGAGGAGACTGAGACACTTAGTTTAAAAGCAACTTGCCTAGGGGCTTCCCTGGTGGCACAGTGGTTGAGAGTCCGCCTGCCAATGCAGGGGACACGGGTTCGTTCCGCGGTCCGGGAAGATCCCACATGCCGCGGAGCAGCTGGGCCCGTGAGCCATGGCCGTTGAGCCTGCGCGTCCGGAGCCTGTGCTCCGCAACGGGAGAGGCCACAGCAGTGAGAGGCCCACATACCGCAAAAAAAAAAAAAAAGCAACCTGCAAAACTTATTACAACCAGGAGAGGCAGGGTCTGAATCAGCTCTTTAAGTGTCATTATAGTCACTATATACACTGTGTAGCTATTGTTTGGACTTAATAACTGAGAAGAAATCTGTCTTATATGATAATTCAGTGGAAGAAAAAAGTGAAAAGGAAGTAACCTTGTTCGGGACTTGCTCCATCCCTGATGTCTAGTGTGCGGTGCAGAGAGAGGTTGTGTGAACATCAAGGCCATCGCTGGTCTTCAAGTGCTGGGCCACCCTTCATTCTGGGTTGCCACGTATTTAATGAGCATTTCTTACTTATCCTTTGGAACTGAGGTCACCATTTCAGATGCCTTCAGGGACCATTAGGTACCCGAAATGAGTGAAGTGGCCAGTTTGCCGCGGGGACTGAAGGTGCTGGACTGTGGTGAGCTGGGGGTGTTTAAAGGGCTCAGTGATTTTCTGGTTTGGCTGATTGTTGCCAGGTGAACCTGCAGGGACCCAGTGTTGTCCGATCTTCTAATTTTTCAAGAAAAGCTGTAAATCGAAGATTTTTACATGGGCTTTCTGAGTTTATTTGTTGGCACCTTACTAAAAATGTCAATAAACGTTTTGTGGATGTTAAAAAAGTCTCTTGGCCTGAGTTAGCCCACAGCTTTCTAGTTTTCAGTCTCTGCTTTTCAGTGCTGAAGGCCATTCTGTCTTATACACATCTTAGTAGTTTTTTGAGTTATTTCTTAAAGCCACTTATAAAATAGTTTCTACTAATGTCTTTTTTTTTCTGGTACACGGGCCTATTACCGTTGTGGCCTCTCCCGTTGCGGAGCACAGGCTCCGGACGCGCAGGCTCAGCGGCCATGGCGCACGGGCCCAGCCGCTCTGCGGCATGTGGGATCCTCCCAGATGGGGGCACGAACCTATGTCCCCTGTATCGGCAGGCGGACTCTCAACCACTGCGCCACCAGGGAAGCCCTCTACTAATGTCTTAATACAAGGCAGTGGCTTCTGTTATGAAAAGAGAACACAGACGTTATGGAGTTACAGCTGAGAAGCAAAAATCTCCTTTCCTTGGACACGGCTGAAGTAGGAGCTTGATGGTTTTAAAGGAACTTCACTAAATGTTCATAGAGAATAAAAGTGAAATACCTACAGAAGGGACATAAATATTTGTTGCCTAAACACAAATTTTAAGCTGAGCAATTGTATCACGTGTGATTGTTTTTTACTCCATTCCACTCAAGTGTAAGAAATGTCATATTGCATTATTTATCATCATCATCATCATCATCATCATCATTATTGGTAAATGTGGCTCTGAGCCCCCCATCTCTCTGTGTGGTAGAACAATAAATCTACAGGTGTTACAGAGGTCCCAGAATATATGGGGAAGGCTCTCTGGTCTATGTCTGTTGGTGCTGGTATAATCCATTAGAAGCTCAAGAATTTCCCTTTAGGAAGGGTTTAAGATTGGGTGCAATCTGGATGGAAGGAACCAGGGGATGTGAATTAAAACTGGGTTTACATAGCAAACATACTGGTTTTACTTTAGATTGTGTGTTTATATGGCCATTGTGTTGAGGGTGGCGTTGATAGGGATTATGAGAAGGGAGGCTGAAACTTTCCCTAGTCACTACTTAGCACTGAAACATTTATGATGGTGGTCTATGTGATTTCCTGAGAGGTATAGCTCATCTGGGAACTGGGGTACTAGGTCCAACTCTCCTCTCCAGGCGTGTCCTTTCCTGGGGAGCTGAAAAGACAGTGGACTTGGGCCGAACCCTTCCTGATATTGGCAGCCTCTTAGCCTTCCCAATCTTGGGGGAAGCTATCCCAGCTCTAGACTACTCTCTCTACAGTCTCTTAGTCTCCAAAGTCCTTTCCTCCTCCTAGGACCCTCTGGTTCTTTTCAAAAATTGTAATCTGGGAGTAAGTATCCCCCTGCCCCCAACCCCCTCTTACTTCCTCCCCTCCAGTTCAAATTCCTTCTTTCTGTGGGTGGTGCTGTGTAGAAGGTGAGGTGGGCGGGGTTCTCTCTCACTCTCTCAGCTATATGGAAAATACAGCTCTGGCTTCTTAAGACAGAGATATCCAGTCTTGACTGACACTTTTCTGGGCTTCTCTCCCTCTTTGTTCCTTGCCTTTCCCACTTGAAGAGCAGTCTCTAGGAAGTTGTATGTCTTTTGAAAGCGAAATGACTTTGGTTTAATTCTCCTGCACACCAATAAAACTCTTTCCCTCTGTACCGACTGAGAAAAATGTCCTGTCCACAGAATTGCACAATATAGTGATCAAAATGTCCCTTTCTCCCACATGATAATTGTTTTTGTGGCTTTTCAGCATAGTGCAAAGTGCCCTGAAAGGTGTCAAATAAGCTCTGAGAATGAGAAGCGTGGTAAAGAGTGGCCTCACAACTCTTAACTGTTTCCATGCTGCTTTGTACTGAAAAGGAGCACATGCATTTCTGAGTAAACTGAGGAAGTAGGAAGATTAGATGGGGCAAAATGCCTGTTCAGCTTTTCACTTTAAAACATACTAATAGTGGACCAAATGCCATCAACATCTAGAACAATATTGATAATTAATAATAGCTTGAATTCCTGATGGGACTTTGCATTTTAAAAACAATTAAGTTATATTATCTCTTTGAATTTTCTCTGTACTCTGCGAGATAGTCATTGTTTTATACTAATTTTACCTTTAAGGTAACTGAGGCTCAGAGAGGCTGTGATCACCCAATTGGTAAGTGACAGAGCTTGGTCAGAACCTAAAATTTCCTTTTCCAAATCTAGCACTTCTGTCTTTGAACATGGCTCTAAGTTCTGAGGAATTACACTGAATGTGTCAGGTTGTCACAGTAAAATTAATAAAAAGGAAATGGTTGGTTCTACTTTGGGGGGCAGCTTGGGGGTTGGTTTTGTTGTTGGTCTTTTTAAAAATTTTTTAATTTAATTTATTTTTTTATACAGCAGGTTCTTTTTTTTTTTTTTTATAAATGTTTCTTCTCCTCTTTATTTATTTGTTTTTTTAAAGCTTTTTTTTAAATTTTTATTTATTTTTATTTATGGCTGTGTTGGGTCTTCGTTTCTGTGCGAGGGCTTTCTCTAGTTGCGGCAAGTGGGGTCCACTCCTCATCGCGGTGCGCGGGCCTCTCACTATCGCGGCCTCTCTCGTTGCGGAGCACAGGCTCCAGACACGCAGGCTCAGTAATTGTGGCTCACGGGGCCAGTTGTTCCATGGCATGTGGGATCTTCCCAGACCAGGGCTCGAACCCATGTCCCCTGCATCGGCAGGCAATCTCCCAACCACTGCACCACCAGGGAAGCCCCAGCAGGTTCTTATTAGTTATCTATTTTATATTGTTGTTGGTCTTGAAAGAAGGACTTAAGTTCATTTGAATCACCCCTTCCACACAAACACCAAATATTCTGTTAAATAGTTAGAAAGTAAATAAAATGTTTCATTTAGCTTTGGTTTATTATAGCTAGCATATTGACTTTAGTGAGATTTATGAAAGCTAATTCTATTTTTATGTGTGGCATAGATAATTTGTTGGAACCCTTGGTATAACTAATGTGTGCACAGGTGCCCATTTAAAATGCTCATCTTGGGAATTCCCTGGTGGTCCAGTGGTTAGGACTCTGGGCTTTTACTGCCTAGGGTGCAGGTTCAGTCCCTGGTTGGGGAACTGAGATCCTGCAAGCTGCATGGCACAGCCAAAAAAAAGAAAAAGAGAAGATGCTTGTCTTATAATTTTAAATTATAAGGATTTATACTTGTTATATCTTTGCTTTTATTGCATATTGTTCATATCTATGATTTATTTGATAATGAGTCTTTGGTCAAAAGCACAATCCCCAATGATATCACTTTTTCCAAAAGCAAAATACCACTCACTTTATAGCATGGTTTCCAGAACATATTATGGCAAAAAGTAGAAAATATATATATCACACATATGAACACAGAAGCTTTTCTGTTTCTACTTAGAGAATTAGAATTGCATTTGCCCGGATCCCATTTTGTTTTCAGTCAGCAGTTTATTCAAGTATCATATTTATCATCTTTGATCTTTTGATCTGTCATGGCTTTCGTTGTTGCTTTGGATTTTGGAAATGTAAAAGCCAACATGATCCTTATAGGTTAGAATATTTACAGAATTCAAAACAGGGCAGTATAGTCTAACGGGACGTAAGATATGAGAACAAGGGATATTAGATGAGAAGCACCATTCAGGCACTAATTCCTAACCAAGGGGGGAAAGTGGCGGGGGGGGGTGATGAATTGGGAGATTGGGATTGACATGTATACACTGATATGTATAAAATGGATAACTAATAAGAACCTGCTGTATAAAAGAATCAATAAAATAAAATTCAAAAAAAATGATTATTTGCAAAAAGTATTTAAGAGTAAGAGATTGTTGCTACCGGTAGTAGTCACATATTTACTGAATACAGTTTCATGGCTGTACATTGACTATTGTCCATCCTGAGTGGATCAAAAACTTCAGTTCAATTGTAGGGAATATTATACGCCTGGAAAAGGAAAGGAATACATTTTTCTCCAAGGGCTGATATGGTTGCATAGTACTGCCCCCTTCAAATTGTTATAGCAAATTAATTTTAATGATGACTAATTAACAGAAATGTGCTTATAATCTGTAGTCTGGGGACTTCCCTGGTGGTCCAGTGGTTAAGAATCTGTCTTGCAATGCAGGGACGCTGGTTTGATCCCTGGTCAGGGAACTAAGATCCCACATGCCATGGGGCAATTAAGCCCGCATGCCACAGCTACAGAGCCCATGTGCTCTGGAGCCCTCACGCCACAACTAGAGAGCCAGCACACCGCAACGACTGAAGCCCGTGTGCATGCCAGAACTAGAGAGAAGCCCATGCACTACAACGAAAGATCCACGTGCCACAACTAAGACCCGATGCAGCCAATCAATCAATCAATCTGTAATCTGGTCTTGGAAGCAGGGCCATTAACTGAGAATGAGGAGAACTGCTCTCTGTTTCTTATTCTGTACCTCTTGATTCTCTATCTTTGCCTTGAATAAATCACTTCTCTTATGTGTAAAATTATTTTAGGTAATTTAAATACTCCGGTTATTTGAATTGTGATAGTTCTCTTCAATATTTCTCAACTGAGGGACTTCCCTGGTGGTGCAGTGGTTGGGAGTCTGCCTGCCAATGCAGGGGATGCGGGTTTGAGCCCTGGTCCAGGAAGATACCTTATGCCACAGAGCAACTAAGCCCATGTGCCACAACTACTGAGCCTGCGTGCCACAACTACTGAAGCCCGCATGCTTAGGGCCTTTGCTCTGCAACAAGAGAAGCCACCGCAATGAAAAGCTCGTGCTCCTCAAGGAAGAGTAGCCCCCGCTCACCGCAACTAGAGAAAGCCTGCACGCAGCAACAAAGACCCAACACAGCCAAAAATAAATAAAGAAAAAAAAATAATAAAAATCTTAAAAAAAATATTTCTCAACTGAGCCAACATAAAAAATATTAAAAGTGTAAAGTATGATTTGATTTACCTGCAAAAGAGTATTAGCCTCATATCGTAATATAAATGTATCAAAATCAATATGTTGTACACCTTAAGCTCACACAATGTTGTATATCATTTATATATCTCAATTTAAAAAAAAGTATTAGTCTCTAACAAGGATAGTCACATTTCTTAAAAACAACAGTCCAGAATGTTAATGATCTATTGTAACTCTGACCCGTGGTAAAAAAAAATTGTACTGGCGTCAGCAGATTGTATTAAACTTCAATAGTATAGAAAGCCAAGCAGCATGATTTAGCTTTGTCAAATGTTGACATTTCTTGTATTCTGCATGGAGGAAGAGGTTTGTCCTATGTAGATTTTGAATTGATCAGTATCTTTGCTTCATTTTTAGTTTCCTGAATCTTTAAAAAAAAAAGTTTCTGTCTTGTGGTTTTAAAATTAACCTGTTTTTTACACACTCACTCTAAGCATATCAGTTTGAATAGATCAATTGAATGTTATTTTTGACTGTTTTCCAAAACAGAACATGGCATTGGAAATTTACTTTGAAAATAGAAAATTTGAAGCATGTCTTGGTTTGCAATGGCCCAGAAGGTTTGCTGTAAAATATTCAAGTGTTAGCTCAGAAGAAACTCTTTAAAATTTATTTTTAATTTACGTACAGTAAAATTTACTTTTGTTTTAGACAAACAGAATAGTTCTATTACTCCCAACAAACTCCCTCATGCTGTTCCTTTGTAGTCAGACCCTTCTCCCCTCCCTCTTAACCCCTGACAACCACTGATCAGTTCTCTATTCCTACAGTTTTGTTTTATCAGAATGTCACATAAATGGAATCATACAGTATGTAGCCTTTTTGGTCTGGCTTCTTCCACTTAGCATAATGCATTTGAGATTCATCCATGTGGATGAATATATCTGTAGTTTGTTTCTTTTTATTGCAAAATAGTATTCCATTATGGATGCATCACAGTTTGGTTATCAGTTGAAGGATATTTGCATTCTGTCTAATTTTTGGTGATTCTGAATAAAACTGCTATAAACATTCACAAGTGGTTTTTACGTGAACATGAGTTTTACCCCTTTGGGCAAATACCTAATAGGGGGATTAACTGCATATAGTAAGTGTGTGTTTAACTTTATAATAAACTGCCAAACTATTTTCCAAAGTGGCTATCCCATTTCCTTTTTATTTATTTATTTATTTTGGAGTTAGGGCTTCTCTGTGTACTTACCAACACTTTATGTTGTTAACTTTTTGTTTTTAATTTTAGTCATTCCAGAGGATGCATATTAGTGTCTCACTGTGGTTTTAATTTGAATTTCCCTAATGACTAATGATGTAGGGTACCTTTTCAGGTGCTTATTTGCCATTCTTATATCTTCTTTTTTGAAGGGTCTTTTCAGATCTTTTGCCAATGTTTAAAATTGGGTTGTTTGTCTTCATATTGTTGAGGTTTGAAAATTCTTTGTGTAATCTGGATATAAGTTCTTTGTCAGGTATGTGATTTGCAAATATTTTCCCCCAGTCTCTGGTTTGTTTTTTAATTCTCTTAAAGTATCTTTTGCAGAGCAAAATGTATCATTTTGCAGAGCAAAAAAAGTTTTTAATTTTGATGAAGTCCAATTTATCAAAATTTTTTAAAGACAGTACTCTTAGTGTTAAATCTAAGAACTCTCTGCCTATCTCAAAGCCATGAAAATTTTCCATATGTTTCCCCTAAATGTTTTACATTTACGTTTAAGTCTGTGGCCCATTTTGAGTTAATTTTTGTAAAAGATGTGAGATAAGTGTCTAGGTTCATTTTCTTTTCCCGCATAATAGATTTACACCAATTGTTAAAAAGGTGGTCTTTTCTCCATTGAAATGCCTTTGCACCTATGTCAAAAATCAGTTGGCCATAGTATTGATGTGGGTCTGTTTCTGGACTCTTTTCTTTATTGATCTATGTGTCTGTCCTTTTCCCAATACCATACATTGTCATGATTATTGTAGCTTTACAGAATTAACTTTAAACACCTCTGCTATGAAGAAACAAATTCTCTATAGCATTCTAGTCAATTTCCTTTTAAATCTTATTATCTAAGCAAATGGATTATTTCTCAACAATTTCAATGTCTTCTGTCTTCATTCAGTTTATGTATTGATTATAAATTCAGCATGGGTTGTAGCCATACTTCTTATATTCCTTCCCTGGATAGAAAAAGACCCCAGTGGACTATGACATTTAACTAGAGCTTTCTCTGCATCACAGTCTAAATGCAAAAATTTGCGAAAGAACCATTTACTAAGCTAGTACCTGCAAAACTTCCCTAGATGGGCTTCCCCTCCTCTCACGACCCCCACCACCACCCTGGCTGAGCTGCCCGGACAGTGACACCCTACCACCCAATTGACGACCAGCTTCCTGTCTGGTGGAGTGGCAGTTGGTGGAAGCCAGCTGTTATGATTCATACTATTTAAGATTTCTGCCTTTTGAGAAGTGACGCTAATAGAGCCATGCTGAATGGTGTCTGATTGGGAGAATTTTCTTTATGAAAGAGGTTTGATTTCTAGTGCCTAAGCAATTGAACTTTTTTTTTTTTGACAGGTATGTTTCAATTTCTAGTTTCTGTGTGAGCTCAGTTAGGTAGATAAATGTTGTTTTCATCAAGTGTTTGTACTTGCTGTATTTCTTCCTGAAAAACAAACGAACATGGAAACTTCTGTAATAAAAGTTTCTTGCGTGTTACCAATTCTTTAATAGTTTTATAAGTTTTCAGGCTTCTGATATTCTCCAAAAGGCAAAAAATTCTCTGCCCATGATAGGATTACACGTTGAATTGGGTGAAATAATTCTCATGTGCCTGAGGGGATAGCTTCATATATCTTGTGGACATGGTCTTTCTCTTAGGCTGCTGAACCCAAAATCCTGGGTTTTTTGGTTTGTTTGAGTTTTTTGTCATTTTGTTAGCTCAGATAGACTTATGAATATTATTGAAAAGCAGAATATTTGTTAGGAGAGCAAAGAATTTTGCCACCATAGGCACAAGTTTTTGTGCTATTCAGTCAGTATATATACTGAAAAGAACAATATAAGAAAAAATTTTAAATATCATTAAAGGAAAAGTGTACTGGCTTTTATGTGATACCCCAAATTAACATTGTAAATTAACATTAACATTTAGAGAAACAGAGAGAACATGATGATGAAGGAAAAAGACAGTGATGAAGTTTGGGTCATACCGATCATAGTACCAGTCAAGAGGTGGAGAGGGAGCCTGTTTGCAGCAGCCTTGTACAGGATGGGCCAGATTTCTGTAGGGATGCTGATGACATCTTTGCTACTTGCTGAATCATGCCCCTAAATATGAGAAAGTCAAATTGTGACTGGAATTTTGCTAATACTAAGAAGTGCTGATTTCCTATAGCCAATTAAAGTTGTGCTAAAAGTTCAACATTTTATAGCATTTGGTAGTAAGAGGTGATTTTTAGCTTTGATTTAGTGATACCCTAGGGCAGAAGTTCTCAAACTTTGCAGTATATAAGGATCCCCTGGGGAGCTTGTTAAAATTTAGGTCCCTAGACTCCAGCCCTGAAGGTTTGGATTTAGCAGGTCTGGGGAGTGGCCAAGAATCTGCATTTTAACAACCTCACTCTGTTTGGCACCCTGAGTCATCTCTCAAGAAGTTACAAAATTCTCCTAACAAAAACTATTGTCACTCAACTTAATTTTTAAAATACTATTTCACTTAGAACAAGTAGGTGTTATGAAACCTAATGATTGATCTTCAGAGTTCCAAAGCAATTAGCCATAACTAGTTTAGATTCCCTAGGTGTGAACTAAGATGTAACATGCAATGAGCAGTATACAGAAGCTTACATTAGATTTCTTTCAATTAGAAGTTATTAGTTACACAATTTCCATTTCCAGGTCATCTGTGCATCAACAGATGGTATTAGATAAGAGAGGTAGACCAGGCATAGCTACCTAGGGAATTTCACAAGGTTCTTAATAATCATTTATTGCCTACTGTGCCCTTAATGATGTTGCTCAGGATCCCATTAAGTTAGCTGTGAATATAGTAATTGGTCCCTGGACAATAGCCAGAGGGTGTTGAATCCTGTGTCTCTACCCATTCTGGTCATGTTAGAGACAAGATAGAAATTGTTGCATATATTCCTTTCTGGGGACAAGGCTGCCTGTGCTCCAAAGGAGATTTCTTAAAACACAGCAGGAGTCCCTAGAGAGTCTTCCTCTAATTCAGGCAGGCACTTATGACCTACTTTTGAAGGTAATGTGAAAATCCCATCAAACACAAGCAATCAAAATCCAGCTTCTCCACAAGGTATTTTGTAGACCTAGCACTGCATCCTTTCTATCTGCTCACACCAACAGCTTGAATATATTTTGGTTAGGATTTTCCCCTCCCTTTAATGATAGTTAGGTAAGATGGAGAATTTCTAGTTTCTGGACACAATGCGGCTGCACAAATGAATATGATAATGATGTAAATTGGTTCTTCCTGTATGTAACAAAAGGAGTCAGATTTGTTGACTTGGTGTTCAAATTCAGACAAAGTTCTGCAGATTGCAGAATAATAACACCCAAGCCAGATGTTCTTTCTCCTCCTTGGAAGCCCCATGCTTGTGGTTTATGTAGTACCTTCTGAAACTTTTCAAAGCACAACTTTGGTAAGGCAAAAAAGAGAATCATAGAGTCTTCCAGAGTTGGAAGGTACTTTAAAGAACATCCAATTCTATCTCTTACCTAATTTTTGAATCTCATCTTGCTCTACTTTAACTCTCCCACTTAATTGTCAGCCTCTTAAGGAAGAGAAGTTTCTATTTTACTCATGCATTTTTATTCAACATGAAATTATATTAATAATCAAGTTTAGCTGCTTGAGAAAGAAGGCTTCATTTTGCACAGTTGGCCTAAATAAATATTTGTGAGCTTCATCACTAAGTTGGCTTGTTTTTCTCATTCCCTGTTTTCCGGTTGCATGGGTTTGGCTGCCACATTTCCTCAGTTTAGATCCTTGCCCTGTCACTTACTAGTTGTGTGATCCTCGGCAAGTTACTTATCCTCTCTCTGCCATAGTTTTCTTTTCTCTAAAATTGCACTCAATAAATGATAGCATTATCCTGATTACTACCAGCCAGACTATGCTGTCCTAATTTTCATTGTTTCAAGGTGTCTTTTACAAAATTTATGTCATCGCCTCTATTTTACTGGTGCTTTTAGCTCTCCCTAAAGTCAGTCTGCATTTTATACATTTATTCATTTCTGACTGTTTCTTCTGAGTATATATATATCCTGGGTAAGAATTATATGGCAGCGTTCTAGTCTTTGGGAAGATAGCTTGAAAGGTTGTGAAATTCATAGCATAACGCAGGTTGTGACGCAGCCTGGAATGATCCTAGATCTGTCGCTTACTTCAGTTTACCTCCTTAAACTTCAATTCCTCACAAGTAAAGTGGAGATGATGATAAATTGTACCTATGTTATGAGGTGTAGTATTAAATGATTATGTAAAAGCATTCAGAATGGTGACTAGTATATAAAATAGATTGCCATGCCTAATCCCCTCTCTAAGAGTCTGATTTAATTGATCTGGGGTTGGGCTCAGGCATCTGTATATTTAAAAAACTTTAGGGGACTCTAAGGTGCAGTGAGGATTGAGGACCACCAGACTGGATTATTCTCAAAGTCTAGCCTCATTAGCAGTGTTACCCTCTTAAATGCTTGTGCTTCCTGTCCTTTCATTTTACAGTTTAAGTTCTGTCTAAAAAATACTGTGGGAAGACAGAAGTTATTTGAAAGCTGTTGAAAGTAGGACAAATTAATAGTTACAATTATTTAGTTAGTACATACTGAATATACTTTATTATGGTAGTTTCACCATAATTCTAAGACAAGCAATTTTTCAATTGAAAAGATAATAAGGAGTTTTTAGGCTGCTTTGACTCACTGCCCTACAACATAATATGGAAATCACTGGTTTAAAAAAAAACAAACTTCATGATTCAGTTAACAGAGTCAGGATATGTATGCTCATGTAGAGCAGAGGAGTTAATTAACTGGGTGTTTGGAGTCTGATATGTTGTAATAAATTGGGTTATCAGGTGGTGACTTAATTGGGCTGTTGAATGAATTAGCACCCCTTAAATGTGGGAAGTTCATACTTAGCTTTATCACTCCTGTTAGTGAACGGATGGCTGTATCCAAAAGATCAAAGTACATTTCTGAAGAAAATCCAAGTAGTTAGTATTAAAGAATAATGAGTATCAGAGGAATTATGGCCCTATCATGTAATGTTGCTAATGCCCCCTATAATACTGACTGCAGACAAATGGGGAAATAGTAAGAGGAAAACTAAAATCACCTGTAATTCCATATCCTAAAACAACCATTACTAAGAACTTTCTACAAGACAATAAATAATAAATGATGTGTGTTATTTCTGAATATCACTTTTTTATTCATAAATAAATTATGGGGAAGAGTTGAAAAAGGCAAGGATTTAAATTTATTTACGGAAAGAGTGCAGGATTCCAAAAATGCTTCAGAGGAAATTAAATTCACTAGTGATCTTTTAGGGCGTGGCTCAATGAGTAATTATTTTATGAATGAATTAAGGAAGACCTAAACATATAGGAAAATAAATATAGTCTCTAAAACCTTAAGTCCTTTCTTTCTCTCTCTCTTCCCAGACTTATTCCAAAATCCCACTTTTTTTTTCTGTATTCTTCCACTTGGGAATTTTAATTTTTAAAAGTGGAAGAAAATTTACTGCTGATTATGTCTTTTCTTACAATTAGAAAATATGGAAGCGTGCCTGGGTAGAAGTAGGCATAAACAGAAAGAATAGGGAGAACTGTGCTTACAATTCTTGGTGCTGGCTGATGTTTTCCGTTTTGGAAAGTCTTCTTTAAAGAGAGGGACAAGCACACCTTATGTTGCCAAAGTATTCCTGGAGCCATCTTACAATGAAGGCTGCTTTTGGTACCCATTAGAGTTCACCATTGGGCCCAGGTACTTACCATGCAGGTGCTGAAAGTTCATTTTCTGATTCCCAATCCCTCTGTGGCACTGATTACACAATTTGCCAGGCCTAGTACAAAATGAAAATGTGGAGCCCCTGTTCAAAAAGCAAGAGAAGTAAAATATAAAGCTTTTTTCTTTCTTCCACAGTCTTTCCAATTTGTAACGTTGTTTTTATTTGCTATTTAATGTTTCACACCTGCAGGCATAGGGACGCTTAACCTGGCAAACGCAGATTCTGGAAGAGTCCCATCCTGTGACTAAACACATATACCACCCACCAGCTGCTGGCATCCCCCTTCCACCAGCCATGGGACAGACCCATGTCCTGGAAGGAGGCAGAGAATTCTTGCCAGATATCTCCCTTTCCCCTGGGCTTACTGCCCGCGGGAATCCATGGCGGACGGGGGACCGCTGAGGGTAGTGCCACCTCCATGCTGGAACTTGCTAAATACCTTGATCAGAGGTGGGTGAGAGGCTCTCTTTCACCCACAGTTACATTGTGAACACCCTGTGGCACTGCCAGTCTGGGACTGGGATGCCTGCCACATGCATCACCCTGAGATGTCTCAGGGAGCTATGCAAACCTTCCATCTATGCTCAGACCCCTGCTGGGTCTGGAGTTCAGTAGTAATAGCTGGGTGAGGACCAGGGGGGTTGGGGTGAGGGTTCTAAAGTGCCAGGGCAGCTGAGAACCCATCTCAGTGAGGCAGGGAAGTGGGCTGGTGGGTAAGTTGAGGCTCCAAGCTCCTAGTGCATGGGCTGTGGTCTCATAGGACTTCACTTAAAAAACACAAAGGCAAAGATAAAATTATTAAGAATTTCAAGATAGAGTATTAAGGGGAGGAGGGTCTTCTGAGCTGGTACCCTGTGTGACCAAACTGGTTGAACACCAATGAAGCAGGCCTGGACCTCTGGAATAACCTTTCTGACACTGAAATGAAGAAACTTTTTTGAAAGAGTGAGAAATACTTGAATATGACTTTTATTTCTTGTATAGCAGTGCTTCTCAACTTTAATGTACATATGAATCACCTGAGGTTCTTGTTAAACTGCAGATTCTAATTTAGTAGGTCTGGGGTAGGGCCTGAGATTCTGTTTTTCTACCAAGTTCTCAGCTGATGGCCAGAGCTGGTCTTGGAACCACTTTTCCACCCTCTCCACCCCCCACCATTAAAACATTTTATTTGAAAATAACTGTAGACTCACAAGAAGTTGGAAAAATAGTTCCCAGACTCCTACGTACCCTTCACCCAACTCCCAGTGGTGACATCTTATATGTAATACAATAGGTAATAAGATTGTAATATAATATCAAAACCAGGAAATTGACATTGTATAATAATGTTAACTATACTACAGACTTGATTCCATTTTCATCATTTTATACTTGCATACATTTGCGTGTGTGTGTGTGTTTGTGTGTGTGTGTATGGGATGCAATTTCATTCCATGTATACATCTGTGTACCTACCACCGTAATCAAGATATGGAACTGTTCTCTCACCACAGAGAAACTTCTTCATGCTACCCCTTTAATTCATGCCCCCAAAGGTGTATACAGTACATTGGAAATTCTCAATAATTCATATAATCATAATGCCTATTCTTTTCTTATAGTGAGAATTGTCTCTAGAAGGCAGCAAAACATGAGGTGGCAGTTCCAAGTTCACTGAAGCAATGAGGTAAGATGAAGCTTAGGGAGCAAAAATAACACTGGTCATTGGAGGGAAATACAACATTCCTTGTCCTAGTACCATCCACTCATCCTGGAGTGTGCCTTGCATGACCAAAGTCAAATGCAAATTTGGGAGAATCATTTTACTTAAAGGGGCCATGATGAAAATAAGAACCAGATACGCCCAGTTGAGCTCCAGAACTTAGTATAGAAATTGATAAATATTAATTGATAATGATGAAGTAAGACGTTTGTTGTCATAATGTTCAGAGGACTTGCTAATTGCCTTATCTGTGTATCAGACAGCCTCCAACGTCCCACATAAAACTTGTTACCTAAGAAATACCCTGTAAAAAAGGCAATATGTATCAGAACTTTGGTAAATATGACTCATAATTATCAGCAGTCCCAAGAGACTATGCCTGCTTCTCTTTGCATGTTGGTGGTATAGGCTAGTGGTTAAGCATATTACTCTTATCAGCCGTGTGACCTTGGCCAAGTGACTTAACATCTCTATGCCCCAGTTTCCTTATCTGTAAACTGAAGATGATTGATTAGAGGGCCTAACTCAGGGTCATTGCAAGGGTGAAGCACTTAGAACAGTGCCTTACAGAGTATAAATGCTCAGTGTCAATTAATAGTATCATTAATATTAGGACTGGGCCAGCCTTGGGTATCATCTCCCAACAATTGCCCCAAATTTTGCTTCTTTCTGTCAAAACTATTAACATCAGTAAATTTTATATTGAACATATATAGATTTTAAAGGATAGATGTTCATTTAAATGTAATGCTTCACTGTACAGACTAAGGTTAAGCACATAGGCTCTGGGTTCAAGTCCCAACCCTTACTAATTATAGACTAATTGTACAGCTTGGTCAAGGAACTTCCCTAAGTCATAGTTTCCTTATCTGTAATCAGGGGGGGTAGTAAACAGTACCTTAAACTTGTTGTAATGATTAAATGAAGTAATTCATGTAAAGTTCTTGGTATATAATTAGCACTTTATTGATATTGCTTTTTTTTAAAAAAACTGATTCCTGGTTTTCTTAGTGAGTGTAGATAGCTCACGAAGTTCCAGGGGTACTTGGGAGAAGTGAGATTAAACCAAATATAAAAGAGCATTTCTCCAGCCCAGTGACCGGTCACACCTTGAGGACAGAGGACTTGGAGCACCTAACAAAGTAGATTTCCAGGTGCTGCAGAGACTAATTGCACCCCCCCCCCCCAGTATCCATCCTCTTCTTCCTCTTAGTAATTAAACCCTGCCACTTCCAGTGTTAGGAGGGCACATGGCCAGCAGAGCCAGAAGCCACCTATTCCCAGCTTGCCTTGTAACTAGCTGTGGCCATATTTTTCTGGGAATGGAATGTGCACAACTTCTGCACTTTCTGACAAATGGTTTGCCCTCTACTTCCTTGCTTTTCCCTTCCCTCTGATAAGAATGTGATAGCCCATGGACATGGTCAGGCACCAGCTTCTACCATACAAGCAAGGCCATGTCCCA
The DNA here is from genome assembly GCF_949752795.1 of Hyperoodon ampullatus. Taxonomy (NCBI): domain Eukaryota; kingdom Metazoa; phylum Chordata; class Mammalia; order Artiodactyla; family Ziphiidae; genus Hyperoodon; species Hyperoodon ampullatus. The sequence goes on along the minus strand of NC_136917.1, from coordinate 98,534,432 downwards.
AAGATTGGCAGAGTAACAAGACAGCATTAATTTGATTCCCTGGACAGCTTTGTGGAATAGAGCTGCCTTCTCCACATTGACCAGCCTGTGCTGTACTGAACTGTTAAATGAGAAGGACGCAAACTTCTATCTTGTTGGTACCACTATGTTTTGTAGTCTCTTGGTTATAGCAGTTTAGACTGTATCTTAACTAATTTATCAGGCCCATCTCCAAAGATATTGAATGCTGGGAAATGTTCATTTTAATAAGATCCTTCAGTAACTGTGGTGATAGCAATTTAGGACTATACTTTGAAAAACACAACACCAATGTGCTCTAAGCAAAATGTAAGTTTTGGAAAGCAGTCTAGAATTTAGAAGACAGGATCATCCCTTGTTAAAATTTTATTGTATTGGAACTGAAATTTGTTCAAGAATTCTGAAATAATTAACATGCCACCTCATTTCATTTTATATTAGCAGTAAAATTACTTTTTGAGTTAAAGTAGTTGATTTGTGAAAATGAATGCCCAACGTGTTATTTATAACGTTATTCATAATGCTCAAAAAGAGTAAAAATAGGGCTTCCCTGGTGGCGCAGTGGTTGAGAGTCCACCTGCCGATGCAGGGGACACGGGTTTGTGCCCCGGTCCGGGAGGATCCCACATGCCGCGGAGCGGCTGGGCCCGTGAGCCATGGCCGCTGAGCCTGCGCGTCCGGGGCCTGTGCTCCGCAACGGGAGAGGCCACAACAGTGAGAGGCCCGCGTACCGCAAAAAAAAAAAAAAAAAAAAAAGAAAGAAAAAGAGTGAAAATAATATGGTATTTATCAGGCCATTTGTTCAATTCTATATCATGGAATTAAAAGGATGAGGTAATTCTCTATATATTGACTAAGATTCCCAAGATGTATTAAGCTAAAACTAAATAAATATTGCAAATAAAAGAAACAAGACACAAAAGAATGCATATAGTATGACTTCATTTATTTAAAAATCTGAAAATAGGAAAAGTTATAGTCCTTAATGATGTGTGCTTAGGTGGTAAAATTAAAAAGAAAAACAAGGAATTGATTACCCTAAAAGTCAGGCTAGTGGAAGTCTTTGAAATGGAGGGTGGGAGAGGGTAGTGATTAAGAGTCATAAAGAGGGCTTCTAAGAGGCTGGCAATGTTTTGCTTTTCCATCTGGGTGTGATTGCAAGGGGGTTCACTTTGTTGTTTTGTATACTTATCTATGTATATACTGATTTCACAGTAAGAACCTATTTCATATCTACATTAAGCATATATATATATTATATATATTCAAGTGTATATTGGGCATATATATGCATATGTGTGTGTATATGTATGTGTATTGTTGTGTATTCATAGAAAATTTCACAAAGGGAACACACACAGAAAGAACTATGGGCATTTTTTATTCCCATATTTGGGTAGTGGGACTGTGTGATAGGGAAATTTTTACTTTGTATTTTACAACTTGCTTTTTACCATAATTTGCATTTTCTCCATAATCTTGTGTTACTTTGTTTTAAAATACTCCCTCAAATATTCTATGTGCATATGATCACTCCATTTTTATATGCTTCTGTATTATTTGCATTTTCTTCATAATCATGTGTTACTTTAAAAATACTTTCTCAAAATTTGCATATGTATATGTCTGTGTATACATATTTATATATGCTTGGAGAGTTCTGGGATGATATTTGTAAAATTCTCTATGTGGTCACCTCTGAGGGGTGCATCTGGGAATAATGCATTAAGAGAGGGGAGAATTTTCACTTTTTACTTTATATACTTCTGAGTTGTTTGAATATTTTCTTTTACAATGACTATGTAGTACTTTTAAATTTATAGCACACACCCAAGGTGGTATATAGTATATTTCAGCATATTTTGTTTTATAGGCAGAATAGACTTGGAGAGATAGAAAGGGTTCTATTTAAAAATGTGTCTGACTTGGCTGGGGGTGGGGTGGGAGTGGGGGAAGGCTTGTCTGTAGGAAAAGATACCATAGAATACAAACTTACACTCTTACCCCAATACATAAATTCCAAAGCCTCTGATAATGGACTACTCTGATGGAATCTTTGAAATTAAACCACCAAGGTAGGAATCCTCAAAACCAAGCACAGGTCTTGGCCTATGGAAGGTAATCGAGTGTTATTTGTTGAATTTATTAATAAACAGTACAATGTTTAAGTGATGTTTCACTTGCTAGACTTTCATTGCTTGGTAATGCTATATGCTTTATAATATGTTAGGTATTTTTTTAGTAAGAGGATTGAGAGGTGGAGAACATTATTGATAGGATACAAGTGAGTGATTTAATCTGCTTTTAAAAGCATAGGATACTTTTCAAATTGTTAATTAACAATGATACTCTATCCTAATTGTTCTGTGAAGCTCAGGGTAAGTGATCTAAAATTCAATAGGAATGACTTAGCCAGACAAGAAAAATTCCCTTGAAGACGAAATGTATTATAGGGAAACAGCACTAGGTTTAGTCAAAGCTCTGATACTGAAACTCTATGTGTAGTCTAGGTAGGTTGAATACTTTTTCACTGATAATTAGATATTGTCAACAAATGATAATCAATAATAATGTTTTGTTGGCAACAGAGGCAATCAAGTATAGAGATGCAGAAGTGAGCTACTCACTGAAATAGAGCTTTTTTCAAATAACGTCCAGCACTGATATAAAACTGTGCTGCTCAAACAGTAGCAATTATCCACATGTGGCTTCTGAGCACTTGAAATGTAGCTAATCTGAATGGAGATGTCTTTTGTCAAATACACACTAGATTTTGAAGACTAAGTTTGAAAAACAGAATGTAAACTGTTAATATTATTGTTAAAATTTTAATGTTTTAATATTGATTACATGTTGAGAGGGTAATATTTTGACTGTATTGGGATGCAATTATTAAAATTACCTTCATCTGTTTCTTTTTATTTATTTATGTATTTTATTTTTAAATTTTTTTGCTATACGCGGGCCTCTCACTGCTGTGGCCTCTCCCGTTGCGGAGCCCAGGCTCCGGACGTGCAGGCTCAGCGGCCATGGCTCACGGGCCCAGCCGCTCCGCGGCACGTGGGATCCTCCCAGACCGAGGCACGAACCCGTGTCCCCTGCATCGGCAGGCGGACTCTCAACCACTGCGCCACCAGGGGAGCCCTCTTTTTATTTTTTAAATGTGGTTATTAAAAAAATTAAAATTACTAACTTGGCTCTCATTTGTAGCTCATTTGTGTTTCTGTTAGACAGTACTGGTACAGAAGGTTTGAGTTCAAAGTGAACCAAGAACCAGCGTTTTCACCTTCCTTATTTTCCAGACCGGGAAAAGCATCCCAGGGAGGGAAGCGCTTTGCTTAAAGGCATAAAAATTGTTGGGAAGAAGTGAGGAGTAGAGCCTCCATCTTTTGATTCTTTGTCTCCTGTTTTCTAGCTTATACAAGTGGCCCCTAATAGAAAATCTGAGGCTGGAGAAACAGACTCACTACACACTGGACACAGTGTTCCTTTAACCTTTTATGAGCTAGACAATGATTTTTTTAAATTTCTAGGTATTTAGAATAGGATTGAGGGTAGATAGCGGTTATAAGATTTTAACACTTTATTTTACATACTTTTGTGTTATTTTTAAGCCTTGGGCATATATTACTATTAAGAAAGTGGGGGAAAAGGCCTGGAGTGGGGACAGGGAGTGAGGTAGATGTAAGATTCAAAAGAAACCTTGGCTTATAATTCAAGTCTGGAGATGTTTCAAGTGGCTTTTTTCTACCATTATCTTCTTTCACATCTCTAACATCCTTAGCTAATTCTTTCTGCTCTCTTTGGGGTGTTTTACTTTTTATATTACTAAAGCAAAATCTACTGGGACAATTTTTGAATCTGCAGCTGTAGCTCAAAAACCTATGTTTTGTAACTTTTGTAAGCAGCAGGCCACAGGAATGATTGGTGTTTTTGTCTCAAGAGAATTCAAGTCCTGCCTTCTAAAAGGCACTTGCCAACAGACTAGATGTTTCTATTTGAAGCCATTTGCTACAATAATCCTTGAGATTTTTTTGCTCATTGCTTTCAGAGCTGTTAGTTCTAAAGGCAGATTCTTAGAACACAATTTCAGTTAGCTTCAGAACATACACAGCCTTCTTATTGGCACAGCTGTGCTGAGTTCCTGAATGAAGAGATGATTTCCATAGTGCATTTTATAGCCACGCACCATTCCTAAGGATAATTTAAACCACAAATTATTTTTATTTGTTATTTCTTTATTGTAGGAGAGAGAGGCATACTTGGCTAGTCTGAAAGGTAATGTTTACAGCAGCATTTTCTATTTTTGTGGCAGTTTCCTTTGCATTGTTGACTTTCTTTTCAACCCCCAGAATGCAATTTAGTGGTCTCCTAGCCCAAGACAAGGATAAATGCAGGTTTCCAGTGCTTATTAGGACTCTTGGAGTACATATGAGTATGGTATAAATTCCTCTGTTCAACTTTTGGTCAATATTCTCATTTTCTCTTCTTATTCAATATTCTCATTTTCTCTTCTTATTTTATCACTTTCAAGCCTTTACTACCCCTGAAACAAAAAATACAGGCATGCCTAAGAGATTTCACAGGTTTGGTTCCAGATTACCACAATGAAGAGGATATCACACTAAAGCAAGTCACGCGAATTTTTTGGTTTCCCAGTGCATGTAAACGTTGTGTTTACACTATATTGTAGGCTATAAAGTGTGCAATAGCATTAAGTCTAAAAAAACAAGGTACATACCTTAATTTAAAAATACTATATCTCTGGACTTCCCTTGTGGCTCAGTGGTTAAGAATCCTTCTGCCAATGCAGGGGACATGGGTTCGAGCCCTGGTCCGGCAAGATCCCACATGCTGCGGAGCAACTAAGCCTGTGCGCCACAGCTACTGAGCCTGAGCTCTAGAGCCCGGGAGCCACAACTACTGAGCCTGCGAGCCACAACTACTGAAGCCCATGCGCCTAGAGCCCGTGCTCCGCAACAAGAGAAGCCACAGCGACGAGAAGCCCGTGCACCGCAATGAAGAGCAGCCCCCACTCGCTGCAACTAGAGAAAGTCCATGCGCAACAATGAAGACTCAACACAGCCAAAAATAAATAAATAAATAAATTTATTTTTAAAAATAATAAAAATAAAAATACTGTATTTCTAAAAAATACTAACCATCATCTGAGCCTTCAGCTAGTTGTAATCTTTTTGCTGGTGGAGGGTCTTACCTTGATATTGATGCCTGTCTTAAGGTAAGACAGCAATGAAGTTTGCCACATCAATTGACTCTTCCTTTCACAAATGAGTTCTCTATAGATTACAGTGCTGTTCAATAGCATTTTACCCACACTGGAACTTTTTCAAAATTGGAGTCAATGCTCTTAAACCCTGCCTCTAATTTATCAACTAAGTTTATGTAATATTTTAGATTCTTTGTTGTCATTTCAGCAATTTTCTCAGCATCTTCTTCTACCAGGACCTGCTTCTACCACAGAACCTACTTCTACCAGGAGTAGAATCCATCTCAAGAAACCACTTTCTTGGAGAAGTTTCCTGGAGGCCTAGTGGTTAGGATTCAGTGCTTTCACTATGGAGGCCTGGATTTGACCCCTGGTCAGAGAACCATTCCACATGCTGCACAGAGTGGCCAAAATACCAAAAAAAAAAAAAAAAAAAGAAACCACTTACTTTGCTCATCCATAAGAAGCAACTCCTCATCTGTTCAAGTTTTTTTTTCATGAGACTGCAACAATTCAGTCACATCTTCAGCCTCTAATTCTAATCCTAGTTCTCTTACTATTTTCACCACATCTGCAGTTACTTTCTGCACTGAAGTCTTGAACCCCTCAAAATCATTTATGGAGGTTGGAATCAACTTCTTCCAAGCTCCTATTAAGTTGATATTTTGACTTTTCCCATTAATTACTAATGTTCTTAATAGCATCTAGAATGGTGAATCCTTTCCATAAGGTTTTCAGTTTACTTTGCCCGGATTCATCACAGGAATCACTGTCTATGGTAACTGTAGCCTTATAAAATGTTCTTAAATAATAAGACTTGAAAGTCAAAACTACTTCTTGATCCATGGGCTGAAGAATGGATGTGTTAACAGGCATGAAAACAACATGAATTTCACAGTACACCTCCATCAGAGTTCTTGGGTGACCAGATTTTGAAAGGAATCTTTTATTTTCTGAGTAGTAGGCCTCAAAATGGACATAAAATATTCAATAAACCATGTCGTCAACAAATATACTTTCATCCAGGCTTTGTTGTTCCCTTTATAGAGCACAGGTAGAGTAGATTTAGCATAATTCTTAAGGGCCCTAGGATTTTTAGAATGATAAGTAAACATTGGCTTCAACTTCAAGCCACCAGCTTCTTTGGCCCCTAACAAGAGAGTCCTTTGAAAATTTAAAGCCACGCATTGACTTTTCCTCTCTGACTATGAAAGTCCTACAGGACATCTTTTTTCAATAGAAGGGTGTTTCGTCTACATTGAAAATCTGTTGTTTAGTGTAGCCACCATCATTAATGTTCTTAGCTAGATCTTCTGGATAATCTCCTGCAGCTTCTACATCAGCACTTGCTGCTTCACCTTGCACTTTGATGTTATGGAGATGACTTCTTTTTTTAAACCTCATGAACCAACCTCTGCTAGCTTGAAACTTTGCTTCGGCAGCTTCCTCACCTCTCGCAGCCTACATAGAATTGAAGAGAATTAGGGCCTTGCTGTGGGTTAAGGTTTGGCTTAAGGCAGGGGTCCCCAAGCCCCGGGCCATGGACTGTTACTGGTCCACGGCCTGTTAGAAACGGGCCGCACAGCAGGAGGTGAGCAGTGGGCGAGCAAGCAAAGCTTCATCTGCCGCTCCGCATTGCTCGCATTACCGCCCGAACCATCACACACACCCCCGCCACCACCCCGCCTCCTCCGTGCGTGGAAAAATTGTCTCCCAGGAAATTGGTCCCTGGTGCCAAAAAGGTTGGGGACCGCTGGCTTAAGGGAATGTTGTGGCTGGTTTAATCTATCCAGACTACTAAAGCTGTCTCCATATCAGCAAAAAGGTTGTTTTGCTCTCATCATTTGTGTGTTCCTTGGAGTAGCATTTTTAATTTCCTTAAAGAACTTTTCCTTTGCATTCACAACTTGGCTGTTTGGCACAAAAGGCCTAGCTTTCAGCATATCTCAGCTTGCAACATACCTTCCTCACTAAGCATAATCATTTCTAGCTTTTTTTTTTTTCTCCCTGTACGCGGGCCTCTCACTGTTGTGGCCTCTCCCATTGCGGAGCACAGGCTCCGGATGCACAGGCCCAGTGGCCATGGCTCACGGGCCCAGCTGCTCCGTGGCATGTGGGATCCTCCCGGACCGGGGCACGAACCCGTGTCCCCTGCATCGGCAGGCGGACTCTCAACCACTGCGCCACCAGGGAAGCCCAGGGATGAGTATTTTTGAAAAGCACACCAGCTAATATCCAGCCAGTGTTGAGAACAATTGGTAGTGAAAGCATCAGGCCTTGAGAGGGACAGACATGGCTGGAAAATCCAGAATTTACCACTTAGTTGTAAAGCCATGAGCAAGTCACTTATTCTCTCTTAGCTTCAATTTCCTTATCTGTAAAATGGGGACAAAAATTGTACCTTCCTCAAATGTAGCCTTATAGCACATAGTAGATACTCAGTGAATGGTAGTTATTGAGATGAGTCTAGAGCTATTCTGTCCAAATGATAGTCATTAGCTATAGGTGATTGTTTAAAATGAGAAAGTTAAACAGTTTGTTTCCAAGTCCCACTAGCCACCTTTCAAGTGCTCAACGGTCACATGTGGCTAATGGCCTCTGTATCAGACTGAGATGTTAAACATTTGCTTCATCACAGGAAGTTCTTTAGACTGCAAAATGATAGCCTACAGGATCTGCTTCACTAAGTTTCACTAATAAACTTCACTAAGTTTATTTAGAGAAAAATCTTTTTTTTTTTTTTTTGTGGTACGCGGGCCTCTCACTGTTGTGGCCTCTCCCGTTGCAGAGCACAGGCTCCGGACGCGCAGGCTCAGCGGCCATGGCTCACGGGCCTAGCCGCTCCGTGGCATGTGGGATCCTCCCAGACCGGGGCACAAACCCGTGTCCCCTGCATCGGCAGGCAGACTCTCAACCACTGCACCACCAGGGAAGCCCGAGAAAATTCATTTTTAATTTGGTTCTGGAAAACCCACTACATTTGTTTCTGTCAGGTAAACAGCAGGCCTTCTGGCTTGAACAGAGAAGTGAAGGAAATCCAGGAACCAGCTGTTCTGTGGAGACTTTTTTTCTTGTTCCAATATACCTGTAAATGAGTTTACCTAGAAGTAAACAAACAAGTGGGAACAACTAATCGATTGTTCAAATAAGGATCTCTCTTCCTCTCCCTACCCCACAAGCTCTGAGGCCCACTTAGCATTTAGTCCATTTTTTGAAGTAGAACATTAACTTTTTCCTGCCCTATTTTTAAGTACCACGGGTACTATTAGTGAAGCTATGTGTGTGCGTGTGTGTAAATGTGTGAGTGTGTATATGCATGCATGTGTGTTATGGAAGAAGAAGGGGCAGAGGGGGAAGAAAGAATTAGCACTGGAAAGGGAAGTCACTAAATATCTGTCAGCAGGAAAAGAAAGGCCATAGATAGGATGTGTTTTATGATTTTATTATCAGTAATGTTTATTTCAGGTATTTTGATATATCTTCTATTCTAAAAATTCTTTAGTGTCATTTTGATTTGCCCACAGTGAGTAAGAGCACAGGCTCTGAAGTCAGACCTCATGAGTTCAAACCATGTTCCCATATTTCATAGTTGAGTGACCTTAAGTCTCAGTTTCTCCATTTACAAAATTAAGATAAATGTTAGTATCTACACCGCATGGGATTGTTTCAAGGATTAAGTGAAAGAATACATGTCAAGTTCTTAGTACAGTGTCTAACACCAGATAGATGCTAAATTAATTTTAAAAAAGTATTTAGAGAAAAGAAAGGATATTTTATTTTCAGTAAACAAATGATATGATGCTTTTAACTACAACAAGTTTAAGAGATATATTCCTCACAGGAGTTCTAAATCTGTTTGAAAATGTAATGCTCTTAGCCCTTTGTCATATCTTCTAGAATGAGTAGGCCTCTTTGTTTCTCAAAGAACATTTATAGTTTCTGTGTTACATAAATGTTCTACTTGCACTACTGTACTTGTTTAGTTAAGCACAGGCCTAGCAGCTGGGGAAGTGTCAAAGTCTGAAGAGCAAATGAATTGTTGCTTTGAGCTACTGTCTGTTAAAAATTGCTAATAAAACCAAGCAGTCTTACAAACAAGGAAAGTAGTGGTTCTTGAAGGCAAAGGGACCACAGCCTACCTCTTAAATTCACTTTGTATTTGTTTTGTCTTCCTGCAATGATGTTTTTGTTGGCAAAATTACTTTATTATTTTTTAAAATCTGAAAACACGGCATGTCTTTTGGGTTTTTTATTATTGAGATATTTCACACTCTTTGGTTTTGTTATGCAGTGTGACAGTGTGACATACTTAAAAACTAACTCCTCAGTGAGTGGAAAGTGTTATCACTTATTTTTAGTAGGGAAACTATTGGTTCATATAGCTGTTTTCCCAGCTGAAATAACATAGCAGATTGGTGCTGTTTGAATACTGTTAATTGCTGAAAGTTCTTAAACTAGTAAATAGGCCTGATTAGCTGGAATCCAAACAGTAACCCAAAGAGACCAGACAACTTTTGATAAGATAAACACTCTACTAACCTTATACATTCCCTTTGGATTATCTTCCAATGGTATGAAATATTAAACTAAGATTTTGTTTTTATATTTAGAAAGACTTCAGGAAAAATTGTTTGGGATATTTGAAACCAAGTTAAAAGTTGTTATGTCCAATGTATGATTTAGTAGATAATTATTAGTAATACTGGCCCAGTATCATTTAGTTCATGAGAGCTGAACAGTAAAGGTGAACCAGTTCATAACAGAAAGTCCTGATTTATAAGATCACATTGTACCCTGTCATTTCTGTTTGGGCAATCGCAAACAAACAGTAGTAACTCTAACAAGGGAATGATGAGCTTTTAATAAATAAATATAATATAGGTTCTTTACTAGGCATCTTAAATCTCAAAACTAAAAAGCTTTCTAGGATAAAACTCCACTTTTACTTAGCATTTGAAATAGTCATTGGAAAAAGAACTCTAAAATTCCTTCCATTTTCCAGGTTCTAGAGCATTTATATTAAAATTAACCTTGTTTGGGTGTTTTATTTAATAAATTTTAAATGGTTTTAATTAAATATTGCTCATGTGAACCATGCCATCCCCTTAACCCTAGAAATGGAGGCTGGGACACAACAAAAATGACCAGAATGTGATATCATATCCAAAGAGTCAGGAAACAATCAGTTTTAGAGTACTACCAACTCACTTTGTGTACTTAGACAAATATTTTCAACTCTCTGTGCCTCCTATTGATAAGGAAATTTTCTTATCAATGAAGTACAGGGGGTCAACTAGTTTTCTAAAGTTTTTTCCAGCTCAGAAATTCAATAATAAGGTAAATTTTTTTTAATTGAAAAAATTTTTGTTGTTTTCTTGCCTCACTATTAAAAAATAGCAAATAGGAAGAAGAAGGAGAACAAGAAGAAGAAAACTACTATAGTCTCACTATCCACCATTAAAATTATGCATATTAACTTCTAGTCTTTTGTTCTATGCTTAAAAAAAAATAGAGTTGAACTCATATAGCATTATATATGCTGAATATTATAATACTGAAAGCTTTTCGTAAAATCATTTTTATTTATTTAATTAATTTATTTATTTTTGAAGTATAGTTGATTTACAATACAGTATTAATTTCAGGTGTAGAGTGTAGTGATTCAACATTTTTATAGATTATACTCCATTTAAAATTATTACAGGTTAAGGGTTATAATTCCTTGTGCTATATAATATATCCTTGTTTCTTATCCATCTTATACATAGTAGTTTGTATTTTTTTATCCCATACCCCTAATTTGCCCCATCCTCTTTCCTCTCCCCACTGGTAACCACTCATTTGTTCTCCATACCTGTTGAGTCTGTTTCTGTTTTGCATATACATTCATTTATTATTTTTTAGATTCCACATATAAGTGATATAGTATCTGTCTTTCTCTTTCTGACTTATTGCACTAAATAAGCATGATATTCTCTAGGTCCATCCACGTTGTGGCAAATGGCAGAATTTCATTATTTTTTATGGCTAATATTCCATTGTATATTTATATACCACATCTCCTTTATCCATTTGTCTGTTGATGGGCACATGGGCTGCTTCTGTATCGTGGCTGTTGCAAATAATGCTGCTGTGAACATTGGGGTGCATGTATCTTTTTGAATTAATGTTTTTATTTTTTTCTGGATCTATACCCAGGAGTGGAATTGCTGGGTCATATGGTAGTTCTATTTTTAGTTTTTAGAACCTCCATACTGTTTTCAATATTGGCTGTACCAACTTACATTCCCATCAACGGTGTCCAAGAGTCCCCTTTTCTCCACATCCTTTCCAACATTTGTTTTTTGTAGACTTTTCAATGATTGCCATTCTGACAGGTATGAGGTGATATCTCATTGTTGTTTTGATTTGCATTTTCTAATAATTAGTAATGTTGAGCATCTTTTTGTGTGCCTATTAGCCATCTGTACATCTTATTTGGAAAAATGTCTATTCAGGTCTTCTGCTCATTTTTTGATTGGGTTGTTTGTTTTTTTCATATTGAGTTGTATGAGTTGTTTATGTATTTTGGATATTAACCCCTTGTCAGTTATATCATTTGCAAATATTTTCTCCCATTCTGTAGGTTGTCTTTTCATTTTGTCAGCGGTTTCTTTTGCTGTGCAAAAGCTTTTAAGTTTAATTAGGTCCCATTTGTTTATTTTTGCTTTTATTTCTTTTGCCTTAGAAGACAGATCCAAAAAAATATTGCTATGATTTATGTCAAAGGGTGTTCTGCTCATGTTCTCTTCTAGGAGTTTCATGGTTTCAGGTCTTACATTTAGGTGTTTAATCCATTTTGAGTTTATTTTTGTACATGCTGTGAGGAAATGTTCTCATCTCATTGTTTTACAAGTAGCTGTCCAGTTTTCCTAGCACACTTGTTGAAGAGACTATCTTTTCTCCATTTTATTTTTGCCTCCTTATTGTAGAATAATTGCATAAACATCATTATTAAATGGCTGTGTGAATATAATTATTTCTTTTCCTATTGGACATTTAAGTAGTATCATTTCTTTTACATTATAAAAAATGTTTTAGCAAAAATATTTGTATAAGGGTCACTCTTCTGTCTGACTCTATTTAGCATTGTTTTCATTGGATAGAGTGTCAGAAGTGGAATTACTAGGTCAAAGATAATAATTTTAATGCTTTTTGTGTTCCAAAAGAGTTAACCAGACTGTATTCCCATTAAAAATATATTACTCTACAGAGTTATGCCCATTCTACCACAGTGTGGGCAGCATTGAATAATTTTACCAAGATTTTAATATTATTCTCCCATGTTTGATCTTTTAGGATTTGAAATTTCAACCAAGTATAAAGCCATCAATTTCATATAGTCAAATTCATTTGCCTCAGAGAAAAAGTCTGTTTTATGATCACAAACTATCTATTGATTGTTGGTGAACTTTAAGATTGCAGGTTGGGTCAGCACAGATTGTGATTATGACTCTATTATAAGGGTATTTTAAGGATAATAATATAAATTTGTCTGTCCACTTTTTCCTGTCTACCTTTAAAAAGTTTGAGACAACGTTGGGCTCTGTTTTCAGTAATGGCTGAGTTAGATCTTACTGAACTGACCTTATTCCGGTTAACAACTGTAGACTCTGGAACATGTGAGTAATAATAATAATAATAATGTAGCTACTTGAAGGCACAGGACAATGAATGGAAGCAGGCAGATCCTGGTAAGAAATACATTCTTAGAGGAGGTGAGAGAAATTAAAGAAGACCTAAATAAGTAAAGAGATAAACCATGTCCATGGGTTGGAAAACTCCATGTCATTAAGATGGTACCTCTCCCCAACGTGGCATGTGGAGTCATTGCAATCCCAATCAGAATCAAAGCAGGTGAGCTTCCCTGGTGGCGCAGTGGTTAAGAATCCACCTGCCAATGCAGGGGATACAGGTTCGAGCCCTGCTGGGAAAATCCCACATGCTGCGGAGCAACTAAGCCCGTGCGCCACAACTACTGAGCCTGCGCTCCAGAGCCCGCAAGCCACAACTCCTGAAGCCCAGGCGCCTAGAGCCCATGCTCTGCAGCAAGAGAAGCTACCACAATGAGAAGCCCATGCACTGTAACGAAGAGTAGCCCCCCGCTCACCACAACTAGAGAAAGCCCACGCACAGCGACAAAGACCCATCGCAGCCAAAAATCAATAAATAAAATAAATAAATAAACAAATAAGTAATAATCAAAGCAGGCTTTTAAAAAGGAAATTGATTTCAAGGTTAACATCATTAGTGATGCCATGTGGATAGTAGGTCTCCCCTGATATTATGTGATGAGAAGTACACTTAACCTCTGTGGCATTTTTTGAAAACCCATAACCCCAGTCTAATCATGAGAAAATCATTAGATAAACCAAATTGGGGGACTTTTTTTTTTTTTTTTTTGCAGTACGCAGGCCTCTCACTGTTGTGGCCTCTCCCGTTCCGGAGCACAGGCTCCAGACGCGCAGGCTCAGCGGCCATGGCTCATGGGCCTAGCCGCTCCGCAGCATGTGGGATCTTCCCGGACCGGGGCACGAACCCGTGTCCCCTGCATCGGCAGGCGGACTCTCAACCACTGTGCCACCAGGGAAGGCCTGGGGGACATTTTACAGAATACCTGATCAGTACTCCTCAAGACCATTAAGATCATGTGTGAAAAACAAGGAAAGTCTGAGAAAAAGAGAGAGGGGAAATGTGATGACTGAAAGCAATGTGGTATTCTAGATTGGATCCTGGAACAGAAAGAGGATATTTGTAGAAAAACCAGTGAAATCGAAATAAAGAGTTTAGTTTAGTTAATAGCAATGTACCAATGTTGGTTTCTTAGCTTTGACAGATGTACCACAGTAATGTAAGATGGTAACATCTGGAAACAGAAACTGGGTGAGGGATATATGGGAGCTCTCCATACTATCTTTGCAACTTTTCTGCAAATCTAAAATTATTCAAAAATAAAAAGTTTGTTAAAGAAAAAAAGAAATTGACAAGCTTGTTTTAAGATGCATGGAAAGGCAAAGGACCTAGATTAGCCAAAACTTTTTTGAAAAAGAAGAATGGGGTATTTAGACTACCTAATTTCATGATTTATTATAAAGCTACAATAATCAAGACTGTGTGGTATTGGCATAAGGATGGACATACGGAAATGGAACAGAACAGAGAGCTCAGTAATAGATCTCCATTATAAGATCAAATGAGTTTTGACTAATGTGCCAAGGTAGTCCCATGGGGAAAAGGATAATCTTTTTAACAAATGGTGCTAGAACAATTGAATATCTGTCTGGAAAAAAGGAATTTTGATTCTTACATTAACCTTACACAGGAATTAACTTGACATGAATTGTAAGCCTAAATGTAAGAGCTAAAGCTATAAAACTTCTAAAAAAATAGTAGAAAATCTTTGTGACATTGGGTTAGGCCAGTGGTTCTCAACCAGGGGCAACTTGTCCCTTCAAAGGACATTTGACAATGTCTGGAGACATTTTTGATTGTCACAATTAGGGTGGGGAGCATGCTATTGGTATTTAATGAGTAGAGGCCAGACATGCTGATAAATGTCCTATGACGCACAGGACAACCACACAACAAAGAATAATCTGGTCCAAAATGTCAATAGTACGGAGGTTGAAAAAGCTTGGGTTAATCAGAGTTCTCAAATAGATCACAAGAAATCAGAATCATAAAAGGAAGCAATTGACAAAATTGACTTTATGAAAATTTAAAACTTTTGTTCCATGAATGATGCAGTTAAGAAAATGAAAAGGCATCACAGACTGGTTGGAGGTATTTGCAAAACATATATCTGACAAAATGCTTGAATTCAGAATATATTAAAAAAACTCTTATAACCAATAATAAGAAAAAAAAAACCTAATACAAATAGGCAAAGGATTTGAACAGATACTTCAGAAAAGAATATAAGAATATGACCAATAAGCACATGGAAAGATACTCAGTATCACTAATCATCAGGGAAAAGCAAATTACTACACATTTGATAGAATGACTAAAATTAAAAAGCCTGTCAACATCAAGTGTTGATAAAGATGTGGAGTAATTGGAACTCTCATACATCGCTCGTGGGATTGCAAAGCGGCTCAGCTACTTTGGAAAACAACTTGACATTGCCTTATACAATAAGCATTTACTTACCATAGGACCCAGCAGTCCTACTTCCTAGGTATTTACCCATGAGAAATGAAAACATATGTCCATACAAAAACTGTGAGAGTATGTGAATGTTTATAACCCCAGTACTCATAGTAGTCTCCAATGAAACAATCCAATTGTCCATCAACTGGTTAATGGATAAACAAGTTGTAGTATAACCATACTATGAAATTCTATTTGGTAATTAATAATGGAATGGAACATTGATACAAAATAACATGGATATATTTCAAAAATCTTAAGCTAAGTGAAAGAATTCACAAAATTATATTCTGTATGATCCCACTCATGAAATTCTAGAAGAGGTAAAACTGTAGTGATGGAAAGTAGATCAGTGGTTGCCTGAGGCTGGTTGCCAAGGGAAGGGATCACTGCAGAGACAAAATTTTTTGGGGTGCTGGAAACGAGACAGGCTGGGGCCTGGGACCCTTTGCTGCAGAGCTTGCACCTGGACAAACGTCTCCTCCAGCAACAATATATAAAGAAACTATAAGGGACTAAAAATATCTGCATGCATGTGCAGTTGGGGCAAATTATGGACAACAAGATACAAAAAGCCCCCACAAATCCAACTGCCACTTCTGAAGAGCTGGCAGCAAAAACAGGGTGTCAGGAGCAAAAGTAGCGTATTGTGCCTGCCCCCTGCACTCAACACCAGCAAAGGGGTGGGCAAACCTAAGCCACCCCTTCTGGCCTGACCCCTGGACATACCCCTATCCTCACCCCATATAAGGGACCAGCTTGCACCCCCCTTGGGGAGCAAGCAAAGGAACGTGTTACTTGCTTTCACTACCCCCTGCTACAGCAGGGGCCCCAGTAAAGCCTTGCCTGAGTTTCTTGTCTCACCTCTTATAAATTTCTGTTGATTGGGGAAGGCCAAGAACCCTGATCGGTATCAGAAATGTTCTATAACTTGATTGTGGTAATAATCTACAATTGATTATATGCAATTGTGAAAACTTATCAAACTGTACATTTAAAGGGAGTGAATTTTATGTTAAATGTAACCAATAGAAATAAAAACTGAAAAAAATAACTTGAGACTTTGAAATTAATAACACGCTAGTAAGAGAATATGAACCAAATAATAAAGGAAAAAAGTTAATTATACCAAAAAAAAAAAAACAGCTAAAGGTAATTATTGCAATTGAGCAGTAAATTTAGTTTCAAGGTTCCTCGTAGATAGTAAAAAAATGAAAACTTCATGTTCTATATACTTTTCATTATGTCATAAATGGAAGAGTATTTGCTGTCAGAAGACAACACATTTTTACAAGCGGGAGAGTAATTTTATGTGAGAATCTTCACATACGAACGTTAAGTACCACATTGGGCAATATTTTCTAAAGGACTTTAAAAAGTTAGAAATATTCTTCATATGGTTGATTCTTATAATGACCATGAAGAAACCTTTTTTTTTTTTTCTGGAAACAAAAGTAAAGTACATAGCTTCCCATTGTTCAACCCCTTGGAGCAGCTTTTTGGATGTCAGTAACTGATCAAGACAATTGGTATGAGCTCAAGAACAAAGGAGTTGTGGTTTAAGTGCATGGAGAAGGAGTGAGGTATGATCTAAAAATGAAGCTTGTAGGTGTCGACAATTTTATAAGAATAGAACACCCACCCCAGTGGAACTCATCCCACCCCACATAGGGTTTTATATGCTTAAATGTTTAGACAAGCATGGTGTTGAATTCCTAAATTTTATATCACAAGCAGAAAAGACAAGTTCCATTGATAAGTATCAATAGTTACCTGCTGCTTCTATAGAACTTTAATATGAATCATGTACAATGTTTTAATTTGAGCTGGTCTGCAGCCTGATAAGGCTGCCAAATTATCTTCAAGGTATAACCTCAGATAATTACATTAGTTGGCCTATTGAATTATTTCGTATTTTCCATCTGAGTGCTGCTAAAATTTGTAGGTGGAAAATGAGTATTTGGGTCTTGGCATACATGATACTGGATTATTAATTTCTGAAGCAATTGATCAACAGATTCAGTTACTTCTTGTGGTCTTAGGTCATTAGCAAAGGGGAGGATTTTTGCATTCCCATTTACTGTGCCAGTTCAGATTGCTTAGGTATTATTAAAGGAGAGGGGACTTTGGAAATAGTTATATTAAGTCTTTTTGGGGGTTAGACTATCTGCTGTGAAGTGCTCATCCCTTCCTATTCCAAACACTTCTGCAATTGATTGAATGTTTATGCCTCTCCAAAATTCATACATTGAAATCCTAATCCCCAAGGTGAAAGTATTGGGAGATGAGGCCTTTGGGAGATGATTAGTTCATGAGGGCAGAGCCCTCTTGAATGGGATTAGTGCCTTTATGAAGGAGACCACAGAGAGATCCCTTAGCCATGTGAGGACGCAGGGAAAAAGACAGTCTATGAAACAAGAAGTGGGCCCTCACTAGACACCGAATCTGCTGGGGCCTTTGTATGGGCTTAGCATCTAGAACTGTGAGAAGTAGTATATCTGTTGTTAGTAAATCACCCAGTTTATGGTATTTTTGTTATAGCAACTGGAACAGATTAAGACAACCTCCTACATTCTATGCAAGACTCAGATCTGGGCAATAAGAGTACTGCTTACCCCTGGCCACAGTACGAAGCAGTATAGCAGAGTGGCTAAAACCCTAGATTCTGGAGTTAGACTCTGTGGTAGACATATGACATTCATAGCAGCTCAAAATCTCTTGACCATCCACTCCATGTTTTGATATTTCCCTCCATTGTGAATTTCACCTTCCCAAGGTCGCATAAAAACAAAACTAAAAAGTTACTTTTCCCATTCTCCCCTGTAGCTAGTGTCTAGATATGTGGCTTGAATGATACCAGTTTGCTGCGTCAAGGAAGACCTTGACTCAGAAGTGAGCTAAGGGAGGAAACAGCCTGGTCACAAGGCATCATTCTACTGGTTCCAGAGTGGATGGCAGAAGCCAAGTCTTTTTAGGATCAGCAGTGGCAACAACAACTTGATTCATCCAGTTCTTGAGTGTGATGCTTAGAGAATCCTGACTAAGACAAAGCTTCAAAACTGGTTGACCCAGCTTAAAGTTCTAGCTGTAAGACCCAACTCCAGTATTTCCTCTATGATACTTTTCCTGGCTCTGGTGGATCAATTTCATCCTCCTTTGTGTCCTCCTTTAACAGTGATCATTATTTTCATGATATCAATAATTTTATAGTGGTTTCTTTGGAGACTGTTTATTCTAGAAGCTTATATGTAAAAATTGTCATCACTGAAAATATTATACAAGAGCACTCTGGCACATAATTACCAATGAACCTAAGGGAGACATCTGTTATTCATTCTACTGTGTTACATTTGTTTGTGATGTGGGTCTCTCTAGGAGCACAGCAATGATTCTTATTTTGTGATAAGTACATTGTTATTATGGCACATGTCTGATTGTTATTACTATTGAGTTCTGTATATAAAGTACTGCATTTCATTAAAAATTAGGCTTTCAAAAAAAAAAGATCACCTGTAGAGCTTGTTAAAATGTGTATTGCTGGGCTCTACTCACAAAGATTCTGATTCATTTCGCCTGAGAGGGGTCCAGGAATCTGCCTTTTAAAACTCTTCAGGTTATTCCGATGCAAGCGGTCCACTGGCCATACTTTTATAAACACTGAACTATACTTGAAATCCTTACACATCTTTCATCCTTATATATCTCATTCATCAATGTTAGCCCAGTGTCTGGTATATTGTACGTACTCTGTATTTGCTTAATAACTGAATTTGTTCATTGCATGATAAATAGTAAAGGACAGAAATATTGAAAACAGTGACACTTTACCTGTTTTGTTCAAAATCTAAGAATTCTTTGGAACCAAAGAAGCAAATTAAGTAATATTTTTCCATACAGTGATTCAGCAGCTTCTCTAAGGGTCAAACTTTTGGTTCATTGGGTTTCTCACTAAAGCCAGGATTCATTTTCTGTGCGTGGTCAAACATAAGATACTGCATACTGATTTTTGATTCACACTTATCAGGGGAAAGCGTACCCTTCTGACATGTTTATCACTTAAGAAGGTGTCTTTTTCCAGATCTTTAGTGCTTGGGTTCTGGCAGGACTTCCCCTTCTCTTGCTCTTCTAGCCCTCCCCTCTGTGGCACCATCTCTAGGTGACAGGAGCTTTAATTTGAGAAAAACAGCATTTGTGAAATAGTACTTTCTAAGACACAATTATGTATTGAGGATGTGGAGATAACAAATCACAGGGCTCAAATGAAAGCTCAGTTATTTGCTCTTTGTCTGCCAGAGTTTGAGTAGTTAGGCATGATAACAGAGCCAACAGCAGGTGAACATGGTTGGGCAAGAAAAGAGGAAGATCAGGAACAAAGATCTGTAGCTCACAGCACTCAAAAGAGAGGTACTCAGCCACTGGCCCTGGTCAAGGAGGTCTTGCACTGCGCATTTCCAGGTGTGGGAGTTCTGACTTGTCAGGCAATGTCTCGTTTGGATGACATCTCTTGCAGAAAGACTTTCTCAGTTTTCTCCCATCCATATCCAGTAGGATCTTGCCATCCTCAGAACCTCTATTTCATAGTTGTTTATGCGAATCCTATCTTTTCTGTCCAACAGTCAGCATTCTGGGGGCCAGGGACCTGTACTGAATAGAGAGGCTCTATAAAAATGTGGCTGAGCCATTGTCAAAGGACACATGTTTGCCTGTGAATGGAAGGACTGGGGCAAGTGTGTTAAAATATACTAAGGGATTTTGAGAGAGTTTTGGTGGGGGGGTGGAGAAGGGTAAGAATCTTAAAGATAAGGAGAGTAGAGAGCTTCTAGTAATTGGTGGTATATCTGTATAACGGAATACTAAATGACAATGAAGACAACAATCTTTTCAAGGGATATAAGTGGAGCAGTGATCCATTCACTTGTCTTTTTCAAAAACCACATAGAGATATATATTTTACATATCATAAAGTTCATCCATTTCAAGTGTATAATTCAATGATTATTAGTAACTTTACCAAATGGGGCAACCATCACTATAAATCAGTTTTTAAACATTTTCATCCTCCCAACAAGATCCCTTATGCCCATTTGCAATTATCTCCATTCCCATTATCCAGCCCAGGCAACTACTAATCTATTTTATGTCTATAAATTTGCCTTTTCTGGATGCTTCATATAAATAGAATCATACAATATGTGGTCTCTTGTATCTGGCTTCTTTCTCTCTGTCTAATGTTTTTGAGTTCATCTGTGATGTAGCTTGTGTTGATAGTTCCTTCCTTTATCTTGTTGAATGGGATTCTGTTATATGGATATACCACATTTAGTATATCTAGTCACCTGTTTATTGGGAACATTTCTGTGTCAGGCTTGGTGGAGACATATGTTTTTATTTCTTTTGTGTAGATGTCTAGGAGTAGAATTGCTGGTTCTTTTGGTAGTCTTATGTTTAGCTTTGAGAAACTGCTAAACTGTTTTTTATAGTGGATGCACCATTTTAAATTCCCAGTAACAATGTATGAGGGGTCCCATTTCTATACACCTCACCAACATTTGTTATTGTCTGCCTTATTTATTATAACCATTCTAGTGGGTGTGAATAATATCTCATACTTGTTTTAATTTGCATTCCCCAATGACTAAAGATGTTGAACATCTTTTCATATCTTTATTAGCCATTATCTATTTGCATATCTTCTTTAGTGAAATATCAGCTCTTATATTTTGCCTTTTTTTTTTTTTTTTGCGGTATGTGGGCTTCTCACTGTTGTGGCCTCTGCCATTACGGAGCACAGGCTCCGGACGCGCAGGCTCAGCGGCCATGGCTCACGGGCCTAGCCGCTCCGCGGCATGTGGGATCTTCCCGGACCGGGGCACGAACCCGTGTCCCCTGCATCGGCAGGCGGACTCTCAACCACTGCGCCACCAGGGAAGCCCCTATTTTGCCCATTTTTAAGGGAGTCATTTGTCTTTTTATTATTGAGTTGTAGGAGTTCTTTATATATTTTGCATGTAAATCCTTCATCAGATATGTGTTTGCAAGTATTTTCTCAGTCTGTAGCTTGTCTTTTTATTTTCTTCATGATCTCTTTTGTAGTGCAAAAGTTTTAAAGTTGGTTGAGGTCCAATTTATCAATTTTTTTGTGTTTCTGTTGTCTATCTAAAAAAAAATCTTTGCCTAATTTAATACCTTAGAGATTTTCTTCTATTTAGCACTTATATTTAAGTCTAAGATCCATTTGAATTAATTTTCATGTATGGTGTAAGGTGAGTATCTAAGTTCATCATCTTGCATGTGAATATCCTTACTTGTTTTATAAACTGACATCTACTGAGTGTGTGGCTTTGGGGTAGGCACTGGTGATACAAAAATGAATGATATAATTTCCAACTTTAAGTACAGTCTAGAGAGGTATATGTACATAACCAAGGAGCATAAAACAGAGGGACACACCAACTCAAGATTTGGTGACTTAAAGAAGAATGACTCTGAGGTAAAATCAAGTGGGTGGGTTCAGGGAAAAAGACCTGTACATATTAGTCTAGTCTAGTTTAATGGTTTCAGCTTGTTTGGTGCCTGAACACACTAGTTTGTCACCATCTGTTTTAAGGCATATCTCTAAAATTTTTTAATTATTAAGAATTCACATAATGATGCTTGCTAATGATCATTAAAAAGAAAAAAACACTTGATATGCTTAGAGTGGGGACTATAGTGATATTTTAGAATTGACCACATACCAGGCTATGCCCTGAGAACATGTCTCCCAGGTACATATTATTAAAAAATGGCTGAAAACTCTTGTTTAGTGGATGAACATTTCGGATCAAAAAACTTAGTCCTGAGATCCCCATTAATGGCTTTGTGTTCTTGGAACATTACTTAACATCTCGGACCGTCAATTTTTCTTCCATTATAATGTGCCAGCTCATTTCTAATGTCTTTTCCTTGGGATGCTCTATTTGCTCATTCAGTCAACATTTTTTGAGTACTCACTCTGAGCCAGGCACTGTTAGGCACTATCAAGCAAAGGTAAGATAAAGATGCCAGATAGAGAGGGATGTGAAAACAAATCATTAAAAGATTATGTTGCACATTTTATGCTAGTTCTATGATTCCTTGGGTCTAGAAGTACATTCTTTTGACTGAGGAGTTAGCTGGGGAGAATGAAGCAAGAGGGAAGATGACCCAAGGATCAGGTTACAGAGCGTGCTCTGCAGGAAAGAATTCACACGTGTGACAGGAATTCCTGCCCATACAGTTGCAACCAAACTTTGGACAATGAGATTTTTTTTTTCACATTGTGGGAAAAAGATATGTTTATTTCCCTAAGAAAAGTAAAAGAGAAAGATATATGACACTTGGGACTATATAAGGAACTTAGCAGATATTGGGTATCCAGTTCTCTTTATTGCACTGAAAATTATAATGGCTATTTTTTATGTATCAGGTTTTCCCAAAGAGCAAACCTACAGTATAAGACATTTTGTTAAGAAATATGTTTTTAATATATTGCAGGAACATGAATCTGCTAGAAATCAACTTCATGCCCCCATTCCCAAGACTTGCCTTTCAGATTCTGAGTCACATTCTCTAATACATTTTCTGAACTTCCTTTTATAACGACAGCACCTTCAGACTTGAACCTAAATAACCTAATAATCTTTTGTGTAATGTACAAGACACTGAGCCTATGACTTTTGAAGCTTTTCAGACCAGGGGAGTCTGTGCTCCTTTGTCTTAAGTTCCCCTCTGATTCTCCCCTCTTTACCTCCACAAGCTTCATTTTCTCTTCTTGTCAATAGACAGTCTGGGGCTGCTTATATGTGAGTAGTGGAAATGTTTGCAAAGTTGTAAGAAAATTAAGCTAACATTACATTACATTCATTTAACTCTATAATCTTTATTTGGTAGATGCACCATTTAGGAGCAAGTGTTGTTCAAGTGTACTTATATATACCTTAATTACACATTGTGTTTTGAAAAGGCCTTGCTTTGGTCTATTAGGATGCTTTGTTATGAGTGACAGAAATCCAACTCAAATGAACTCAAGCAAAAAAAGAGAATTTGTTGGCTCTTTTAACCAGAAAGTCCAGGTGTGGAACTGAATTTAGCACAGCTCTATCTAGAGACTCAACAGAATTCCTGGCTCTCTTGCCCTCTGTCACTCAATTCAGCATTCCTCGGGGTATTGGCATCATTGTCAGACAGATTCTGTGTGTGTGGTAGTTAAAGATGGCCACTGGCACCTCTAGACTTATCTGGTCTTTGTAAGTCGAGATCAGAGAGAGAGAGATCCCGTATACTGGATCTCATCAGGAGACCGTGTTGGTCCTGTGTTAGTCATATGCTCACCCTTTGCACTAACCTCTGTGAACAACAGAAGAAGGTATAAAGATTTGCTAGCCTAGGAACTGTCCCAGCTCATGAAGCCAGAGCCGAGTGAGGCCCTCTGATTGACAGTCTCCAGATCCACATGGGGTGAAAGAGGAGCAAGTGCCTAGTGGATGCTGGGCAGACACAAACAACAGATGTCCACTGCATTTGGTAAGGTGTTATTAAACACTTCTAAGTGAAAGGAGCACTGGCTTTCATTTGCCACAAAAATGCAAAGCTGCTATTAATAATATTGCTGCGTTTATTTATCTTTGTAACCATCTCAAATATTCTAGGGATCTATTTAACTCATTCTCTCTTAATCTTTCTTATGGTAATATAATACCTTTTCACTGGATTAACATTCAGTGTCAATTCTTAATATCAATTTTTTAATTTTATCGAGCTTTTGTAAATATTCTCATTGTGATTGCTTGCACAGACTGTGTTTATTTCACAATAAAAATCACAAGTGTCCTAGTTAGGAGAGATCATTTAAGAAGTGGTTCCTCTTCGATAAGTTAAATGTTGTTGATGGTGTTTGTTTACCTAGAATTTAAAAAATTTTTCTGAATGGAATTTGTCTCAAATTCTTGCTAAAGACTAGAAAACAGTTTTTAAGTGACCACCATTATAAGCTTCAAGTAAACCACATTTCCCTTGTATAGGACATTTTCAATTCTCAGATCTTGACCCTGATAAACTTTCTGATGGGGGAAAATTCCAAAACACATATGAAGGAGAGAATTACATTCAGGCGTTTTAAATAGCAAGTCCAAATACAGTAATCTTTTTTTTTTTTCTTACTCATAAATTAGGACAGCTCCAGCTTTTAAAATAGAGTGAGAAGAAGGGGTGGCATACATACAGAACAAACCAACATTTAAATATAGCACATTAGAATTCTTTGCATATCAAAGACAAGTAATAAAATGTAAGTTGATTTTGGCTTTAGAAAACGTGTTCGATGTTGGCTGGTTATACCACATTGCTATCCTCTAGAGCTTGGCATGGGCCCTCTGTCACAGGAAGAAAGAAAAGGTGAAATCGTTACAAAAAGGCCCTGCTGTATTGTTATCATTAAATCTCTTTGGACTATGTCCAGTGTAGATACATTATATACAGAATTCCTATGCATGTGGTTAATTTTAGCAAGAGCATATCTTGTTCCCTCAATCTACTGGCCATAAATTAGAAGCATTATGTGATAGAGTGACTTGTTCTTAGGAAATACATACTGAAATATTTAGTGGTAAAGGGCACGATGTCTCCAACTTGTTCTCAAATGGTTTACAACAATAATAACATGATGTTCTGCTATCTAAATGTTTAATAATTTATTTAATCAGTCCTATGTGGGTAATTACATGTGAAGGCAGATGAGAAAACTGGATAACTTCAACTCAGGTGACTGCGTTTTCTTCCAGTAGCTTTATTATTTGGCTTTAAATGCTATACATTCCAAAATTTTAGACCCTATTCCAAAGACAATATACATGCTATTAGAGTTAATAATTGAGTTGACTATATACTTAAAATATTACCTCAAATGACTTCTGATAAAATGTGGGAATGGTGTCATTAATAGATGAGAGATTTCAACACCATTTTAGAAGATAGGAAGCAGAGAATAAGGTGCTAGAACCTGAGTCTTCTGTTTGAAACGGCCCACTGAGTGCCTAGAATAGTGAATGAAAAGAGACCCTTATAAAGCAAGTCTTCATAAAATTTTAGCACCCTATGATTAAAGAGAAAATGCTGGAAGACCAGGTCATGTGTCATAGGTAATAGAATGGCATAGTACATCTTAGTAGAAATTTTGGAAGGTAGACAACAATGAAGCAATGCCACTAGAATTCTGAGAAAAATTGGTTTTCACCCTAGAATTTTATATTCAGCTGAGCAATCAATTGTAAAGGTAAAGACAATTTTAGATAAGTGAAGTTTAAAAAAATTAACCTCCCTTGAGGCTTTTCTTAGGAAGTGACTAGAAGATCAATCCCAACAAAATGAGGGCACAACCCAAGAAAGATAAAGTCCCAAGGCCCAACAAACGTGGGATCCAACAAAGGAGATTGGTGAAGGAAGTCTCAGCTTTGCATCAAACCTAGAGAGCCACCAGTTGTAGACTGGAGCAAGAGGGTGGGACTTCCCTAATGGAAGCAGGGAAGAAATGAAATGGATGGATTATCTGATAACACTAGACTGCTCAGAAAATAATGTTGATAGGTCTGTGATAAATCTGATGAAGCATTTGGAAAAAATTGTCAAAATTCCTAATATTGATGAACTAAGGAATTTCAGTATAAATAGGTTACTTAGAAGCACAAAGGTTAAATAACTAGAGAAATAACTATACAGATGAAAGTTGTTATTCATGGGGAAGAATACAGCAGGGTCTGATGAATTTGACTATCAGCTTTTTAGTACCCTGTGATTATATTATCAAGTATATCAGTTATATTGATTAAAAATCAAGTGGAAATAAAAGCAGTTCAAACTGAAATAAACCATTGAAATATGTTAGGGGAAACTGGGTGTGGGGTATATGGGAACTCTGTCTTCACAATTTTCCTGTAAATCTCAATCTGTTCTGAAAGATAAAGTCTCAAAAAATTTAATTGGAGAAACAAGAAAGATGAAACAAAGAAAAGAGTACAATATAATATGCACTATATCACATATTAAATATAGTATAATAAAATTAATGAACATCCAGATATACAGAAAATAAAATTAATTTTATGATTGATTTTCAGAACAATTAAGATAAAATATTGCATTATTGTTAATAAATATTTTTTATACATCTATGTCTTCTATTTTGAATCATTCAATATTACCAGTCAGTTTATTCTGCTTCATGGAAACATATATTTTAAATAATGAATGAATCCGTGTTTAAGATTAAGTGACTAACATTTTTTTTTCATCAGTGGATTACTATAGTTTTGGATTATGACTATTTAAGTTCACTTCTTCTCTCCCGTTTAATCATCCTAAATCACTAAGAGTAGACCACCTTGGAAGCTGTGTAGGACTAGTTGGGGGCGGGGTGGTCAGTGGGCGTATGTGGCTAGGCCACATCTTCAAATATCGCGCAATCTGTTGTTGAGCGTTTAGCTCCCCTGTTCCTTTCCATGTGTTTGGCTAAATGGTAGACTGAATTCATAGGAATTACGTGATTTATCTGCTGATCTACTGGTACAGTGGGGCTTAGAAATCAAGCTTCTGATGCCAGGAGCAGGAGTATAACTGTCTCAGAGCTCCAAAGATATGTGCTGTTTACTCTTGCTGTCATGAGAACAGGCACTAAACTTGCAGGCATAAACCCCAGCACAGTGAGTTTGACTTTGAAGCAAAACCGTGGTGAGCTTACAGTGCCTGCACTGGGCTCTCTAGCAAGTTTTATGGCAGGTTTACTTATTTCCTTACTATCTTCTATACTTTTAAAATCCCTTTTTATATTTTGAGAACTAGACATTGCAGGAAACTCCTCTCAAACCTTGTTTTCTCTTTGTAGATCCAGCAAATGAAAATGGCAGCCCTGCAATAGCTAAATATCTAAGCTTTAAAAATGTTTTAAAAGCCCTAATTGGCATAATAACCTGCAATTTTCTTCTCTATTTGGCATTACCCATTTTATATCTTGCACTTCCAGTTTCCCTCAATCACATAATTATCAGATATTCTTGTGGATTGTCAAAGATGGTTTTGATGTCATATTCTTCAATTAATTGACCAGTTTGCTTCCATTTTCTGTAATCTCTTGTTGCTTGGGCTTCCTGCCTGCCTGTGGGACATAGTTTAATTTGTAGTACCCTGTGAGGCCCTTTTCCTTGATTTATTGACTTCTATACTAGTTCCTGATCCAAGTGAGAAATCTTAGAAGTGCTACAGAGAATGTTTTTCTCACTGTATGTGCAGATTAAGCTTCCTTAAGAGTAATACCGTTTCTGGGTGCAAGACTGAATTGACCATCTGTTCTGTTGATTTTTATTTTTTATTTATTTATTTATTTATTTTTTGCGGTACGCGGGCCTCTCACTGTTGTGGCCTCTCCCGTTGTGGAGCACAGGCTCCAGCCGTACAGGCTCAGCAGCCATGGCTCACGGGCCTAGCTGCTCCGCGGCATTTGGGATCTTCCTGGACCGGGGCACGAACCCGTGTCCGCTGCATCGGCAGGTGGACTCTCAACCACTGCGCCACCAGGGAAGCCCCTGTTCTGTTGATTTTTAGTGTGTGAATAATTGTTAAATAAACTTCATTCTCTTGGTCATTCCCTTGACTTTTGAACTTGTTTACAGCTCTTTTGCTGGTTGTTATATACTGAATGTGTGTGTCCCCTCAAAATTTTTGTGTTGAAGCCATACCCCACAATATGATAGTATTTGGAGGTGGGGCCTGTGGGAAATATTTAGGTTTAGATGAAGTCAGAAGGGTAGTGCCCCCATGACGGAATTAATGCCCTTATAAGAAAAGACACAAAAGCTCTCTCACTAGCACATATGGAGGAAAGACCATGTGGACACACAATGAGAAGGCAGCGGTCTACAAGCCAGGACTGCCCTCACCAAGAACTGAATCTGCTGACACCTTGATCTTGGGCTTCCTAGCCTCCAAAACTGTGAAATAAATGTTTGTTGTTTAAGCCACAGATCGGTCTATGGTATTTTGTTATAGCAGCCCAGCTGTCTAAGACACAGGCCTTCTCCAGCTTCTACAGTTTGGGGATTCAATATGAATAGACTAAGGAAATTAAACCTTAGGCAGTATTGAACATGTGGAGGTGATATTCTCCTACTTCCTTTAGACCTAACACTCATTCATTCATTTTTCCTGGGACCATGCTCTAAAACCAAATATAAAAATAAATTATTTTTAGAGATAATATCTTTATGTTTGTAAGTATCTTATTTATCCTTTCATTTGGCCATGTTGAGCATTTTTTTTGGTCAACAACCTAAATGACTGCTGTAGTGTAAGTATCTCATTTTTCCTTTCTCTGGTGTCCATTCCCCTACAACCTGGTTACAGTGTTTTGTTTTCTTTGGGAAATTACCTTTCCCTATTCTCACTCCCCAGTTCATGTGGTTGGATGGAGGCTTACCTTGTTCATGGCTCCAGACATGAGTATGTTATTCAGATTATTCAGACCAGGACATTCAGAGAAATACATTCTCCTAACTCCACTGATTGGTTCTGAAAAGGACATGTGACTTATTTCAGGCAGGCCAATGGGAGATAGGTCCAAGTCTTTTGCTGAAATCACTAGGACAGAGGCTCTAGCCATAAAGAGGAAAGCAATGCTGAGGGGTGGAGGGAGGGAGAGCACTCAGGTGACATTTGATTACTTGGATCCAGTTGTATCTGAATCCACACCAGATTTTTTGGTCATATGAGCCAATAAATATCCTCTTTGGCTTAGGTCAGTTTTAATTGGATCTTTATTAATTATAACTGAAAGAGTGCTAAGTAGCATGATTACTAAATTCACAGACAGTAAGAGGCATGAAGAGTTGATAGAGAATCTGTTAGATGACAGACTCAAAATCCAGAAAGATCTTGGCTAAAAAGAAGAGTAACAACTAATAAAACAAAGTGTAATAGTGATAAATGTAAAGTCCCATACTTGCTTCAAATCATCAACTGGGCGAAATGAGGCTCGCATGGATAAATAGTTACCCATATGAAAAAAATTTTTTGGCTTTAGTGAACTGTCGGGTCAATCACAGTTATTAATGTGATGAATCTGCTAGGAATATGTTACAGTCTGTTCCATCAACCTATTTGCCTGTCCTTGTGCCCATGCCACACTGTACCATACTGTCTTGATTACTATAGCTATATTGTAAGTCTGAAAAATCAGGTGTAACTCTGTCAACTTTGTTCTTCTAAATTGTTGGCTATTCTGTATCCTTTGCATTTTAATATAAATGAAATATTTTGAGTTTCCTCAAATCAAGATGAATTATATAAGAATTGCATAAGTTTTCAAGCTGGTGGGCCTA
This sequence comes from Hyperoodon ampullatus, assembly GCF_949752795.1. NCBI lineage: Eukaryota > Metazoa > Chordata > Mammalia > Artiodactyla > Ziphiidae > Hyperoodon > Hyperoodon ampullatus. The sequence goes on along the minus strand of NC_136917.1, from coordinate 98,504,612 downwards.
GTGAATTCTAAATTGTTTTTAATGCCATTTGACACTTTAGCTGGTTAAAAAAAAATACCTGTTATCTTTTAAGAGTCCTATGGGAAAATAAGTATTGAAATATGCCAGGTCTTTATATTTATCTCTATAAACCTATAATGCATAGTGTATTTATGGAGTAACACATAAGATACAGCTAAGAGTATTTTGCTGTGGTGCAGGGAGAGGATGGAATCAGTGTCTGGTAGAGAAGACTTACTTTTTTGTGTACCCTTAAAATCTTTTAATTTAAAAAATGTAATAAAAAATTTCAAAATAAATATGTAATATACGTTATTATTCATGTATGTTTGAGATCTGTCTCTAAATCAGAATTCCTTTGTATGCATGAAATCTGTTTATATTTGTGACTGTGGGTGCTGTTTATAGTTAATGTTACGGTAGTTTGCCCTCTTTATTCTGCTTTATTCCGTCGGTCAGCCAATCACCTGGACTTTAAGGACTTTAATCAATTGATCTCTTATATTATGCATCTTTGATGTACCTCCTAAGCTTTTTATGATTGCTCTTTATTCCAAATAAATAATTATGCTTTAGGGCTTAAAGCTCTTTTTAAGTGCTTCCTGTTGTTGCTCAGCTTATCTTACAGTTTCTTGTGTACCCTAACTTTATTTAATTTATCCTGGCCTCAGTTGCCTCATCTGTGAAAGTTGTTGGGTAAAGTGTGGTCCAAAGTCCCTTCTAGTCCTGTGAGTTCCTAAGTCTGTCTTCCATTTCATTTCATTCCACTCCATTTATGACCCAGATAGATGTGGATGACACAAATCTTCAAGACAAAATGTGACTGACTTTTACAGAGTGTTCAAGCTTCAGAAAAGTTATGTCACTCTTTGCTACTCCTTAGGCCTATGATTCACAGTTCTAGTTTTAGGATGTCCATAGTTATCAACAGGTGTGGTATATTGAATCATTGGCCCCTCCTTGCATCCACAGTGTTGTCATGACTTTGTTGTGGGCAGACTGTACTTCCTCAACACTTGACTTACTTTGGCTCATGATGTATGGGCAGAAGTTGTGCCGTTTTTCAGCCTAGGACTTGAGAGGCTTTACATACTTCCAGCAGTTATCTTGTGCTTCTGTTTCTGCTGGTTCAAGGAGAATGAGACTTACGGGGAGCAGACTTACAGATCCAAGTGAGAATCAGGGCTACCTTGGGCACTGAAGCCTGAAGCAGAGCCTCTCAGTTGAGCTTAGTTTGGATCAGCTGACTCCCAGCTGACCTGTAGATCTTCAAGAATAAATAATTATTATGTCTTGGCGTGGTCTGTGACAGCATTTTTGTGACAACAAACTGATACAACAGGCACCATTGACTTACTTCTCTCAAAATGTATTTTTAAAATAGGAAACATACCCACATAATTCAAAAGTAAAAATATAAAAAAGTGTACAGTGAAATGTTTGCTCCAAGCCCTGTTCTCCACTCACCTAGGTCCCATCAATGTCCTGCCACCACAAATTGCCCATTTTTTTTTGTTTCTTTTATATCCTTCTAGAGTTTCTTTATGTAAATACAAAGAGACATGAATTTTATAATCTTGGCCCCCATCCTCACCCATTTACACTGTTTTATGCTTTGCTTTTTTCATTTAATATATCTTGGGTATATTTACATACCAGTATATAGAAAGCTTCCTTATTCCTTTTTACAGCTGCATTGGACAGACATACCTTGGACATATTGTAGGTTTGGTTCCAGACCACTACAATAAAGCGAATATTGCAATAAAGCAAATGACATGAATTTTTTGGTTCCCCAGTGCGTATAAAATTTGTTTACACTATACTGTAGTCTATTAAGTGTGCAATGGCATTATGTCTAAAGAAACAAGGTACATACCTTGATTTAAAAATATTGTATTGCTAAAAAGTGCTAACCATCATCAGAGCCTTTAGTCCATTATAATCTTTTTGCTGGTGGAGGGTCTTGCGGGGATGTTGATGGCTGCTGACTGATCGGGGTGCTGGTTGCTGAAGGTTGGGGTGGCTGTGGCAGTTTCTTAAGACAACAGTGAAGTTTGCCCCATTGATTGTCGCTCTGTTTCATGAGCAATTTCTCTGTAGCACGCAATGCTGTTTGATAGTGTTTTACCCACAGTAGAACTTGTTCAAAATTGGAGTCAATCCTCCAACAGATTGTGTGAGTTTCTTTGCCTTTAAGTGACTTGTATTTGCTTTTGAGATCTTTTGTAACTTTGGTTAAGGAATAAGTATTGTCTCACAGTGACCTATGATCTTATTTGACCAAGTGTTTTAAAACTTTTTGACAGACTTCCCAAATACCAAATTTTAATTCAGTTTCTTTTGATTTTCAGCTAACTTTGGGGGTACTTTAGAGGTCCCCTGAGGTATCTTAAAGAGAAATACTTAGCTAGGATTATTTGGTATGTTAAATTAAATGTAATCATTTGTAATTTTGGTTATTGTAACCAAGTTTCTTTATCGATTACACTGTAATCAGATGTTTAACCATGACTTTTAGGTCTTTTGTCATTTATAGATATTTTTGTACTCTGATGCTGTTACCAAAAGTGCTTCATCATCAAAGAGATTCATAGAAAGGCTATGGAAACAATTACAACAGTTCCACACCAAGATGATGGCTATGCGAGGATTCCAACCCATAATGACTTAAAACAAGGAGCTGCCCTGCCCCTGGTGCCCCTAGATCAGGCATCCAGAGATTTTTACTCCGTGACAGACAGGGTCGACGCCCCTACTCAGCCTTGAAACAGTTACAGAAGACGGACTATCACCCTTCTGCTTCTCATAAGAATATGGGAGTAAAAACTCTGAGGGGGGTATGAAACAGGAGGGAAGGAGGCAGGGAGCAACCTTTGAAAGAATGACATAGCCCAAGGACATGACATAAACTAATTAGAACCAAATGGGTCCAAGATGGTGGACAAGTCGACCTCCACTAGACCTTGAGCCTCAGTATACGCTCACATCAGTAAGCTAAATGACACTCCCACAGGCACCATGACAGTTCCAAGACTGACCATAAGGATCAAAAAGTGGGTGGTGGCCCAATTCTTGGAAATCCCTACCCCTTCCTAAAGTAACTGGAATAGTCCTCTCACTCATTAGCCTATGAAATTACCCACTCCTATAAAAATTGGCAACCCCATACCCTGGTGCCTTTCTCACCTTCTGAGATGGCCCACACACTGTCTGTGGAGTGTGTTTCTCCCAAGGCCGCTCTTGCCTTCTGAGATGGCCCACAGTCTGTCTGTGGAGCGTGTTTCTCTCTAAATAAATCCACTTCTTACCTAAAAAAAAAAAAAAAAAAATTTGGAGTTAATCCTCTCAAACCCTGCCACTGCTTTTTCAACTAAGTTTATGTAATATTCTAAATCTTTTGTTGTCATTTCAACAATTTTCACAGCATCTTCTTCTACCAGGAGTAGACTCCATCTCAAGAGACCACTTTCTTTGCTCATCCATAAGAAGCATCTCCTCATTTGTTCAAGTTTTTTCATGACATTGCAGCAATTCAGTAACATCATCAGGCAGTACTTCTAATCCTAGTTCTCTATTTTCACCACATCTGTAGTTACTTCCTCTACTGAAGACTTGAATCCCTCAAAATCATTCATGGAGGTTGGAATCAACCTCTTCCAAACTCTTGTTAATGTTGATATTTTGACTTATCCCATGAATCACTATCTATGGTAACTGTAGCCTTATAAAATGTTCTTCAATAATAAGACTTGAAAGTCAAAACTACTTCTTGATCCATGGGCTGAAGAATGAATGTTATATTAGCAGGCATGAAAACAACATGAATTTTGTTGTACATCTCCAACAGAGTTCTTGAGTGACCAGATGTCAATGAGCAGTAATATTTTGAAAGGAATCTTTTTTTCTCAGTAGTAGATCTCAACAGTGGGTATAAAATATTCAGTAAAGCATGTTGTGAACACATGTGCTTTCATCCAGACTTTGTTATTCCATTTATAGAGCACAGGTAGAGCATATTTAGCATAATTCCTAAGGGCCTTAGGATCTTTGGAATGGTCAGTGAACGTTGGCTTCAACTTCAAGTCACCAGCTTCTTTGGCCCCTTACAAAAGAGTCCTTTGAAACTCTAAAGCCAGGCATTGACTTTTCCTCTCTAACTATGAAAGTCCTACAGGACATCTTTTTCCAATAGAAGAATGTTTTGTCTACATTGAAAATCTGTTGTTTAGTGTAGCCACCATCATTAATGTTCTTAGCTAGATCTTCTGGATAATCTCCTGCAGCTTCTACATCAGCACTTGCTGCTTCACCTTGCGCTTTGATGTTATGGAGATGACTTCTTTTTTTAAACCTCATGAACCAACCTCTGCTAGCTTGAAACTTTGCTTCTGCAGCTTCCTCACCTCTCACAGCCTACATAGAATTGAAGACAGTTAGGGACTTAATCTGGATTAGGGTTTGGCTTAAGGGAATGTTGTGGCTGTTTTGATCTTCTATCCAGACTACTAAAGCTGTCTCCACATCAGCAATAAGGCTGTTTTGCTCTCTTATTATTTGTGTGTTCACTGAAGTAGCACTTGTCATTTCCTTCAAGACCTTTTCCTTTGCATTCACAACTTGGCTCTTTGGCACAAGAGGCCTAGCTTTTAGCATATCTCAGCTTTCAGCATGCTTTCCTCACCGAGCTTAATCATTTCTAGCTTTTGATTTAAAGTGAACCTCTGGTGTGACTTTCTTTCACTTGAACACTTAGAGGCCGTTGTATGGTTATTAACTGGCCTAATTTCAATATCATTGTGTCTCGGGGAATAAGGAGGCCATAGGAGAGTGAGGCCTGCTGGTCAGTGGAGCAATCAGAACACACACATTTATCCATTAAGTTTGCTGTCTTATGTGGGTGTGGTTTGTGGCACCCCAAAACAATTATAGTAGTAACATCAAAGATCACTGATCACAGATCACCATAAATAATAAAATAATAATTTAAAAGTTTGGAATATTGAGGGAATTACCAAAATGTGACATTGAGACAGGAAGTGAGCAAATGCTGTTGGAAAAATGCTGCCAATAAACTTGCTCTACGCAGGGTTGCCACAAACCTACAATTTGTAAAAAATGTAATACCCCTGAAGCACAGTAAAAAAGAGGTGTGCCTTATACATAGGAGGGATAAACAAGGTCCTACTGTATAGCACAGGGAGCTACATTCAATATCCTGTGATAAACCATAATGGAAAAGAATACATATATATGTACAACTGAGTCAATTTTCTGTACAGCAGAAATTAAATGCAACATTGTAAATCAACTATATTTCAATAAAATTTAAAAAAAGGGGGTGTGTGCCTGTATACCGTAATAAAGAGAACCCAGTCCCCTACTGATGGTCATTTGATTTGTTTTCTATCTTTTACTGCAATGCAAGTGTATCTGTATGATAAATTCTTGGAAAAAGAAGATGTATGTAAATGGAATTTTGGTAGTTACTGCCAATTGTCCTTCATAAGGGAACAAATAAATTTTAATTTGGAAGAGATATTGTAAATATCTAACAGCCTTTTTCTTTAATCTGGAGGAAGAGTGTAATATTTCACACAGGAAGCCATCCCATTGACCTTTCAGGAGGACATGATATGATCTTTTCAGAGAACTGACATCAAATACCAGAAAGTTCTCAGCACTTTACAGGTATCAGCTTTTTAAATCCTCACAACATCCTGTGAAGGAGGCACTCTTACTACCCTCATCTTAAAGATGAGGAAATTTATGTGGAAGGAAGCTGAGTGACCTGCTTGAGTTCACTCAGCTAGAAAGCATTAAAGCTAGGATTCTAACTCATGTAGACTTACTCTAGGGTAAGACAGCTAAGCCATAACTTCTGTAAAATTGCTTTTAAAATAAAGTCATAATTAAGCTAATATTACTATAATAGCCTAAAATATTTTTTCTCACATGTCCTGTTTTGATAATATCTTTCAAAATGTAATCCAGGGGCTTCCCTGGTGCTCCAGTGACTAAGACACCACACTCCCAGTGCAGGAGGCCAGGGTTTGATCCCTGATTGGGGAACTAGATCCTGCATACATGCTGCAACTAAGAGTTTGCGTGCCACAGCTAAGAAGTCTGCATGCCGCAACTAGAAGATCCGCATGCCGCAACGAAGATCCTGAGTGCTGCAACTAAGACCTGGCGCAGCCAAAATAAATAAATAAATAGTTAATTAATTAAAAAAAAAAAGTAATCCGTGGGCTTCCCTGGTGGTGCAGTGGTTGAGAGTCTGCCTGCCGATGCAGGGGACACGGGTTCGTGCCCAGGTCCGGGAGGATCCCACATGCCGCGGAGTGGCTGGGCCTGTGAGCCATGGCCGTTGAGCCTGCGCGTCCGGAGCCTGTGCTCCGCAACGGGAGAGGCCACAACAGTGAGAGGCCCGCGCACCGCAAAAAAAAAAAAAAAAAAAAAGTAATCTGTAAATTTTGTGTGTGTGTGTGCATGTGTGCATGTGTGCATTTGGATGTTATTTGACTGTACCTATAGGACTGTGGGAAAATTACACTTATAAAACTGAAGGTACATTAGAAACCATTATAAACTGACCTCATTTTTAAAAGTCCATGATCCTAATTATTGGTTGAATTTTTAGAAACTGTGTTTTCTAAAACATGTTTTGGAAAATGAGTATAAGTTTCTACAATTTGCTAAGTGGCTAATTTGCCTTTGGCACAGTTAAAAAAAATCACCTCCTATATATTCATTTAACATTCATATCACTTCTGTGAATTGTAGGTGTTAATATTCTGATTTCACAAATGAGAAAATTGAAACTCAGAGACAGGGGTTGATTCGCCCAGATAGCGAGGATGATAATGATGATGGGTGAGTTTTCTGAGTATTTACTATACGCCACGAACATTGCTAGACCTACTTTACATGGACCTATTTAATCTTCACAACAATTCTGTGAGTAGTTACTCTTACTCTCCTCATTTTACAGATGATAAGATAAGGATTTAAAGAAATTTAGAAGCTTTCTCAAGGCCGTGTAGCTAGGAAGTGGTAATTAGGCAGTTAATCAAGGTTTGTTTTGATGGTCAGTTTAATGTGTCAATTTAGCTAGGCTATGGTCTTCACAGTAATACTCATTCAAACACCAGTCTAGGTGTTGCTATGAAGGTATTCTGTAGAGGTGATTAAAGTCCATAATCACATGACTTAAAGTAAGGGAGACCTAGAGAATCTGTGAGGGTCTGACTCAACCAGTTGAAAGGTCGTAAGAGCAGAGCTGAAGCTTTCCTGAACGAGACATTCTGCCTGTGGACTGGAGCTTCAGCTGCCCTTCCTGATGGTTTGCCCTGTGGACTTCAGCCTTGCCTAGCCAGTCCTCAATTCTTTGCAATAAATCTCTTAATATAAATCTCCTACTGCATCTGTTTCTCTGGTTGAAACCTGACTGATCCATTTGTCTAAACCCAAAGCTCAAGCACTAATCAGAATGCTATACTCATTCTTTGTATATGGCAGGTTAGGAATTTGAACCTCAGTCCAGAGCTTGTGCTGCTGTGCATCTGAACCACACATTACACTTATACCCTACCTCATACTGTTAGCTTTTATATTTTGTACCCTCAAGCTTGATAAGCATTTTGAAGGCAGACACCAGATTTTACTTATCTCCTCTTTCCTATATGTGTATCATGCACATAAGACCCACAGCTCTGTTATCAAAATGATTTCTGTCACACCTGCACACAGCCATTTGTCATTTGCCTTCTTGCTTTTGTCCTGTCTCGAATTTGGAGGCCATTGCTATTTTTCCTTTTCTAACTTTTCTTTTACTTTTCTCTTTTAATTCTTAACTTACAAGCTTTTAGGAACTTAGAACTTTAGTCAATATTGCTGCACCCTGTCTTATCAATTATTAGGGAGTGTCCTTGGTAATGCAAAACTTTAATGAGAGCAAGAGGTGATATTCTCTGCGAGTTGAGAGGTGATTTGATTTAGCTGTTTTAACCCGTGCTACAGTTCTTCCAGGGCTGGACCTCTGACAAATATTTTTTGTTTTAATAAATTTATTTATTTATTTATTTATGGCTGCATTGGGTCTTTGTCGCTGTGCGCTGGCTTTCTCTAGTTGCAACGAGGGGGGCTACTCTTTGTTGCAATGTGCGGGCTTCTCATTGAGGTGGCTTTTCTTGTTGCAGAGCATGGGCTCTAGGCGCTCGGGCTCAGTAGTTGTGGCTCGTGGGCTCTAGGTGCGTGGGCTCAGTAGTTGTGGCGCACAGGCTTAGTTGCTCCGCAGCATGTGGGATCTTCCTGGACTAGGACATGAACCCGTGTCCCCTGCATTGGCAGGCGGATTCTTAACCACTGTGCCATCAAGGAAGTCCCTCTGACAAATATTGATATGCAAAATTCAAAACTTTTAAATTCCCTAATGAGTATAGTTGGAATGGGAGGAATATGTTCCTTACTGTAGATAAGCACTAATTCCAAGGTCAAAATGTTATCAAAGAGCAGATCCTAAGGGTTGATTAAGGGATAGGTCCCAAAAGACAACACTTTTTTGTTTTTCTTTTTCTCTATTTGTATTTTATTTCTTAAGCAAGATCCTTCTTTAACATTTTCTCATCCCTGTCAATTAGGCTCAAAGTAAATCCTTTGCTAAGAGAGTAAGAGGTCCTCCTCAGACCTTTTTATAACTTAACTGACCCATTTTCAGTGGTAATAAATTCCTTAACTTTTATGACTGTGGTCACATTTTTTTCATAGTTCTTAAAGATATTGCTGATATTAAAAATAATTTGTAGTTATGTAACACTTGGTGTTATTATTATGAGTCAATAAATGTTTTCTTTGGGGCACCAGATAAAAGATCTGTATGCTTGTTGCTATTGTAAATACTAAGAAAACACGATATAAAAATAGTAGGTCCCCTCTTAGCATTTACTTCAGTCATAATAGAATTAGACTAGAGCTTAAATTTTTGACTCTGGTTAGAGATTAAGGCACTAATTTTATTTGTTTACATGGATCACAGACTATGTAAGCTGAGCCACAAAATGTGGAATGTGTCTCACTTTCCTAAGTTTACAAAATTTTATGTTAAATTTTATTTAGGCTACATTTATCTTATATAGAAAGGAAAACCACATGAATGTTTTGAAAAGCCCTGAAGTCAGTATAAAAACCAAATTAATTATTTAAGTTTACTCCAAGTTATTTATTTGCTGGTACTGTGTAGCCTCCCTTAGTTTGCCCTGTGGAAAAAGTAGGTATCTATGCACTTGGTCCCCTTGCTAATCTTTCTTTTCTTCTGCAAGAAATTTGTAAAGAATATTTCCCTACGTTGGAGTCATGCAGAAGATATGTAAACATCCAACACACTTCTGCAAATCAGTAAAGTATAAACTTGGGCATGTTCATTAGAGGCTACCAAGGGAAAAGTGCAGAAAAACTATTTTGAAATCTAAACCAGTAAGATCCAATGCAAACTATCAAAAGACAAAGAAGGAATCAAACCTCATTTGCTTACTTTCAAGCACAAATTACTTGATAAGGAAGCTTGTTTAGATTAAGTAAGCATAAACATGCTTCAGGGAGGTCAGTGATTATTGTTGTTGAGCATGCAAGGTTATAGAATGCTTCATTATACTAAAGCCAGTTTCTTTTCCTAAAGGAGTTCCATTTGTGTTATCCCTAGACAATGCAAAAGGAGCATTTCATCCCCAGAAAGTAAATAAAAATGATTATTCTGCGTTGCTTCCATTGGTATTAAAATGTAACTGCTAACCGCATGACTTGTACTGAGGGCAAGGCTGCCTTGAAACTTTATAATTTCTCCAATGTGATAGCATTTAAGCAAGACCTGGTAAAGGAAACTTTTGCAAAGAGAGAATGGAACTCTCTAAAAGATGTGACCCGCTTCTGCCTTCTCCTACTCACTCTCCTTGGTAGGTACACAAAACTTAAGAGACCTCTCATTTTTTTGGATGCCTGAGTTTGAATCCTGCTCCCCAACTTTCTAGTTATGTGTTTGTGCCTAACAGTCACTTGGGCTATTCACTAATATTCTGGTCTCTTCCTTTGGGCACAAGGTAGGTTTGTATTTTTCTTCTTTGAAATAGGTCATGGGGCTTCCCTGGTGGTGCAGTGGTTAAGAATCTGCCTGCCAGTGCAGGGGACATGGGTTCGAGCCCTGGTCGGGGAAGATCCCACATGCCGCTGAGCAATTAAGCCCATGCACCACAACTACTGAGCCCGTGTGCCACAACTACTGAAGCCCGCATACCTAAAGCCTGAGCTCTGAAACAAGAGAAGCCACTGCAATGAGAAGCCCGTGCACCACAATGCCCCCACTCGTCGCAACTAGAGAAAGCCCACATGCAGCAATGAAGACCCAACCCAGCCAAAAATAAAATAAAATAAAATAAAACAAAAAGAAATAGGTCATGGCCACATGACTTGTAGGGAGGAGTCAGGGCATAAGTCACCATCTTTCTCTTCTCCCTGCATGGCAACTAGCTTTGTTTTAGACAGCAGATGCTCCATCATTCTACAAAGAGCAGAGCCCTTGCCGCGTCATATGGATAGGTAGCATGAATGAAAAATAAAACTGGGGCTTCCCTGGTGGTGCAGTGGTTGAGAGTCTGCCTGCTGATGCAGGGGACACGGGTTCGTGCCCCGGTCTGGGAAGATCCCACATGCTGCGGAGCGGCTAGGCCCTTGAGCCATGGCCGCTGAGCCTACGCGTCCGGAGCCTGTGCTCCACAACGGGAGAGGCCACAGCAGTGAGAGGCCCGCGTACTGCAAAAAAAAACCCCACAAAAAAACCCACAAAAAAAAACTGTTGTCTTAAACCACTGAGATTTTAGAGCTGTTTGTTATTGTAATCTCATCTACCTATCCTTACTAACAAAGTAACTTTGAATAGCTACTTAACCTCTGTTAGTTTTCTTGCCTGTAAGATAGGAATGATAGTAGCGCCTACCCTGGGGTTTGGCATGAGGACTAAATGAAATTATCTAAGTAAAGCAGTTAGCATGGTGTCTGGCACGTGATAAATCCCCAGTGAGTGTTGGCTGCTATTGTTACTATCATTAGCATTATCCAGAATCTTCGGGGCTAAGATATTATATATTTATTCCCAAAGTTTACCTCCTTTAAATGCAGCCTCTTTTTAAGAATTACTTTTCTTACATACGTTTCTAAAAAATATCACAGTCTTTTCTATCTTAAATAGAGTTCTTAAGGACTTAGGTTCATCATTATGAATACCAATTATTGTACTGTAGTGTGATATATATAGACTTCCCAAGGACTTAGGGTCATCATTATAAATGTCAATTATTATGCTGTAATGTGATATAGTTCAGGACACTTTGAGGTGTGTAGTGCATCTGCTGTGATGTTTTTGGGTTTTTGTGTCTTTTCATGGCAATTTTTCTTTTCTGTCCCCTATTTGCTATTCTCAGTGTACTTTTGACAAAATTTTCTTTCTAATCCCATTAACCTCTTAATGTATGGCTTTCAATCTGCTGCAAATTTTGTAAGGAATTAATCAGTGTTGTTAGGATTATATATAACATAAAAGAAATTAGTGCCAAGTAAGTGACCACTTGGTAGGTATATGTTACTGTAATTCCTTGTAGTGGCTTAATGATACTTTTTTTAAAAGAAAAAATCCCATCTAATCCTCTGTTACTATTGGGAAAGTTTCCACTTTACTGTAGTTGAGAAGCTAAACAGAGTCTAAATTGGATAGTATTCATATTATATCAATTTTACCATCCATCAGAAGTATGAGATCAGCATCACTAGTACACCTCCAGTGTAAACAAATGAGCTTGAGTGTTTGTGGAGGTTCAGGGACCTGCCATTATTCCCTGCCTCTCAAGCTCATCCAAGCTGAAAAATGGAACTGGAAGATAGTGCTACCATTCCTGCTACTTTCAGAAGCCAAGGTGGCAAAGACCAGTAAAGGGGGGAAAAGAGGTTGGGGAAGGAGAGCAGATTTTCCCAATGCACACTTATTGGATAAGTGGAAATGGAAATTTGTCATTACTCCTTCCCAGGGATACCAGCTTATTTGGGAGTATTGCACAGTTACCCAGAATCCTAGGTTCTCTACTATCACTGTTAGTGTGTTGTGTATATTGGGCATTAAAGAAATAACATAGTTTCTGACCCTTATTATCTATCAAGGATGTGTGATTATTGTGAATTATCAGGGCATGTGATTTCTGAAAAACAATAAAAGGCAATACTTTTATACATATAGGGCATTTGTTTTCTCATTGGCACCTCTTTCTCCTTTCTGTAGAACAGCCCTTGGACTTTGCTTGTGGGGGGCAAATCAAATGTGACTGTGGAAGTTCTACTTTGCTTCAACCAGTCTAGAGTGCTTAGATGTTAGGAATTTGAATCATGAGTGACAGAATGACTGAAACACTTGGAATAGAATTGTTGTAGCAGCAAAATCCTGAAGAGGAAAAGTCTGTTTAGACCTCCAGAACTGCCTGATTCCTGATCTTTCCATGGTTTCTGGGGGTATATCACACCTTCCAGAAGTTCATTTTCTACTTTAGTCCATTTCTGTTGCTTATAACCAAAAAAGTTTCGTGTTTTATGTTTCACAGTGATGACTAAAGCTAAACAGACATTTTGTATGTTATTTAGTTTTAAGCTATATTGAACAAGAAGATATATTTTCTCAGAGTAGAACTTTAATGATTTTGGGTACAAACAATTTCTAAATTGGGAGGATATCTACCATTTATTGAGCATATACTACTTGCCAAGTACCATGTTAAATGCTTTATGTATGTAATGGGTATGTGTGAATAGTTACTTGTTTTTTTGTTCTTTTTGCGGTACACGGGCCTGTCACTGTTGTGGCCTCTCCCTCTCTCACGGGCCTAGCCGCTCTGCGGCATGTGGGATCTTCCTGGACCGGGGCACGAACCCGTGTCCCCAGCATCAGCAGGCGGACTCTCAACCACTGCGCCACCAAGGAAGCCCTAGTTACTTGTTTTTAAATATATATGTATAAAGATTTATTTGTCATTACAATGATTCGGCGAGTAAGATATTACTATCCTGATTTTTACATATGAAGAAGCTGAAGCCTAGACTAGTTAATTTGGCAGTCTCACAACTGGAAAGTGGTGGAGCTAGGATTTATATCAGGTCTGGTTACCTTAACGACATGATATGTTGCCTCCTATATCAGAAATAATATGATTTTTTTTGGACTCAATTATAAGCAATACCTGCTCAGAAATTAGGTATATATTCTCTCTCTTTTTAAAATGGCTCTGAAAGCAAAGAAGACTAAATGCCAATAAAAATAAGAGCAGATTTACAACACATGTCAAAAGTAAAATGGTTGTAAATAGATCAGTCCTCTAGTCTTGTATGTTACTACATTTGTTTCACATTTATTTTCAAAAGAGAGATATTTAATTCAGTTACCCTAGATGATTCTAAGATTAGTCAGAACTTTATACTTAAAAATGTATTTAAATTTTAATTGAATTAGAATTTCATATCCTATTTTGTAGGATCTGGTATTTTTTTTCCTGTTTCTTTATAAATGATTGCAAATTTAGAATGTTCATAATGCGATATAGAGCAGGGAAGCAAGTGAGATTGTTCAACTAAGAATCATTAGTAACTTTAGTATAATGGAATGAATGCAGAGAATTTTATCAGTATAACTTTGTACTTTCTGAAGTTCCTAAACATTTTATGATGGAAGGTTAGCTGACATGACAGATTTTTTCATACAAAACAATAATTAAAAAAAAATTATAGCTTCCTCCCCCTATTTAGGGTTCTAGAAGCATGCCACAAGAAACCAGCTTTGTTCATAAAACATCCGATCTTTCAGTTGTTTAAAGCTATTATTATTATTATTTTTTTTTTTGCGGTATGCGGGCCTCTCACTGTTGTGGCCTCTCCCGTTGCGGAGCACAGGCTCCGGATGCACAGGCTCAGCGGCCATGGCTAACGGGCCCAGCCGCTCCGCGGCATATGGGATCCTCCCGGACCAGGGCACGAACCCGTATCCCCTGCATCGGCAGGCGGACTCTCAACCACTGCGCCACCAGGGAGGCCCAAAGCTAGTATTATTTACAAGATCCCTGTTGATCAGTATTTTCCACTTTCACAATTCAGTTAGTTTTTGAAGTTTGTGCAAAATTTTCTAGGAAATGGCTTTTCATATTAAAAGAATGACTGATTTTCAATTAACTTGAATGATCTAATTAAATATAATTAGATCAAATACATCTATACCCAAACACTATTAAAATGAAATATTTAGATGCCAAAATGTATGTCATACTGTCAAGAATTATGGGTTTATATAACAAAAATAACTAACTTGTAAATATTTGCCAAAAAATTGAGGCAAAATTGTGAGACCTTGCCTGTAGTGCAAATACAATAACATATTTAAAACAAGGCAAACAAAGGTATAGGAAAGGCATCTAATGCAGTAGTACCTCACATATACATAGTCAAACATGGGGGAAAGCTTTGTTCTGGTTTCCTCCAGGAATCCTCCCGAGTATTAAGCATAGTTTTTAGAACTGTAGTTCTCCAACATGAATAATCTTGTCTGTTCATGACTCCTCTTAATTCACAATATACAACCCAATAAGGAAGGAGCAGGAATGGAATAAGGTTCTGTACCAGTCAGGATTTAATTAATTAATTGGAATTATGAGACTGTGGGGACTGACAAGCCTGAATCTGTAGGGCAGACAAGCAGGGCAGCTGGAAACACAGTCAGGAGTTGATGTTTCAGTCTTGAGGCAGAATTCTTTCTTCCACCGGAAACTTCAGTTTTTGCTCTTAAGGCTTTCCAACTGATTGATGAGACCCACTCACATTATTGAGGATAATCTCCTTTACTTAAAATCAACTGATTGTAGATATTAACCAAATCTACAAAAATACTTTCACAGCAACACCTAGATTAGTGTTTGATTAGATAACTTTGTACTATAGCATAGCCGAGTTGTCACACAGTCCAACCATCACCAAGTCTCTATGTGGCAATAGTGATGGTAGAAGGAAGTCTCTGGAAAATTTTCAGACATAGCCCAACCTGTTCAAGGGTAGCTGGGGGAAGGAGGTAGAACAGGTGTCATCTCTTGCCCTTTCTTCCCTCCAGGCATCTCCCACACTACTTCCCATGCGATTGTGCAGCCGTGGTGGTAATCAGAGGGAAGGATGTGCTCTAGATAAAGTAGGAAATGATGGTTTAATCATTTGTGTGAAACATGGGTTAAAGGGTCAGTATCTAGATGATTTTATGATGGCTCTTGACAACTAGCTCTTGTGGGGACAGGGTGAAGGGCATTATTTTTTGGTGAAAATGATGTTCTTGGTTTCACTTTGCTGATGAGAGTCTTAAGTTTTTACTTTGAAATACCACTTGTGGAAGTTGTTTGGGCCTCCCCTCTCACCTTGGCCCAGTAATAAATTAATACTATCAGACTATAGCTAGGATCAAGACTAGTGGGGGGATTTGAGGTTTCCAAATCTCTCTTGTTTTCAGAACCTCTGAAATATGTTTTCTTCTTATGGCTGCTTTACGCTAAAAACCTATGAACTGGGACACAGAAAACAGGAACAGTAATGGAAAGTTTGGGTCCTGGATAAGCATAAAATTATTCACTATTTAAAAGTCTTGAAGGTATAATCCAAAATATGGGTCATGGAAATTTTTAAGGACATAGCAATGTTATGAGACAATCTTACAATCCTATTTTGTATAACAGGCCAATTAAATAATAAAGGGTGGGAATAAAAAATAAGGCTTAAGCAACATGATAAGGAGAAGAAATTTTGTTTCCAACTTTACCTTTAGAAACATGGATAGTTGATAAAATCTCTTGGAAATTACTTTCCTGTCTCCCCCTAATAAAACTGACCAATGAGACAATGCAATATATAACCCACTAATGAAATAGTTACAAAATAAACACAGACTTTCCTTTATTTCAGAGTAATTTTAGCCAAGAAATGAAATAGCTAACGAAAGCCACAGAGTTATTATCATCCACTGGAGGCAAAGTATTTACTAAAACCATAATCCCTAAAGTTAACACTAACTGAAAATACTGCAGAAAGATTGTCTGGTATTTGCCTCAAGTGACTTTTTAGCAATCTATACCTCTAGAATATCATCAAAGTTTATTTTGTTATTTTAAAGGAAAGGATTTCAATTTACTACTCATATTATATCAGGACAAGCACTTAACAAGTTCAGTTATTTCTTTATTTACCCATGGTTAAAAAGTAACTGAAAACCAACTAATCCAAAGGAGGGGAAAAAAGGAAAGAAAAGCATACTTACATGATGCTTTTGTAAAGGCAAAAAGTTAAAACATTCCTGCACTTGAAAATGATTGAAACATTTTAATAATCTTTCAATTCCCAGTTGAGGCCAGGTGGGAAGCAATATGGCAGTGCTATTTGGAACTCCTGGGTATTGGACAAGGCTTCAGTAGGACTCCTTCCTTGACTCCTCTCAACCACTAAGAAAAGTGCTTTGTTTGCTCTAAAGAGAAGCTAGAATCTCAGGAGAAACATCTGCTGTTTTACAGCAGATAAAACTACTGATGTATGTCTCTTATAGCTAGAAGCAAGGTAATAGACAGTTATTAGGACCTCTATTTCCATTGTATTACTGGATAAAAACAGATGAGCTAAGCTCCCTCATCTAACATGTTACCTTGATTTCAAAAAAAAGATTAATGCTATTTTGTGTGAAGTAAAGACCTCAAAGCAATTTTGGCCTTGTTTTCGTATGAGTAGAAAAAAATGTAGATCTTTTTCCCTCCCCTGTTTCTAAGGCCACAGAATTAGGATGTGCAATACACGCTTTCTCAGAACTTGATGGTACACTTTTTTTGCCAGAATAATTCCAAATGGAGGTCAGGCCTTCTGGCATGAGATTATTATTTTTTTTTGCCGTACGTGGGCCTCTCACCGTTGTGGCCTCTCCCGTTGCGGAGCACAGGCTCCAGATGCGCAGGCTCAGCGGCCATGGCTCACGGGCCCAGCTGCTCCGCGGCATGTGGGATCTTCCCGGACCGGGGCACGAACCCGTGTCCCCTGCATCAGCAGGCGGATTCTCAACCACTGCGCCACCAGGGAAGCCCTGGCATGAGATATTTTTGCTAATTTATTTTTTAACACATTAACACATTTTGCTCCTGAGTCTCACTTAGTAAAGCTTCTGATTGAGCCAATGAACCAGAGCTTGATCATTTGAGTTTGAGTGTAGTCTGATGCTTTCAGACTACACTCTGATGCTTTTTAATAAAATCCTTCTCTACCTTTCAGTCAATTTGGGTAGAAAGTTCAGCTGTTTGAGACAACCTAGCCAGTCCCCCCAGGCCACATGGACACTCAATAACTTATGAGAATGAGGTACCCCATTTGACTATGTCCATCTTGATTTGCCATTTCCATTATGCCACTGCTTAAAATAGATGAAGACTCAAATGGAGAAAAAAAAAAATCTAGTGAAGAACTTTCACTGCTGATTCAATTCAACAGCAGCTATTTTGTGGATTGTGATGTCAGTGTCCAATTATTATAGTCCAGTTTTGCTCTCTCTTTTTTTTTTTTAAGTACAAGGAAAATTGTGTAAAGAGTCAGGGACCAAATATCCTACAGAAGTGTATAGGAAAGCAGAAGAGGCAGGGATCTAAATTAAAGTTTGATCTGTGTCCACTAAATACTGGGAGTAGTGAGAAAATGGAGAGAGACACTTTACCATCATTCATTGGTTTCTCTAGTTTTTCAAGTTCTCAGCAGAACCAGGATGAAAGTCATTCTATAATAAACAAATGACTTCATGGTAATGAAGTTAAAATTTGCAAAAAAGGAGTCAGGAAACTTTCCAGAAATATTTGTTTATGTTTCCCTGGCTGCTTGGTGTCCAGGTAAAACTGAGTGCTGAGGATAAATCCTGAACTACCTAAAGAAATGTGATCATATTAGAAAATGTATTTCCTAGTTCCCATGTCAGTCAGTGTTCAAAATATTTGATTTGGGGAAAATATACCTATTGCTAAAATTGGCCATGCTCTGTGGCCAAACTTCAGGTTTTGCTAAGCAAGTGAAAATATTCCTAAGAGTGTTGTAATGCACTTTGCCCACCACACAGCCAGTCTTTTTAATACAGTATTTTTCACAGCTTTGGGGAGAGTTCACTGGAGCACAGGTGCTCAGGGGTAAACACATGATGTGAAATCATGTCGGGAGGCCAATTGGAGTTTACACTTTTTTCCAACTTAAAAAAACAAGGAGATTTGAATTAGTTAGGTGTGGGAAAGCTTACCCAAGAAGATATTATTAAGCTGAGATCTAAAAGACAAATAGATTTTTTTTTAGCCACATGATTGACTAACATCTAAAGGCAAGAAAGAAAACAGAATGTAAGATGCAGCTAAATGGCTCCCAATTAATTAAATCTTCAGTGTCTTCTATGTGTACAACATGGGCTAAGCTCTGGGGATGTAATGGTGTGCCAAAACACACTCAGACACAGTCCTAGTGTCAGTTCCTCTCTATGGAGTGAGACAAATGCTAACCAAATTACAGAAATAAATATAAAATCCTCTCTCTGTTACATAGAACAAGATGCTAGGGAAATATATCCAAAGGGGATTTGAACTAATTGGGGCTGCCAAGGAAAGCTTTTTTGTGGAAGTTACAATTGAGCTGTGATCTAAATAAGTCAAATATCTGAGGAGAGGAGAGCACAGTGTTTCATGTGAGGGAACATCATGTACAAAAGTTTGATAGCCCATCCTCACTAGAGGGACTTCTGCCCTTCTCACAAAGAATGTTGTACAACTTGTGAGAGTCTGAAGAACTTTTTCAGTTCAAATTCTAAACAAATCATGGAGTGGCTGAAAGAGTAAATTAATTAGTCAGGGCCTTAAACTGGGCTGGGAGTAGGGACTGTGATTTTGATGTGCACTGAGGCAGTGGACTAAGAAAGGAGGAGAGGAAATATAGAAAGATGAGCTCAGTACCATACTTAGATCTGGGAAAAAGAGGTTCTGGGCCCTGTGCTTCAGAGGACCCTCAAATCACAAATGTATACAACACATAAACAATAAATTATTAAGTTCCAGTAGACACTTCTGGCACTAAACATTCATGTTTGTGCCTAACACTCATTAGCAGTTGCATCCAAATGCTATGAAGTATTACGGATTATGCTACCTCCCCATAACAAAAGAAGAAAGCTTCAACCATCCAGGGAGGATTTGAACAGCAGAACACTTAAATAAGAGAAAAGATAAATTAATTAACTTGTCAAATCCTTCACCTAGCATGAATACAGTGGGTGCTTGCATTATGAAGTTTCATTTCCCACTAGTGCTGAGTATCCATTTTCTTGCTTTTCTCCACATAAAGCAATTCATGGTTCTGGACTTACTCCAGATATTCTTAGTATTTGAAATTATTGCATATGATGGCTGAGGAATATTTTGCAATACTGAACAATCATATAGCTCTTAAATTTGTAAGCATCTAGGTCTAGATGTAATATACTTAAAGTGTGATACCAGTTCTTAACATTGACAACTAGATGGATGTTGAATGCTAGAAATGCAAATAGTTTTATTTTTATAAAAATGTTTAATAAGATTAATTAAATTTTCAAATATTAAAATAAAAATTCCAGCATTATTTAATTTCACTTTATAATTTGATATTCACTATAGTTTATATTTTACCTTCTAATTTTAATAATTTTGTATATTTTAGAAGAAAAATAGCTGTTAACACATGAAAAGTTTTCATTTTTCTGCATTTTAAATTTACTTTACATTTTTGATTAAAATATATCCAAATTTTATACCCTTTATACGTTAACATTTTACTTTTAAATCTTTTAGATCATTGAGATTGAGGACAGGTGAAGAATAGGGAATTGTGATATAAATAAAGGATTCAAGAATAGAGATTAGAAAAGAAAAAAGCTGGAAAGAAAAAAGAAGTAGAAAGTTTTCAAAGAAGAGTTCTACTTAATTAAAATAAAAATAAAGAAACAATGGAAGTGAGCAGACTTCTGTTGAGCATGACCCTTATAGAATTTGTAAACAAGAGATTACAAGTTCTTATTTAATTAGGATTTAACTACTGATCAAAACATTGCAAATTAACAAGAACATTATTCTCATCAAATCTACAATGTAAGTGGGTCAGATAAAAAAATTCTTTCAACTTTATATTCTTCATTAATTGAAGATTTAGTTACTAATTAAAACAATGAGAATGAAAAAGAATCAATTTTATATCACTTTCATAACCCAGAAACAACAAAAGTAACTCTAGCCTACGCTTTAGAAGCTAGAGAAACAAATGGTCTTGAAATCAGCAAATACAGGAAGAAATGCTCCAGAGCATTTGACTGAATGATGTTCTTGGAAATGGTGATGCCATGTCATTCTGACAGTTTGAGAATGTTGCTAGTAAAACGCATTCAGTTTCAAATTAATGATTACGATTTTCTATTACACGAACATGGCAGAATTTTTATATTTCATTTTATTCCAAACTTCTTTCAAATAGAAGGAAGTTGTAGAAACTGGCTTTTATAGTCTCTATTTAGAAACTATTTTGTTATCACTGTTAACATATTTCACAACCAATCTTTATGATAGACTTCAGCCAATGAATGTATCTGTGATAATAAACTTAAATTCTCAATTAAAATACCATGAAATGACCTTTGCACACAGAAAAGTACAGATATAATTACTAGAACTGAAAAAGTAATCAAACAACCAGCAAACAATAATATTCCACAAATAAAAGTAAAAGTAAATCATCTTTAAAGAATAATTGTGTGTCTAATATTCAGGCAAGTTTAATGATGCCTTTCATGGTAGAACAGCAAAATATTTATAGAACATAATGGCAAGTGTCTAGGATTTGTAGAAATGATTTCAAAATTTGATGAAAGAATGACCAAAAACTTAAGATGGGTAAAAAATAATGAAGCAAATAATAATTCTCTAGTAAGGGGAATTAAAAATGAAATTATTAATTTAAGAGATAATAAAGTGAGATAAAAAGTCATCTCCCAAATTTTAAAAAGGAAAAATTATTCAGTTCAACTTGGTTGTACCAGGATCCAAAGTATTACTACATAAATAACCTTTATTTACATATATGTTGAGTGACCAGGAGAAGAAAGCAAGGAAGTTTAAACTAATGAATATTTCATTGGTTTCAAACCTGTTGTAAAAAGTACAGCTTTTTACTTGTAGGAAGAATTGAAAAAACAACTTCAATTTTAGGCTCTAATTTAAAAGATTGTTGAGAGCAAAACTATGATACTGGTAGTAACATGGTTGATAAGAACAAAAGTGATTTTGGTGAAAAATCCAGAAGGATTCTTTATGCCATTTACAGTACATGGTTTGAATTTGTTACTAAGAGACATGGTCTCAATACTGTTGATATTGTTGACATTCTTTGGCACAGTTTAAACATTATATACAATATTTTCAGGGTCTGTCCAAAGGTGGAACATCTTGAGAAAAACAGAATTTGACCTAATAGGTACTCATGGATAAACATTGGGAGTGCTGATCAAATGCTGCTAAAGCAGTTAGTTTTAAACAAGATTCAAAATGTACTAGGACAGTCAAGTGAAATAACTGAAAACTTCTCAAATAGTGAATTGTGATTTTTGGCAGAAAATGAAATTAATTTTGAGTAGGTCTATCCACATATTTATTTGCTATTTTAATAATATTAGCAAAAGTTTAAAGAAAAAAAATCTAAATTTGGCTACTTTTAAAAGGATTGAAAAACTTAAAATTTAAAGAAGTGGTTTTTATAAATAGAAAGAAACTACATGTGCAATATGCAGCAAATGTGACAATCCAAAAAAAATTATAAAATTAAAATGAAGAAATAAAAATGTTCACATGACTCCGAAGAAGATTCACATACCAAAAAAAAAAAAAAAAATCCCCAAACTAACTTCTATAAAGGCTATTTTCTGACCATTAGAGACCAAAGAAAGATTTGAACAAATTGAAGAACAATGCTATTTTTAATTTTTTATAATATTCCAGAATTGAAAACTATGAAAGCAGAAGAATTAAGAATTATTATATGAATCTACATATTGTCTTAAGAGATCCTGAAAAATCACAATGTGATAGCAACCTATATGATGAAATTAAAATACTTTGTAATTTTTTTTGAGATGATAATTTATCATATGCAAACCCATTACAGTGTTTGAGCATGATATGTGAAATGAATGGTCACTTCTGAACTGAACATTGCTTTAAAAATTTTACTGACAATTCCATTTGCCACTATCTCAGCAGAGCTAAGTTTTTTCCAAAGGGAATTAATAAAAACTATGTAATAATTTCAATCCACTAAAGTCATTTATTTGGCATTTCCTCTCATAACTCAAATTATGTGAGAATCTTTTTTTTTCTTTTTTTGGTTTTGCCACGGCTTGTGGGATCTTAGTTCCCCAACCAGGGATTGAACTGGGGCCCTTGGCAATGAACGCACGAAGTTCTAACTACTGGACTGCCAGGTAATTCCCTGAAAATCTTGATTTAACAACATAATTAATCATTTTGGTGAGCCAAAGGCAAGAAAAATGTATTTTATAGAATAAATATATAATATTTTATTAATTATAGATATCTTTATTACTCATCCAAATATCACTTAGACAGGTGCAATAATTACATTTAGTAGTGCTTGTTATTTTGCTGATTTTCAGTCATATAAAACCCATAGCTTTGCACATACTTAAAAATTTTTTGTTGTTATAAGATAGTCAATATGGGAAGATAAGACATATTTTAGCTAACAAGTTTGTTATCGTGATCCGTAACTTTTAAATATGGCCCTCCATTTGTGTTCTTGCTCCATTCCTACAGATGTTAGAGATAGACCTGGGTAAACTGCTTCTCTCATATGCCTGAGATTTACTGGATAGAGGGCAATGGACCTGCCTGTTAGACAGTAACCTGGAGGCCCATGATGGGTCAGGCTCATTTAGGTTAATGATTTGTAGGATGGGATTGTGGACAGTTTGGATTTAGGTCATAGGTATATACAACAAACAAGAGTATTTGCAATCCCTTGAAAGATTTAGAGCAGGATGGAAAGAGCTTAAGAATACCAGATGCCTGGGGATGAGGGTAAGGGGGAAGAGGTTACTTTTAAGTGGTTCTCTTCACCACCTCTTTTCCCCTTCATCCTCCACCCCCGTTCTGTGACTTGCCATATGAAAGACAAGCGCCCAAGAGCTAGATAATATTACCCAGGTTTAGCCCTACTGTTTACAGAAACCACTTTTATACTTATCTAGCCTGTCCAAATTCTCTCATTTAGCAATTGTGAGTTAGAGTATTAACCTATTATACCATATTGCTTTGATAGGTAGTAGATAAAAATAATTACAAAATATACTTGGCAAAAATAAAGCACAAATAAATGTATCATGGTAATATTTGGTATCCCCATAATACAGTGAAAATTTATCATGTCATTATGACCTGTTTGCTATATTTCACTTAGGTATTAATTCCTTTCTTGGAAACATTTTTATATGGATGATCAAGAAGTTATCACAGATTTAAATGAACTTTCTTTAGACCTAATTATAGCTTTCTTTTCCCAGACCATGACCAAAAAAAAAAAAAAAATTAAAAACAGAAAAAGAAAAAAAAAAACACCTTGGACAGAGGAAAATTCAGTTCCATTTATTTTCTCTCTCCAGGTCTTCTGATGGTAATTAACAGATGGTCCTTGTTTTCTAGTTGATAAACCAGTGAGCAAACATGTACTACGCCTTTAGCCTGCAGACATAGTTTGTTATCAGAAGCTGTATGCCAGAGTCTGGCACAGCACTGAGCTGGATTTACAAAACCACTTCTCCCACCCACTTGGTAGGTTATTTTATTTTTCAGTCATACTGGTTCAAACATCAAATTCAGGCAGATATTTACCCTCACTATTTAGTTGAAGTGACCTTGCCCTGTGGTTTTTGTTCTATTTTCAGTACCAGTCCTTGATAAAGCAAAATAAAAGGTTAACAGTGTTTGGAAAGTATAACAAAAATCATTTTTAAATATTTCATTTATTTATTTATTTAGAGACAAAAATCTTGCTTTTTTTTTTCTTCCCTCAAGTGGCTATGGAATATATCAATATAACAGAGGCAAATATCTACTGTGTTTTGTTTTTCAATCTATGTAATAGAAACCTGTACTAGTTATATATTGACGTATAACAGGTTACTACAACAGTTGGTGGCTTAAAACAATAAACATGTTATTACCTTACAGTTTCTGTGAGTCAGAATCTGGGAGCAGATTAGCTGGGGGGCTCTGACTCACGGTGTCTCATGAAGCTGCAATTAAGAGATCAGCTGGCATAAAAAGAAATGAAATTGAGTTATTTGTAGTGAGGTAGATGGACCTAGAGTCTGTCATACACAGTGAAGTAAGTCAGAAAGAGAAAAACAAATACCGTATGCTAACACATATATATGGAATCTAAGAAAAAAAAAAAAGGTCATGAAGAACCTAGGGGAAGACAGGAATAAAGACACAGACCTACTAGAGCATGGACTTGAGGATATGAGGAGGGGGAAGGGTAAGCTGTGACAAAGTGAGAGAGTGGCATGGACATATATACACTACCAAACGTAAAATAGATAGCTAGTGGGAAGCGGCCGCATAGCACAGGGAAATCAGCTCGGTGATATGTGACCACCTAGAGGGGTGGGATAGGGAGGGTGGGAGGGAGGGAGATGCAAGAGGGAAGAGATATGGGGACATATGTATATATATAACTGATTCACTTTGTTATAAAGCAGAAACTAACACACCATTGTAAAGCAATTATACTCCAATAAAGATGTTAAAAAAAAAAAAAAAAAAGAGAGATCAGCTGGGACTGCAGTCATCTGAAGGCCTGACTGGTACTGAAGGAACTGATTCCAAGATGGCTCATTCCCATGACTGTTGGCAGTTCCTCACCATGTGGGCCTCTCCATGAGACTGCTCAAGTATCCTCACCTCATGGGAGCTAGATTCTCCCAGAGTGAGTGACCTAACCTATGAAGTCACATATCATTGTGTCTGCTATATTTTATTGGTCATACAGACCAATCCTGATAGAATGTGGGAGGAGGAATACCAGAGCATGAATACCAAAAGGCAGGGTCCCTAGGGGCCACTGGGAGCCAGCTTGGAGACTGGCGACCACAAAGAGAATTGTGTTATGAGTACCAGCAACTAGGGTTGAAGCCAAAATATATCCAGGAGAGGTTGTGTCATTTGAGTTTTTCTTGAACATTCCTTAATCTTTGAGATATGTATTGGTTACCATTTGAGGCAATGCTAAAAAAGTTTTGGATGGGGGAGCCAGAAATGTCAGTTCAAATTCTAGTTCTTGACTCTACCTTTGGAAGAGGTTTGATCTAAAACCAATTGTCTTAGTTTGTTTTTCTTTAAAATGAAGGAAGTAATACACATCTGTCTATGCTTAGTAGATTGTATGCAAGATAAAAACCTTAGTTTTAAGCATAACACCAGGCATACAAGAGCTAAACAAATACCAATTTCCTTTCTCCTTCCCCTCAAGATACTCTAAAGCAAAATTTCCTAAGCACTGTACTATGAAATACCACTTTTTTTCTTGCCGTCCTTCTAAAACCCCTGGATCTGTTGCTTCTGGCTGACAGTGGCCTTCAGTGTGCCAAACAAGTATTAACTTTTTATGTTATCACAGTGAAAAACTGTGAGAAACTGTGAGAAGCTCTTCTCTAAAAGATTTCTTTAAAATAGCTGTTAGAAAAGACATCTAATAAGGTACTCAGGATCTAATTATAATGACTAGTCCCTAAGAGAACTGTTTCAACACAGGCATGTGTACGTATTTAGCATCTTAAAATAAAAGATTCAGAACCTTGATAAGAATATCCAAGGGATAGGGCTGGGAATCCGAAGTTTTACCAAGACTCCTAAAATTCTTGAGTCTGGGAAACACTACATCTGGTGAATTCACTTCTGGAAAGTGTGTTGTGGGGAGTTGGCATAGAGGGGTTGGGCACTTAGAGAAAAGGGAGAGAAGTGTTGAGATTTTATCACTTAGGAATGCTGACATTGTCACTGATTTAGCACTTCCAGGTCTGTGTGTGTGTGTGTGTGTGTGTGTGTGTGTAAGGTGGGAAGCGGGGCAGCTAACAATCTGTGGATGTTGTATTTGTAATTCATTCATTGTAACTCACGTAGGAGGATGAGCTTCCTATGTTTAAGAAATCTTACTATGTAGTGGCCTCCCCACTCCTGCTCAGCTACTCTGATGTGACGAATTGGGCAAAACAAGTCTCTTCTCCCACTCTGCCTTTGGTAGTATTACTCTAGCTATAACTCAAATGCCTACCATGGCTGGACACGAAAGCAGTGAATGAAATTGACTAGTTTAGGGTGATAGAGAAAAAGATCTCCAAGTCTAAATTCAGTGAAAAAAGGATGATAAAAACATCATGTATAATATTCTACCTTTGTGTAAAAAAGGGGAAATTAAGATTATCTATGCATATTTTCTTACCATTGCCCTAAAGAAACTCTAGAAGAATACACAAGAAACTAATAAAAGAGGGATTACCTTGAGAGAAGTTGGGGGCAGGTGGGTAGATAAGAGACAAAGGTCAGAGTGAGACTTTTAACTATATACCAGGGGTCCCCAACCCAGGGCCATGGACTGGTACCAGTCTGTGGCCTGTTAGGAACCGTGCCGCACAGCAGGAGGTGAGTGGTGGGCGAGTGAGCGAAGCTTCATCTGTATTTACAGCCGCTCCCCATCGCTTGCATTACCGCCTGAGCTCCGCCTCCTGTCAGGTCAGCAGCGGCATTAGATTCTCATAGGAGTGAACCCTACTGTGAACTGCACGTGCGAGGAATCTAGGTTGCGTGCTCCTTATGAGAATCTAATGCCTGATGATCTGAGGTGGAGCTGAGGCGGTGATGCTAGCACTGGGGAGTGGCTGCAAATACAAATTATCATTATCAGAGAGGTTTGGCTGCACAGAGGCCATAATAAATCAGTTGCTTGCAGACTCATAACAAAACCCTATCAGTGAGTGGCAAGTGCACTCACTGATAAGCTGCATCTTACGGAGTAGACTGGACATAAGCAACACACTTCAGGTGTCACTGTCTCCCATCACCCCCAGATGAGACCATCTAGTTGCAGGAAAACAAGCTCAGGGCTCCCACTGATTCTGCATTATGGTGGGTTGTATAATTATTTCATTATATATTACAGTGTAATAATAATAGAAGTAAAATGCACAATAAATGTAATGTGCTTGAATCATCCTGAACCACCCCCCCACCCCCACCCCAGGTTCGTGGAAAAAGTGTCTTCTACGAAACTGGTGCCTGATGCCAAAAAGGTTGGGGACCGCTGCTATATACCATTTTTAACCAAATGAATTTATTACCTTTTTAACAAAACAAAATATAACAATATGCAGACAAACCAGACAAGAATGTGGACTGAATTTGGCCCATGAACTGCCATTTGAGACATCTGTTAAACAAATCCCTAAACTTCAATTATTGAAGTCTGAACCTTTGATTTATTCATTCAGTTCACATCTATTAAATGCCTCCTAAGGCCCAGGCTTCATGTTCAGGGCTCTGTCTCTGGTTTCAGGGAAGCTTCTTTCTCTAGACTCCAGTGGCCCTTCTTGGTGAATATTTATTTATTTATTTGTTTGTTTGTTTGTTTATGGCTGCGTTGGGTCTTTGTTGCTGTGTGCAGGCTTTCTCTAGTTGCATCGAGCGGGGGCTCCTGTTCATTGCTGTGCGCAGGCTTCTCATTGCAGTGACTTCTCTTGTTGCAGAGCACGGGCTCTAGGCATACGGGCTTCAGTAGTTGTGGCACGTGGGCTCAGTAGTTGTGGCTCACAGACTCAGTAGTTGTGGCTCACGGGCTCTGGAGCACAGGCTCAGTAGTTGTGGCACACGGGTCCAGTTGCTCCATGGCATGTGGTATCTTCCGAGACCAGGGATCGAACCCGTGTCCCCTGCACTGGCAGGCGGATTCTTAACCACTGCACCACCAGGGAAGTCCCCCTTCTTGGTGAATATTTAAAAAGAAATATATTTTTATTGTTTTGGCAACTTAAAGTAATTAATATGTGTTTCCAAGTTGACTCTCCTGTGCATAGGTAAGACTTGTTTGCAGATTAGCAATATGTATTTGTAGACACACAGTTAATATTTAAGACCAGAAATATTTTGATCTTAACTATTTTGAAATAAACTCTTCTTAGCCTTATTTATTCTATTAATTTGTTAGGCAAATACTTTGTTCATTATCTCAAGATAAACTTAAACCCAAGCCAAGTCAAATTATTTCAAATTTAGATATAATGAATACATAGTAATGAAGCTTAAATATATTTGCAAATAAAATGAGAGCAAACTGTTCTCAATGAGAGACAGAAAATATGAATAAAGAGTGGAGGGGAACCAGGAATAAAATAGAAATCCAATCTATCTTCCCTTGAAGAAAAAAAACAAAAAGATGCTACAGCATCCTTGTATCTGGTAGTCTAATCTCGACACTTGTCTCTTCTGGAAGTGTAATTTTGGCTTCTTTCCTCACTGTGTACCCATCTCTTCCACCGCCCCTCAACCTTAACTCCTGGAAATGTATAGTTCATGTAGAAAAGCAACATGTTCTGCCCTCTGGTAGAATGCCCCTGTAAAGGTGCCAGTAGAAGTTAGATTGTCTCAAATGTAGAAATATATTTCCCACAATGACACTGGGAAACCTTTCAGGTTTCTGGATTCTTAAAAATTCTGCCACCTGAAAATTCTATTCCAAAATCTACTTTGCTGTGACTAATTATTAGGCAGGCAACAGAGTTATTCAAGACTAATATTACTGGTTTTGAACTGAGATTAACATTTTGAGAAAGCCTAACTATCTCTGTGGAACAATGTTTCTGATCAAAATGTTACCTCAAGAGCCCCAGAAGGTAAATAACTTTATTTGAGAAGAAAAAGATCCATTAACATTTTTGTCACATATGTCTGGTTAAATGATTTCTTCTGGGTGATAAAACAAGAAAATCATCACCATATGCTGCTTAATAAAACTTGTTCTAGTTTGAGAGTTAATACCACAGCTGATAGATTTTTGCATCTGTTTAAGTTATCTTTTACTACGTAAGTTACCTTTTACTACAGTCACCAAATTTAGTGACTTAAAATAGCAATTCATTGATATCGCAGATGGTTCTGTAGGTTGACTGGGCTCTGCTGAGCTTGGAATACTTGCTTGGAGCCTCTCATGTCGTTGCAGTCGGATGGTGGCTGAGCTAGAGTAATCTGAGGCCTTGAGTGGTTTGGACATCTAAGATGGCTTCTTGACTCACATATTTGGCTCCTGGGCTAGTATGGCTGGAAGAGCTAGAAGGTGGTCTCTCTCTCTTTCTATTAACACATGACCTCTTCACATGGCTAGCTTGGGATTCCTCATAGTGGTACAATCTCAGGGTAGTTAGAATTTTTACATGGTGGCTGTTTCTCCTAGAGTAAAGGCTCAAGGGACTCTTGCAGAAGCTGCAAGCCTTTTGATAACCCAGCTTTGGAAGCATCACTTTTGTTTCATTCAGTTAGTAGAAAGCTAGTCATACACAGGTGCCAACCTATGTAACTCCTGACAGCAAAAGCAGGAACAATTTGAGCAATAAAATAAATACATAATATTGGATTATCAACCAAAGTACAATATAAGATAGGGATCCATTGGGTCCATACTGATATAAATGAATGATTAAATAAATAAATAAGTAAATGTGGGAGAAGAGACAAATCTCCCTTGAAGCGGCACTCCAAATAATTTATGTATGTAGATATTCCACCCTCAAGAAGGGGAAGCATGAATCCCTACTCCTTGTGTGGGCTGCTCCTATTGACTTCCAAACAGCACAGAATAGAACAGGGGAAAGAAAGAGTATTTCAGCCATATGATCAAGGTCAGTATCAACAGTGATAAATCATGTTGACAATATGTATCCTTGATATGTTGTGATAAAAATGACACTTTACTCCTGTGATCTTCCTTCCAAAAACCCATAACCCCAGTCTAATTATGAGAAAAACATCAGACAAGTTCCAATAGAAGGACATCCTACAAAATACTTGATCTGTATTCCTCAAAACTGTTAAGGTCAGGGCTTCCCTGGTGGCGCAGTGGTTGAGAGTCTGCCTGCCGATGCAGGGCACATGGGTTCGTGCCCCGGACCGGGAAGATCCCACATGCCGCGGAGTGGCTGGGCCCGTGAGCCATGGCCGCTGAGCCTGCGCGTCCGGGGCCTGTGCTCCACAACGGGAGAGGCCACAACAATGAGAAGCCCGCGTACCGCAAAAAAAAAAAACAACTGTTAAGGTCATCAAAAACAAATTCTGAAAAACTGTCACAACCAAGAGGAAACAAAGGAGACAATGACAAGTAAATGTAATGTGGTATATTGGATGCAGTCCTGGAACAGAAAATGACATTAGGCAGAAACTAAGGAAGTCTGAATAAATTAGTATGGACTTTAGTTAATAATACTGTATTAATAAGTTTTCATTAATTGTAACAAATATACCATGAAAATATAAGATGTTAATAATAGGAGAAATTCGGTGAGGGGCGATGTGAGAACTGTGTGTACTATGACCTTAGTTTTTCTATAGATCTAAAACTTTTCTTAAAAATAAGGGTCTATTAAAAAAAAAATCTAGTCAACGGGCCCAGATTTGAAGGGAGGGGACTACAAAAGGTGTGAAAAACAGGAGGTGTGGTTCATTGGAGGACCATCTGCAATAGCATTCGTTTCACTGATTTTCTTCTGAGGACCCACCTCTCTGCCCCTATTCCCAGTTCATATGGCTGAAGCCTCACCCTTTGGTCCTAGAGGTAGAGCCAGGACTCTGGCCTAAGGCAATCAGTGAGTTTCCCTGTCCCCACCAAAATCTCCTTACTTGTAACCAAAAGTAAGGGAATTGCATCTCCTTTGACTATTGTCAATAGTCTCTTTTAAAGTCAATAGTCTCTTTTTGGCTTAAGTCAGTTTGATTTGGGACTTTTTTGGTCCATTACAATAGAAAAAGTTCCTAGGTGATATAATGAAACAATAATTGTCCTCCAGTTTATTTCTGTGTTAAATATGATCAGAATATTATTTGAGTCCTACTCTTCTTTGAGGCTGCTCTGTTTATTCTCAAATAATTCATTATTTATCTAAAGATAAATCTGGCAAAGAGTAAATTGGTAAATATGTTTAAAACATTCAGAACAATTGCATAGCACACAGGAAGTGCCCAATAAATGTTAGATATTATAATTATTGTTTTAGCTTACTTTAAACGGCTAAAACTTTGTTATGGCACCTCTCATCTGGTGTTAAATATGCATGTAGTTATCACAGTAAAAAATTAGATGAATCATATAGCAAAGTGGCTAAAAGCATGTGTTTTATAATCTCATGGGGCTGGTTTCAAATTCCAGCCCTGCTCCTTACTTATGGGAGCTCCTTACTTACTTATGTTCAAAGTCAACTATGTTCTAAAATTATAAATGAAAAAGTTGCACATGCTGAACAATAAGTTGAAAGAGATACTGTTTGCTAGGTGATCAGTGTCATAAAATTAGACTCATAGTCAATAAAGGGCATCAAACTGAAATTATATAAAACAAAGTAAAGAGGCTGAGATATAGTGTTATATGAATCTACTTTAAGTACAAAATAGCTTTTAAAGAACAAGCCAATGCTAATATTTTAATTGTTGTAATGGGACCATTTTGCTTGCAAGTAAGAAAATCCAATTAAAATAATTTTCTTATCTAACAAGTCTGGAAGTAGCCTGGCTCCTGGCTTATTGCTGTAATGATTGACTCAGTTTTTTTCATCTTTCATCCAGCTCCCTCCCTGGTCACAAGATGGCTGCAGCAGTTCCAGCTATCACAATCTCACACCAATGTCCAGGTAAGAAAAGAGAACATCTTCCTTGTGTTTCTGTAGAAAAACTAAGTAAGAAACCTTTGCAGAAGAAGCATGTTTCCCACTGTTCCATCCTGCACAGACTTCTCTTCAAGTCTCATTGGCCAGAAGAGGGTCACAAGGGAAATAAAAGTACCGGATTTGTTTGGATGACCTAAGAGTCACCTCTGAGGGCTGGGGCTGGAGCACTTGTCTGTGTAGATGAGCACAGTTCGTTGTCAGGATGGAAGAAGAGGGGAATGGTTGCTGGGCAGGCAGACAAAAGCCTGCTACACTGACAAGCACCATTCCAAATAATCAGAAAAAGAATTCAATTGATGGAAGCATAATACTAAATATTATGCAGTAGTTAGAGGGAATAAGCGTACAGCAACATATATAGACCTTAAAAGCATAGTATTCAGTGAAAAAAGTGGGAAAGAGAACAAAATCTATTGTATAATATTTACATTGCTTACAAATACATGAGCACTGGAACTTTGACCTCGTGCTATAAGGAGTGTAAGCTGGTACAACCATTTGGGAAAACTTTTGGGCAGGATCTACTAAAGCTAAACAAAAGCATGCCTTATATCCCAGTAAACTCATCTTCTAGGTATATACACATGAATGCCTATGTGCGCCAGACATGTCTGAGAATATTCATAGCAACACCATTCATAACAGTCCCAAACTGGAAACCAGCCACCCAAGTGTCCATCAGCTAGAGAATGGGTAAATAAATGATGGTATAGTTCCACATTGGAAGACTGTAATGGAATACAGTATTCACTGGAATACTATACAGTCATGAGAATGAATAAATGACTGCTCCATGCTACAACTAATGAAAGAAGTCTGTTACAATAGAGTACTAACTATATGATTCTATTTACATAAATTTAAAAACTGGGCAAAATTCATCTATAATGATAGGAGTCAAGATAGTGGTTTCCTTTTGGGGGAGGTTAGAGTTATTGGGATGGCCTTCTGGTGAGCTGGTAATGTTTTATTTCTTAACAGGTGTGGTAGTTTCATGGGTTTATTTGTGAAAATTCACCGAGCTGTATATGTACTATGTTCATTTTTCTATATGCATGTTATACCTAAAATTTTTTCTTTAAAAAACCATGCACATGCAAAATAGCATTTATTTAATGAATAAACGGGAATACAAAGAAAACTGAGTCCCTGCCTTCATGGAGCTTAATTCTAATAATAAAAATAAATGTAAAATAGTAATAGCAGGTAATACTTAAATAGTGTAGCTTGTGTGGCAGATCAAATTGTAACCATATGAAGTAAATACTATCATCATCCCCATTTTAGAGCAGAGGAAATTAAGGCATAGGGCTGACTGCTGTGTACTCTACCACATAATAAGTGGTAGAGTGAGAATGCAAGCCTAGTAACTATCTCTAGTGTCTGCCTTTTAACCACGATGCCCTATTGCCTCTCATGCTAGTGAAGGAGAAAGACAAAAAGCAAAGATAGGTACAAAAAATATCTCAGGTGGCAATAACTACAACTGAGTAAAACCAAGGTACAGAGGCAGAAAGTGATAAGGGGGATTACTCTTTAAAATAGGATGATTAGGGAAAGTTCTCTCCCTCTGCCTTTTTAAAAACAAAGTGACATTTGGACACATGAAGGAAGTGAGTGAGCCAGGTGGATTGATTAATAAGTGTGTCAGGCAGAAGAAACAGCAAGGACAAAGGCCCTGAAGTGTGCATAGTAAGTTCAAGAAATAGCTGGGAGGCCAGAGTGGCTAAAGTAGAATGAGATGTGGGAGAATGAGAGGAGACAAAGTCAGAGTTAGTGGGCACCAGATCATGGATAGCCTTGTAGGCCAGTGTTTGTACTTTATAAAGATACATATATATATCCAATGACTTAGATAGTAAACATATTAGAGTGAGTGCTTCCCATAGGGAGAGGAATGGTTGAGGGAATCATGACTAAAAGAAATAAATACAAGGGAGGGACATAGCACCAACCTATTAGGCCAGAGGGTTATGAGTATTATTAACTCAGTTCTACACCTGAGTTGTGAGGCAGAGGTGGGAACAGCTCTGGTGTAGCCTTTAACCAGAGAGGACTCTATACTCCATCTCCACATCACTATAAATTATCCAAAAATTAAAAT
The DNA here is from genome assembly GCF_949752795.1 of Hyperoodon ampullatus. Taxonomy (NCBI): domain Eukaryota; kingdom Metazoa; phylum Chordata; class Mammalia; order Artiodactyla; family Ziphiidae; genus Hyperoodon; species Hyperoodon ampullatus. The sequence continues at coordinate 98,470,383 of NC_136917.1, read as the reverse complement.
GATTGCATCAAATCTCCATTTCAGAGAAGAAAGATATGCCCTAAGCGTGTTAGGACTTCTCTGTTTCTGATGATTCATTCCCATGCAAGTGACAGGATTTGTAATGGATGGCACTGCCTTTGGCCTGCAGTGTGGCAAAAGACCTCTTTTCATTTTGGCAAAGCATCTTACCAAAAGATTAATAAGACATAGTTCCTATAAAAACATATTAACATCAATCTTTTAAAAACTATATGATTTAATGGTTTAATTTTTTCCTAGAAATGTCAGGAATATGACAAACTACATGAATTGATGCTTAAAACATTGTGATTTCTTTAAAAACAAACATCCTGCATGCACACCAGTAAACCCCAAGAAGCATCAAGCTTCATTATTTGTATTTAAACCTAAATAGGTTTTTTTTTTTGTCCAGAAAAAATTTTATACTTCATTGGTAATATGAAATATCTTGCTTTAGGCTAGAGAGATATTTATTTTATTCAGGCTAATTATTGCCAATTTTGCCTCCTTCTTTATTTTTGGGATCTCAAAACCCAGAAAAGTATCTTTTAAAAAAAGGCAATTGATCCTGGGATATTTCATTCAGATGAAATAATATTTAAAAGCATTGTGTCCTGGGAGTTCAGAAGTTGTACTTTTTTTTTTTTTTTTTGTGGTATGTGGGCCTCTCACTGTTGTGGCCTCTCCTGTTGCGGAGCACAGGCTCTGGACGCGCAGGCTCAGCGGCCATGGCTCACGGGCCCAGCCGCTCCGCGGCATGTGGGATCTTCCCGGACCGGGGCACGAACCCGTGTTCTCTGCATCGGCAGGCGGACTCTCAACCACTGTGCCACCAGGGAAGCCCCAGAAGTTGTACTTTTGACTTCATTAAGGACTGTCAAAGAGAAGAGAGTAGAAAGAGGACCATTTTCTGTGATTTGACTCACAAATGAGCTTCTAGGTTCCAGATCTATATTAAAATGCAACTGTAAAAGGGGTGGGCACGCTGCACATTAATTTATAATGTGTCTATTAATCAGTTCACTATTTATTGAATGTCTCCTGAATGTCAAACACTGTGCTAAGTGCCTGGGATATATTGATGAGGGAAAACAGACACAGTCCTGCCTTCATAGTGCTACAGGCTAGCAGGGCAGTGGGCATCAGTAAAGTCATTACACAAGCACATATAAAACTGCAAGTGTGATGAGCACTGTGGAGAAGAGGCTTATGATGCAATGAAAGCCTGTATGGAGGACTTTGGACTAGACAGGTTGGTTAGGGAAGGCTGCTCTGGAGACATGATGGTTACATTCTGATATGAAGGAAGAAGGTAGGAATTAGCTTGGAGAAGGAGGAAAGACAGAGAGTGAAAAACAGAGGGAAAAGCCAAGTGATTAGAGGGAACATAGATCTGAAAGGAAGTCAGTTCTGGAATTCTCAATTAGAGAAAGGAAGAGTATAGATGAAGGTTATATTCATTTATTCATTTAATTAAAACATATTGAATGCCTACTGTATGCCAAATCTTGTTCTAGAGGCTGGAAATATTAAAGAGCATTGGCTTTGTCGTATAAGTAAAGACATTAAAAAGTTTAATCATGCAGGGATTAAAGGGTGGGGTGGTGATATGATCATATTTGTGTTTTGAAAAATTAGCTCCAAAATGGAGAATGGATGAGAAGAGGCCAGAGTGTATTTTGTGGACCAGCCAAGAAGCTAACCAGGTGCTCCGGCTGAGACACAAGGGTAGCTTGCATGAGGAAAGTGATGCTGGAGATAACCAGCATCACCGGGTGCGGACAGTTTCGAAAGATAGTTTAGGAAACAAAATAGGACATTGTGATAGGTTGAGGGGGCAAGGAGAGAAATGTCAAGGATGTGTCTGAGGGTTCTAGCTTATATAGCTAGATGGGTTGCATAAAATAATGGCAATAATGATTAACATTACTAACCACTTTGACCTGAGTTTTGGGGTGGTGAAGGGCTATGAGTGGAAATTACCGAAGTGTAGTCTTTAGTCAAAGTAGAGTCCTTCTTCCAACTCACCATAAGTGACCAACAATGATTGCCTCAAATCTCCACTTTTTTTTTTTTTTTGGACAGAGTAAACATGTCCTAAGTATGTTAGAATTTCACTGGTTTTGATGATCCATGTGAACAGCAGAGTCTTTTATAAGCTGCACTACTTTGTCCATGCAGTGATGCCAAGAGTCCTTTTCTCTTTAGACACAGCATCTTCTGAAAAGAACAGTCAGACATAGTTCCCGAAAAGCAAAGTAAGTATCCAGTGGAGGGGATATAGCAAGGAGTGGAAAAGAACACACCCCAGATGCTCAGCTGGGAGCCACGTCAGATCAAAGCCCAGAGCATGGAGATGCAGGCTGTGAGGCTGGAGCACAGGGTGGGACGTGTGGCCTGGCGGGAGATGAGGCGGAGGTGCAGGCCGAGGTGGCATCCCAGAGGACCCTCTGCACTTTGCTGAGGTTTGACTTTACCCGAAGGGCAGTGGGGAGACTTTGAAAAGGTTAGGAAAATGTCAGGAATAAGATTAGATTTGCATTTTAGAAAGATGACTTTATAATAATGTAAGCAAGCTATCCTTATTTTATGAACTTTTTCTGAATATGTATTATTTTCACAATAAAAATGATTTTTAAAAAAGGAAAGCCGATTTTGTCTGATAGATTGGGTTAGACTCGGCATGTGAGACAAAATATAGGGAAACCAGTTAGAAAGCTATTGCAACAGGAGGTTGCTAAAATGGAGGAGAGGATGCGAACTTTGCAGCCAGGAAGACTTAAATTTGGATAGACCCCGGCTCTACCACTTCTTGACTGAGTGAACTTGGGCATCTGGTTTTCTTTTCTGGGTGTCAGTTTCTTTCATCTGTAAAAATATGGGTAACAGTACCTTCGTACCTATTTTCCGTTGTGAGAATTATGTATGTGAAGTTCTCAGCATACAGTACTCTCAGTAAATGTAGTTCTTATTAATGTTAATGATGAAAAGAGTCTGAATTAAGGCAGAAGCAATGGGAATGAAGAAGGGGAGAGTAGATGGTAATGATGTTAAGGAGGTTGAATATATAAGCTTCAGGGACTGACTGAATGAACGTGGAGGAGCTGCCATCAGACTTCTCAGGGATCCCACTTGGGTGGAATTAGGCAGATGGAGCTCGCATTCACTTAGAAAGAGAAATCAGGAGGGTTGGGTTGTTGGTTTGGGGGGTGGGTAGGTTGGGAATGAGGGGAGTTATGTCAGTGTGAGACTTGTTACACTTGAGATGCCCCGAAGACAGCTGGCTGTATGGGTCTATAGCTCTGTGAGGAGTGGTCTGTAGCTCTTAGGGAGGTGGAACTTTCTAAGGAACATATGCTCAGAGTAATGAGTAGAAGGCCACCGTTAGGGCCATAGGGAGCATGAGCATTTTAAGAGGACAGCAACAGAACAGGAGGCAAGAAAAGGGGAATGAGAAAAGGAAACAATAGTCATATATGATAAGAGGAGAAGCAAGAATTATAAGCCAAGAGAGAAGAAAATTTCAGGAGGAAGGGAGTGGTTAATACTGTCAACTGCCACAAAGAGGTCAGCTAAGGTTTTCACGGAAAGAAAAAAAAAGCATTTGATTTAGCACCTGGGGTGTGTGTGTGTGTGAGGGTGGTGTTACAGTCTTGCCAGATCCCCTTGAGTGGAGCGGTAGGGTTGGAATCCAGATTGCAGTCTGTGGAAGAGTGGACAGGAGGTACGAAGTGGACCTGGGCTGGAATTGTCCTCTGTTCTTTTTGCGAGGGGAAAGGGAAAAATAGGGATGGTGGAGTTTTGTTTGTTGGTTTTAAGAATGAACTCTTGGGTTGCGAGGAAGTAGCGAAACTAGAGAGGGAAAGAATAAGGGTGATTCTGCACTATGTGGGAGGGGTAGGATTTGCCAGCACAGGTGAAGGAATCAGCCAGAAACCAAAAAAGGGAGGTCACTTCCTTTGGAATGAGAGGAAAGCTGGCACACATGGATACGGATAAAAATAGGTAAAAGCGTGGGCTGGAGAGGTGTGAGATGTTGAGGAAGTTCACAGTGATGGTCTCAGTAGTCTTTGTGAAGAGAGTGGCACTGGCCACAGGGCAAAAAGGTTAGGAAGGCTTGGTTTTACTAAGCTGTTTGGGAGGCCAGGAACCGTTAGTTGCTCACAAGTGGGCTCCAGAAGGGACCGTTGAGTAGCATTCCAGTTCCTGCTGGGGTTGAAGGTAGCTTGCTGGCTGGGTGTCCTCCACCAGTGTTCCCCGTTGCAGCCATGCAGGACTGAGGAAGGGGCTATCAGAAATGACAGGGCTGAGGGGCTATGGAAGGGCAGGGCTGAGAGTGTGCAGGAGCTGACGGGGAGGCAAGGTGGACGGTTGTTCCTTGATCTGGAGAATGTAGGCCATGGTGGCGAGCAGGACTGGTGAGTGTGTTTAGGAATTTGAGGCCATGGTTTTAGCAAAACACATACCCTAACACTTAACACCTGTAATCTGAACAGAGAGGTGCAGGGTGAGGCCTGTGGTTATCTACATGGCTATTTTTAGTTTGATGGTCTCTGGTTGGTGGTCTCTCTTGTTTTCGCTTTCCTAGGTGGAGGCAGCAACTTAAAAAAAAGCTAATTAGGGACTTCCCTGGTGGTCCAGTGGTTGGGACTCTGTGCTTGCACTGCAGGGGACGCGGGTTCAGTCCCTGGTTGGGGAACTAGGATCCCACATGCTGCGTGGCATGGCCAAAAAATAAAAAATTAAATAAAAACCTAATTAAAAAGAAATGATTTCTGTAATTTGAGGTTTTTGGGCAATGGGAACACCAGAAAAGATCGTAAAATACTGATGAGACCAAAGCAGTATTTATACAGGCATTACAAACAACTTGGGCACTATTCTAAATTAAGTTAAAAAAAAACCATTACAAGACAATGCATAGGTTATTCTTTCTTCTTTTCCTACATTGCTTTAAATCTTTTATGTCATATCTTAGTGAGAGGAAATAAAATGGGGTATATGTAGCTACTGATACTGGATTTTTTATTCAGGCTAGTGTTTGTGTGTGTGTGTGTGTGCGCATGTGTTTACCAGTCAAGGAGCCCCTCTGTGCATTTTTTGGCATTTGATGTCAAGTATTAGTGCTAAATAAGAATATCTGTTGGAGTTAATAACTAGCTAAAATTCTCTTTGCAGTTGACTGCAAAGATGAGAATAAAGTATTGAAATCAAACTGTTTAGGAATTTGTCTTTCAAATAAAAATATCTTTAAAATTCTGGCAGGTAGGCAAAGTAAGCAGCCAGCCTGGGGTTGGAGGTAACAGAATAGTTCTGGAAGGGGCCAGTTATACCAATAAATGTTTGCTGCCAAGTGCTGCCTTTTAAAAGGAGTGCTTGCCCCTTTTATGAGTTCCCTCTCTTGAACCAGTCTGGTTGGGGGAGGGAGTGGGGAGAGAAATTAAACCTGTTAGGGGAGCCCATCAGTGATTCTTGTAGGTGATGGGGTTAGTGTGATGGCAGCCAGGTTTCCCGCCAGAAGTCGACCTGGTGCTATAAAAATGTCAGGAAGAGTGTGCACAAAATGGAAACACAAAAATGCTGACTATAGGAGAATAGATAAATATATTGTGGTTAATTCTCACAATGTAATATTTACTTGCAATGAATGAAAGTACAAATATACATGACACTTGGATGAATCTGTCACAAAATGTTAGTGAAAAAAGAAAATCCCAGAAAACTATATATAGTACAATACCATTTTTGTAACATTGAAAAACAAGCTAAGGAATAATAAACACAAGGTTCAGGATAGTGGTTGGTTACCCCTGAAGTGGTGAGGGTGGAGGGCACACAGAGGACGTCATGGGGAGAGCATATAAATAGATATTAGTTATTGTTAATATCATTGTTTAGGTTCGATGGGGTATTCATGAGTGTTTATATATCATTTAAAATAAAGTAAATAAAATGAAGAGAGCCATGAATCGATTGATTGAGATAGTGCATTGGAAACCAAAGAAATGTATATTTCTAGCAGCATGACATTGTGGGCAGCAAATATGAGCATAACATGGGCCCTGTTGGCAAGCCCGGCCCTTCTCACTTGGTGAAGAAGGCTGAAGAACCTCTTCCCACAGGGCTTTACCTTCTAGTATGAAGATGGACTACAAACAAAGAATTTGACAGTCATAAATTCCATGAAAGAAAAACAAAACAAAAACATAATAATATCTCTTTGTGTAGTTATGTGCAGGTATGTCTCTAGGATAGATGTCCAGAAACAGATTAGTTAGATGGAAGGTATGTACATTTAAATTTTTGATAGATACTGTCAAATTGCTCTCCAAAAAAGGTTATATTGGGCCTCCCTGGTGGCGCAGTGGTTGGGAGTCCGCCTGCCGATGCAGGGGATACGGGTTCGTGCCCCAGTCTGGGAGGATCCCATATGCCACGGAGCGGCTGGGCCCGTGAGCCGTGGCCGCTGAGCCTGCGCATCCGGAGCCTGTGCTCCGCAGCGGGAGAGACCACAACAGTGAGAGGCCCGCATACCGCAAAAAAAAAAAAAAAAAAAAGGTTATATTAATTTACATTTCCACAACCTTCTTTTTCCACATTCTTGCCAACACTGGTGATTATCAAATCTTTTGGCTTAGCTAACTGGCAAAATATGACATCTCATTTTTGCTTCAACCAACCAATTTTTAGATGAGCTTTTGGCATGAGGGTCATTAGTGAATTGAAGACTCTGCATATTTCTTTTCCATTATTGGCCAAAGAATGGCTGTAATTGTATTTGCCTAAAAATTCTTTGGGAGGGGCTTCCCTGGTGGCGCAGTGGTTAAGAATCCGCCTGCCAATGCAGGAGACACGGGTTTGAGCCCTGGTCTGGGAGGACCCCACATGCCGCAGAGCAACTAAGCCCATGTGCCACAACTACCGAGCCTGTGCTCTAGAGACCGCGAGCCACAACTACTGAGCCTGCATGCCACAACTACTGAAGCCCGCATGCCTAGAGCCCGTGTTCAGCAACAAGAGAAGCCACTGCTATGAGAAGCCCGTGCACCACAACGAAGAGTAGCCCCCGCTCAGCGCAACTAGAGAAAGCCTGTGTGCAGCAACAAAGACCCAACTCAACCAAAAATAAAAAGAAATAAATTTGAAAAATTCTTTGGGAACAGTTGTGCCCTGTGTTTAGATCTATTAGTCTATATAATCCATTTGGTCAGAAGTAGTGTTTACCTAAAACCCTTGGAGGGATGGAAGGGGAGGAAAGGGAGATTTATTCAGTGCTTTTATGTAGCAAGTAGTGGGCTAGGTGCTTTCACGTGTTCTCTCATTTAGTTTCTTCTTCATGGCAGGCCCTTTGAGGAAGTTTGGAGACTCATAGAATTGAAGACTTGCCTTAGGCATGGAGTTAGGCAGTGATTCAGCCAGCTCTCACTTTGTTTAACGTAATCCCCCCACCACCCTGCTTAAGCCTAACAGAAGATAGCACCATTTGAAGGATTTAGTCTTTTAATGGTTCTATTCCAGTTGTTTCCAACCTTGGCTGTACATTGAAATCTCCTGGGGAACCTGAAAAAAATACTCATACCTATGTCCTACTCCCAAAGATTCTGATGTAAGTCATCTGAGGTGTTTAAAAAAAAACTCCCAGTGGATTCTACTGTTCAGCCAAGGTTGAGAACCACTGGTCTAATTGATCTCCAGATTTCTTTTTAGACTTGTGATCTAATTGATCTCCAGATTTCTTTTTAGACTTGTATTCATTACTTAAATGCAATTTTGTGATGCTCTTTTGCCACCTTATCTCCTAAAAGTTTTTCAACTTTTTTTTTTTTTTTGGTTTATTTTGAGACTTTTGGAAAAATTCCATAATAGGCTTTGGAATAATTGCAGATATCCTGGTGTGAGATGGGTAGAAAACTGCATTACTAAATTGAGGTCAGGAATTGCTGAGCAAATTATTTCTCAGGTCTTTATTTTGCAGTTTTTAAAATCAGTAAACCAACTGCAACATGACATAAGCAGTCTTCGTCTTGAAGAAGAGTATCAGCAGAATATTAGTATCACTTATGACTTTTCACAAATACATTTTCATCTGTTATTGAAGATGAAATAGTACAGAACAGGGAGCTCAATAAAGGAAATATGTCAGCTGCAATAAATGAAATCTTATTCAAATGTTATTCAGTTTTCCTGGGAATGTTTACCCACTGCCCTATAAAAGTAAAATACCTACTGATTGTCTACCACATATATGATGAGCTTAGTCAGTAAAATCATTTCCCCCATCTGTGATATCAAGATGCCTTCGCCCCTGCAGTACAGCTTTAGAAAAACTAGACACAATTATTTTGGCAGCTCAGATGGGGATCATCATGCCTCTTATCTATTCAGTTGTTGTTGTTTATTTATTTATTTATTTATTTATTGCGGTACACGGGCCTCTCACTGTTGTGGCCTCTCCCGTTGCAGAGCACAGGCTCCAGACGCACAGGCTTAGTGGCCATGGCTCACGGGCCCAGCCGCTCCACGGCATGTGGGATCTTCCCAGACCGGGGCACGAACCCGTGTCCCCTGCATCGGCAGGCAGACTCTCAACCACTGCGCCACCAATGAAGCCCTGTGGTTTATTTTTTTTTTTTTTTTCTGTACGTGGGCCTCTCACTGCTGTGGCCTCTCCCGTTGCGGAGCACAGGCTCCGGACACACACAGGCTCCGCGGCCATGGCTCGCGGGCCCAGCCGCTCCGCGGCATGTGGGATCTTCCGGGATCGGGGCACGAACCCGTGTCCCCTGCATCGGCAGGCGGACTCTCAACCACTGCGCCACCAGGGAAGCCCTGTGGTTTATTTTTAATGTATGTTGATCTTTGATATTACATTTCTTGGTGGTGTGGGCAACAGTTATAGGAGAGCTGTGTGGTGATTTTTAGCACAGACCTTGTTTTTTCCTTTCCAAAGCACTTATTATTGTTGTTGCTATTAATATTTTAACTTGTAGGTTTTTTCAAACCAGTTTAATGTAACTTCTGAATATGGAATCCTATTCGATTTCTGTGTGTCCTGTGAATATTTTGCCTCTCCTTCCAGTCTTCTTTTCTGTAAGTCTCATTCATCATGGTCTCACTCAACCTGATATCAGCTTTGCAAAGACCACGCACCAGGAAAGGGATCCAGCATGGTAGCATAGGAAAAGCCAGACTTGGTGGACTTTACTTGTAGTTCAACATCAATGCTTTCTTATAGAATTTTGAGTTATTCTATGTCACAATTTCCTAAATCTATAAAATGGAGATAACAGTTCTCGAGGAGTAAACAACAGACTGTGAAAGCACTTTGAAGTGTATAAAGTGTGGTATATTCAGTACTATTTATTTTTAACTAGTCCATTTCCCATCTAATATCTGCAAAGTTGGTAATATAAACCAAAAACCATCTTGAAGCTGCTCTCTGGTGTGTGATGAGTGTGTGAGATTGGAATTAAAAGACCTCGGGTGAATCAGGGCAAATCATTTCATCTCAGCTTTGGTTTCTATCTTTAAGATGAGAATAATAGATAGATGCCAACTCGGATGGTGGATGGATTAAATACTATCAACAATATGAAAGTACTTTGTAAAGGGCAAAGCACTTCACAAACATTAGCTAATTCCTCATTTAAATTTGGGTGCATGACCCATCCTTCAAGTCACACATCTTTTTCCTCAGCACCAAGGCCCAGAAACTCAGTGCTACCTCCAGAATTCCCACACCCTCTCCCATTTTGCTGCTCCTTCACTAGGTCCTCCCATCTGGACACCTCCACCTTCTGACCTTCTTTCACCTTCTTTACTCCCACCACTCTCCCAGATTATACTGACATTTTCTTTCCCTGGGTTTTATTTTCTTCATTATGAAATTACACTTCTATTAATATAGATTAAGATTACGCTTACTTTTAATGCTGCTTGTGACTAGCATTTAAGATGACTAATCTGTTGATTATCCCAAAATAAATGTTACTAAATTGTGTTGTTCTTTCAGAGAGTATACTGTATTTTAGCAGTGACCAGAGTACCCGAACCCACGGTAATGACAAATATAAATATTTCAGATCTGTGTTAGATTCGAGGTACATGTTTAAGGAGGGATGTGCCTTTTGTTACTGTCCAAGGTACACCTTCTAGTCAGCTCCTCACTCTGCTAACTAGAATGCAGCTCCTAGATGGAAAGAAAAGAAAATACATTTTTTACCTTTTTTGGCCATGCCGCATGGCTTGTGGGATCTTAGTTCCCCTACCAGAGATCGAACCCAGGCCCTCAGTAGTGAAAGCGTGGACTCCTAACCACTGGACCACCAGGGAATTCCCTTTTTTCCCTTTTTTTGGATTCAGATGAAAAGTTATTTAATAATACCTTGATTATATTTTAAATATTTTTTTTTTTTTTTGCGGTACGCGGGCCTCTCACTGTTGTGGCCTCTCCCGTTGCGGAGCGCAGGCTCAGCGGCCATGGCTCACGGACCCAGCTGCTCCGCGGCATGTGGGATCTTCCCAGACCGGGGCACAAACCCGTGTCCCCTGTGTTGGCAGGCGGACTCTCAACCACTGCGCCACCAGGGAAGCCCTAAATAATTTTAATAACGTCATATAATATATATTTTAATTCTTTTGTTGAACTTTGATTCAAATATAAGATGATAAACTTTTAAAATATTATACAAATCTCCTGAAACACATGTGTAACATAACATACCTGTCCTTAAAAAAATCCCAGTCAGTTCTGTACCTATCTTAATAGTATTCTACAATGTTTTCTATCGCCCCCAAAAAAGTTTCCCAAAGTCCTCTCTTTTTTTAAAAAATAGCATCATTTTTAGGTTGATATTCTTTTTCACACAGAGTTCCTAAAGTCAGCTGACTTCCCCTAGTCATGTATACCTAATGTAGAGCAGTTGATTTTTGAAACTTTTCTGTGAACTCACAGGAAAAAATAAAAATGAGTGAAAAACCAAACCAAACAAACATCTCTGATTATTCCAGAGATATTTCTTTCTGGGAGTTCTTTATCTTTTGCGCTCTTGCGGGTGTTTTACTAAGTCATAGATTTTAACAACAAACAGATCTTCTATGACTACTTTGTGTAGCCAAAAAAAAAAGAAATTGCTTCTGGATAACTAATAACTTTTAAGTCATTCTTAATAAAAACAATACTCCTTCCCTTGGGCTATGAGACTGCTTGGGCTGAAAGAGATCGAGGCATTACTTAGCCCCAACTCCTGTATTTATTCCCAAATGGGGAACTGGGCCCCAAGGAGGTGACAATTTACTTGAGTTCACACAATGACTAGCTTTATTGGGGAGTTCTTAAGAAAGAGTAGGGATAGGCATATCTAGATAAGAGATATAAAACATCTGAGTTATATTGGTTTGTTAATGAGCTGTTAGCCATTTCATCTTTCAGATGTTATTTATCCATGATTCTGTCCTCTTGGCAAGGGGAATAATAGAAGCAGGATTCCTGCCCTGTTGCTGAGCTTGGAAGAGTTCTGTGTGTATGTGTGTGTGTGTGTGTGTATGTGTGTGTGTGTGTGTGTATAAGGAGGAGTAAAGGAAAATTAGCCTCTTTTTTTGAAATTTACTTCTTCTCTGGCCTGGTATGGTCATAGTTCTTAACCCCTGACCTTAGAAAAATACGATTTTAAAGTGTATGTTTTGGTGCAGGGTAGGGGGGCTCCCAGCATCCCTGAGGGGAGCCTTGACTTGGATACTTTCAGGGTAGGGCCAATCACTGCTGGTTCTGGTGTTGAACGGTTCTAATTGCTTGAAAATTTTTCATTATATTGAGTTGAAATATGTTCCCTATAATTTATACCCACAAATCCTAGTCCTTCTTTCTGGAAAAACCCAGACCCAATATATTCAATCGACTGCCTTCCTCCTCATGGAGGAGGCCTCTTCTTTCTGGAGTAACCACTCCCATACCCTTCAGCTTTTCTCCATAGGGCATTATTTTCAGACCTCTGATTGCTATTCTTAGGACTCAGTCTGGTTTTGAACTGTGTCTTTTAAAATGTGAGGTTGAGAACTGAGTATCTCTCCAGATGTGGTTGTCCATTATGGAACATATGGCAGAACCATAACATCTGCTAGCAACTACATTTCTATTAATAGAGACTAAATACATTTGCTTTCTTGGTAGTTGCCCTTATACTCTTGACACATATTAAGCTTGGGAGCAACTAACTCCCCTGTCTTCTGTGTGAAATGTTATCCTATCAGGTCTCCTCTTGTCTATGTTTGTGTAATTAAATATTTTGATCTGACATTTATCTATGTTAGATGTTATGTTATGGTTTCATTGTATCAAGAACATCTAAATTCTTGACCTTGTCCTTGATTTATTATAAATCATTTGTGTACTTTCCTTGTAGTAAAAGAATAGTCTTAAGCATTTTGAAGGGTGGGGAGCATTATTTTTTTTAGAAGTATCTAGCAAAAAATGCATTGTTACTTGACCTTATCCTAGGTCTCATTAAAAAAATAAAGGTGTGTATGTGTAGTGTAGGGTTTATACTACATGGTGGATGCTGTGGTGTACTACCTAGATCTCCCCTTCAGAACCAAGTCACTAATTCCCCTAGTAACTGGGAAAGTTGGAAGCTGAAGGCCCTGAGCTAAATCCCTCTCTGGGAATTGCCCTCAGGCCAAGGTATATCTCACACAAATCATATCACCTTCCCAGGGGCAGCCTACATACAATGACTGGTCAGGCAGGGGACTAAAGGCTCAGTCTCTTTGCTTTGAGGAAGGGCCATCCCAGCTCCAGAGATTCAGTGTGACAGCTGAATCCTTTGTTGCGACTGCACTGAAGTTCAACTCTTCTCTCTGTCCACAGCTACGCCCCCAAAGGTGTGGATCCAAGAATCTTCCTCAATGAACTTTCTGCACTCAAATTTCCTTCAGAATCTGTTTCCCAGGGAAACAGACCTAAGAGATTTGGTAACAGAAGTGCTCTGAGGAAGCTGCTCTAAAGTGGGATTTTGGACCTTGGTTAGTGCAGATGGCTGGCAATGGTGTGTAGAAAGAGAAGTAGCCTGAAGTAAGAATATTTATAAACTCATGGACTGTGGAAAATGGTTTATCTGGTTAGCTAGGGGACTGGAAGGAGAAAGATTAGAAGATAGGGGATAAGGAGGTCTGGAGAGGAGCATATAGATGGACACATGGGAGTGGGCATAGTGTGAAGATATTTATATCACACGTTAATCTCCACCAGAGAGCATACATAGTGGAAGGGGCACTAAACAACCAAGTAGACCAAATTGTTACCAACCTGGGTCCTTGGACTCTTTAATCAACAGAAATTGCCAGGAGGCCAGATGAGAAATTCAGGAAAGGTTTTATTGGGACTCATGCTTCAGCATGAGGGAGTGAGAACAAGAAACAGGTTCCCTTGCTTGCACCTCCTTGGTGGTGCTGTGTGCAGGGATCATGCGCAGAACCCTGCTTTTGCTCTTGGCACCTCAGAAGTGGCAGTTGGGTTTTGGCCTTTTTGTACCTTATTGCTCATAATTTGCCCCAACTTCACATGCATGCAGTTATTTTTAGTCTCTTATAGTTTCTTTGTATTCTGTTGCTCAAGGAGACGTTTGTCCAGGTGCAAGTGCTCCAGTAAAGGGTCCTAGGTCCCAGGCCTCAGCCAGTCTCAAAATGACTTAGCTGATGTTAGCCAGTCTCTGTCTTTGGTCATTTCAATGCTGACATAACAGGAATGTAAGTGGAATAGCCATGATGGCTGTGATGGAGGCTACACATGGGCCCAACAGCATGAGCTCTCTTTTACAATGTTCATTTAGTTACTGCAGCTGCTGAATGGCCAAATTCCAGCAATAGATACTGTCTTAGTTCAGGATGTTATAACAAAGTGCCATGGACTTGGTCACTTATAAACAACAGAAATTTATTTCTCACAGTTCTGGATGTTGGAGGTCTGAGATCAGGATGTCAGCATAGTCAAGTTCTGGTGAGGGCCCTCTCCCAGGTTGCAGACTGCCAGCTTCTCATTGTATCCTTACATGGCGGGGAGCAGAGGAGGGAAGCAAGTGCTCTTGTGAATCTTATATGGGCACGAATCCCATTCATGAGGGCTCCACTCTCATGACCTCATCTAATCCTAGTTACCTCTCAAAGGTACCTCATATCATCAAACCTTCTAATATCATCAAGTGGGTGGGGGTAGGGTTTCAACATATGAATACTGGGGGGACAAAAGCATTCAGTTTATAGCAGAGACCAATGCTGAGTCCCCTGTATGGCACCATCCCTCAAGAATACCTACCAGTAGTTGGTGACAGCTTAATTACATTGAACTCTTTTCACCCTGGAATCAGCATATGTTCTGGGTGTGGGTTTGCCTTACTTTCCTGCAGGATGTCAATTAACGCCACTATCCTGGAGCTAGAGAGTGTTTGGTCCACCAGCAGAGGATTTGCATGACACTGTATTAAACCAAGGTACCCTATCTACAGCAAAGGATGTGTGGAAGTGGATACATGATCATAGGATTCTCTAACCTTATTAAATACCACACCATCAAGAAGCTGCTTGCCTAGTAGAGTGATAGAATGACCCTGTGAAAGCACTATTGAGGTGCCAGCTTAGAGATGATAACCTTTAAAGATGGGGTGTAAGTGCAGTATGTCCCCTCAGTCAACCATCATTATATAGTTCCATGTGTCTAAGAGGCAGAATACATGGACCCAGGGACCAACGGTTGGAAGTAGGAACAGCCTCATTTACCACCTGTCTCAGTGGCCTACTCAGTGGGGAATTTGGGCTTCTTGTCCCCACAACTCTGGGATTTATGGGTTTAGAGGTCCTGTTTCCCAGAAGAGGAGCACTTCCATCAAAGAACAGTATTACATACTGTTAAGCTTTAAGCTATGCTGAAACTCCATCACTTCAGATTCCTCAGGCCAAGAGACCAGCAGTCACGAAAAGGAGTTGACCCCCTGGCAGGAGTAATTGACCCTGCTGCTACATTAGTAAGGTCTGGAAAAATCTGTTTGGCCCTTAGGTGATCCACTGGGGGAATTTTTAGTACTTGTTGCCCAATTTTAAAAGTCAATGGAAAAATATATCAGTCATGGCCTGAGAAAGGCATGATGACTAGGAACTCAGTCCCTTCAGGGATGAGGTCTGAGTCACCCCATAAATTAAACAACCTATACCAGAAGAGCTGCTAGTTGAGGGTAAGAAGAATCTAGAATGGGTAATAGAGGAGGGATACAATGACAGCCTCAAGACCAGCTGCAGTGAGTTTGTCCCACTAACCTCTTTCAGCATCCTCAGAAAAAAGAGACCAATCAGCATCTTGGAGGATTTTCCCCAGAGCATATCATATGAAGCCAGTGGATACAAGTGGCACAAGTACTGGGCTGTAGTGGATGTGGGGCACTGCTGAGATTCTTCTCTTCAAGACTGAGGCACTCAGTTGCTGGACTGTTGATGGCTGATAGTTCTCAGCTGAATCCCTGTCTGGACATTACTTTCAGCTGAAGGGAGCCACCTCAATATTATGCCTCTCCCTGGGAAATGGCCTGTGTTGAATGACTGGTCACTGTGGGGTTATAAAACTCAGTCCCTTGACTCAAGTGGTACAACTCAGAAGGACCATCGCAGCTCCAGAGAACCCTGTGGGATTAGCTGAGTCCTTTGTTACAACTGCAATATAGTTCAACTATGCCCATTCCTATTTACTTTACTCCTCTGTAATTGTTGATCCTGAGTGCATTTCTCAAGAACTCTCCTGCATAGCAACAGCCATCTCAGAGTCCATTTCCCAGGAAACACAAGTCATACCATGTCTTATTCGGGTAGATCAGCAAAGATCAGAGACTCTATATGAAGTACACACAACTGTACTGCAATATACAATCCTGATGTGTGGTCTTATTTAGTTGGGGGCTGCAGTAGGCACTTTACATGCCTTACTTTATTTAATCCTTTTAGCAACCCTGGGAGGTGGCTACATGTCATTCTCAAGTTACAGATGAGAAACTGAAGCACAGAGAAGTGAGGTATGTTGCTAATTTCATACAAGTAGTTAGCACTGAGGTTGGAATTGGAGGTTCATCATTCTGCCTTCTACTATACTATGCTGTTCTAAAGGCTTTTTTTTTTTTTTTTTGCAGTACGCTGGCCTCTCACTGTTGTGGTCTCTCCCATTGCGGAGCACAGGCTCCGGACGCACAGGCTCAGCAGCCATGGCTCACAGGCCTAGCCGCTCCGCGGCATGTGGGACCTTCCCGGACTGGGGCACGAACCCGTGTCCCCTGCATCGGCAGGCGGACTCTCAACCACTGTGCCACCAGGGAAGCCCTAAAGGCTTTTGGAACACAAGATGGTAGGTGTTTGCTGGAGGCTCCCAATACATCTGAACTGAGTATGTGAGACTGTGTGTAAGGGGCTCCCAAGCAGTACATGATCCATTCATAAGTTTACATGTAATTACCTACTGGTCATTGTGGTTTATCCTCTGATGGAGAGAGGGGAGTAATTTTACTTGTTAACTTCTTTGGGATGGATTAGCTGTTAAAGAATTTTAAGTGACATAGATTTGTGTGTCCTATTGACCATGAGAATGAGAAAGAAAATGGTAGCAAAGGGACAATAGTTTTTTCTGCTTTGACTCTAGTATTTCTTAATGCTATTGACCAGGTGGTAATTGGAAGCCAGGCTTGGTGTCCTTGCCTCTTGTTGCCATGGACAATAGTGAATGTTGAATAGAGGTTATGTCAGGGAGTGGAGAAAGTTACAGACCCTCATAAACCCAGGGAGAGTCTTAAGCTTGTATCTAAGTTTCTTTACTCAAAGCTAATTTTGGTTATATCATGTTGTAAATAAAGTTGGCATTAGAGTACTGCAGACAGCTGTTGAGAGATGGGCAAAAGTATGTAATTGCGGCTCTCATAAAGATTTCAGTCTTGTATTTTCAGTAAATAGATGATAATTAAATTGAAAAACTTTAACCTTCACTAATTACAGAATGTGCTTCAAACCCTGACCATGGCGGTAGTTATTGTGGTGAAGTCTCCCGGTTCTGTCTATAGTTTATTGCACTTGTGAAACTTCTCTTCATTTTGCCTGATTTTTACCAGTGATATTTCTCGTCTGTGGTTTGTATTATGTGGCCTGCAGGGGAAAAAAGCCACCTGCTTAACTATTTAAATAGTCGTAGGTCTATAGTTTCCTGAAATAACCCAGTCTAACTTTCTCAGGAAGGTGTGATATTCCCTTTTCTAGGAATTGCTTTTTGCTTCTGATTCTTGCCCTCAGTGACATCTATGCCAGTATCTTATGTCCATGCTAAGTGAGATAAAGTTAAAGCATAAAAGGTAGCAAAAGACGTCACCAAAAAATAGCCAGGCAAGGTGTCCACTTTGCTCCACTCCCTTTATCCTCTTTGCACTGACCTCACATGTTGGTAATGGCTATATATTGGGGTATATTTCTGACTTAAATTTTTTAAAGTCTAGTAATTGTCTTCTGGTACTTGTTATTCCTGTTGTCAATATTTCTTAGATATGATATTCTTCTAAAAATATTTTTTTTAAAAATCCCTAGTGAGTGATTTCAAAAGGCTGGGGTTTGATATGAGGGGTAGTACACTTTTTCTTGGTGTAAACCAGGAATACAGGTAATTTTTTTTTTCTTTTCCATCGCTATTTCTTGGAACTTTGAAAGCACATCAGTGAATCAAATCAGCTTCCCCAAACATCAGTGGATTGAGCATAGCTGAGAGTTATTGTTTCTAATTTTAATTTTTATTTAAAAAAACTTCAATGCTATGAAGGAAAAAAATTATTGAGAGGAGGAGCACAAGAGAGTCTTTTGAGCTGGAAATGCCATATATCATGACCCTGAGTGGTGGTTACATTCATTGAGCGGTATGCGTTAAGACTTGGGCTCTACATTGTATATACGTTACACCACAATAAAGCAAACTAATATTTTCTGGTTTTGAAGCATCTTTTATTTGAAAGCATTTAGAACATGAGATAAAGTAAGGGAAAGACATTTTTAAAGTGTAAAGTGTAAATTTTAGTTCCATCTATGGAACTAAAAGATATCATGATCTAGAAATATAACTAGCATATTTGGTATACAAAGTGGATTGCCCTCTACCCTCTAGCCCTGGATTTTTAAATTTTCTATTGACATATAGTTGATTTACAGTGTTGTGTTAGGTTCAGATGTATAGCAAAGTACATATAAATAGTGTGTG
Organism: Hyperoodon ampullatus; assembly: GCF_949752795.1. NCBI lineage: Eukaryota > Metazoa > Chordata > Mammalia > Artiodactyla > Ziphiidae > Hyperoodon > Hyperoodon ampullatus. Next base: position 98,452,124 of record NC_136917.1, on the reverse strand, counting down.
TATATATATATATATATATATATATATATATATAATGAATGTGTGTGTGTGTATGTGTGTGTGTATACACACACACTTCAGTCCCTTGGCCTGGTGCCAGAGAGGGAGTTCTCTTTTTGCCAGATGATTCTTACCTCTGTCCCTGCTGTGGGACTTAAAGGTTTAATTCTAGGGCAATTAACCTGCAGATCTTTCTCCAAGCCTGTGACCTTACTACAATGTAATGAAACAGCACCTATTGTCCCTGGGATGGTCATGGACAAAATTTCCAACCATTGGAGGGGAATTCATTAGAGTCAGGGGTTGTATTAAGGAGATCTATTATAGAGATAGAACACATCATAAGGGTGTAATGAGGATGAGAACAGGTTGGAACACTTACATTCCTGTCAACACTTGGCTAAGCGTTTGTGGCAGAAAACTGCTAGTGCTGGCAGATTAATGAAGAGAGAAGAAGGAAAACTGCTCTGTGAGTTCCAGACTAGGTTCATCATTAAAACAGGTTTGAATGTCACTTGGACACTGTGGAGTTGTAGTATACCATTTCAGTGTGAATCCCGAGAACAGGGAGAGCCTGAACAATAGGACCCGAGAGCCGGCAAATTCTTGCCTTTCCTCCTCTCATCTACCTCTTCTTCGGCAGCTAGCTCAAGTTTCATATCTCTCACCACTTCAGCCCATATTGGTCTCCCCATTTTTGTTTTGCTTACAATCTGTTTCTTTCACATGGCACTCTATAATTTTTGACCTTATTTCTTCAGTGGTTCATATGAATGGCATATTTCTTCAACTTTCTTGGAGGGAAAACATCACCTTCATTTTGTATCCACTTTAGGCAATAGCACATTCCTTATAGGTATTAGTTAATCAAAATATATCTGTGGAATGAACAAATAGTGTAATCAAGGCTTCTATAATATTAGGTCCTCAATCTTTTGTTTAAAGTTAATGCTGTGTAAAAATGAGTGCATAACGATATTATTTTGAATCTCAAGTAATCTCATTCTTAAGGTTACATTCTTTATTTACTTTTAATTTTCCTTTTGCAATTCAATCTGACAAGATAGGCCATTTGTATATGTATAGGAAATCCTTTGCTCAGTTTAGGCTTCCAGTAAATACAGGTTTTAAATAATGCAACATGGATATGGCTCATTATAGTCTCTAAATAATTACCAGGACCTTCAGTAAGGGAAATACTTTTCTGATGGATCATTAGATACCCATTTGTGGTAGACTTTTAAGCCATTAATAATCATAGAGATTGTCTTAATTGCTTTTGGAGTGAAGAATTCTTTTGTGATACGAAGAACTACGTTCCAATTCATCTGTCTTGCTACCCTGGATTTTCTTAAATTGGCTTGCTTTAAAATGGGCGTACTTGGGCTTAAAAAAGCTCCAGAGACCTTCCATCCATCTACAAATACAAACATAGCAATAATGACTCTCACCCCCCTTTTCCCCTGTCAGTTATGGGGACTATTTAAGCTTCTTTCTTTTTCATGCTCTAGAAGTAATGTGAGGTTTAGATTCGACTCCCTTTAATCTGAAATTCTGACTGAGCTCCAAACCACTTAGCAGCCTGCCATTTTTCAATGGGAGGGGAAAACAGCAATATAATTTACTGTCCACATTTTATAGTTTCCCCTTTAAAAAACCTGCTTACACAGTTCCTGTATTTGCAGAGACTAGAGAGTGAGATGGCTTTTAAACGCAGCCCTGGCTGGGCAAGGCTGGGAAACTCAAAGGAGCTGACAGGCCATCTAGCTGGTGCAAGGTTCTGAGAGATAAGGGGCTCTGGGAATAACGTTGTCAGGGAAAGTGTGAAGGAAGATGTAGGCATCACAACAGGTTTGATGAGCCAAAAGGGGAAGCACTGTACGAAAGGATAGAGGGTCATGGCTGGCCTCCGCCACTGAACTTAGGTGTAGCCTAGATAAGAATCGTGTCATTGTTTTAGTCAGGCAGCAGCATTTACTGGGCACTGACTCACTGCTGGAGACTTTCTTTACTGTTACCCTATCTGAACCCTGGTCTCTTAGAGATTCAGCCAAAAGAATCTCTGGCCTCACATACTGCTTTTATTACTGAACAGGCAGTGTCTGCCCTGGGCCTTGCCTAGGAAAACTGGAGAAGAGATGGGATTCACCCGCAGGATGGTGTCCCACCCACCAGGACTTTCCCCACTCTCCTTGTCCCTGTGCTCAATTGCCTCACATTCTTCAGCAGTTTTCATTTTCTCCTATTCACTTCATCTGTTCACTTCCAGCTCACCCATTCATGGAGCAGTTACTGAACACCTACCATGGAAGGACACACACTGGAGAAATACTGTATTCACCAGGGTTCTCAGGCAAACAGAATTAATAGGATATCCTATATATGATATAGCATTTATATATATAGATAGAGGTAGATTATTTATGTATGTATGTACATATGTATGTATGTATGTATCTATCTATCTATACAGTTAACCCTTGAACAACATGGGGGGTGGGTAGGAGCACAGACCCCTGTACAGTCGAAAATCCATGTATAACTTTACAGTTGGCTCTTTATATCCAAGGTCCCACATCTAACCAACTACAGATAGTGTAGTACTGTAGTATGGATCTATTGAGAAAACTCCACATATAAATGGACCCGCTCAGTTCAAACCTGTTCAAGGTCTCTCCCTCTCTCTCTCTCTCACACACACACACTCACAGATTGATCAGTCTGTCTTTCCATCTGTCTATCTATCTGGCCATAATCTATTTAGATTTATTTTAAGGAATTGGATTATGGAGAATGGCAGGTCCAAAATATGCAGGGTAGGCCGACAGATTGGAGACCCAGAGAAGAGTTGATGTTGCAGCTCAAGTCTGAGGCAGTCTGGAGGCTGCCTTCCCTCTTCATTGGGGGAGGTCAGTCTTTTTTCTATCAACATTTTCAACTTATTGGATGAGACCCATCTAAATGATGGAAAGTAATTTGCCTTTCTCAAAATTTACTGATTTAAATACTAATCTCATCTAAAAAATACTTTCACAGCAACATATAGATTAGTGTTTGACCAAAAATCTGTGTACCGTAGCCTAGCCAAGTTGACACAAAATTAACTGTTATGGGTACTATGTATATTATAAGGGAAAGTACTATAGGTCCTTGTCCTCAATAAATATTTGTTTAATTAGAGAGATGCTCATATAAATAAGTAAATAACTATAAATCAAGTCATGAGCCTTGTGATGAGTTCTTTATCAGCTATCAGCAAAGAGCTTTGGGAATCCAGAGGAAAGAATGATCAGTTCTGACTGGGGATAGTAAGAAAGGCTTTGTAAAAGGGGTGCAATTTGTGGTGGATATTGAAAGCTAGGTAGGCTTTTGCTAAATGAAAAAAGGTAGAAGTTGGGGGAGGGGAAACAGTCTAGGTCCAGTAAAAACAGAATTTGTTCATGAGTTCATGTATTTTCTAAAATTTTCAACCCTCTGAATGGGATTAGTGCTCTTTTAAAAGAGATCCATAGAGCTCTTTCAGCCTTTGGACCATGTGAGGATATAACGAGAAGCCTGCAACCCAGAAGAGGGCCCTCGCCCAACCATGCTGGCACCTTGATCTCAGAGTTCTAGCCACCAGAACTATGAGAAATAAATTTCTGTTGTTTATAAGCTGCCCAGTCTTTGGTATGTTTTTAAATAGCTGCCTGATAGACTAAGACAATGATTTAAACAAACGACTCCAAAGGAGTGGGGTTGGTGCTATAATGGAGGTATCTTTAAGGTACAGATGTTGGAGTGATGAGTTCCATAGGAGATGTGAGCAAAGGTATACATATTGCAAGGTGTGCTGAAGCACGGGGGCCTGGAGTCTAGGCAGCTGATGAAGCCAGAACCAAGACAGAGGCAATGGGAATAGGAAGGAGGGACTTAACATTAGATTAACACTCTGTAAGTCTAGGAGATAAAGCTTAGTAACTGATTTTGGGAAAATGGAGCAACTTAGGTATCAGGACTCTTAGTTGCATGCAAAGGAATACCCTCAGCTAACTGAAGCAGAAAAAGGATTATGGAAAGATATTTCCTAGGTCACAGATTTCCAAGAGATCCAAAGAGTCAGAATTGGGGGCCATGCAGCCAGGAACTATGCTCACACCACACCATGGGGTTCCTATAGTGAAGAGTCCACTGTTGGCACCACTGGGCACTGTGTATCACACCACAGGTAAACTCTGATGCTGGGCATGGGATACCAGAACCTCCACCACTGCTTGCTCCAAACTGCATACCTCTACCTTCAACCTCATGAATGTGCTACTGTACAGCTCTGGTTTCCTCACTGGGTCAAAAGCTTGTATCCCGGCTGCAAGGGAGGCAGGGAAAGGGACATTCTGCTTTTTCTACTTTTGGGGGTTTGAGGAATTTCTCAGATTTGGAATGAATGATCACAAGATGCTGGTGGCAACAAACATGGCTACTCCAGGTGGAGAAGGAGAGGAAGGACTCAAAACTGACTCCAGGGTTTCTCATTTAGCAAATGGGTGATTACAGATACTGTGACTAAGGTCAGGAAACTGGAAGGAGGAATAGATTTCTGGGGCTAAAAAATTTAGTTTGTTCTCAAATACATGGAATTTAAGATATCTGTAGCACATCAGTGTGATGACAGTTATACTATAGGCAGTTAGTAATTTGGATCCCAGGTTCAAGATCGTAGGTAGAGCTAGAGATGTATATTTGGGAACCAATATACAGATGTGGGAATGGATAAGGTTGATCGGGAGGTACATAACCCTGGTGAACGTTGCCTCTGAAGGGCAGATAGAAGAGAAGGAAGACCCACTCAAGGATTTTGAGAGGTAGAGTGAGAATCTAAAGACAGAAAATTCGAGGGGCATAGAACTCAAAGATGCAAAGGAAGGAGATGGTGATCAAGAGAGTGAAATGCTGCAGAGAAATGAGTAGAGTGAGGGCTAAGGGTCACTGGGTCTCACAGATAGGAATTCATTGGTGTTGTGTAGTTCTTTTGCCTCAGGCCAAGATCATGACCCATTTAAGGGTGGACAGTCACATACCCTATACCTCTCCTTAGCCCCTATCCAATATACAGCTTTCGTCCCTTTGTCCCCACCCAGTCCTCAACTGTGCTTCTCTTAACCCTCCCAGTGTCCCTTTTCAAGACCAGCTTACCATACATTTCCTAATAACAAACCCTCCCTCAAACTAGTATCCCATTTTAATCTCAGTCCCCAGCTGTGCCTTTCCCAGCCTCATTGTTCTATCAGCTCCCACTTTCTTCCCCTTTGCTGTCTCCATCCCCTCTCTGTTCTCCTTGGTGTTTCTTCAATTGCAGGGTCACTCATCTAGCACCCCATATCAGTCTCTAGGCCTGAACTGGTTCCCCAATTCCTTATTCCTGGATGTACTTCCCACCCACCAATCGAACTCCCATTTAACCCAGATTTACCAGTACTTCATGTACCAGAACGCTCACCTACACCCACCATTTTCCTGGCACTGGGGCTGGTCTCAGTCTTTGGAGTCTTTTTTTTTTTTTTTTTTTAATTATTATTATTTTTTATTAGTTTCTGCTTTATAACAAATTTAATCAGTTACACATATACATATGTTCCCATATCCCCTCCCTTTTGCGTCTCCCTCCCACCCTCCCTATCCCACCCCTCCAGTCGGTCACAAAGCACCGAGCTGATCTCCCTGTGCTCTGCGGCTGCTTCCCACTATCTATCTACCTTACGTTTGGTAGTGTATATATGTCCATGCCTCTCTTTCGCTTTGTCACAGCTTACCCTTCCCCCTCCCCATATCCTCAAGTCCATTCTCAAGTAGGTCTGTGTCTTTATTTCTGTCTTACCCCTATGTTCTTCATGACATTTTTTTTTCTTAAATTCCATATATATGTGTCAGCATACAGTATTTGTCTTTCTCTTTCTGACTTACTTCACTCTGTATGACAGACTCTAGGTCCATCCACCTCATTACAAATAGCTCAATTTCATTTCTTTTTATGGCTGAGTAATATTACATTGTATATATGTGCCACATCTTCTTTATCCATTCATCTGATGATGGACACTTAGGTTGTTTCCATCTCCGGGCTATTGTAAATAGGGCTGCTATGAACATTTTGGTACATGTCTCTTTTTGAATTATGGTTTTCTCAGGGTATATGCCCAGTAGTGGGATTGCTGGGTCATATGGTAGTTCTATTTGTAGTTTTTTAGGAACCTCCATACTGTTCTCCATAGTGGCTGTACCAATTCACATTCCCACCAGCAGTGCAAGAGGGTTCCCTTTTTTCCACACCCTCTCCAGCATTTATTGTTTCTAGATTTTTGGATGATGGCCATTCTGACTGGTGTGAGATGATATCTCATTGTAGTTTTGATTTGCATTTCTCTAATGAGTAAAGATGTTGAGCATCCTTTCATGTGTTTGTTGGCAGTCTGTATATCTTCTGTGGAGAAATGTCTATTTAGGTCTTCTGCCCATTTTTGGATTGGGTTGTTTGTTTTTTTGTTATTGAGCTGCGTGAGCTGCTTATAAATTTTGGAGATTAATCCTTTGTCAGTTGCTTCATTTGCAAATATTTTCTCCCATTCTGAGGGTTGTCTTTTGGTCTTGTTTATGGTTTCCTTTGCTGTGCAAAAGCTTTTAAGTTTCATTAGGTCCCATGTGTTTATTTTTGTCTTTATTTCCATTTCTCTAGGAGGTGGGTCCAAAAGGATCTTGCTGTGATTTATGTCATAGAGTGTTCTGCCTATGTTTTCCTCTAAGAGTTTGATAGTGTCTGACCTTACATTTAGGTCTTTAATCCATTTTGAGCTTATTTTTGTGTATGGTGTTAGGGAGTGATCTAATCTCATACTTTTACATGTCCCTGTCCAGTTTTCCCAGCACCACTTATTGAAGAGACTGTCCTTTCTCCACTGTACATTCCTGCCTCCTTTATCAAAGATAAGGTGACCATATGTCCGTGGCTTTATCTCTGGGCTTTCTATCCTGTTCCATTGATCTATCTTTCTGTTTTTGTGCCAGTACCATACTGTCTTGATTACTGTAGCTTTGTAGTATAGTCTGAAGTCAGGGAGCCTGATTCCTCCAGCTCCATTTTTCGTTCTCAAGATTGCTTTGGCTATTCGGGGTCTTTTGTGTTTCCATACAAATAGTGAAATTTTTTGTTCTAGTTCTGTGAAAAATGCCAGTGGTAGTTTGATAGGGATTGCATTGAATCTGTAGATTGCTTTGGGTAGTATAGTCATTTTCACAATGTTGATTCTTCCAATCCAAGAACATAGTACATCTCTCCATCTATTTGTATCATCTTTAATTTCTTTCATCAGTGTCTTATAATTTTCTGCATACAGGTCTTTTGTCTCCTTAGGTAGGTTTATTCCTAGATATTTTATTCTTTTTGTTGCAATGGTAAATTGGAGTGTTTCCTTAATTTCTCTTTCAGATTTTTCATCATTAGTATATAGGAATGCCAGAGATTTCTGTGCATTAATTTTGTATCCTGCAACTTTACCAAATTCATTGATTAGCTCTAGTAGTTTTCTGGTAGCATCTTTAGGATTCTCTATGTATATATAGTATCATGTCATCTGCAAACAGTGACAGCTTTACTTCTTCTTTTCCAATTTGGATTCCTTTTATTTCCTTTTCTTCTCTGATTGCTGTGGCTAAAACTTCCAAAACTATGTTGAATAAGAGTGGTGAGAGTGGGCAACCTTGTCTTGTTCCTGATCTCAGTGGAAATGGTTTCAGTTTTTCACCATTGAGGACGATACTGGCTGTGGGTTTGTCATATATGGCCTTTATTATGTTGAGGGAAGTTCCCTCTATGCCTACTTTCTGCAGGGTTTTTATCATAAATGGGTGTTGAATTTTGTCGAAAGCTTTCTCTGCATCTATTGAGATGATCATATGGTTTTTCTCCTTCAATTTGTTAATATGGTGTATCACATTGATTGATTTGCGTATATTGAAGAATCCTTGCATTCCTGGAATAAACCCCACTTGATCATGGTGTATGATCCTTTTAATGTGCTGTTGGATTCTGTTTGCTAGTATTTTGTTGAGGATTTTTGCATCTATGTTCATCAGTGATATTGGCCTGTAGTTTTCTTTCTTTGTGACATCCTTGTCTGGTTTTGGTATCAGGGTGATGGTGGCCTCGTAGAAGGAGTTTGGGAGTGTTCCTCCCTCTGCTATATTTTGGAAGAGTTTGAGAAGGATAGGTGTTAGCTCTTCTCTAAATGCTTGATAGAATTCGCCTGTGAAGCCATCTGGTCCTGGGCTTTTGTTTGTTGGAAGATTTTTTATCACAGTTTCAATTTCAGTGCTTGTGATTGGTCTGTTCATATTTTCTATTTCTTCCTGATTCATTCTTGGCAGGTTGTGCATTTCTAAGAATTTGTCCATTTCTTCCAGGTTGTCCATTTTATTGGCATAGAGTTGCTTATAGTAATCTCTCATGATCTTTTGTATTTCTGCAGTGTCAGTTGTTACTTATCCTTTTTCATTTCTAATTCTATTGATTTGAGTCTTCTTCCTTTTTTTCTTGATGAGTCTGGCTAATGGTTTATCAATTTTGTTTATCTTCTCAAAGAACCAGCTTTTAGTTTTATTGATCTTTGCTATCGTTTCCTTCATTTCTTTTTCATTTATTTCTGATCTGATTTTTATGATTTCTTTCCTTCTGCTAACTTTGGGATGTTTTTGTTCTTCTTTCTCTAATTGCTTTAGGTGCAAGGTTAGGTTGTTTATTCGAGATGTTTCCTGTTTCTTAAGGTGGGATTGTATTGCTATAAACTTCCCTCTTAGAACTGCTTTTGCTGCATCCCATAGGTTTTGGGTCGTCGTGTCTGCATTGTCATTTGTTTCTAGGTATTTTTTAATTTCCTCTTTGATTTCTTCAGTGATCACTTCGTTATTAAGTAGTGTATTGTTTAGCCTCCATGTGTTTGTATTTTTTACAGCTCTTTTCCTGTAATTGATATCTAGTCTCATAGCATTGTGGTCAGAAAAGATACTTGATACAATTTCAATTTTCTTAAATTTACCAAGGCTTGATTTGTGACCCAAGATATGATCTATCCTGGAGAATGTTCCATGAGCACTTGAGAAAAATGTGTATTCTGTTGTTTTTGGATGGAATGTCCTATAAATATCAATTAAGTCCATCTTGTTTAATGTATCATTTAAAGCTTGTGTTTCCTTATTTATTTTCATTTTGGATGATCTGTCCATTGGTGAAAGTGGGGTGTTAAAGTCCCCTACTATGATTGTGTTACTGTCGATTTCTCCTTTTATGGCTGTTAGTATTTGCCTTATGTATTGAGGTGCTCCTACGTTTGGTGCATAAATATTTACTATTGTTATATCTTCTTCTTGGATCGATCCCTTGATCATTATGTAGTGTCCTTCTTTGTCTCTTCTAGTAGTCTTTATTTTAAAGTCTATTTTGTCTGATATGAGAATTGCTACTCCAGCTTTCTTTTGATTTCCATTTGCATGGAATATCTTTTTCCATCCCCTTACTTTCAGTCTGTATGTGTCTCTAGGTCTGAAGTGGGTCTATTGTAGACAGCATATATATGGGTCTTGTTTTTGTATCCATTCAGCCACTCTGTGTCTTTTGGTGGGAGCATTTAGTCAATTTACATTTAAGGTAATTCTTGATATGTATGTTCCTCTTCCCATTTTCTTAATTGTTTTGGGTTCGTTATTGTAGGTCTTTTCCTTCTGTTGTGTTTCTTGCCTAGAGAAGTTCCTTTAGCATTTGTTGTAAAGCTGGTTTGGTGGTGCTGAACTCTCTCAGCTTTTGCTTGTCTGTAAACGTTTTAATTTCTCCATCAAATCTGAATGAGATCCTTGCTGGGTAGAGTAATCTTGGTTGCAGGTTTTTCTCCTTCATCACTTTAATTATGTCCTGCCACTCCCTTCTGGCTTGTAGAGTTTCTGCTGAGAGATCGATCAGCTGTTATCCTGATGGGGATTCCCTTGTGTGTTATTTGTTGTTTTTGCCTTGCTGCTTTTAATATGATTTCTTTGTGTTTAATTTTTGACAGTTTGATTAATATGTGTCTTGGCGTATTTCTCCTTGGATTTATTCTGTATGGGACTCTCTGTGCCTCCTGGACTTGATTAACTATTTCCTTTCCCATATTAGGGAAGTTTTCAACTATAATCTCTTCAAATATTTTCTCAGTCCCTTTCTTTTTCTCTTCTTCTTCTGGAACCCCTATAATTCGAATGTTGGTGCGTTTAATGTTGTCCCAGAGGTCTCTGAGACTGTCCTCTGTTCTTTTCATTCTTTTTTCTTTATTTTGCTCTGCAGCAGTTATTTCCACTATTTTATCTTCCACCTCACTTATCCGTTCTTCTGCCTCAGTTATTCTGCTATTGATCCCATCTAGAGTATTTTTTAATTCATTTACTGTGTTTTTAATCGATGCTTGATTCATCTTTAGTTCTTCTAGGTCCTTGTTAACTGTTTCTTGCATTTTGTCTATTCTATTTCCAAGATTATGGATCTGGGAAATAGAATCTTGGATCATCTTTACCATCATCATTCTGAATTCTTTTTCAGGTAGACTGCCTATTACCTCTTCATTTGTTAAGTCTGGTGGGTTTTTATCTTGCTCCTTCACCTGCTGTGTGTTTTTCTGTCTTCTCATTTTGCTTATGTTACTGTGTTTGGGGTCTCCTTTTTGCAGGCTGCAGGTTCGTAGTTCCCGTTGTTTTTGGTGTCTGTCCCCAGTGGCTAAGGTTGGTTTAGTGGGTTGTTTAGGCTTCCTGGTGGTGGGGACTAGTGCCTGTGTTCTGGTGGATGAGGCTGGATCTTGTCTTTCTGGTGGGCAGGTCCACGTCTGGTGGTGTGTTTTGGGGTGTCTGCGGACTTTTTATGATTTTAGGCCACCTCTCTGCTAATGGGTGGCGTTGTGTTCCTGTCTTGCTAGTTGTTTGGCATAGGGTGTCCAGCACTGTAGCTTGCTGGTCGTTGAGTGAAGCTGGGTGCTGGTGTTGAGATGGAGATCTCTGGAAGATTTTCGCCGTTTGATATTATGTGGAGCTGGGAGGTCTCTTGTGGACCAGTGTCCTGAAGTTGGCTCTCCCACCTCAGAGGCACAGCACTGACTCCTGGCTCCTCAATTTGGGATGATTTGTTGTCTATTCATGTATTCCACAGATGCAGAGTACATCAAGTTGACTGTGGAGCTTTAATCCGCTGCTTCTGAGGCTGCTGGGAGAGGTTTCCCTTTCTCTTCTTTGTTCTCACAGCTTCTGGGTCTCAGCTTTGGATTTGGCCCCGCCTCTGCGTGTAGGTCGCCGGAGGGCGTCTGTTCTTCGCTCAGACAGGACAGGGTTAAAGGAGCAGCCTCTTCGGGGACTCTGGCTCACTCAGGCTGGGCGGGAGGGAGGGGCACGGAGTGCGGGGCGAGCCTGCAGTGGCAGAGGTCGGCGTGACGTTGCACTAGCCCGAGGCGCGCCGTGCGTTCTCCCAGGGAAGCCGCCCCTGGATCCCGGGACCCCGGCAGTGGCGGGCTGAACAGGCTCCCGGAAGGGCGGTGTGGACAGTGACTTGCGCTCGCACACAGGCTTCTTGGCGGCGGCAGCAGCAGCCCCAGCGTCCCACGCCCGTCTCTGGGCTCCGCGCTTTCAGCCGCGACTCGCGCCCGTCTGTGGAGCCCCTTTAAGCAGCGCTCTTAATCCCCTCTCCTCGCGCACCAGGAAACCAAGAGGGAAGAAAAAGTCTCTTGCCTCTTCGGCAGCTCCAGAGTTTTCCCGGACTCCCTCCCGGCTAGCCGTGGCACATTAGCCCCCTTCAGGCTGAGTTCTCGCCGCCAGCCCCAGTCCTCTCCCTGCGCTCTGACCGAAGCCCGAGCCTCAGCTTCCAGCGCCGCCCGCCCCGGCGGGCGAGCAGACAAGCCTCTCGGGCTGGTGAGTGCCGCTCGGCACGGCTCCTCTGTGCGGGAATCTCTCCGCTTTGCCCTACCCAGGTATGTGGGGAGTTTCTTGCTTTTTGGGAGGTCTGGGGTCTTTTGCCAGCGTTCAGTATGTGTTCTCTAGGAGTTGTTCCACGTGTAGCTGTATTTCTGGTGTATCCATGGGGAGGAAGGTGATCTCCGCGTCTTACTCTTCCGCCATCTTATCCGGAAGCTCAGTCTTTGAAGTCTTTGCTGGCCAGCCTTTGCCCTACTTTTCTCTGCCTATCTCTCTCATTTCTAGTCCCTTCTCTCACTTTGGATGCTCTTTTTTCTCTCTGGACTACATACTTTCGTACTTTTGTACCTGCCCTTTTTACTGATCTGCTGATTTTAGAAAAAAGTATGTCTAAAGAAATTCCTTACCTTTCAGAGGCAAATGCTAAAGTATTTATTGATGCAATGGTATGATGACTGGGATTTGATTCAAAATATTTGGGACGCAGGTTGGTATAAATGTAGAAATGACTGGTTACGGCTTGATAATTGTTGAAGCTCATGAGTACATAGGGGCTCCTTATGTTATTCTCTATTTCTGTATATATTTAAGTTTTCCATAAAAAAGTATTAATGAAAAAAGTTTAAATGTATATAAGTAAATAAAATGAATTGATATAAAGAACACTATTAAGTAATACTAGTGTAGATATGGCAAAAATATGATATGCCAAAAATTATGAAGGTGATATTTGAATGCCTAAAGTGGAGAAAACACCAAGATAATAGAGAAGGAGCTTAGAATGAGTGGGGATATAGAGCGTTAGAGGAAAGAAGTCTCAGCAATTCCATCGTTTGGGCTTGACCCTCTTGGTGAAGGAGTCCATATGCTCTCCAGGGAACAAGAGTGTGGGGAGTAGGTAGGACTTGAGTGAAGAATTTTGAGACAGACTTTGTGGGGAAGGGAAAGGAAGCCAGCTAGAGATAAGCTGCAGCTGAGTTTGGAGAATGTGCATTTGCAAAAGGGCTGCTCACCAGTATCTTAGCAATGTAAACAGTCTTCTAAGTGCCTCTAGGGACCCTCACAGGTGCTTCAGGTTTTCTGCAAAACAAGAGAAGTCTTTTCTGTAAATCAGTGAAGATGTAAACTGCCTGTAAAACCTATTTGTCTAGAAAATCTGTTTTACATACTGGGTTTCAGGGAAGATATTTATTGAAAAAAGTTCCAGTGCTAAAGTGCTGGACTTAATAAGCATTATGCCTGGCATAGCTGTTTACTTTCTGGTGTGTTACACACTTGTTGCTACTTTTATTGTAGATGTTAGTAGGATACACTGTAGGATGATGGATATTGAGTCCATCTGAAAGGGAAGGGAATTTTTTTCTTACAATTTTTAATTCATTTTCTGGGGGGAAGTTTATCCTGCTTTATTTAATTTTATTTTTATTTTTTATTAATTTTTACTGGAGTATAGTTGCTTTACAGTGTTGTGTTAGCTTCTTGCTGTACAGCAAAGTAAATCAGTTATATGTATACATATGCCCACTCTTTTAAGGGAAGAGAGTTTTGAAAGTGGCTGTTGCTCTTTGGAGTGGCTCCTGGGGGTTTATTTGCCCTCTCTTTGGTTTTCAACCTATACACACATCCACACACACACATTCAGTTTTGCATATAATTTCAAGGGTTCAAAGACCAGAAATCCCAGTTAAAATCCCATATCCGATCCACTTGGCAGGAGACCGTAATGGGGAACATGTCCATTTGTGTTTAGCAAACAGAAGGCTCATTTTTGGCTCTTAGAAATGATGAGCAGTATTGGCACTGAGATTGTTTATTCTCCAGGCCTCTAATGTCAAAACTTGACCTTCTTACCTTAGAGGATTTAAGTCTGACTCAAAGTCTGTTATCGCTTTGATGTTGGCTAATATACAGAACACTTGTAATAGTATAACATGTCCACATAGCACAAGTTGTATTTTATTTTGTATTTTAAAAGTAACCTATGTGTGCACGGACATACACAGTGACTCAGTAGCTGTCTTGCCATATTTAAGAGAGAGAAGGGAGGGATCTAACATTTACTGAGGATTTAGGACACATTAGTAGCTCTGTGAATAACTTGTTTAGTCAACACATTATCGTTAGACAAATATTACTTTTCCTATTCGAACGATGCAAAACCTGAGGTTCAGAAAGTCTAATAAATTTGCCTAAAATGACCAGTTAATGAGTGGCTGAGCCAGCATTGAAACCCAAGTATCTTGTAAGTCTTTGCTTAATAGAGAACACTGGATATTTGTTGCTTTTTGGCTACTTGTGTTCATTTCTCTCTTTTCTGGAGAATGTCTCCCTGTTCCTACCCCCCTCCCCCCGCCCTATTCTGTGATGTGGCCTTAAAACTATTAATCAAGTTACCCTGCCTCAGGACCCAAGCTAGGATAATCACATTCTCTTTGCTTTGTTTGAATCTTGCATGGAGAGACTCAAAGATTGAAAAGTTTGTTGGAACTAATTCCTTCTAGTATTAACACCATGAATGAATTAACTGTTGACTCCTGCTACCTGCCCACCGTGATCTACCCTGTTGGTTCTCTAGATTTCTTTTTGATTCTGTGAGCTATTCAACATCCTTTAAGAAACTCATTTCTTTTGTAGGTTATATAGTTCTCTGAGCTGAATTGTGCTCCCTAAATTCGTATGTTGATGCCCTGACCTCCAATGTGATCGTGTTTGGAGATGGGGCCTTTGGGAGATAATTAGGTTTCGAGGAAGTCATAACGGTGAGACTCTCATGATGAGATTAGTGTCTTCATAAGAAGAGACACCTGAGAGCATGCTTCCTTTCTCTCTCTGCCATGTGAGGACACAGTGAGAAGGTGACTGTCTGCAGGCCAGGAAGAGAGCCCCCATCTGGGAACTGAATTGGCCAGCACTTTGATCTTGGATTTCCCAGACTCCAGACTGTGAGAAATAAATTCCTGTTGTTTAAGCCACCCAGTCAATGGTATTTTGTTGTGGCAGCCCAAGCAGACTAATATGGATATTTTCTATTGCTTGCTACCAAAGAATTGACTACTATACAAAATGGCTAGTGAGAAGACATATTTTAGCTTTTAGTACCTTGGTTCTGAGATGGAGGAGAAAGAAGGACAGAGGTCACACCAGAAAATTTAGTGACTTACTATCATTTCTAGGAGGAAAAGTTTCGTGAATAAGGAGGGAGCTGAAACTGTTTCATAGCGTGGGATTTGGGAATTATTTATGGATTATGCTTATTCTTACTCTCATTGTATCTTGTTTGCACATTCCTTAATTCTGACTTGCTCATGATTTAGCCCTATACAGTGATAAACCAATGCACATTTAGCAAATAAATTGGCCCAGGATAACTTTTCCTTCAGGCTGCAGAACTGGTGAAATGAAAGCTAATCCCTAAAAAGTGATCTGCCAGGAAGAAAAACTGCACTGAAATGGGCACCTAAATTTCTCCTTCCTACTTGTTTGCTTTGGTCTTAAAGAATGTAAGAAATTCTTCCGGCAGAAATTTCTTCACTGGCTCCCAGTCAACTCTTCCTAACATAGGTTCATCTTTTATTTTTAGAGCTTTGTTTGGATCTATATGTCTTTTAGCTCTGAGTAGTGCCTTCCATGAGATAATTCAATTCTGAGAAATCACACCAGGTGAAGATGAAATGTAAGATTTTCCCCACCTCTATTGTACTTTTTGTCTGCTTTTAAAGATGTATTCTTTCCCTCCAGGATTTCTTGGCACCATCTATATTTTTTCCTCTTAGTTACAGAACATTTTGGGTTTGATGGTATCCTAGCAATTGTGCAGTCCACCCTTCTTATCTTACAGAAGAGGAAATAGAGGTCTGAAGAAGTATCTGGCTTCTCAATAATTATACAGTTAGTGACTGAATAGGGACTTGAACACAATTTTTCAGATTTCCAGTTTTGCGTGCATTCTACTTCCACGAGAGGCCAACTAATTGACCAAGTCAAGAGAATAAAAGCAATTCCCATTCAACGCAAACTGAAGAAAAAATATGGAAAAGAAGAAGAAATAGAGTTTTCAAAGTATTGAGTTTCACCAGGCAAAAGGGGAAGATTTTGAGCCATGTGGAGGAAAGAGGCAGAGAGGTATTGCTTTTTGGATGGATTGCTTTTAAGCCCACTGCCAGATTGCTTTAGTCTCTGGGCAAGTGCCTGCATGTTTATTTCATGGGTTAAATGATCCCTTCAAGGTGAATGAAACACCGTCTCATTTCCACGTGAACAAAAATTTTAAAAAGAACTTTTTCCCTTTTGGGAGTTTGTCACATTAAATCTGCTTGTTTTGAGCATCTATGTTGAAAACAGGCTAAGGGGGACTGGAACTTCATCTTATTTCTCTAATTGGCTTCTTGCCTTAACTGTCTTGCAAGAAGTGATGATGTCTGGGCGCCCTTTTCCTTCCCCGGCTCAGCACTGAATGTCCACTGTCCGCTAGGTAGCTTGTCTCTTTTTGGGCAACCACACCCTAGGTCAGGATGGTTTGTTTTCAGTATAGGCCCAGCTGTTCAAGGATTACTTTTTCAGAGTTGGAAACCACCAATCTGAACCCTGAGGCAAAAGGCTGAGAATAAAAATGTAAAGAAAAATGTCAAAGAACTTTTTGTCAGATTGTCGCCTTTCTATTTGGAACTGATTCTTTCTTCAGTGTTATTCAGTATCCCTGCTCTAGACATATTGCTCTAAAGAACATATGATGAAAAGTCATAAATATTAAGTGAAAACACACATCCTTCCCCTTTCTTCTAGGCAACAAAAGCAAATATTAAAAAGGAGTAGAATGACTGAAATTTATAATCTTCCTTCTGAATAAAGAGGTATTTCATGATAACACGAGGGGCTTGGGTTCTGGGCCTGGACTCTCAAGTCCCTCATTGTGTAAATAAAAGACAATGATCAAAGCAAACATTTTGGTGAGGAAAACAACTTCGGAGCCATCCTTACCATAATGGGTTGCTGAAGTTGAGTAATTAATAGCTACAGAATTTAGAGCAGAGTTTTAGGAAGTCAGTCTCTGTAGTTGAAAGCATATGCCATGTCATGAGAATTTGCTGTACCATAAGAATATTCAATGAATTCTTTAAAACAAAGAAAAAGGAAAGAGATAAATATCAAGTTCAATAGTTGAAGCTTGTTGTATTTTGGAAAGTTGGCTATTTTTCCCTTTGTATTTAGATTAGCACTTACAAACCTTTGAATCATAAATCCCTGTGATTTTTAATAAAGGGCAACAACATTATAAACACACATTTAAAACCAATTCATAATCACATTTCCCCATTCAATGATACATATTTTGCATAATAGTCTCTATAGTTCTTTTCATAGGCCTATGCGTTTTATGATATTTATTACAACACTATTTTATATTATGCTTTTTTTAATGTAACATTCTGTTTCTCAACATTAAAATTTCTGATTTTTTATCATATTAACAATTGCTATTTTAAATGATTGCATAATATTTCATATTATCTATCTTTATTTGCTAACTTCTACTACTTAGATAGCTTATATTTTAGAAATATAGATGTGTATTATAGATAACATTGCATTGAGCATCTTCATGTTTGTAGGTATTTATTTTATTAGTATTGAATTCCTTTCTCCTAACTAAATTACCCTAAATGGTATAAAGGTTAAAGATTATGAACATCTTTATGGTTCTTGCTGTACAACAACACGACACTTTGCTTTCTGAAGTGTTTATGTAATATGACCATATGACATCATCTGCAGTGTTACGTATATTGAGTATTATCATTTCTTTGTTTTAATTTGCATTTCTTTGATTATTACTGGAATGAACATTTTCCTTTGTGGGTTTTGTTTTATTGTTTTTGCTAGTTGTATTTATTTGGATGTGCATTGTCTATGACAGTTCAACAACTTATTTTTTCCTGTTTAATAGGTTCTCTGAGGAATAGTACACTTTGATCTCTGGACACTTGATTGTCTATTCTAAAGTGACCTTCAACACAGAGGTAGAGAATGGACTTGAGGACATGGGGAGGGGGAAGGGTAAGCTGGGACGAAGTGAGAGAGTGACATGGACATATATACACTGCCAAATGTAAAATAGATAGCTAGTGGGAAGCAGCCACATAACACAGGGAGATCTAGGTGCTTTGTGACCACCTAGAGAGGTGGTATAGGGAGGGTGGGAGGGAGGCTCAAGAGGGAGGGCATATATGTATACATATAGCTGATTCACTTTGTTATACAGAAGACACTAACACAACATTGTAAAGCAATTACACTCCAATAAAGATGTTAAAAAAAATTTTTTTTTAAAATACAGTGATCTTCAGGCCAGAAACATAGAACAGTTTCTTCTTATGTGAGATTTGTCTGAAACCATTGCACTACATTTTAGCTGAAATAAGTATTTGTACCATGAGGAAACTATTCCACTTTCTCACTGTGTCCTCAGGGGGAGAGAGAGAGACCTTTCCGGTGGCTCTTATTATACAGGCATTAATCCCATCACATCGCTCCACCCTTATGACCTCATCTAAACCTAATTACCTCCCACAGGCTCCATTTCCAAATATTACCACATCGGAGGTTAGGACTTCAATACATGAATTTTGGGGGGACACAAGCATTCAGTCCATAACAAGAAGGGGAGAAGTCCCCTTCTCCCTCAGGGCACTCCAACCTCTACCCAAGCACATATCCTCTTCAGTAAGGGGGACTTGATGGGTGTTAAAAACAGAGGTGAAATTTCATGAACACTTGATTGAGCTTGTAAAAATCTAGTCAGTAGATATGGAACAAAATGAAATAAACAAACAAGAAAACAGTGTGGAAAGAAAGAAGTTGGAGCATTTTACATGAGGGCCAGTCCCTAAGCACGATTTGTGGGTATTGGTGGTGGCATGTGTTTTTTTTTTGTTTGTATTTTTTGCGGTACGCAGGCCTCTCACTGCTGTGGCCTCTCCCATTGCGGAGCACAGGCTCCGGACGCCTCTCCCATTGCGGAGCACAGGCTCCGGACGCGCAGGCTCAGCGGCCATGGCTCACGGGCCCAGCCGCTCTGCGGCATGTGGGATCTTCCCTGACCGAGGCACGAACCCGTGTCCCCTGCATCGGCAGGCGGACCCTCAACCACTGCGCCACCAGGGAAGCCCCTGCATGTGGTTTTTTAAGAGTCCATTTGGAAGGGTATTTTTATGTCTTGTAAATCATGCAGTCTGGAGTTTGAGTCTCTGTCATGAACGATAGGGATGGAACATCATAATGCAGGGACCTTAGCAGCACTAGGAATTACGTCGTTGGTGACTTCTCTCCTCCCCCTCCCCTTCTCTCCCTTCCCTTCCCTTCCCTTCCCTTCATTCCCTACCCACATCCCTTGCCCTAAGCTCCCACATACCTACTGGCATCAGGCTAGTTACACATCTGGTTATTTATTTTTCTTTTGTGAATCAGAAATGAATCAATATCCTGGCAAGGAGTTAAGAACGCTGGTCTTTTCAAAGAGCTGTTTTGTAGGTAAATACAAACACGATAATTTGAGTGTTTAAAAACTTAAGCTTGAATAGTTATTTTAGGATTTAAAAAATTCCATTATTGATAATTTAAAAAATGCAATTAGTTTGTAGAATCTGAATAAATCTTATTTGCACTTGGTAAAAATGCAAGCATTACAAAAGGTGTGTGGTGAAAAACAAATTTCCTTCCCATCCTACAATCCCAGTTCCTTTGTCTCTCTTTTTCTCAGAGGCAACCACTACTAATTTCTTGGTAGTGCCCTATGGTAACACTCCCTATATAATCAAACTTAAATATTATTTAGATAGTCCCCCTTAAAAAACACAAATAGAAAATACTATATATACCTTATTTTTATACTTATTTTTTACTTTTAACTTAACTATGTCTTGTTTCTTGGAAATTGGTCCATATCAGCAAATACAGCTTTATCCCATTCTTTTTACTGGCCATATGATGAAGATATGCTGTAATTTATTAAATTAACCCCCTACTAATAAGTATTTAGGTTATTTCTAGTCTTTTAAAAAACAAACCCTACTGCAATGAAAAGGCTTGTATATGTGTACTTGTGCATTTGTGCAAGTATATTTATAATGTATTTGCATGCTGAATAATAGCATGAAGAGAAATGTGGTATTGTAGTGGTTAAAAGCATGGATATTAGAGTTTTACTATCCACTACCTGCCTACCACTTACTAGCCTAGGGACAAGTTCCTTAACTTTCTGTACCTCAGTTTCCTCATCTGTAAAATTGGTATAAAAACTGGTATAAATAATAGTACATACTTTTGAGATATAAATATTAAGGGTGCTAATGTAAGTACAGCACTCTGACATAAGCATATAATATGTTCTCTATAAATTATCTTATTGTGATAATTTTCTAGAAGCCAGGACGTTATCTTTGAGAAGCATCAATACTATTATTGGAGAATAACTTTTTTTCCCCAACCCTGATAAAGAAGAACTCACTGCCAAGCTTGTTTTAAGTATTGACATAACTGATGCTTAATTTTGGCTCAAAGGAGATGGTTGGGAGGGTAAATTGAGAGTAAGAGTTCCTGCTGTAGGTGGGAGGTTGAATTTAGTCTCATTTGTTTTTGAACATTGGATTAAAAGTCATCATTTTGGGCCTCAATGTTCTTGTCAGTTATATGCAAGGATTAGATTAGATGATTCCTAAAGTAACTTCCAGCTCAAACAATTTTGTCTGTGCTTATTCCATTCTCAAAAAGAGATATGATTTATATGGCATAGGCAATTGTGAGAGATAAAATTAAATCCTGACTCATGTAACAGTGTCACTTTGCACATGTTGTTCCCTCTATGCGGAGTGACCTTCCCCCTTGTCTGACTGTTTAGCTGAGCCTTGACTCATCCACATAGACTTAGCTCTGGCTGTGCTTTCACGGTGAAGCCTTCCCTGGGTACCCCAGCTCAGTTAGGATCTCTCTCCCTTTGAACCATTTTGGCCCCTGTGTTATGTGGTGGGATAAGAGTTTTAAATTATTACCTGATAGCTTTTATTTGTCACCCCAGACTCAGCTTTGATATTTCATCTTTGATGCATCAAAGAGGATGAGATGACACAGTCTTTTCTTGGATTTTAACATTCAAAAGTCTGGCCCCTTCAGGGACTGAGAAGGTACATGAATATAGATAAACCAATCACCAGGAGAAGACATGCTGAGCAAATAAAGCTCCCATGCTCCAGAAGAAGAGAGAAAGCTCTCTGGACTGGAGGAAGCAAGGGGTTTATAGACACTGTGGGCCTCTGACAAAGGAGCAAGTCTCTCTGCCTGGTCCCCTTGGTCCTTTCCCTGAGCTCAGCACAGGAGTAAGGAGCGTGGCAGAAATCCCCCAGAGATGTGCAGAATCTGAGCCCAGAGGGAACCCATGTTTCCTTTCCTGGATAGAGCTCAGCAAGGTGGGAAGAACCCAGAGTGGACATGGCGGCACAGAGTACCCAGGTACACAGGACTGAGGGAGCTCGCAGAGGTTCCATAGAGTGTGGCATGGCATGGGAGCAGAGGGTGACATCCTGTGCTCTGAGAGGAGCATGGAGGTGGTGAAGGACTGAGGATGGCCCTGCTGCATTTCCTGGGACCCAGTGTGGTATGGGAAACACCAAATTGTCCCATGTACTGTAAAGGGGCAAGGGAGTTAAAGAGGGTTGGGCCCCAAGGTACTTTAGATGGAGAACATGGACAGAATCAGCAGTGTCCTACATGGACCAACTCCTGAAGACCAGTTGGAGGACAGCTCAGTAAATACCTGGACCTGATGTTCACACCCTCCCAACCCATCCCTGAGAAATGGCAGAATCCCAATTTGACTGAGATTCAGTTTCTGTAACCTGGAGAAACAGGAACTCCATGGTAGAAATTTTTTGTTAGAATTTTAAAATATTTAATAAATATTCCTAGGACTTCAAATTCTTCCCTATTGCAGCATAAATGTTCTATTCCTTATCTGCTTCTCTGGATCACAAGCTCTTTGAGGGAAGACACTAAGTCTTTATTTTCTATTTTCTATTTTCCTCTTCTTTGCAAGTGCTAACACAGAGAAGGCCTGTAGTAAGCTTTTTGAATGAGTAAATGGACATTTATTGGATGGCTGTTCTGTGCCACAACCTATCCTGGGTGCCTTCAGAGCCCTGTGACCTAGACGTTATTATCTCTGTTTTGCAGTTGAGAACACTAAGTGAGACACAGGAAGTGATGTAACCATCCCTGGGCAGTCAGAGGCAGATCTATCATTCACACTCTAGGCCCTCTGACACCAGACTGCCTTCCTAGGTAAAAATGATTCTTTTCTCTTATTGTCTGAAAAAAACTATGGAATTAGGATGAAAATTAGTTTTTCACTTATTGTAGTAAAATTTTACATATTTCTTGATTACTTTTAAAATCAAGAGCAGAGTGTTCTGTTCATCTGACTTTCTTATTGATTACAAATTAGAAAAAAGTAACTATCACAGTATGACCATGATACTACAAGCATAATAAATGTACAGATATAGCTTAATATTCTTGCTAACACTGCTTTATTTATAAAAGAAATATATGTTTTTTGTAGATGATATGTAAAATCTGAAAAGTATAAGAAGTTAGAATTTACTTATAATTTCACTTCCTACAGATACCCACTGTTAACCTTCAGTTATATTTCACCCTGATTTAAGAAAATTAGAAAATTTATACTGACACCTTGTTTATATGTCATTATATCAAGAGTGTTCTGCATAGCACAGGGTGTTTAATGTTCGTTGAACCTACTCTATTTAGACTGCAGTGATCAGTGGGACAAGTTATTGGAGTTAGGGCTTCACAGGTAAATTGAGATACTCAATATGCAAATTCTTGTCTTAGATACTCTTCTAAAAAACTTCTAAAATTTCATGAAAAGTGACTATATATAATCTAATAAGACTATCAGGACTACAATAAGGTTTAATTGCAATTTGAAATACCAAGAAGATGGTAAAAATCACCTACAGCATGGTTTATAAATGGTTTAACAATCTGCTGGAGAAAGGAGGGGCCTTGTCCTGGAGGGATTTGACCACCTGACCTCAGTGTACCATCCATGCCTGTGGGCAGATCTGTCACTTCATCTGTTTTCCTGAACCAAAGAGAGAGGTTAGAAAGTCAGTCATGGGGCACAAGAGTGATTGTGTAGCAACTCCCTACCACCCCAGAGGTGGTGAAATGCGTGGCTACAACAAGGAGGAAAGTTTAGTACTAGATTTACATTCCAAACTTTCTAGAAAATTAACATGTCTGTTTCAGGCCAATTAAAGGAGAAAGGTACCTTCCACCCACGGTATTAGAATTTTCTCAATGTGAATGGAAACTGCTGTAGAATTGTTTTGGCTTGTTTCCATGGAGTTTAAGAAAGAAGGAGGCCTGGAGGGCAGTCTAAATTGACTTGATGTTTTTAGGTTTTTGACATGTGGAGACTAATCTTATTTCCATGTCAATGTACCCTGTCAGCTGCTGCAGATTAAAATATGATTAGCCTTTCCCTTTAATTGGCCATGTAATAAACTCATCATCCCCAAACCATGGCTTGGTGGTTCAGAGCACAGACTCAGAGCCAGACTGCCTGCATTCAAATCCTAATTTTGATCTTTATGGGCTTTGAGACTTGGGGCAATCTACTAAAGATCTTTATGCCTCATTTTCCTATTTGTTCTTATCTCATGGGTGTTGTTGGTAAGGATTAAATGAGCTAAAACGTGTGAAGTGCTTTGAATAATGCCTGGTACAGAGTCAGAACTATAAATGTGTTAAATAAGAAGTCATATAATTAGACTCCCCATTTGTGATTGCTGGTGAACCAGCGGTAAAACAACTGGGAGTGCGCTAATGACATATGGCTGACTTGGAAATCTCATAATAATGAAACAGTGCCTATGTTTTTGTGGCAAAGTGGGTGGGTGTTTAAGCAGGACACTGGCAGGTTAGGGCTGAGTACTGCAGGGGTCTTCAAGCCCCCTGGGTTGCTTCACTGAACATGGTATACTGGGGCTGCCCTGGGGAGTGGATAGGAAAACTGGGTTACTTTAGGAACAGGATGCATATTTGAAAGGAGGATTTGGATTTCTCAGATTACTTACCTGGACTGTGGGTAGGTAAACTGAATCTGGGGATAGATTGGAGAGATCCAGGGTTATTCCTTCTTGCTAGATTTTTGGATAAATCAGATAGAATTTTAATCTTCAATTCACTGTTTCTGTCAGTTACCATTTGTTGGCTGGTATCACATAAGTCACTGCTGGCCGCTTGAATCAGAGACGTAATTTACTGGAAGCAGGGAAGCTCAAACAAGCAAGAGGAAAGTCAAGGCAAGAGGCTTAGAAGGGCCAGGAATTATGGCCAGTGGGAGTCTGGAAAGCAGGGACTGCTGCTCTTGTCCCTTTTTCATATTCCAGAGAGGGGAATCTGATAAGCTTTGCTTGTGCCAGGTACCCAACCCTTGGCTAGAGGGCAGGGCATGTAAATTGGCAATCATACTTGCCTGTATTTGGTGGAACAGTTCCTCCAAAGCAAAATCAGGATGCTGTTACCGGAAGAAGGAAGAAAGGAAGCAGAGTGGACAAAAACAGCCGATGTCTACCACACTACTCTGTATTGCTTCAAGAAACCAATGAGGAAGACAAAAGGCATAAAGGAAATAAGGAGACACTGAACACTTTGATTTTTAATCTTTCCCCCTATTCCAGCTGCCTTCTTCTCTGACCTTGAAGCTAGACTCCAAAGCCTGGACTTACACCAGAAGAAATCCTCAGATTCTGATGGAATTATCTCCTGACCCTACCATAGTCCAATTTAAAGGAAACAGCTTAAAGCACCGTATAGATTTTTATCAAAATGGTGATAGTTGTTTTTCCATTAGATACTTACTGGGTGTCTACTGTCTATCAAAAAAAAGGCAAATAGCCCTGTCTCCTGCCTTTCAGAAATTTATAGTCAGGGAAGCAAGGCAGACAAATAAATTACATGATTACAATGTAGTGTGGAGAATAGAATAATAGAGAAACAAAAAACATGCAGCTAAATCTGCCTAGGGGCTTCAGTGGAGGTGGTATATGAACTAAGTCTTGAACACAGAATGAGCATTTATAATTTTAAATTGAGGCATTTAATATAAAAACAAAATTGTGATCCCAAATTATAAACATTATTCACATGGCTGTCAGTGGCACCAATTTCATCTACTGGCAGGATAAATATTGTTCTTTTGGTCTTCTAAAGTTAAGAAGTGAGCTCATCAAAAGAAAATCAAAGACTGAGGAACAAATACGCTGTTGCATTCCTAAATTATAACAAGTTTTAAACAAAGCCACGTTCCTCATAACTGTAGTTTCATGAACTTAACTAGATGTAAGATGTGCCAGATCCCTCCAGGGCTTCTGGAACCCTTCAGAGCTGTCACTTATTGACTGGGCAGCTTGAAGGTCAGAGCCTGTCCTGGATCAGGCAGGGGTCTTGGGTCAGCTACTGACTTTTTATTACAGAAGCTACTTATGCATTTAACATTCATATCTTGGCTAGAACTCATCTATAGTATGCTTTTGGGTTAGTAATGTGTCTGGATTTCAACCTTATGTAGAAACTGAAATGAGAGTCAGGAATATAGTAATAAAAAAGAACTCAAAATTCCCACAGATAAGAAGAATCTCATCACAAAACAGGATGGTAAAGCCTCACGAACTAGCAGATTATTCTTTTTTTTTCTTTTATATTCTTTTCCATTACAGTTTATCACAGGACATCGAATACAGTTCTCTTTGCTATACAGTAGCACCTTGTTGTTTATCCATTCTCTATATGATAGGTCACATCTGCTGACCCCAACCCCCTCCCCCTTGGCAACCACAAGTCTGTTCTCTATGTCCGTGAGTCTGTTTCTGTTTCATAGGTTCATTTGTATTAGATTCCACATATAAGTGATATCATATGGTGTTTGTCTTTCTCTTTCTGACTTCACTTGGTGTGATAATTTCTAGTTCCATCCATGTTGCTGCAAATGGCATTATTTCATTCCTTTTTTGTGGCTGAGTAGTATTACACTGTACATATGTACCACATCTTCTTTATCCATTCATCTGTTGATGGACATTTAGGTTGTTTCCATGTCTTAGCTATTGTGAATAGTGCCAGCAGATTATTCTTACTTAGTAAAACTCTTTTCAGAATTTCTTATAATGGGAATATGTTTTCCTGTGCCAAATGAATATTCCCAAAGTGTTAGAAAATATGTTTTCTCTTAGATTGATATGCATGCTTTACCTTGTTGCATGGCATGTGCCTCTGTAAACTACCTCAGATCACTTTTTAGACCAAGGTGGGAAAACAGAGGAAATGAATGAATGAAGGAATAAATAAGCTCCAAAAAATAAAGTCTATTAAAAATTGCATTAATTATCTAATTTGAATTAATGAAAACTGTCCAGAGTCCTATAAAATGGTTCCTTTAGCCCCATTAGTTTGCCACAGATAAACTGGGAGTTAGAAGACCTGAGTTTTATCTTGGCTCTGCACCTACCTACCTGTATGAGTCTAGGTAAAATAGTAGGAGGACCCTGATGGATGAATTGACCTCTGAGGAAATTTCTACAAGAAATGGTTAGCCCTACCCTTTTGCAATCTCTTCAAGTCACTCATCAATTTACCCCAAGAGTTATCACTACTTAAATCAACCAAATTCGTATAATTTTGTGAGGTTTAGTGCAGACATATTTGATTGAGGTCTACTTTTCATTTTAGTAAACATTCCTACTATCTGTTTTGATTAAAACCTCTCTGAAACAGAATTTAATTTAAAGGACATGCAGGCAAAAATAGCACCTCTAAAGGCTGTTTGTTGGTGGACAGGGATAGATTCTAGGTGACCTGTGGATTTCCTGTTTGTAGGAACGTAGAACGACTTGCTAAGTAGTTACATGCTTAGCTTTCATATGACTACTACAATCGATAGTTTTCTCTAAGTGTTGGTGGGCGGAAATCCTTAAGCATAACATTTTGATAGATTCAATTTAGGTATTGAATTGCTTTATTATCAGAGGTTCACTTACATTTTCCCAGAGTCATCTCAAGGTATATAACATAGGAGAGCTAAGAGTGTATGTGCATTTAAAAAAACAAAACAAAACATATTCCACCTAAAACTTGGAAGACCAGTCTTCTTAGGTAAAATTTGAACTTCAACTTAATTATTTCCTTTTTTCAGGATTCTACATTTTCTTCATCTTTCTGTTTTTCTTAGATTCTTGTTCATTCTTGCTCATGGAAACTTTCTCTATACCAGAGGTACATAATAGAGAAAAGGCTCAGCAGAATGGAGGACAAGAGATAATCATAGAAACCCATGTTGAGCTAAATGATCCCTGGAATGCAATTTGAAGATGGATGTTCCAAATTATTTTTTTTCTGTCTAGTTGACAGAATAATAAGGGAATCAATCAATCAGTCAAGCTCAATCAATGAGAACGGAGTGAAGCTCATCTGAGTGGTGATGGATGATACTTGAAAGTGAATTAGTGACTGATTTGGAGAGATTTCAGAGGAGTAGAGCTCACAATGGCAAATCAGGTTAACTTGTGTGTATTGCTGACAGGATGTGGGCTGGGCAACAGCAAATTCTATCCAGCAGCCTCCAACTGCCTGTGAAGCTGACCTAGAGATTACTTCATATCCGATGGACTGAAACAGGTCCATCTGAAGTAGTTTTTTTCAGCCTTGAAATTTCTATAATAATATGTATCAAGCCTAGAAACCTACATTTAAGCATCTGAATACATCTGCACCGGGCAAACAACTCCCAACAATGCCTCCATGACAGTATGCTGTTAGTTGCTAATTGGGAAAAAGCACAAGTAATAATTAGAAGACATTCTATTGCTTGCTGAGGGGCTCCTTCCCTAGATGGTTAAAATATTCAGCTCTATTGGGCAACCACCTGGTTTAAAAATCTTTGGCAGGTGGTGTTAGCAGTGCATATTTACTTGTTCATGTAACATCTGTGCAAAAGCTCAAAAAATCAAGACAAGCTACAAATGGTCACTTATATGACTACTCTTGAGACCTCATCACCTCCTCTAGAGATAAAGTTCCTCCCATGTCAGTTTACCCTCAACACTCATCTAAGCCGCTGCCCTTCCTCTCTGTGCTCTCCAGGCCATGGTGCCAGCAGGATCTGTTCCCCAGGTGTCGACAATCAACACTTCAGCAAGGTGATTGCCAAGTAGCAGAGAAACATTTTGTAATGCATCCTGAAAGGACATCAAACCCAGACTTTTAGCAGATTCAAATAAGTAAAATTAAGACAAAGGCAAAGTGTGTGGCTCACATACTCTCAGCCTTTGAAGCCCAGGGTTCCTGCCCGGATCCTATAGTTTTGATTGGATTGCACCACTGGATGGAGATATTAGTGTTACAAATCCATTAGGGGTTTATTCACTCTAGAAAATTTTTATATTGGAAAATAAACTATAGGGTTTTTACTATATTTTCTACTATATCCATTTCCCCCACATTTCAGTAGTTAGGAAGCTGTTTAATACTCGCCAGTCTCTCTTTAGTCTTATGTTTCTGGTGTATTGTCCCTCCCCCGTGCTCTTTTCCCCCAAGAAACAGGGGCAAAGAGTAGATTTTGAATGCTTCTGCTTGTGGCAGACATCCTCTTTCTGGCTCACAGCTCACCCTGGCCTTTTTAGGCAGCAGGTTGGTGAGGTTACTGGGACACCCAGAGTTGATGTGTGTGGCTCTGACAGTACCCTGGTGGATTGAGCCGATTTGTCACAGCCAATAGCTTATTTTCAGGGATTTTCCTACTTTGCCAGCATCATCTAGGTGAGGACCAGATGCTTTTAGTTAACATCTTTTGCAGTTTAAGGGGCTCCAAAAATCTTCTTTTATTCCGGGAATCTAATGCCCAGGCCTGAACAAATAGGTTTCCCCTATTCACTTGGAAGGCAGTATGTGATTTTCAAAGGAGCAAATGAACATATGGGTGCTTTTCTTTTCAACACAGAATGGAACACTGTTTTGGAGACAGTGGGGGAGCAGACATGAGTATGTATTTTAAAGACTGTAAATTGGTGAACACTTTTTTGGAGGCAATTTGATTCTATCTACCAAGATTTAAAATGCAGATACTCTTGACTGAGGAATTTTGCCTCTTACCATGTATCCCCAAAGTATAGCAGCATATGTGTTCAAGGGCGAATATATATTTATACAGCATTGTTTACAGTAGCAAGAGATTGGAAGCAATCTAAATGTCCATTTAATAGGGAACTAGTTAAATTATCGCACATACATACAATAGATTCTTTTAACAATTGTTAAAAGAATGAGGCAGGTCTATATGTACTAATATGGAAAATTTCCAAGATATACCAGGTATCTAAGAAGGGATGGACAATGCTGCCATTAATGTAAAAAAAGAAAGGGGGAGCCGTATGTACACATGTGTATGTTTGTGTATGTATAACCTATCTCGATGTATTACCAGCAGTTGACTCTGATGAAGGAACTGGGGAGCTGAGAGAGAACTGAGAGGGAAACAGTATTACTTTTCACTGTATGCCTTTTTTTTCATAAGGTTTTTAATCAAAAGATCACAAATTCTTTTGTGGATGATTGAGTCTTATACTCCAACTGTGAAGCAAGGGAAGAATAAAAGAGGAATATATCATATAACCTGAAAAAATTCTCAAAAAGAAAATATAAAAAGGGAAATGCAATCTTTTTTTTTTTGCTGCTCTGAGACTCTTCCTTGTTATTTTTTTTTTACACACACACACTGTATTTTATTTTTACAAGAGATAAATAGACTGACACCAAGCACTGTAAATGGATGACCACAACAAAAACAACAATGATTGCAATTACCAAACACGAAACACACTCACACTATGTCATAATATTGACATTCAGTCCAGGAATCCTCCACTGTAACAGCTCCTTTACTTTGCAGTGAAAATTGATTTGTATAATTTTTGCCTCTGAGTCCTTGTGGGATTTTTTTTTTTATTCAAACAGAAAGTCACAAAAATTATAATCATCCTCATCAGTTCACTCAGTTGTATGCCTTTTTATAAAGCTTAAAATGTTTTCCTTGTGCATGTAATTCCTATTCAAATAAGTAGGTAATTAAACAAACCAACAATAAAGATGTTAATTTTTCATCTTTAGGATTTCTTCTCACTGCTCGCTTTCCACAGAAAGGATCCTCTTCCTGGTCATTGGTGTCAGTTAGACCTTTAGGTCTGGCCCCAGTGACTAGTTGTGTGATACTCAGCAAATGATTTAGTGTTGTCCAGAGCCTCACCACTGTTTTTCTCCTCTAAAAATGATTAAAAATACCTCAAGACTTGTGAGGCTTAAATAAGACAAGTTTCCTCGCATAATGCCTAGGATGTGATCCTTAATGGGGCCTTGAGAAAAGGAGGTAATGCTCGTGGGATAGGTATTTCTAGCACCTTACTGCAGCCAAAAATCTTTCCTTTGCCCTTGTTTGAAGGCAAGTCTTCTCCTCATAGGACACTGAAGGTTTTATGGCTTACTAGGTTAAAACTAACAAAAAAAGATGAGAAGATGCCATAAAGTAAAGAAGCAAAACCTCTTCTCCATTGGTGTTATGATTCAAAACAGGTCTCCCATGAGGGCCTCAGGCTGGCGTTAGAGCAGGTGCGGCTGTGGTCCCACTGAGCTTGAAGCATCCTCCCAGGGCCTCCGAAGCTTTACAGTTCTTTGTGGCTGTGGCCCTTAGGCTCCTCTTGGGTCCTCTTAGTTTGGCAGCCGCTCAGTCAGCCCAAGAGGACCAAACAGCCACTGAACTATTCAGTCTTTTTCCCCCATCTCCTGGGGTCTTAACTTTCAGGAAGAGGGTTTTTTTTCTCCCTTGTTCTATTTATTTTTAGTTTTCAAACATGTTTAAAATATTGTTTCTGTTTTGGTGGGAAGAAGAGGGTACTTTTTGAATAAACTCCTCTCTGGGGGAATTGCTGTGGCAATAGAGTGTGTGTGTGTGTGTGTGTGTGTGTGTGTGTGTGCATGTGTGTGTGTGTGTGTTTCTTTTCGGATATCAGCAAAGAATCTGAAGCAGCTGAAGTGTTTTGTGTTGGTCCCACTGTGGCCATGGTCTAGTTGCAGTATACCACATCCTGGGTAGTTTTACACACACCAACTTCAGATTCTGCTGAAGCCAGAGGCCATGGCCTTGAATCCACAGAAGAGGACCTAGTTCTTTTGAGCTCTGGTGAGATGCCCGATACCCATCCATTTATTCTAGCTTTTGGAATTTACTCTGGTTGAAGGTTCACAGGTGCATCTTCATGAGTATGGATATGTCTGTGAGTAGCAGAGACCACAGTACTTTGCACCTGTCTCCATTTCCACTCCACACATTGCATCAGGGTGTAGTGTAGGGCTGGGGTGGAGGATGCTGGCTCTGGAGGAAGACTGACCTAGGTTTGAAAGCCAGACTTGCTACTTTCTAGCTGGGTAGCCTTGGTGCCTTAGTTTGTTTTGGCTGTTCTAACAGAATAACATAAACTGGGTAGCTTATAAACAACAGAAATTTATTTCTTACAATTCTGAAGGCTGAGAAGTCCAAGATCAAGGCATCGGCAGATTCACTGTCCGGTGAGGGTCTACTTCCTCACAGATTGTTTCTTCTTGCGTATAACCTCATATGGCAGAGGAAGAAGTGAGAGATTTCTCTGTGATCTTTTTATAAGTGCATTAATCTGATTCTAACCACAGGCGCTGCCTCCTAATACCGTCATAATGGGGGTTAGATTTTCAACATATCAATTTGTGGGGGGACAGAAACATTCAGATCATAGCACTTGGGTAAGTTATGGACTCTCCCAAAGTCTTAGTTACTTCATCTGTGATACAGGGATAATAATGGTACCTGTCTCATGGGGCTGGTGTGCTCAGCACAGTGCCTGGCACACAGCGAGCCCTCAGTCAGGTACAGTGCTAACTCAGACCCTGGCTGTCTTTCCACTCGATGATGAGTTCTTGCAGGGCAGACACTGTGTCTTTCCCTTTATTACATTCTAAGTGCCCAGCACATTACCTAAGCACTTGATGAATAAATAAAGGAAAAATGAATGAATGGATGAGATCCCCAAAGCAGAATCACAATATGACTGATTTTGTGACACATTTACCATTCTTATTTAACTGGCCTCCTTGGAAGAACTTCTTTTAACTTCATTTCCTTCTTGACTACTCCTCTCTCCTTAGAAAACTCTCCTGCTTCTATGTATTGTTCTATAAATTATTTTCCACAGGTGCCTTATTATAGTTTGTTTTGTCTTTTTTGGTCTTAAAGAAACCCTCTCATTCTCAAGACAAAAAGAAAAGAAAAGGGAAGAAAAAAAGATAGCAGATTTATAGCAGATTTCGTTAGTATTTCTTTTTCCTTAAAATATACATTTGGCTAGAAAATAAGAGAAATATTTGCTTTTCAGGATTTTATGTATAAAATTCCCTTAGGTCTACTCTGTGGCATTCAATATGTATCCTTAGACTCTTTCCAAACCTGAGTTGGGCATCTTTTAAGTTTTCACGTAGCTTCCTGATGTAGCTTCATGATACCCAAATTCAAGATCGCCATTACTGAGTTGGTTCAAACTATGCATTATGACTTTCAAAAAGTGAAAACCAACCAGTTAACTGTTTTGTATTTGACCCAAAATTTTTTTATGACATAGTACCTGTAAATGGAAATAATTTGATATGAGCTTCCCCCCCAAATATTGTGATTATAAAGAGAAGGCACTGGAGTTTTTCTATTTCCTGGAGAGA
This sequence comes from Hyperoodon ampullatus, assembly GCF_949752795.1. NCBI lineage: Eukaryota > Metazoa > Chordata > Mammalia > Artiodactyla > Ziphiidae > Hyperoodon > Hyperoodon ampullatus. The sequence continues at coordinate 98,419,310 of NC_136917.1, read as the reverse complement.
AACCTCTTTACTTCTGCCTTTCAGACATGGCCAAACTGGGCTCTGATACCCTGTGGACAGCTTTATAATCATAGAAGGAAAGAGCTGGCAGAGAACACAGAGGTCACCCAGTCCAACCCCTTCATTTTACAGAGACACTGTGTGGCTTAACCAGAATCACAGAGCTAGTGACCGGGTGGTGCCTAGAAGCCAGATCTCTTAAATCATTGTTCAGTGATTTTTCTAATTCATGCAATGCCTTTTCTCCTACACTCAGGATTTAGAGGCTTTAGTGATTCACATTCTGATATTGTTATTCTTAAGTTAAATAATTTGAGGATTGATGGCAGAAGATTGATTTCATTGAGGAAATTCCACAGGCAGTGATGAGGGAGTGCCAAATTATTAAAATGAGAGAAAGCAAAAATGAGGGATCAAATAAAATGTGTTCGGGATCATATTTGATAGGAAGACCAGCATCTTGTGACGTAATTTATTACCTAGTTATGGAGATGAGTCTAGTGCACATGAAATGAGTGGCGAACAATATACAGATGTTTTGTGAAGTGACAGATTATATGGTACAGAGAAAATGTTTATTGAGTAGTGCAGGAGTGAAAGAAGGCTTCATGGAGGGTGTGAAACTAAATCCAGGCCCTGAAGAATGAGAAGGGTTAGGATATGCAGTTGGAGAAGCAGGGCATTTTATACAAGAGCGAACAGCATATGTGTAGTAGTGGAAGGCACTATGAAGCAGTGTGGGTGTGAGTCTTGAGCGTTCATGGGAGATTTGTGAGGAAGCCTGTCTGACTGGAAAATAAGGACAGGTTGGTAGGGTGGAGTCAGATTATAAAGGACTGAAAGTCAGGAGGGGTCAGACTTGTAGACCTCAGGAAGCTCACCTTGAATTTTGTGCTAAAGTGTGACTATGGAGACCTGTTTGAGATGGTCACTTGGGCAGTGTGGTTTGGAGACTCTGAATGGCTAGTTACCAGGCACTTGAGTATACAGGCAGGAGATGGTAAAGATGTCAGAGGCAAGTGGAGATGGAAAAGAAGAAGAAAATATGTAGACTTTCAAAGGAATAATTACTGGGGTAACTGGTTAGATTTGGTAGGTCGAGAGAAGAAATTGTTCCAAGTTGTATCCAAGGGTTTTAACCTGCGTCACCAAGCTCAGAAAAGTTTGTCTGTGTCCCTGAACTTCTTTTTCTTCCAAGACTAGAGTTTGAGCTGATTGCTCTAATAGAACCTATTCCTGTTGGCCAATCTTTCTCTTCCCACATCTCTTTTCTTCTTGTTTTGGTTACAGAACTGTTGTATTAAAGACGTGTCTCATTTCCCTTAAGGAAAAATCATCTTTGTAAAAAGGTTCTTGGTTCCTTGCACCTGCCTTCTGATTATTGTTGACTTTGCCACTTAGTTATCTCATGGTTAAATATAGAGAGAGATCCCTGGAACCCATTAATCTCTGCAGGTGAGAATGTATTTAATCTATGGGAGAAAACAACATTACTTACCTGGAATGTTTGTTCTCTGACTAATAATTTAGTCACATTGATCCACCCTCTATGCCCAACGAGTTCCCATTTGTATTGGAGGGCGGGCATTAGAAATGGTTTAATTCACATATATAACTAAGGAGTCAGTTGAGGGACCTTGGTTATACTCACTAGGAGACTGATGAAGTTAAAAAAATATATAGTGCACAGAGGCTTGCAGATCTTGTATAACAGAGTGACATTTTTTTTCTGGTCCAAGAGACATCTCATTCTATTCACTGCCATATCTCCTTCATCCTGAGAGAGACTGAAAAGAAGATACACTAGAAGAGGGCTGTGCTGCAGGTTTTCCTAATGCCAGCAAACGTTTATGTAGTATAAATATTTTTATTATTATTATTATTTAATCCTCACAGTAATCTTGTGATTACTTGTAAATATAATTATCATTTTCATTTTACAGATAATGATACTGAGAATGGCTGAGAGAGGTAAAATGAGATGGGTGTTAAACCGGCTCTGACTTGAAATCCTGAATTTTTCTCACTCTACTGTGAAGAGCATGGGCAAGAAGTCAGGCTCACAGAAGCTGCCAACTTGTTTAGATGTTTATTTTTCAATTATGTGACACTGGTTCTTTATGGATTGTTTGGACTCGTCTATTACAAGTAATTCAGAGAGTTGTATATTTCCTTCCACTGGCCATTAATTCCTGTGAACTAATTATGTTAGGAGTCATCCTTACAGCTCTCTAAATTACCCAGCAAACCCAAGTTCTTGTTTTGCTTTTTATAAGGTCCTGCTTGATTTGGGAAAAAAATGGGTGTTCCATTTCTTTCACCATATTTATCTGTGTGGAATGGTAACTTCTACCTGCTCTTGGGAGTTTGGCTCAAAGCCAAGGTGCTTGGGCACAGGAAGGGTGAATTGGCTAGTTTAGGCTTTATCTTGTGTCAGCCATTTTCACAGGGGCAACATTTTGAGAAAAATGTCACAACATGGCTGAAGGAAATGCTGGTTTGCAAACATACTTGCTGTGGTTTCTATGATTTTACTCATCTTTTACCCCATTAGGCTTTCTTGATAAGCTCGTCTTTTGGACATGTGTTACTCTAAAATAGAGTTACATAAAAGATGGCATGTTCTCTGCTTAAACATGTGGCAAATCATCAACATCACTCCTTTTAAATTCCAAGAAAATATTCTAGGCACCAAGGAAAAATTAGCTCGGATTTCTTCCTCATGTGATATAATCATTGCATTCCTTGACTGGAGGAGACCTTGAGAAGGCCAGCTTATACTTTCTACCTTGCCCCTATCTTCTTGACATGGATCCATTAAAAACATCCTCGAAAAAAAATCACATTGTATTAAACCCCTAAAGAGAGTCCAACTTCTTTTTATTATTAATTCTACTGTTTAGCATTTAGACTGTGTTTAAATAACAGAAAAATGCAGATGATGACAAAGCTGACCAACTTTGTAGCCATTTTCCTGTTTGTTTTGGCCCCTACACAGTGAGTTGAATTGATTATGTAAACATCAGCTATTCATATGGAAGAAGACTTAGAGTATGTGGCACTCAGGTCACAAAGAAAGACCTAACCTTAGTATCAATAAATTCATCTTTTACCTTACCTCAATTTCTGGGGTGTTATTCAAGTAGATCTCCTCTGAAGCTGCCCTAAATGGAGATGGGAGTACCTTCCTGCCAACTACTGTGTAAGAAACGTCCATATATACTGAAAGATAAGATAAAGAAACTTTGGATTCTTAGAGTAAATCATCAGAGACCTCTTTGCTGCTCAAGTCATCCTAGGGACCTAAAGTTGCTCATTAAATGAAATTGCTTATAAACAATTTAGCACAAAGCCCAACAGTTTTAAGGATTTGGCAAAAATTAGCTATTCTTCTTATTTAAAGAAACCAGAGCTTAAAATGAGCCCTCCACACAGAGGAGGACAAAGGAAGGTGATAGAACAAGTCGAAGATGTTGGGAGCAGAACCAAGCCATTGTCCTAATGAATCCCTCTGAACAACTGTCATAACTTTAGGGAAGAGGCATTCTCACTCACTACCCAAACACGCCTCTGCAATACTGTGGTGTTGCTTCCATTTCATTTAACCACGTAGTCAACTGTTCCCTATTTATCCAGTTGACCTTGTCATTCTCAAATCCTCTTGTTTGAAGACCCTGGCTTTAAGACCCTATTCCATTACCATCTGCAGCAGAAGTATCTGAAGCTAGATGGCCCCTATCACCTGAGTGAAGGGCTGTTCCTGCTTGGGTCCAGCAGATCCTTAAAGTACCTGATCAGATAACATTAGGTGAGAACCCCACACCAGTGCTCTGAGCAGGCCAGTACCATAGACCCCCATCAGAGTTGGCAAAAGGATGCCGCTCCTGGGGAATATATTCCCATCAGTGGACTCCTGTTGGCAGTGTTTTGCATGTGTTCATGCAGATGAGTCACACGGATCACCAAAATTATCCAGCACACTTAAGAAAACCACAATTTCCTGTGCCCTACCACCTGATATTCTGATCCTTTAAGTTTGAGATAGGACCCAGGGAAAAATTTTAGAAGCTCCTTAAATGATTCTAGGAGCCTTTGATCTAAGTAACTGAGCTTTTCCAAAGGAATGATTTATCCTGAACGAATGGGGAAGCTCTCTGAGCTTTAACAGTTACTCACCTATCTACAAATGTAATATTTTACAGGGCTTTGGAGGGCTCTGATTTAATTCCATTATTAACCCTTATTGAATTAGTTGTACCTCCTACAAAGTTCATGATAACACCAAGGTCTTTATTGGGATTTCAAGGTAGGACAGGCTCTTCTTAGGTCACCTTCAGTTTCTGAGACATGGGCTGGTGGACTGAGAAGCAGCAGTGCCTGGTCAGCCCATCTTCCCAGGCCCCCTACTGCAGGATCAGCCTCTTCTTTGCCCAGTCTTGCCCAGGTCTGGAAGTAGATTGATGGCCTTAGTCTATATTCTTCTGGGCCTGGCATGAGTTCTACCACATGCAGGTAGTATCTGGTGTGCCAGATGTGAGTGCTGTGCGACCTCTCTGTTGGAGCCTGTCCCTCCCCTAACATGCTGGCTTCTGCCTCAGTTTACCAGCCTAACTTTCCAGTTCTTTGCTGGGTCTGCAGCCTGCCTTGAGTGTGGGCCCACTGGCCCAGCCCTCTACCTTACTGCCTGGCTCTTGCCTCTTCTCTCCTGTGGCCAGCTCTCTGGATTCCCTACCGACTAATCCTACAGCACGTGGAGTGAAGTGTCCTGTGGAGCTAACAGTACATCTCTAGACTTAAGCTGTCTGCGTTGGAAGTTGGCTTGAGCACCTTCTAGCTGGGTGAGCTTGGGCAAGTGACCTAACCATTTAGTTTTTCCACCTTACTTTCTTCATCTTTCCTCCCTTGGTCTCCTTATCTGTAAAATGGAGAAATAATAGTATCTACCTCACAGAACTGTAAGAATTAAATAAGACAACACATTCTTAAAAAGTGCTTAAGTGTAAGCTGCTCTCATTATGTTATTATTGGCTTACTCGGAGTCATGAAACCATTGCCTGCTTGATTAAAAATTTTGTCTGCTATATGAAGTTGAGTTCACCACATCCTTTGGACATTGTCCATCGTGCTGCCCAGCACATGAGTTCCCAGCTGCTTATCCTCCACCATCCCCCAGTAATGTCAGCTGTGTTTCCTGGGACCCTGCAATTATCTTGCCCAACCAGCCTCATTTATAACAATTCATTCTCTTCAATTCTCTTGCTTTCTTCCTGACTGAATTGACCAAGTTCCTTCAGATTCATAGGTTTTAATTTCTAATTACTCAATCATCTTTCTGCCTCCACTTTAAACCTTTTCCAAATTCTCTACTCATTTAATTGCTTCATCCAAATGCAGTTTAAAAAGGTTACAAACTAGGCTGAGGGCAGTGGAAAGATTATCTTGGGGTTTCTACATGCTTTCCCTGATTCTCTATTCAGGAGCATGCTAATATGATGAACCTCAGAATACAGATGCTTATGTGCTGTCACTCATAACCAAGCATTTTCTGTGTTTTGTTGCATTATTCTACAAAAATAAGTAAGATCTTCTCAAGAAACTGCCCATCTGTTGTGGGAGGGTTAGTGGTAGGCTGCCTTCTTCTGTTCTTAAATTAAAAAAAAATTTTGCAGTGGTGAGGATAAGGAAATAATGATCAGACAAGAAAGAGTATTGCTATTTATTCAGGAACTGTTTAACTAGTGCCATTTTGTGCCAGGATTTGGTCTAGGTGCTTAGGAGTATATGGATGAATAAAATAAAGATCCATGTCATGGAAATTCTCTATCAAAAGTGGACACAAAATCAATAGTTGTTTTTTAATCAAAAGTATTTTTGCTAGGGCTTCCCTGGTGGTGCAGTGGTTGAGAGTCTGCCTGCAGATGCGGGGGACACGTGTTCGTGCCCTGGTCCGGGAGGATCCCACATGCTGTGGAGCGGCTAGGCCCGTGAGCCATGGCCGCTGAGCCTGTGCGTCCGGAGCCTGTGCTCCGCAACGGGAGAGACCACAACAGTGAGAGGCCCATGTACTGCCAAAAAAAAACCCCAAACTACAACAAAAGTATTTTTGCTAAAATTTGGAGGGTAGAAATATTTTAAGATGTGTTAAAGTTTAAACAGATCAGCAAGGATTGGGAATTATGAAATTTTATAACATGCTTGGCAAAATCCAGATGCTAGTGATATTTGAATTAGTAAACAATAAATATAATAAATAGTAAATGTAATTACCTTGATATTTTTTACCTTTTCAAAAACTAAACTGAATAATGAAAAGTATATAATTTTAGGGCTTCCCTGGTGGCACAGTGGTTGGGAGTCCGCCTGCCAATTCAGGGAACACGGGTTCATGCCCCGGTCCGGGAATATCCCACATGCCGCGGAGCGGCTGGGCCCCTAAGCCATGGCCGCTGAGCCTGCGTGTCCGGAGCCTGTGCTCCGCAACGGGAGAGGCCACAACAGTGAGAGGCCTGCGTATCGTAAAAAAAAAAAAGTATATAATTTTATTCTGGTGATCTGGAATCTTGTAGAAAATGTTGATGAGGCTACAAGGCTCTAAGGTAAATTGTATGTAGTAAAATTTACAAATACCGTTTGACAGTGATCAGCCATCATCTACGAGGGGCTGGCAATCTGTTGGATTTAAAAAAGTCAGATGTTCATTTATTATGATTTTCTGAGTAGTAGCTGAGGTGGCGTTCCTGTCTAAGAAGAGTTAACGGTGATGGCGGCAAGAGTAGTGGGAGTGCAGGTGTGAGTGGTTTAAAGATCATTTTCTTCTCACATCTATGTTGTTAGGTTGTCTGGTGGATGTAGGGGTTATTTCAGGACATTCAGGGGCAGCAAAACTGACAGAGGATACAGAAAAGAGAGAATAGTTCATTCCAGCCTTTAAAAATACAAATCACTTGGTGAAGAGTCATATCTTAATTCTTTTTAAACTAACATGCTAATATTATAGGAAAGAAAACCACATGAAACCATGCTTTGAAATGGTCCTGATATTTTAGTATATTTAAATTTATGTGTTAAAATATTAAATAGAAAAAACTAAAGCACAGCTATTAAAAGAAATAGAGTGGAAATTTAGAAATTCAGAGCAAATTCAACAAACGGTTATTGAAAATCCAGCCTGTATTCAGCATTTTGCCAAGACCCTGTGAATACAAAAATTGGCTAAGACACATCTCTAATTCTCAAAGAACTCACAGTATGGTAAAGAGTGAGGGTGACACACACACACCACCAAATAAATACTATTCAGTGTTGCAGATGTTCTATCAGGCTAGATTTCCTCAAATTGCAGTGTGGTGGAGAATGGGCTGGTTCTGGGTGTTATATTATCAGGTTTTCTCTCTCTTTTTATTTTTTTTCTTTAATCTTATGGCTTAATTGTATGTGTGGCTCTTTGTGCAAGTCATCTCAAATTCTTTTGAGAAGTAGGAAATATCCTCTAACAGTCAATCAATAAAGATAATCCTTTGATAAAGTAAAATTTGAATACACAAATCATGTTGGTTTTACTCTAGCTGAGGCACAATGAATCTGGCCAGAATTGGGAAGAGAGGGCAACTGTGAAGAAGGAGGATTCTCCAGGTGGAAAGGCTGGTGAAATTATAGTTCTGGGGGATTATAGGAGAGGGAAAATGGGGTCTGCCTAGGTAATTAGTAACGAGATGTTTAAAAAGTTTGATCCCATTTCTGATCCCAGGGAGCAGATTGATAAGGTAAGATTTCACTCAGTAGCTCCAAAGCACAATCAGATGAGTATAGCCTAAATGTTTCCAATTCTGAAAATCAAGACAGGGAGAAAACTTGGGCGTGAGAAATAACACTGCATTAAACAGATAGTGACAGGAGTCAAAAAGTCATGTGATGGAAGACACCAACTTATTTGTATGAGTTTGCATTTCTTTAAATCTTATTTTATGTAGTTTTAAGAATATTTTATATTGTTTACAATAAGCAATGCTAATGAGTAGCTTCCTATTTATATTGTTAGTTTATACAACTTCTTTTATACAAAAAGAAAAACTGACTCAATTGTGTGCTAAATATTCGGAGAAACTTACCTGGGGAAAGCCAGCTGGAATACATGACATAATCCAGACTCTATTGTGTCCCCTAGTGGCAACAACACAAATTGCAAGCATAGTGATCCTGCCCAGGAAGACTTAACCAGCCTTGAAAATCCAAACCTACTGAGTGACACTAAATGGCAAATTATGGCAGGGATTGATTAGCAACCACTTTAGATCAAGAATGGATCATACTATATTGTCATTACTTATTCCTATATTTCCCACTGTGTGATAAATTTTGTGAGAGCAGGAACTGTATTTGACTTATTTAAAGTTACATCTCTAGGGTCTATCAGTATATTGATGCATAGTTGGTATTTGAGAAAAGTTGTTAAATAAATGAGACACTGGGGTGAGGAGTAAGGAGAGAAGCAGAAAAAGGGGAAGTAGGAGGACCTCAAAATTGAACTGTATTTATTTCCCAAATTTGCCTAGAATCCTCTTTGGCTTTTCCCATGAGCCCAGATGTTTAACTCCATCTAGAAGGGCTTATTAAGTACTAAAAAGAGTCTTAATTTTAGTTTTCAAAGTATTGATTTGTCTCTCTATTGACAGCATGTTTCATAACAACGTTAGTAATTTGATTGGTAGTTTCTTTGTAGTCTTAGAACTAAGAATTCAGGGCAAAGATGTGAGATTTCAGACCAAAATATATTTTCCATCACCTAAAATACACCAAATAGAGTAAGACTATTGTCTCCAGAGAATTCTCAGCATGCAGGCCTGTCCATTTTATAGAGAGCAGGTAATGAAGTGCCTTTATGAAAGTGCCTATTTAACTCATCTGAATTAAGTGGGAACAACAACCAGAAGAGTTTTAACCACAGAGATAAAGTAACCATCTGAGTTGCAAAGCCAAGAATGAGTCCAAGTTAATGAACACATATTAGGAAAGGCTTAGGAGAGCCCATTAGAAGAGGCACTGCAAAAATACAAAATAGGGTTTTAAAAAAGGATCTTCTCCATATGGATTAAGGATTAGTGCTTTGAAAATATGATAGCACATAGAAAAATAGCATTAGGAACTGAAAAAGCTATTTTCTAATGCAGCCATTCTCACCCAGAGCGCAAAAGACGCCTTTCAGCTGGAGTGGCTTTTGCCATTGCCTAGTTCCAGGGAGCTGCAGCACTGGCAGGCAGCTTCGCATGGCTCCTTCCCTGCAGGAGTGCCAACAAGGAGAGGCTTCCAGACCCTGTTTGCACAGGAGACCAGAAAGCTCAGGTTCCTTAAGGTCTAAATAGGGAGATTCATTCTAAGATTCCTCCTTAGTCAATCCTTGATGACTCCAGAGATGGTAGCCCTGTTGGTTTCATTATGTTATTTAAAGGAGCATATTAAAAATGTTAATAGGACCCCATGACTAACTATATGTGTTGTAACACAGGATAAGGTCGGTTTTACACACCTTTTGTCTATTTTATATACTACTAACCAGACTCCTTAGGTCCTCCTAGAATTTCAGTGAACAATTCCAGCCATCGAAGAAACATTTTTTATAAAAGTACTAGTTTTCAGTGACTGGCATGTAAAAATAAAAACAGTTTGACCATCACCTCTCGGCAAAGGTACAACATTTTTAGACGGTAAATAAACAGAAGGTGGTTTTAAGGTGCAGTAAACCTGAGCAAGGAAAGGTAGTCTGGAGATGAATGTAAGAGCAGGAGAGAGGGTAGAAAGGGAGAAGAAATCTGGGTGGTAATTCTACAATCCTGTGACTCCACTGTGGTCTGTGTTCCAGTGACGTCTGCAACAACTGGCAAAATCTCAGGGCCCCTTGTCCCCTCAACTGACTGAACTGTTAAAAGGATTCCCAGGTGATATGTATGCCCACTGAAGTTTGAGAGCTTGGCTCCAGCCGTCCTGAGAGGCTGGGTTCTGAGTAGTAAATCTACAGTTGCTAGGGCTTCTCAAACTTTGGTATGCATGAGAAACACCTGGGGAAATTGTCAAAAAGGCAAGTTCAGGGCCCAGATCAAACAGGTTGTGATTCCATAGGTTTGTGTGGTGCTTAGCAAAGCTGTATTTCTAACACATTTCCCAGGGGTTTTGGCACAGATGGTCATTGGAGCACTCTTTAAGAAATCTCTGCCACTGATATCAAGATCTGGCAAAGGAAGACTATGCTTACTAAATCTATTGAAGCAGTAGGCCCTTGAAAACTTCCTGTCTGGAAATAGTAATGGAATTCCTTGTCTGAGACATGATAACTGGTTGTAGGACCCCAAGAGCTCAGCTTCCTAGCTTTATCTATGTTCTTTATCTGTGTCACACTGAGCTCTTTGCTCTTTGCTTCTAAAACTCTGTGTGCTTCAACACCTTAGTCTTTGCTGTGCTCTTTGCACAGGTTTCAGAGTCTGAAAGGCTGTGTTTGGATTTTAGCTTAAGGCATGTGCTAATTTGTTGACCTTGGGCAAGTGATCACAGTCTCTGACACTCGGGTTCCTCATGTGTAAAATGGGTACTGTAGTACCTGTATTATGGAGTTATTCAACAATTACAAGAGAAATGGCCTGTGTAAAATTTACAGCACAGTGCGTAGCATTTAGCAGACCTCAGTGCTTGATCACAACTACTGTTTGTGTTACTTTTTTTTTTTTTTTGAGTCTGGAGAGCTCCCTTTTTTCTTCCAAAATTTGCTTGTTGTAGCATTCCTTCAAGAGCTCCCTTTACTTCCACCATGAATTACTCACAAATCCACATCCTCATAGTACTTAAACATTTCTCTCTGTGTTCCTTTTTGTCATGTGTTATTAGTTTGTTCTCTGTCTTTTCACTGAACTGTGAGCTCAACAAGACAAGCAGACAACAACGAAAACAAACTCTCTTACCCCTCTGTAGTTTTAGCTCCTTGCACATAGTAATATTTAAGGCAAGGTGTTTGTTTATGTGCTACACACTGTTCTAAGCACTTTTAATGGATTAATTCGTTTAATCCTCAGATCAAGCCTGTGATGTAGATGCTGCTATTGTCTCCATTTTGTGAATGAGAAACTGAAACACAGGGGGCTTAAGTAACTTGTTCAAGGTCACACTGCTAAGTGGTAGACCTGTAATTTGAACCTGGGCCGTCTGGTTCCAGAATTCAAAATTTAGCAGATCCTAAACGAATGCTTGTTGAACTGCATTACACTGTGAATACATCAACTTTAGGTGAGGTCTTTCCTCTTCAGAAAATGGTGTTCTGAAGATGAAAAAGGAGCAGGTCAAATCATTGCTCAGTTTTCTAATGTATCTTATTAACTTGAAACAATATCAAAACAAATCATAGATATAAAATGGTTACTGGGTTCCTTCTGAAAGGAAACTTCAAATCTGTTATGAATGTGATGGTAGGTATTCAGATTATTTCAAAGAGCAAGATTTTGTCTAGCAGCAGGAATAAATAAAGACTTCCTGACATTGAGGTTTCTTTTTTTAGCTTTATTGAAATATAACTTACATATAATAAACTTGCTCATTTAAGTGTACAGTTTGATGAATTTTGGCAATTATATGTAGCTGCAAAACCTCCACACAATCAAGATATAGAAAAATTCTGTCACCCTAGAAAGGACCCTTGTGCCCCTTTTGTAGTTGATCCTTTCCTCTGACTCCTGGGTCCAGACAACCATTGATCTGCTTTCTGCCACTGTAGTTTTACCTCTTCCAGAATGTCATATAAATGGGATCAAACAATATGGTAGTCTGTTGTATCTGGATAGTTTTGCTTAGCCTAAAGCTTTTGAGATTTATCTGTGTTTTTATTTTTATCAGTAGTTTTTCTTTCTTATGGATATGTAGTGTTTCGTATTATAGGTATACCATGATTTATTTATCCATGCACTAGTTGATGAACATTTGTGTTGTTTCCAGTTTTTGGTTATGATGAATAATGCTGCTGTGAACATTCATGTGTGGAAATATGCTTTCACTTCTCTTGGGTAAACACGTAGGAGTGGGTGTACTGGGTCATATGATAAATCTATGTTTAACTTTATAAGATACTGCCATACTGTTTTCCAAGTGGCTATACTCTTTTGTATCCCCCCAGCAATGTACTACAGTTCTGGCTGATTCCGTCTTTGACAATATTTGATATTGTCAGTCTTATTAACTTTAGCTATTCTAGTGGCTGTTCAGTGGTAGCTCATTGTGGTCTTAATTTGCATTTTCTTGATGACTAATGATGTTGAACATGTTTTCTTGGCCTATTTGCCACTTGAGTATCTTCTTCTGTAATTGTCTGTTCAAATCTTTTGTTCATTTAAAAAATTGGATTATCTTTTTCTTATTGATTTATATTTATGTTTTCTAAAGAAAATATACTCTTAATCTAACCTTTTGTCAAATGCCTGGTTTGCAAATATCTCCTCACAATCTGTGGCTTGCATTTTCGCTTTCCTAATTTTGTCTTTTGAAGAGGAAACATTTAAAATTTTGATTAATTTCATTTTACCCATTTTTTTCTATTTTGCACTTTTTGTGTCTTGTTTAAAAAATCTTTTCCTGGGTTTCCCTGGTGGCGCAGTGGTTGAGAGTCCACCTGCCGATGCAGGGGACACGGGTTTGGGCCCCAGTCTGGGAAGATCCCACATGCCATGGAATGGCTGGGCCTGTGAGCCATGGCCACTGAGCCTGCGCATCCGGAGCCTGTGCTCAGCAATGGGAGAGGCCACAGCAGTGAGAGACCCGCATACCGCAAAAAAAAAAAAAAAAAAAAAAAAAAAAATTCCTAACTCAGTGACACAAGGATTTTCTTCTAGAAGTTGAATAGTTTTTTACATTTAGGTCTACCATCATTTCAAGTTAATTTTGAGTCTGACGTAGAGATTGAAATCCTTTCAATAGAAATGCTTTCACTAGAGTCTTCTCTTCTTGCTGATATGCCACATAGCTCATTCTGTAACCATGTCAGGTTAAGATGGCCAGGTAGAAACTCATATAAGAGAATGTGTGGGTGTGAGACTCGGGGAAACCTTTTAAGGTTTCTCACAGTAGATATGGTGTTCAAGTAATTTTTTGAAATCTTTAAACTTTGGGTGGATAGATATGTTTGAATCAAAGTTAACTAGCTAGAATAAGGTTGACTGTACTTATGACTCCAAGTTTTGTTGAATTTTCTAAATATTAGGCCAAGTGATATTGTTTTGCTTGGTTTTTCCTTTTTTGCCCATTTCCAGGAAGCACAAAGTTCTTATTTGAAGAGAACACTTTTCTTCTTGCTGCAAACCTGTTTGAAACAGGGAAGGACCAGTCTCAGGAAAACTTTTCAGTCTGATGTCTTTTTTCCTAGCCTGCCTTTTGCCCATAACCACTCCCATACACTCTGTTCCTAAGACAGTCTGAAGTTTCAAAATGCCAACAAAAAATTCTCTGTGTTTAGGTTGTTTTGGATTGTTAATTATTGGTGGCAATGGATGAGTGTTCAGTACCTTGGAACTTTTGCAAAAGAAAATAAGGATACATTTTCTGTAGTTGGAAAAGTATTTGATGAACAGCTGACCTTTCAAATGTTTACATGAGTTGAATCTCTGAACTGGTAATGTTAGGAAGGTCCAAGTTCTAATTCAGACTCAGACACTGAATCCCTTTGTAGAGAAAGTTTTTAAATATCTTCAGTTTTCTCATTTGTTTTTTTAAAAAAAGGCTGACTTCGCTCACCCATTAATTGGTTAATGTTTGTGAATATTTTGAGAGGATGAAAAATGCTTTCTCAGAGCAGTGACCTATTGTTCCCTCTCATGATTGTGCTTTGTCATCCACCTGAAGTAAGTGGATAAGTCATGTACCAAGTTTGCATTGTAGAAAGGAAACGATTCTACAGATCCTTAACCATGGGATGAAAAAATATGTTTCTTTCACGTGGAGTTGGTGAATAAAGCTTCCACTGTTCTGAGGGAAAAATGCCAAAGGAAGCCTGCTTGTGTGGATTAGTTCACTTATGAATACTTTAAAAAATATTTACATAAATCTCTACTGACTAACCAGTTCTCTGAGCACATTCCATAAAAATTTCTTTTCAAGCAATTTCTTTTAGAAATTCATACATATATATTCTTTGTCCCTTGTGTCTTGCACGAGGGCTGGTGTTCATGGTGCTCAATGGACTTAAAGAAACCAATCCATGCAGCTATAAGAACTGGGGAGATGGGCTGAGGAAGAAAGCTGGGGTTGAGAAATTTGGAAGGACCTCCTTTCTATTGTGGCTTTTCCCCCCTGAGGTCCTATTTCAGCATTTTTTTTTCTTAGATTCAGTTGCTTCATTGCTCGAGTTCCTCTTTCAGATGACCTGTGTTCCTCCCACCCGCCCTAGTCAACATGGCTGTCTCACCCTAAAGCTATTCCACAGTGCTCCCTCTGTGGTTCTGGACATTATCCAGGGAGCAGCAAGTCCGGGTACTTCCAAATTTTCACTGAACATATCACTTTGAGATTCTTCTAAAAGCATTGATCATTTTGGTTGCAGCTGGAGTATGAAGGGAATTCTTAGGGAATCCATGTCTTTACCATAGTAATCATCTGGCTGCCATGAAGGGAAGAAAGATTGTGTTGTTATTTTTGGAAACAGAAAAAAGAAATCCAGGCATCTGCTCATCTCTGTTGAGGTCTGACCACAGGTTGGAGGAATGGAGAATAGAGGTCACATTTAGGTTTTTATTTGACCTATAGGGTGTTCAAAAACTGAAAAGCAAAAGAAAACAAACAAAACTAACCAACAAAAATAGAAACCTCAAAAACCCAAACTGAAATTCCCAGCATTTAAAAATCTAGAGGTTTCATATAAAAATCTGAAATCTCAGCTTCTTTTGAAAAATCGGAAAGACTGGTATCTCTGGCTCTGCATTCTGACATGGCAATGTTGACTAGATTGGAGCATTGGCTGCCCCTTTGGGATGTCTAAAGCTTCATATTACCAACTTGTCCCCTGAAGATATGATCTGTAAGGTTTTACATATTCAGATTAAAGGTCCAAATATATTACTTTAAATCATTCTTTTCACTCTCTCTAGATAGTTCTTTTCCTCTGAACAGGAAATAGACATGAGAAAATATGATAAGAGAATGTATGACTAGCATGTTTTCGCATGTCTGTTTCCTATTCAAAGAGCAGGAGTTACCTAGAAAGAGTGAAAAAAATGATTTAAAATGATATATTTAGACCTTTATTCAGCTGTTTATAGTCAGCAATTCACAAGGTTATCCCATAATTCAAATTCAAGTCTACTGATTTAAAAATACATCCTTTGATTCTTCTGAGGGGAAGGTGTACATGTGTTATGTATTATTTGTCTTAAAAAATTAAATTTGTTTTCAAAATTGTTTATCTAGACATTTAGGGCCTTTTAAGCAAAAACCTTTGTGTGACCACTTAACAGCTAAATAAACTAATCTCCACTGTAGTCTGTTGAGTACCAAGATTATATTTATACCTGGAAAGAGTAAAACAGCAATTGGACACCATTAATACCTTATTACTGAAAAGTATGTGCCAATTTATGAGACCACTTTTATTCTGAGCTATCTTTTGTCTTTAATTCTGCTTTTATCCATCAGACATAAATTGCCTCCCAGACTAGGCTTCCTGGTGTTCATTCTTCCTTCCTAATAGTATCCTGATTTCCTTTTGGACTGTTGTCTCTTTCCCATGTAATGCAGTCTTGGGAGTCTGGGTCTGATCGTGGTAAATCATCTTGGACCCCCACTACAGAAGCCCTTGGTTCTTTGTCTCCACTGCTGGGTATGTGTCAAGAAATGGGCATGTTGGGCCTCCCTGGTGGCGCAGTGGTTGAGAGTCCGCCTGCCGATGCAGGGGATACGGGTTCGTGCCCCGGTCTGGGAGGATCCCATATGCCGCGGAGCGGCTGGGCCCGTGAGCCATGGCTGCTGAGCCTGCGCATCCGGAGCCTGTGCTCCGCAACGGGAGAGGCCACAACAGTGAGAGGCCCGCGTACCACAAAAAAAAAAAAAAAAAAAAGAAATGGGCATGTGACTAAATCTTGGAAAGCTGAAGTCGCCTGGTTATTTGAATCTCGAACGGAGCGGTACAAAGTCAAAAGCAACAGTTAAAGCTCACGCACTCCGGGGGTATTGCTCTGATGGTCAGGTAGTTCCTAGCCTTGTTACTGTCCAGTTCCCAAGTCTGCTTGTCCACGCTCCGTGTCAATTTCAGGAGATTCCCCGATATTTTGTTTAATTTTCTTTTCATTCTTTCTTTTTTTGGTTGAGTGGTTTTCTCTTGCATATAATCAGGGAGCTCTAACCGATGTATCCTGTCTCGCCATTTCCACTGCTACTGCCCTACTCCATTCCCCACCATCTCTTGCCTGGAATACCAAAAAAGCCTCCTCATCAATTAAAGCAGATGTATGTATCTTCTTTATATGTATCTGCTAAAACATTTATAAGACAAATCAAGTCACTCCTCTACTCAAAACCTTCCAATGGTTGCCCAGTTCACTCTGAGTTAAGGCCAAAGTGCTTAATGGAATACAAGCTTCACAAGGGCATATAATGTTCACTTCTGTATCTCCACTACATAGAATAATCCTTAGCACATTAATTATTGAATAAATGATGTGCCCCTTGGGGGAGCAATCATGTTTTATTTGACTTGAATCCTTAGTATGTAGCACAGTGCATGGCACAGAATAGGCACATAGTAAATATTGGTTTTTTTTTGTTGAGCCTAGCTGCTTTAGCTGTTAAAAAGGACAGAGTCATCAGGATCTAATCCTTTCATGGTTTCACTCTTGTTGATAAGTGGTTTGTAAAAATCATAGGGACTAACTCCACCTAGTATTGAGCTTATATTCATTTTGGTGAAAAACAAAACAAAACAAAAAAATGGCAACCTGATCAGGATGGAACTTGCTTAAAGAAAGGCTCAGATTAGTTTCAGCAAGTTTACATAGTCTGCATTTCGGAGGTGAAGTTCTGAGGTTGAATCAGGCCAAGAAATACAGTTGATCATCCTATGGCAAATTTCATTTGCGAGTTCAATGGAAGTGTAAGTGGAATGGGATCATGTTATTAGTTCTCTTAGAGGCACAGATTTCCAAGATAGGAAAATGTGTGTGTGCTTGCCTGGTTAGGCAGACATGGGCTGTCAATACAGTGTTCCCAGGGATACTCCTTGGAGGGAAAGAAAGGACTTAAGAAGGGACTGTTCTAAGTAAGATATTTGATCCCTCCATTCTCTTCTCCACACTCCCCCCTCCCCAGCACACACCAATTAAACCAAATGGTTTTAGTATTGTGACAAAAAGATAAATATAATTTGAATCTAAATTTAGTCCATTCTTTCAGTCAGAATATTTCTTTTCTTCCTTTTGCAATTAAGCATTCTAATTTTCTTTTCCCACTGCAGAATTGTGTGTTTTTAGGTTGGCAGGGCTTCAAATGGTATTAATCATAATTTCTAAGTATTTAAGCTATTTCAGTGACTGAAGAGAACTTCTATGATTATAGGATACTGTTGAGTAATGGGTCCTTTAAAAATCTCATTGGTCAGTTTCAATTTAGTTAGGAAAAAAATCACAAAAGCAAAAATATAAGTTTTGAGAAACTACCCTTTTTAGCTTCAGACAAACACCAGGTTGTATTTTTCTTGTCAGAAGTAGAGGAAAGGTTTTGCTGCAAACTTGGGAGAATACTGCTTAAGAACTTCCTTGTAACATGATGAGAACTTTTCCTTCCTGAATTTCAGCAATTTTGAAATACTGAGACGCTTTCATTTTCCTTTATAATTCGACTCTGGAACCCAGAATTCTTCCTTGGATTGTGAATTCCCAAACCCCAAGAGCATTTTGAATTTCTAAATTTCTTTTTTAAAAAAATAATAAAATGGTACTGGCAATATTTCAGTTAGATAAATCCCAGTTAAGGTCAAATCCACCTTGTTTGAAACCTGCTATTCAAATCAAAACCACCTGGGGCCAGGGGTGGTTCTGTTCTACCCACGTATCTGAGGAAATAAGAATGGAACCTCCTTAATGGGGGGTAGAGAGCTGACTCTCAGACTTCATCTCCACATACCAATTGAAGAAATGAGATCACTATACAAACCTTGAAGCAAGAGCTTACTGGTTTTTTTGGGGGGGTGGACGGGAGGGGAGCAGTTTGTTTTTTGTTTTAGTCAAGCTTGCACACTTATAGAAGTGGAATTTGTTATGTGGGTTTTTAATGGATATTCAGATGGCAGCATCAATTTTCCATTTTAATTTTGTGTCTACTTCAATAAATGTTCTTGTACATGTGAGGTACATGTTATAATTTTCATTATTTATAAGATAATGTACATTTGTTGTCAGTGGTACAGTTGTATGTTCTAGATGGCAGGGGCCATTCTTATTAAGTTTTTCATCCTCAGAGCCTAGAACAATGCCCAGCACATAGTAAGTGCTCTATACCTGCTTAATGTGAATTAACTGAACTAATGGAGTGGTTTGTTACTATGATCTAGCTTTTTGACCTATAGAAATGACATCTGTTATCTTGTTGATATATTCTATTCTCCTTATTATGCCATTTAGAAGTTGTTAGGATACATATATTAGGCTTATAATAATAAATCCTTGAATTGGAATAACTTTATAAGAAACACTCATATTCATTATTTTAGCATGTTCTTACCACATCTCTATGAAGTCAGGAGGCAGAGAAGCCTACAGGTTAAGAGATTGTTCATCATTCTTTATCTGACCCTTCGGCCCATTCTCTATTTTTTTACTAACTGTATGGTGGGCATAATGAACACATTATTAATTTCTAATAAAAGAATTTCCTCCTAAAGGCTTGCTGGTTTATACTGTTAAAATAATGATGGGGAATTCAGAAATCAAACTTCTGACACCTTTACATTGTTGGCATGAGTTTAACGTTTTATTTTAAGTAGCTGTTTCCAAATTGAAGTTCAGCATGATGGAAAAACCAACTCTGGGCTATCTTGAGGATTGTTTACTTGGTGGATTAGTTAGACAGTTGTTGGTTTATTCCAAGTTTGCATTCTCATGGGGATCCCTGAAGGTTGATATGTGCTCACAGATTACAAAATAGTTTTAGTAGCAAATTCAACATAATGGAAATATCTTCTGAATTATTCGGCTAATGCACCTATTTAACGCCCCAATGGGGAGAATTGAGAGATGATTTTGTGAGTTCTTATACATTAAAAATCTTATTTAAGGTTTGCAAACATTAAAAAATGACCTGTCTTTTCTTAAAATTGTTTGCTTATCTTCCCCCCTGTGCTTTGCCTATTTCACGGTCTTCTTTATTCTCTTCTCTTCAGAGTACAAACGCTTGTGGTTCTATTCAGCTGCCTCCTCTTTTCTTGAATAATTTTTCTAGTTGGTTCTTTTAATAAGACAGGCAATATTTATTTGGTTGGTTGGTTGATTTCTCAGAATTTTAGATCTGGAAAAGTACTAAGTTTCTCCCCAAAATGTAATCATCCTGATCATCAAAGTTGTCCTTATGTGTGCTCAGACCAAACTCTCCCCATTTCCTGAAATTTTTTGTTAAGATAGAGCTAATTAATGCCATCAAAAACTTTTTTATTCTTTTTCCTTTTTAATACCCTTTAATTTTAAATATCTTAAAATGTATACCCAACTACATGGTTGACTCAGATTTAACTGTAAGTCAATATAACTTTCAAATTTTTTCATCTAAATGTGTAAACTCTTTAAAGGTAGAGACCTTACTTTGTTCCATATTCCACTTTACATTCCTGTCCTATAGGACGTGCCTGGAACCTTTTTTTTTTTTTTTTTTTTTTGCGGTACACGGGCCTCTCACTGTTGTGGCCTCTCCCGTTGTGGAGCACAGGCTCCGGACGTGCAGGTTCAGCGGCCATGGCTCATGAGCCCAGCCACTCCACGGCATGCGGGATCCTCCCGGACCGGGGCACGAACCCGTGTCCCCTGCATCGGCAGGCGGACTCTCAACCACTGCGCCACCAGGGAAGCCCATGCCTGGTACCTTTATAGGGGGAGTGTCATACATGGTTATTTGCTTAATGAACAAATTGATCGTAGTTCATACCTGTATTTCTTTTTTTAAAAAAATTATTTATTTATTTATTTATTTATTTATGGCTGCATTGGTCTTTGTTGCTGCACGTGGGCTTTCTCTAGTTGCGGTGAGCTGGGGCTACTCTTCGTTGTGGTGGCTTCTCTTGTTGTGGAGCACAGACTCTAGGTGTGTGGACTTCAGTAGTTGTAGCACACAGGCTCAGTAGTTGTGGCTCGCGGGCTCTAGAGCGCAGGCTCAGTAGTTGTGGCACACGGGCTTAGTTGCTCCGAGGCATGTGAGATCTTCCTGGACCAGGACTCAAACCCGTGTCCCCTGCATTGGCAGGCAGATTCTTAACCACTGCGCCACCAGGGAAGTCCCATATCTGTATTTCTTAATTGCAACAATAAACACTTTCAACATTGATCTCATATAAATGTTAGACAAGTTATAAGATTGGTAACAAAACAATGCAAATTGTTTCACAGAACTGAGGGTTACAGCAGCTGTTAATGTGTAATAATGTGTACTGAAGATGTCGGTAAAGTTATCTCAATCTCATTTTATTTTATGTTCTATCACCTTGTTTACCCTGTCCTTTGATGTTTGAATAGGACATCAATTCACTTTGATGACTAGTCTTACATAGTTATTGTCTTTTCCCCCTTGATTAAATTTTTAAAAGACTGTCCCTATTCTTAGAACAAAATGTCACAGTGGGGGCAAAGACGTGACAGTTTATGTGCATTGCAGTTGTCCATATCTTACCAAATCAGGCTCTGATTCTATGCAGATTATTCTGAGCCTGTTATTTAACTAAGAGGATTTTGCAGCCTTTAAGAGTAAAGCAATCTATTCTCCAAAGTTGATGATAGGCTTTTGCTCAGCATTTTACATGGTATCTTAAGTGCCCTTAAATTTAAAGAGTGAACTTTTGGGTTGCTAGCCCAGTGATTAAAAACTTTATAAATGTCATATTTTATGGATAGATATGAATAATTGTAGTTTCTTATTTATGGTGACCTCAATGATTTCCCTCAGTGGTGGGGCAGGCATCTAAAGGTTATCTCTTTAAAGTTCAAAGCTAATTTAGATAGTGAGATACTGGATCACTTGTGTGAGTCGAGTTTTCATCTGTTGTGGAGCTTTATGAGAGAGTTTTGGTATTAGAATGCCTACCTTTGACTCCTGGCTCTGCCATTTGCAAGCTGTGTGGAAGTGCTAGCAAAAGATTTGACTTTTGTATCTGTTTCCTTATTGGCAAAAAGGTAATAATAATAGTACTTCCCTCATAAGGTTGTTATGAGCTTGTTATTAGCTTAAAGTGCTCAGTTAGCACTCAATAAAGGTCAGATATTATTCTTATTCTCTTTCTATGAGGTATCTCTTCTTTTCTTTTTTCTTTGGCATTGGTGTGACTTTGGCCAGGAATTACCTGACCTTGAGGACTAACTATTTCAATACCTACTCCTGAGGATTCCCCCTTTCTTCCCCTTCTCCTCTTTCCTCCTTTCCATACTGGCAGTGGTGTGGAATGCAATCTTCCTAATTTGTTTCCCCTTCCTTTTTCAGAGTTTTGATATTACTTCCTAAGAGAAAACAGTTTAACAACCATGATGAAGTGATAAAGCTTAAATTCTACAGAGTTCTTACAGTAATGTCTCTGGTATGATACTTGCCTCCCTTATAGCAATATCTCCATTCATTTAAACTATTTAATGGCAAAAGTACCTGCTTTCTCCTTTCTCCATGAATACCCTCTTCCAGAAAGATCAGTACAGAGGGTGGTGGGCTTGTTTGATGAGGTGATATCCACTATAGATTTCTGCTTTATGCAGGAATAGTACCTTGGGGGAATCCTTTGCAAACCCAGCACAAAGTCTATTATATTATTAATTTCTCAAATTCAAAAAGTGCTTTTTGTTGCTTGGTAGGGGATTTCTGATTTTATAAAAAAAATATGTCACTGCAGTTTGGTGGGGAGTCTGTATTGAGAAAGTCTGTGAAATTTATCTTTTGTAAGGATACTGTTGAAGATGTTTTTCATTCTTTGTTGTCCTCTTTTGAAAGACTCTTGGAAAAAATTCCTGTCTTGTTTTAGTGTCAACTAATTATTGATTTATGTTCTATCTTAGGAATCATAGTGTATAAAACTGATGAAGCTCACCTTTTCTGACATTTTGCCTTTTTAAAATTAACCTCATCTTTTTTACTCTTTTTGTGTTTAAATTTTGATTTAGTGACTGTATTTTAAATATCTTTGTAAGCTACCTTAAAGGTTTCCTGAAACCAAGGTAGTATATATAAGCTGTCATGTTTGTAGGAATTCAAATTATGGTATTCTAAACATCCTTCGTTTCCTCACAATTACAGTTATCATTTGTTCATCTCTGTGTGCCATAAACTGTGCAAAACACTTTGTAAATTATGCCTTTTAATCCCTATAACAGCGTTATGCAGAGGCTTTTTTTCCCCTTTTTTATAGGTGAGAAAACTAAAGTGTAGAGAGGTTAGGGTCATAACATTAGTAAATTAGAAAGCCAGATTTTGAACTCAGCTGGACTCAAGCTTGAATCCTAGTCTTTACTGTTTTTAATTACTTGAAAAAGGTGAGTTGGTCTTCCATGTTTTTAAGGCTTACTGATTTATAGCTTTAGTATGCTAGGATAATAAATATGTTGGCTATCCAAAATCTTCATTGGCAATGACATTTGAACA
This sequence comes from Hyperoodon ampullatus, assembly GCF_949752795.1. Taxonomy (NCBI): domain Eukaryota; kingdom Metazoa; phylum Chordata; class Mammalia; order Artiodactyla; family Ziphiidae; genus Hyperoodon; species Hyperoodon ampullatus. The sequence goes on along the minus strand of NC_136917.1, from coordinate 98,396,480 downwards.
ATTCAATGTCTTGGGCCTTTAAAATATGTTGAATAATTTAGCATTATTATCAAATGTCAAATTACAGATTAAAGAGGGCATAATAGACATTTTTACTTGCAATCACCTCCAAGATAATTTTACCTGAGTGTATTTAAAATTGGTAGAGGATGGTCACAGGAGATCATTAGATGCATTACTGCAAATTATGTTTTTTTGTGAAATTGTGAATTCAATAGTTGGCCATGTGAAGCCAACTTCCATTGTTGTTGATTTTAAAAGTGAATTGTAAATTTATCTGAAAATGAGCTAATATACTTGAGTGTTGACACTTGCTGTTCCTGAAAACTGGAGTGATTTATCTCAGCCACACCCCCTGGTCTTACTGATGAATTGCAAAGGAGAGAAAGGAAGGGCAGCCTGCTTTCTTCAGCACTTGATTGAGAAGTCCAAAGATCTGTTTTCTTTATTTCTGAGTACCCTTTATGGTCTTGCTACAGAATATTAAGTGACAAGAAGAAGGTGTTTTTTTCCCCTGTTTTCTTCTCAACTCCTTTAATTTATTTTTTTCCTTTTTCCTAACAGTTTTGGAAAGCATCCTCCTTCCAGGCATTTAAAAGCTTTTTTGGCATCTTATGCTGCCAGTGTTAACACTGGCAATTGGTGCAGTTTACAATTGTGTATTAAATATAAATCTCATTTTTACATCACTTACTTAAAGTTGATTTGTGATACACCTTTACTGGTAATGATAGATGTGTATTATGAATTATTGCATGTTTAGTCCATGCACTTAAACTATATGGAGGTAAGCAATTACACTTTTATTTAAGAAGTATTAATGTGTCTCTACAACTTAATTTTTGTCATGTCTTTGTCAGCTTTGTGAAAGGCCATGATGAGTTTTTATGTGTTTGAGTCAGGTCATTTCCGTTCTGGGAAAGAGACACTGAGCAACTAGAATAAATGATTTTGAGGTCTTTTTAGAATTTTAAATTAACTTCTGACATAAATCTTTCTCATCTGGATAACTTCTCAGCCTTGAGAGTTTTTGTGGCATGCCTTGTTATATTTGTGTGATTAGAACATTGTTTGTAGGATATGCGAGTATGTAGGAGTTTATTTCAAATGTTTTGGGGCCCCCCGAGGAGTACAGAGAAGCATAATATTTTCTAAGCTTTTCTGGCCTCTTTTTTTGAATGGGGGCATTTGTTTTTGTTTCAGCTGCACTGTATTTGATTTTAGTCTGCCTGATGTTTCCTCCACCCAGGCCTCTGCACATTCTGTTTTCCTTAGAGCACTCACCTTCAGTGAGTCTAACTTTCCTCTTTGAATCCTTAGTTCTCTAGAGACTTTCTGGCTTCTGGTTTATTTTTTATTGTTGTTTTACGGTCTGTGCCTTTACCAAATTAGATCTTTCCCCCGAATTGACCTTACTTTTTAAAATAGAAGGTGAAAATGATACTGTCCTCCAAACTTTCTTAACTTCAGCTGAGGTTTGTGTGAGAGAACTAAGCTCTACTGAAATTGATTTGAGTGGTCATTTTTTCAAGTCTCCTAAGAGTGGTACTTAAGTAAGTACCCTTCTGGATGCATTGGAGAGGAATTCATTCATTTCATCCAATGGATGCCTTTGGGCATTAAGACTTAATTCCCTTGCAGACCCCCAATATAGAAGGACAGTAGGACTTGCTTTGAATGTACATCAAACAAGGGAAGGGGCAGGATGACTGACACTCCCTCAGTGGCTACGTTGCCTTGGGGTAATGCATGGGGACCTTTAATGGATTATCTCATTTAATATTAGAGTTTGCTTGAAAATCTGTGAAAATAATTAAGACCACTGATAGTGCTTCTGTTAGACTTTTCCTGATTTTTTTTTTTTTAAGGCTTATAGGAGACCCAGGCTGAGTATGTTTGATTCCTCTTGCAGCAGAAATGATAAAACAAAGACCCCAAGACCTTGAACTGCCTGATGGTAGGAATTATGTCCATTTGTACTCTTCTCTATCCTTAGCACCTAGAGTTTCTGGCCTATTACAGGTGTACAATAAAATATTTTCAATAAAGTAAAATGTAATCTAGACCAGATATACTGTACACATTTATTCTTGATCTCCTCCAAGATAGTTTTACATGCTTTTATTTTAAATTTGTAGAGATTTTAAACAGGTTATGAGTCTGGTTATGGTCTCCCTGAGCCCTCAGATCTTCATTAAAGTGAGTGAAGATTCAGAGAATGCTGAATGTGTGTGGATTTGTTTTGTGCACTTGTGGGTGGGACAGGTAACTATGAGCAGAAACACGTATTTTTCACCAGAAATCTGTTGCGAGAAGCTGGGATGTCCTGGTTCACAGTCCTCTGGCTGATGCTGCACCAGATGAGACAAAGCAGAGATTATAACAGGAGATGCTCCCCATCAGGAACTGTCATGAATCACTGCTTTTATTGGGAAGAAATTGTTCGCAGTAATATGAAGACCTTGATACAAGAGTGACCATCCCTGGCATAGGAATACATGAAATAAAAATCTTGGTACCATTTCTAGACCCATTTGAAAATAATTAGGTTTAGAATGACATCAGAGGGGCTTCCCTGGTGGCACAATGTTTAAGAATCTGCCTGCCAATGCAGGGGACATGGGTTCGAGCCCTGGTCTGGGAAGGTCCCACATGCCTTGGAGCAACTAAGCCCATGCACCACAACTACTGAGGCTATGCTCTAGAGCCCACATGCTACAACTACTGAAGCCCGCATGCCTAGAGCCTGTGCTCTGCAACAAGAGAAGCCAGCGCAATGAGAAGCCTGCGCACCTCAACGAGGAGTAGCCCCCGCTCACCGCAACTAGAGAAAGCCCGTGTGCAGCAACGGAGACCCAACTCAGCCAAAAATAAATAAATAAATAAATAGAATGACATTAGAGACGTTTTTCTACATTATATATACTAAGAACAATCTGACTTCAGTGACAGGGACTTCAGTGAAAACATGAAATCATTTAGAAAATATAACAAGGCTTTGACCAGTGTAAACATTTAAACAATTTCAAAAACCATGAAGCTGTCTCTAAAAAGTGTTCATTGTTAATCAAGTATTGTCTTGATTACCTTTGTTTTTTCCCCAGAGTGTGGTATTGTATTCCTTTGTTGAGATCAGTATGCCAATCTTGTGACATTACATATAGTGCCATTAGTTTTGCTATGGACAAATGTACCAAATAAGGAAACAAACATCTATTTCCAAAATGAAAGGAGGAAAAATAAAATGGTTGAAGGATTGATAGGGTGAATGGAGGTAGGAGATGAGGACACTAGAGGCAGAAACACAGGATAATGATGAAATCCTAAGCCCTTGAGAAACAAAGAAATCTTGGGGAGATCTAGTTCTCCCCAGGCCATAGAGCTGAGGGTTCAAGGATGTCCTGTCTAGATCTCAAGAATTAGGGAATCTTCACTGATGTCTGGGTAGCATTAGTCAGCATCTTGAGTTTTCTCCCAATATTGTACCAACTTCTCCCCCGCTCCCCATCCAAGCCCCACCATACATCCCATCACTTACACCAAAATCTAGGAGTCATTTTTGACTCTGCTTTTTCCTCACCTCCCACAACCAATCTATCAGCAATTCTGAGGTTCTATTTCCAAAATAAATGTTGAAACTATTTACTCATTTCTGCTTCCAATACTAATCCTGGTCCTGGGACACCATAATTTCCTTCCTGGACAACTGCAAGAGAATTCTGATCTCCATTCTAACCACCCTTTTCCCACTCTTGCTGTCTATGCTCCTTCCTTCCACAGCAGGGGGATATATGAAAACTAAATAAAATCAAGGTTCTTCTTTGTTAAAAATCCATCAGTAGGGCTTCCCTGGTGGCGCAGTGGTTGAGAGTCCGCCTGCCGATGCAGGGGACATGGGTTCGTGCCCCGGTACGGGAAGATCCCACATGCCGTGGAACGGCTGGGCCTGTGAGCCATGGCCGCTGAGCCTGCGCGTCCGGAGCCTGTGCTCCGCAACGGGAGAGGCCACAGCAGTGAGAGGCCCGTGTACCGCCAAAAAAAAAAAAAAAAAAAAAAAAATCCATCAGTAGGTCCCCTTAAACCTGGGGATAGATTGCAAACCCCTGCACTGCTGGGGGGAAGCTGATCCCTAGCCCTGTGCCACCCACTCTCAACAGGCTCCAGCCACACTGCCTGACTGTTTTGTGTGTGAAGGTTTCTCCTGCTTTAGGCCTTTTGTTCTTGCTGCCTCCTGGACACATCTTTCTCTTTTTCATCCTGTCCGTACTTTCTCATCCTTCCATGTTGGTTCAAACATCCCTACCTGAGGAGGTCTTCCCTTTCCATTCTACTGAAAATTGTCCCCATTTACCACATTGCTTTATTTCTTTCACAGAACTTGTTAAGATCTATGACTTGTTTATATTCTATTTCTCTTTCTACCAGAGGCAGGAACCTGTGGCTTTTTCACTGCTGTATTCCCATTGCACTCCATAAATATTGGCTGAGTGAAAGAATTCTTTATTCAGATGTTCTCTCTCCTTATGGCTCAGAGTTACCTCAAGCCTTGATATCTTGTATTTTACTTTCATACAGCTCTTCTCTGTTCCCCTCACCAAACGAACCTCCTACAAATGTACTCATTGCAAATAGGTCTCCAGTGGGGTGGGGAGCAATCTCTCTGGTTGCCATAAGGACCCAGCCATGGCTGAGTCCCAGTAAGGGGCACAGATTGGGCTGCAACTGGGACTCTCTTTTTTAAAAATTTATTGAAGTATAGTTAATTTACAATGTTGTGTTAATTTCTACTGTACAGCAAAGTGATTCAGTTACATATATATACATATATATATGAATATATATATATTCTTTTTCATATTCTTTTCCATTATGGTTTATCACAGGATATTGAATATAGTTCCCTGTGCTATAAAGTAGGACCTTGTTGTTTATCCATTCTATATGTAATAGTTTGCATCTGCTAATCCCAAACTCCTAGTCGATCCCTCCCCACCCTCCCACTCCCGCTTGGCAACCACAAGTCTGTTCTCTGTGTCTGTGAGTCTGTTTCTGTTTCATAGATAAGTTCATTTGTGTCATATTTTAGATTCCACATATAAGTGATGTCATATGGTATTGTCTTTCTCTTTTTTTTATTGAAGTATAGTTGGTTTACAATATCGTGTTAGTTTCAGATGTAGAGCACAGTGATTCAGTTATACATATACATACATATATATGTATATATATTCTTCAAATTCTCTTCCCTTATAGGTTATTACAAAATACTGAGTATAGTTCCCCATGCTATACAGTAGGTCTTTGTTGGTTGTCTATTTCATACATAGTAGTATGTACCTGTTAATCCCCAACCTCCTAATTTATCCCTCCCCCACCCCCCTTTCTCCTTTGGTAACAATAAGTTTGTTTTCTATGTTTGTGAGTCTTTTTCTGTTTTGGAAATAAATTCATTTGTATTTTTTTTTCCACATAAAAGCAATATCATTTGATATTTGTCTTTCTCTATCTGGCTTACTTCACTTAGTACAATAATCTCTGGGTCCATCCATGTTGCTGCAATTAGCATAATTTCATTTTTCATTTTTTTTATGGCTGAATAAAATTCCATTGTTTGTGTGTGCATATGCATATATATATATATATATATATATATATATATATATATATATATAATCATCTTTATCCATTCATTTGTCGATGGACAGTTAGGTTGCTTCCATGTCTTGGCTATTGTAAATAGCGCTACAATGAAAATTGTGGTGCATATATCTTTTTGAATTATAGTTTTGTCCGGATATATGCCCAGGAATGAGATTACTGGATCATATGGCAACTCTATTTTTAATTTTTTGAGGAATCTCCATACTGTTTTCCATAGTGGCTGCACCAATTTACATTCCCACCAACAGTGTAGGAGGGATCCCTTTTCTCCACATCCTCACCAGCATTTATTATGTCTTGTCTTTTTGGTAATAGCATTCTAAAAAGTGTGAGGTGATATCTCATTGTGGTTTTGATGTGCATTTCTCTGAGAATTAGTGATGTTGAGCACCATTTCATGTACCTGTTAGCCATTTCTAATGTCTTCTTCGGAAAAATGTCTGTTCAGGTCCTTTGACCATTTTTAATTGGGTTATTTGTTTTGTTGCTCTTGAGTTACATGAGTTCCTTGTATATTTTGGATATTAAACCATTATTGGATATATGGTTTACAAATATTTTTTCCCGTTCTGTAGGTTGCCTTTTAATTTGGTTGATGGTTCCCTTTGTTTTGCAGGAGCTTTTTAATTTGATGTAGTCCCCCTTGTTTACTTTTGCTTTTGTTGTCTTTGCTTGTGGTGTCAAATCTAAAAAATCACTGCCAAGACCAAAGTCAAGGAGCTTATCCTCTATGTTTTCTTCCAGGAGTTTTATGATTTCAGGTATTATGTTCAAGTATTTAAACCAATTTGAGTTGATTTTGCTGGCTGGTATAAAATAGGGGTCCAGTTTCATTCTTTTGCATGTGACTATCCAGTTTTCCCAACACTATTTATTTGTTTGTTTTTGTTTTTTTTGCGGTACGCGGGCCTCTCACTGTTGTGGCCTCTCCCATTGCGGAGCACAGGCTCCGGACGCGCAGGCTCAGCGGCCATGGCTCACGGGCCCAACCGCTCCGCGGCATGTGGGATCTTCCCAGACCGGGGCACGAACCCGTGTCCCCTGCATCGGCAGGCGGACTCCCAACCACTGCGCCACCAGGGAAGCCCCCCAACACTATTTATTAAAGAGACTATCAATTCCCCCATTGTATATTCTTGGCTCCTTGTTGTAAACTAATTGACAGTATATGCATAGGTTTATTTCTGGGCTCTCTATTCTGTTGCATGTATTTATGTATCTGTTTCTGTGCCAATAGCATAGTATTTTGATTAGTATAGCTTTATAATATAGTTTGAAATCAGGATGTGTGATGTCTCCAACTTTGTTCTTCTTTCTCAGGATTACTTTGGCTGTTAGGAGTCTTTTGAAGTTCTATACAAATTTTAGGATTTTTTTTCTATTTCTGTGAAAAATGCCATTGGAATTTTCATAGGGATTGCATTAAATCTGCAGATTGCCTTGGGTACTATGGACATTTTAACAATATTCATTCTTCCATGAGCACAGAATATCTTTTCATTTATTTGTGTCTTCTTCAATTTCTTTGATCAATGTCTTATAGTTTTCAGTGTACAGGTCTTTCACCTCCTTCATTAAATTTATTTCTAGGTATTTAATTTTTTCGAAGCAATTGTAAATGAGATTTTCTTAATTTCTCATTCTGATAGTTCATTATTAATGCATAGAAATGCAATGGATTTTTGTATATTGATTTTGTATTTTGCAAATTTACTGAATTTGTTTATCAGTTTTAAAAGCTTTTGGGTGGAGTCTTTATGGTTTTCCATATATAATATCATGCTACCTGCAAATGGAGACATAGTTTTATATCTTTCTTTCTGATTTGGATGCCTCTTTCTTCTTCTTCTTGCCTAATTTCTCTGACTAGGATTTCCAATACTATGTTGAATAAAAGTGGTGAGAGTAGGCATTCTTTTCTTGCTCCTGATCCTAGAGGAAAAGCTTTCAACTTTTCACTGTTGAGCATGATGTTAGCTGTGGGCTTGTTATATATGGCCTTTATTATGTTGAGGTACATTCTCTCTATACCCAGTTTGTTGAGAGGTTTTTTATTTTCTTTAATTAGAAAGTTTATTACTACAGGATTAATACTTTATATTCTTGTTTTTTTTATTTTTAACATCTTTAATGGAGTATAATTGCTTTACATTGTTGTGTTAGTTGCTGCTGTATAACAAAGTGAATCATATATACATACACATATATTCCCGTATGCCCTCCCTCTTGTGTCTCCCTCCCACCCTCCCTATCCCACCCCTCTAGGTGGTCACAAAGCACCCAGCTGATCTCCCTATGCTATGTGGCTGCTTCCCAATAGCTAGCTGTTTTACATCTCATAGTGTATATATGTCCATGCCACTCTCTCACTTCATCCCAGCTTACCCTTCCCACTCCCTGTGTCCTCAAGTCCATTCTCTATGTCTGCATCTTTATTCCTGTCTTGCCACTAGGTTCTTCAGAACCTTTTCTTTCTTTTTTTCTCTTTGGATTCCATATATATGCGTTAGCATACGGTATTTGTTTTTCTCTTTCTGACTTACTTTACTCTGTATGACAGACTCTAGGTCCATCCATCTCACTATAAATAACTCAATTTCATTTCTTTTTATGGCTGAGTAATATTCCATTGTATATATGTGCCACATCTTCTTTATCCATTCATCTGTTGATGGACACTTAGGTTGCTTCCATGTCCTAGCTATTCTAAATAGTGCTGCAGTGAACATTGTGGTACATGACTCTTTTTGAATTATGGTTTTCTCAGAGTATATGCCTGGTAGTGGTATTGCTGGATCATATGGTAGTTCTATTCTTAGTTTTTTAAGGAACCTCCATACTGTTCTCCATAGTGGCTGTATCAATTTACATTCCCACCAACAATGCAAGAGGGTTCGCTTTTCTCCACACACTCTCCAGCAGTTATTGTTTGTAGATTTTTTGATGATGGCCATGCTGACCGGTGTGAGGTGATACCTCATTGTACTTTTGATTTGCATTTCTCTAATGATTAGTGATGTTGAGCATCCTTTCATGTGTTTGTTGGCGATCTGTATATCTTCTTTGGAGAAATGTCTATTTAGGTCTTCTGCCCATTTTTGGATTGGGTTGTTTGTGTTTTTGATATTGAGCTGCATGAGCTGCTTGTAAATTTTGCAGATTAATCCTTTGTCAGTTGCTTCATTTGCAAATATTTTCTCCCATTCTGACGGTTATCTTTTCACCTTGTTTATGTTTTCCTTTGCTGTGTAAAAGCTTTTAAGTTTCATACGTCCCATTTGCTTATTTTTGTTTTTATTTCAATTTCTCTAGGAGGTGGGTCAAAAAGGATCTAGCTGTGATTTACGTCATAGGGTGTCCTGCCAAATTTTCCTCTAAGACTTTTATAGTGTCTGAACTTACATTTAGGTCTTTAGTCCATTTTGAGTTTATTTTTGTGTATGGTGTTAGGGAGTGTTCTTTTAGTTTGTTCTCTTTTTGGGTTTTTGAATTTTATTTCATTTATTTTTTTATAAAGCAGGTTCTTTTTAGTTATCCATTTTATACATGTTAGTGTATATATGTCAATCCCAATTTCCCAATTCATCACACACCCCCAACCCCCCCACCAGTTTTCCCCCTTTGTGTCCATACGTTTGTTCTCTACATCTGTGTCTCTATTTCTGCCCTGAAACTGGTTCATCTGTACCATTTTTCTAGGTTCCACATATATGCGTTAATATACGATATTTATTTTTCTCTTTCTGACTTACTTCACTCTGTATGACAGTCTCTAGATCCAACCACGTCTCTACAAATGACCCAATTTGGTTCCTTTTTATGGCTGAGTAATATTCAATTGTATATATATACCACATCTTCTTTATCCATTCGTCTGCCAATGAGGGAGTGTTCTAATTTCATTCTTTTACATGTAGCTGTCCAGTTTTCCCAGCACCACTTATTGAAGAGGCTGTCTTTTCTCCATTGTATATTCTTGCCTCCTTTATCAAAGATAAGGTGACCATATGTGCATGGGTTTATCTCTGGGCTTTCTATGCTATTCCATTGATCTATATTTCTGTTTTTGTGCCAGTACCATACTGTCTTGATTACTGTAGCTTTGTAGTATAGTCTGAAGTCAGGGAGCCTGATTCCTCCAGCTCTGTTTTTCTTTCTCAAGATTGCTTTGGCTATTTGGGGCTTGTGTGTTTCCATACAAATTGTGAAATTTTTTGTTCAGGTTCTGTGAAAAATGCCATTGGTGGTGGGAAAGGGATTGCATTGAATCTGTAGATTGCTTTGGGTAGTGGAGTCATTTTCACAATATTGATTCTTCCAATCCAAGAACATGGTATATCTCTCTGTCTGTTTGTATCATCTTTAATTTCTTTCATCAGTGTCTTATAATTTTCTGCATACAGGTCTTTTGTCTCCTTAGGTAGGTTTATTCCTAGGTATTTTATTCTGTTTGTTGCAATGGTAAATGGGAGTGTTTCCTTAATTTCTCTTTCAGATTTTTCATCATTTGTGTATAGGAATGCCAGAGATTTCTGTGCATTAATTTTGTCTCCTGCTACTTTACCAAATTCATTGATTAGCTTTAGTAGTTTTCTGGTAGCATCTTCAGGATTCTCTATTTATAGTATCATATCATCTGCAAACGGTGACAGTTTTACTTCTTCTTTTACAATTTGGATTCCTTTTATTTCTTTTTCTTCTTTGACTGCTGTGGCTAAAACTTCCAAAACTATGTTGAATAATGTGGTGAGAGTGGGCAACCTTTTCTTGTTCCTGATCTTAGAGGAAATGGTTTCAGTTTTTCACCATTGACAACGATGTTGGTTGTGGGTTTGTCATGTATGGCCTTTATTATGTTGAGGTAAGTTCCCTCTATGCCTACTTTCTGGAGAGTTCTTTTTAATCATAAATAGGTGTTAAATTTTGTCAAAAGCTTTTTCTGCATCTATTGAGATTATCAAATAGTTTTTATTATTCAATTTGTTAATATGGTGTACCACCTTTGCATATATTGAAGAATCCTTGCATTTCTGGGAAAAACACAACTTGATCATGGTGTATGATCCTTTTAACATGCTGCTGGATTATGTTTGCTAGTATTTTGTTGAGGATTTTTGCATCTTTGTCCATCAGTGATATTGGCCTGTAGTTTGCTTTCTTTATAACTTCGCTTTGGTATCACGGTGATGGTGGCCTCATAGAATGAGTTTGGGAGTGTTCCTCCCTCTGCTATATTTTGGAAGTTTGAGAAGGATAGGTATTAGCTCTTCTCTAAGTGTTTGATAGAATTCGTCCATGAATCCATCTGGTCCTGGGCTTTTGTTTGTTGGAAGATTTTTAATTACAGTTTCAATTTCAGTGCTTGTGAGTGGTCTGTTTGTATTTTTCTATTTCTTCCTTGTTCAGTATCGGAAGGTTGTGCATTTCTAAGAATTTGTCCATTTCTTCCAGGTTGTCCATTTTATTGGCCTAGAGCTGCTTGTAGTAATCTCTCATGATCCTTTGTATTTCTGCAGTGTCAGTTGTTACTTCTCCTTTTTCATTTCTAATTCTATTGATTTGAGTCTTCTGCCTTTTTGTCTTGATGAGTCTGGCTAATGGTTTATCAATTTTGTTTATCTTCTCAAAGAACCACCTTTTAGTTTTATTGATCTTTGCTATCATTTCCTTCATTTCTTTTTTTTTTTTTTTTTTTTTGTGGTACACGGGCCTCTCACTGTTGTGGCCTCTCCCATTGTGGAGCACAGGCTCTGGACGTGCAGGCTCAGCGGCCATGGCTCACGGGTCTAGCCACTCCATGGCATGTGGGATCTTCCCGGACTGGGGCACGAGCCCGTGTCCCCTGTATTGGCAGGAGAACTCTCAACCACTGTGCCACCAGGGAAGCCCCTCCTTCATTTCTTTTTCATTTATTTCTGCTCTGATCTTTATGATTTCTTTCCTTCTGCTAACTTTGGGGTTTTTTTTTGTTGTTCTTCTTCTTCCTCTAATTGCTGTAGGTGTAAGGTTAGGCTGTTTATTTGAGGTTTTTCTTGTTTCTTGAGATAGGATTTTATTGCTATAAACTTCCCTTTTAGAACTGCTTTTGCTGCATTCCATAGGTTTTAGGCCACATGTTTTCATTCTCATTTGTTTCTAGGTATTTTTTGATTTCCTCTTTGATTTCTTCAGTGATCTCTTGGTTATTTAGTAGTGTATTGTTTAGCCTCCATGTGTTTGTATTTTTTACAGTTTTTTTCCTGTTATAGGTATCTAGTCTCATAGTGTTGTGGTCTGAAAAGATACTTGATATGATTTCAATTTTCTTAAATTTACCATGGCTTGATTTGTGACCCAAGATATGATCTGTCCTAGAGAATGTTCCATAAACACTTGAGAAGAAAGTGTATTCTATTGTTTTTGGTTGGAATGTCTTATAAATATAAATTAAGTCCATCTTGTTTAATGTATCATTTAAAGCTTGTGTTTCCTTATTTAGTTTCATTTTGGTTGATCTGTCCATCGGTGAAAGTGGGGTGTTAAAGTCCCCTACTATGATTGTGTTACTGTCGATTTCCCCTTTTATGGCTGTTAGCATTTGCCTTCTGTATTGAGGTGCTCCTATGTTGGGTGCATGAATATTTAGAATTGTTATATCTTCTTCTTGGATTGCTCCCTTGATCATTATGTAGTGTCCTTCTTTGTCTCTTGTAATAGTCTTTATTTTAAAGTCTATTTTGTCTGATATGAGAATTGCTACTCCAGCTTTCTTTTGATTTCAATTTGCATGGAATATCTTTTTCCAGTACCTTACTTTCAGTCTGTATGTGTCCCTAGGTCTGAAGTGGGTCTCTTGTTGACAGCATATATATGGGTCTTGTTTTTACATCCATTCAGCCAATCTATGTCTTTTGGTTGGAGCATTTAATCCATTTACATTGAAGGTAATTATCGATATGTATGTTCCTATTACCATTTTCTTAATTGTTTTGGGTTTTTTATTATAGGTCTTTTTCTTCTCTTGTGTTTCCTGCCTAGAGAAGTTCCTTTAGCATTTGTTGTAAAGCTGGTTTGGTGGTGCTGAATTATCTTAGCTTTTGCTTATCTGTACAGGTTTTAATTTCTCCATCAAATCTGAATGAGATCCTTGCTGGGTAGACTAATCTTAGTTGTAGGTTTTTTCCTTTCATCACTTTAAATATGTCCTGCCACTCCCTTCTTGCTTGCAGAGTTTCTGCTGAAAGATCAGCTGTTAACCTTATGGGGATTCCCTTGTATGTTATTTGTTGCTTTTCCCTTGCTGCTATTAATATTTTTTCTTTGTATTTAGTTTTTGATTGTTTGGTTAATATGTGTGTTCCCATGTTTCTCCTTGTATTGATCCTGTATGGGACTCTCTGTGCTTCCTGGACTTGATTGACTCTTTCCTTTCCCATGTTAGGGAAGTTTTCAACTATAATCTCTTCAAATATTTTCTCAGTCCCTTTCTTTTTCTCTTCTTCTTCTGGGACCCCTATAATTTGAATGTTGGTGCATTTAATGTTGTCCCAGAGGTCTCTGAGGCTGTCCTCAATTCTTTTCATTCTTTTTTCTTTATTTTGCTCTGCGATAGTTATTTCTCCTATTTTCTCTTCCAGGTCACCTTTCCATTCTTCTGCCTCAGTTATTCTGCTATTGATTCCTTCTAGAGAAATTTTAATTTATTTATTGTGTTGTTTATCATTGTCTTTGCTCTTTAGTTCTTCTAGGTCCTTGTTACACATTTCTTGTATTTTCTCCATTCTATTTTCAAGATTTTGGTTCACCTTTACTATCATTATTCTGAATTCTTTTTCAGGTAGACTGCCTATTTCCTCTTTGTTTGTTTGGTCTGGTGGGGTTTTGCTCCTTCATCTACTGTGTGTTTCTCTGTCTTCTCATTTTGCTTAACTTACTGTTTTGGGGGTCTCCTTTTCACAGGCTGCAGGTTCATAGTTCCCATTGTTTTTGGTGTCTCCCCCCAGTGGGTAAGGTTGGTTCAGTGGCTTGTGTAGGCTTCCTGGTGGAGGGGACTGGTGCCTGTGTTCTGGTGGATGAGGCTGGATATTGTATTTTTGGTGGGCAGGACTGCATCCGGTGGTACGTTTTGGGGTGCCTGTGACCTTATTATGATTTTAGGTAGCCTCTCTGCTAATGGGTGGGGTTGTGTTCCTGTCTTGCTAGTTGTTTGGTATGGAGTGTCTAGCACTGGAGCTTGCTGGTCATTGAGTGGAGCTGGGTCTTAGTGTTGAGACACAGATCTCTGGGACATCTCTTGCCATTTGATATTATGTGGGGCCAGGAGGTCTCTGGTGGTCCAGTGTCCTGAACTTGGCTCTCCCATCTCAGAGGCTCAGGCCTGACACCTGGCCGGAGCACAAAGACCCTGTCAGCCACACAGTTCAGAAAAAAGGGAGAAAAAAAAGAAAGGAAGAAAAAAATAATAAAATAAATAAAGTTATTAAAATAAAAACTTAAAACATATTATTAAAATAAATAAAAAGAAGAGAGCAACCAAACCAATAAACAAATCCACCAATGATAACAAGTGCTAAAAACTAAACTAAGGTAAACATATAAATCAGAAACTAGTCAGTTGCATAGAGCAAACCCTAAGTCTACAGTTGTTCCCAAAGTCTACCACCTCAATTTTGGAATGGTTCGTTGTGTATTCAGGTATTCCAGAGGTGCAGGGTACATCAATTTGATTGTGGAGATTTAATCCGCTGCTCCTGAGGCTGCTGGGAGAGATTTCCCTTTCTCTTCTTTGTTCGCACAGCTCCTGGGATTCAGCTTTGGATTTGGCCCTGCCTCTGCATGTAGGTTGCCCTCTGCTGTCTGTTCTTCACCCAGACAGGAGAGGTTTAAAGGAGCGGCTGATTAGGGGGCTCTGGCTCACTCAGGCGAGGGGGAGGGAGGGGTACAGAATGTGGGGCGAGCCTGCAGCAGCAGAGGCCATCATGATGTTGCAACAGCCTGAGGCGCACCTTGTGTTCTCATGGGGAAGTTGCCCCTGGATCACAGGGCCCTGGCAGTGGTGGGCCGCACAGGCTTCTGGGAGGGGAGGTGTGGATAGTGATCTTTGCTTGCACACAGGCTTCTTGGTGGCTGTAGCAACAGACTTAGCGTCTCATGCCTGTCTCTGTTGTCTGCGCTGATAGCCGCAGCTCGCGCCCATCTCTGGAGCTCATTTAGGCAGTACTCAGAATGCCCTCTCCTCAGGCACCCTGAAACAATGGTCTCTTGACTCTTCAGCAGTTCCAGACTTCTTCCCAGATTCCCTCCCAGTTAGCTGTGGTGCACTAGCCCCCTTCAGGCTGTGTTCATGCAGCCAACCCCAGTCCTCTCCCTGAGGTCTGACATCCGATGCCCGAGCCTCAGCTCCCAGCCCCCACCTCCCCCGGCGGGTGAGCAGACAAGCCTCTCAGGCTGGTGAGTGCTGGTCGGCACCAATCCTCTGCGGGAATCTCTCTGCTTTGACCTCTTCACCCCTCTTGCTGTGCTCTCCTCCCTGGCTCTGAAGCTTCCCCACCCCACCCCCTGCCCATCCCCCGTCTCTGCCAGTGAAGGGGCTTCCTAGTATGTGGAAACATTTCCTCCTTCACAGCTCCCTCCCAGAGGTACAGGTCCCGTCCCTATTCTTTTGTCTCTGTTTCTTCTTTTTTCTTTTGCCGTACCCATGTACGTGGGGAGTTTCTTGCCTTTTGGGAAGTCTGAGGTGTTTTACCAGCGTTCAGTAGGTGTTCTGTAGGAGTTGTCATGTAGGTGTATTTCTGATGTATTTGTGGGGAGGAAGGTGTTCTCCACGTCTTACTCCTCTGCCGTCTTGAAGGTCCTCTCCCCTGTTGAGAGGTTTTATCATGAAAGGTTGTAGAATTTTGTCAGATGCTTTTCCTGCACCTATTGAGATGATCATGTGATTTTCATTCTTCATTTTGTTAATGTGGTTTATCACATTGATTAATTTTGGATTTCAAAACATCTTTGCATCCCTGAAATAAATGCCAGTTGACCATGGTGTATGATTCATTTAATATATTGTTGAATTAGGTTTGCTAATATTTTTTGCCTCTGTCTTGATCAGGGATATTGGCCTATAATCGTCTTTTCTTAAGTATTCTTGTCTGACTGGTATCCAGGTAATGCTAACCTTGTAAAGTGAGTTTGGAAATATTCCTTTCTCCTCTATTTTTTAGAAGAGTTTGAGAAGGATTGGTAGTTCTTGAAATGTTTGGTAAAATTCACTAGTGAAGCCACCTTGTCTTGGAGTTTTCTTTTTTGGGAGGTTTTCAATAACTGATTCAATCTCTTTAGTAGTAATTGGTCTCTTCACATTTTCTATTTCTTCATAATTCATTCTTAGTAGATTGTATGTTTCTAGGAATTTATCCATTTCTTCTAGGTTGTACAATTTGTTGGCATATAATTGTTCATAGTTCACGAGCCTTTATATTTCTGTGGTATCAGTTTTTTTTTTTTTTTTTTTTTTTTTTTTTTTTTTTTTTTTTTTTTTTTTTTTGCGATACGCGGGCTTCTCACTGTTGTGGTCTCTCCCGTTGCAGAGCACAGGCTCCGGATGCGCAGGCTCAGCGGCCATGGCTCACGGGCCCAGCCACTCCGCGGCATGTGGGATCTTCCCAGACCGGGGCACGAACCCATGTCCCCTGCATCAGCAGGCGGACTCTCAACCACTGCACCACCAGGGAAGCCCCTGTGGTATCAGTTTTAATAGTTCCTCTTTCATTGCTGATTTTATTTATTGAGCCCTCTTTTTTTGTGGTAAGTCTAGCTAAAGGTTTATCTATTTTGTTTATCTTAAAAAAATTAAGCATCACGTAAGTTTTGGTATGTTGTGTTTACATTTTCTTTTTTCCCAAGATTTAAAAAAATCTCTCTTTTAATTTTTTCTTTGACCCATTGGTTATTCAGTAGCATGGTTTTTAATCTCCACATATTTGTGAATTTTCTAGTTTTCTTCTTGTGATTGATTTCTAGTTTCATACCAGTGTTGTCAAAGAAGATACTTCATATGATTTCTTTTTGACTGGAGAATTTAGTCCATTTACATTTAAAGTATTATTTGTAGTTATGAATTAAAAAATAATTTATTTATTTTTGGCTGTGTTGGGTCTTTCGTTGCTGCACGCGGGCTTTCTATAGTTGTGGTGAGCGGGGGCTACTCTTCATTGTGGTGCATGGGCTTCTCATTGAGGTGGCTTCTCTTGTTGCAGAGCATGGGCTCTAGGCACGTGGGCTTCAGTAGTTGTGGCATGTGGGCTCAGTAGTTGTGGTTCACGGGCTCTAGAGTGCAGGCTCAGTGGTGCATGGGCTTAGTTGCTCCACGGCATGTGGGATCTTCCCGGACCAGGGCTCAAACCTGTATCCCCTGCATTGGCAGGTGGATTCTTAACCACTGTGCCACCAGGGAAGTTCCCACAGCTTGTTCTTTTCTACCCTTTCTTCTCTTTGCTGAAGCAAATGCCTTAGGTATAAATAAGGCTTTTTAAACATTTATGTTCATTTGTGAGATATTTTGGAGTTGAGATACACAGCTATGGTTACTAAAGAAAGCACTATAATTTTCTGCCTCTGGGGCCTGACTCTTGCCTGTCAACTTCTTCATATTTAGAATGCTCTAATCTGAAATACACTGATATTCTTATTTGGTACGTAGACTGGTCTTTACCCTGCTCCTTGTAGCATGTTGTCTTTGGTCCACTTGTCTAGAAAACTTAATATATAAGTCCAGTGGGTATGCTTCAAGCTTGCTCATTAAACTCACATCCCGGGGATTTACTATGATGGGGACATGTTTTTCTTCTATTTGTAGGAACAGTGCTAACCAAGTTGCCTCTATAAAACTGTAGTACTTCTATTCTTTTAGTCTACAAAAACTCTAGAAGTTCTTCCTTTTAATGTTCATAGTCTTCAAATTTAAGATTAGCTATCTTTCTATTGAAGACCTTCATTATTCTCTTTAATTACTTTATTTCTAATTAATTACCTGTATCCCTCTCTCCTTCCCTCTTCTCCTTCCTTCAAAACACATTCATTGACACTGCTTTGTGTCAAACAGTGTACAATTATAATTATAGCCAAATGTTTAATAATTAGATTGAGTAGCTCCAGTTGCCATCTTTCATCCATGTTGCTGAAAGAAGCTTTGACTGTGTTGAGTACAGAGGAAATGGAGCCATTCTCAAGTATTCTGCTAGCTTTTCTCTTTTCTGGCTTCTTTTTTTTTTTTTTTTTTTCTAGTTTTACTCAGTTGGGTTTGTGTTTATTCGTTATACCCTGTGACTCTTGCTGACTGGACTTCTCATTTCAGATATCACCCATGATTGTTGATGTCACCTGAATCAAATTTATTGCTTTTGGTTTTCTTATGTATGATTTCCTACTTACAGACACTGGACATCATTTTATTTTCGAAAATGCTGTTTCTCTGAATTGTCATAGCCAGTTAGAACCCTTTTCAACTTCTAGGAAGCTAACAATTGCACCCCAATGGAGGGAAATACAGATTTACTGGGCTCCTTTCTCTCATAGGTCACTGATAAAAATAAACAACTTGGTGCTGTTTCTCTTGATGCAGAAAGTAGGTTACTGTGGGCCCACAGAAAATAGCTTCTCATTTTACTGTGTTAAATGTTGCTTCTAGACAGTGATCATGTGAGATGTTGCTGCAGTTCTGGCGTTCATTTTTTTCTGTGTATTCCCTAGTTAAATGTAACATGTGACAATCATGCTTCATGTTTTAGTTTATCTTATTTTAGAATATATGTATATGAAGAGTAATAAGAGATTAAAGCTCTGTCTGGCTCTTTTGTGGTAACATGTTATCAGCCAGGTGTGTAGTCTTCCAAAAATATTTAAACATAAAGGCATATTCAGAGAGTTTTTAAAAATAGTTTCACACCATACATACTATTCTGTAGTTGTCTATTACCACTTAAAATTACATGATAGCATCTCTCCAGGTTAATAGATATGGACTGTACTCTTTTTTTATAGCTGCATAATATTCTGTAATATAGATATAGTATAATTTATAGCCATTACCCTATTGATAGACATTAAGATTGTTTCTAATTTTTTGCCATTAAAAATATTGTATAACAACATTACAATGTTACAATGATAATCCTTATGCATATATATGTTTTCATTCTGGTGCTTTTACTGCTGTAGGATAGATTCCCCAAAGTACAGTTGCTAAGTCAAGGTGTATATGTGTTTCTTACTGCAATAGATATTGCCACATTACTTTGCAAAATGTTGTAGCAATTCATGCTTCCATCAGCACTGTAGGTGAGTGTCCATTTTTCTGCATCTTTCTAAACACTGGATATTTTTACTCTTTTAAACATAGTCCAAAAGCTAATGGTTAAGAAACAGTATCATGTTTTATTTTCTCTTTCCCTTTGTCCACTGATAAGGTCAATGTCTTTTTTTGGTTTGTTTGTTTAAGTGTTATGGCCATTTGGATTTCCTCTCCTGTGAGTATCCTGTGCATAACCTTTGCTCATTCTTATTTTGAGTTGTTTGTTTTCTTCTTTTCAGTTTGTAGTTCTTTATATTTTAGAACTAGTAATCTTGTATTTGTAATTTTTTAAAAATAAACTTTTAATTTTAGAACAGTTTTAGATTTACAGAACAATTGTGAAGATAGTCCAGAGAGTTCCTGTATTACCCTCATCCTCCCTGCCCCTAGTTTCTCCTATTATTAACATCTTACATTAGTTTGGCACATTTGCCACAATTAATGAACCCATAGAATACCTTATTATTAAGTAAAGCTCATACTTTATTCAAATATCTTTAATCATTTTCCCTAATACCCTTTTTCTGTTCCAGGATACCATCAAGGAGACCACATTTCTTTAAATTGTCATGTCTCTTTAGGTTCCTCTGTGCTGTGAAAGTTTCTCAGAATTTCCTAGTTTTTGATAACCTTGTCAATTTTAAGGAGTACTGTTTAGGTATTTGTTGAATGCCCCTCAGTTGAGATTTGTCTGTTTTCTCATGATTAGACTGAGATTATGGGTATTTGGAAGGAAGATCACAAAGGTAAAACGCCATTGACATTGAATCACATCAAGGGTACATTCCATCAACATGAGTTATCATTGTTGGTGATCACCTTAATCACTTGGCTGAGATAGTGTTTGTTTTGTTTCTTCATCATCAAGTTACTCTTCCCTGGCCACCACCCTTTCTATACTAACTGCACTCTGGAGAGAAGTAACTGTGTGCAGCTCAAACATATAAGGAGTGGGGAGTTATGATCCACCTCCTTTGAGAGTGCAGTATTTATGTAAATTATTTGTAATTCTTCTGCAAGGGAGATTTATATCTTTCCCTCACTTATTTATTAATGCTCCCATCGTTGTTTTATTTGTTTGTTTTAGCAAGAGTACTTCCTTACATGTTCTACTAGATACTCCAGGCTCATCTTGTATAATTCCTGCCCCAGTCCTAGAATCAGCCACTTCTCCAAGGGACTGTGGTTCCTTTAGTAGACAATATTAGAAAATAACATCTGACCCTACCTAAGATGTTGCTACAAATTCAGCTGACAGGGCAAGGAAATGTATGTGTATACATTTCTATACAAATGAATACATTTTTCTATATGTAGCTATCTGTATCTATACTACACTAAACATAAGTTCATACTGATGTCTCCAACTCTAATCTATTACCACATGGAGCATTCTAGTCTCCTCCTCTCATTTATTTGTAACCTCCACTCCAACAATGAGAAACCTAGCCCCCCCCAATGACTATTCATTTTCTTAATTGTATCATTGTGTATAAATTGTTAACCTATACTTACACCCAGGGGAGCTGACTTTATCAGCAAGAGTTCAGTAATTTAGTCATGTTTTTTGGCCTTTAGTCTTATAGATTCTACTCATTTCCATTTCTTTAAGTCAGCACCTTTTGTCTCTATTCCCTTCCGTGAGGCAGTTTCAGACATTTGTAATGCAGTTAGAGTGTTTTGTCACATTCTGCATTCCTTTCTGAGATTGCCTGACCTACTAAATTGTGTTTTTAAAATTTGTATACATTAAGGTTCACTCTTTGTGCCGTAAAAGGCTATGGATTTTGGCAAATTCATAGTGTCATTTATCCACCATTACTATAACACACAGAATAGATTCAATGCCCCCCAAATATCCCTGGTAACTCACTTATTCAACTCTTTCTCCTTCCATAACCACTGATCTTTTTACCATTTCACTAGTTTTGCATTTTCTGGAATGTGATATAATTGGAATCAGAGAGTAATTAGCCCTTTCACACTGATTTCTTTCACTTAGCAATATATATGTAAGATTGACATGTCTTTTAATATTTTTCTAGATTATACCTTTTTAAAATCACTGAAAAATTCCATCATATCATATTTTACTTATCCAATCACTTATTAGAGAATTTCTTGGTTGCTTCCAGTTTTTGGTGATTATGAATACAGCTGCTATAAACATTCATGTGCAGGTTTTTGTGTGGACATAAGATTTCCGTTAGGTAAATACCTAGGAGAGTAATTATTGGATCATATGATAAAAGTAGGTTTAGCCTTGTAAGAAGCTGCCAAAGTGTCTTCCAAAGTAGCCATAACCACCAGCAAGAGTGAGAGTTCCTGTTGATTTGCATCCTAGTCCCCAGCTGGTATTGTCAGTTTTGGGATTTAAAAAAAATTTTTTACAGGGGCTTTATTCATAACTGCCCAAATATGGAAACACCTGAGATGTTAGTAGGTGAAAAGATCCTATATGGGGTACATCCAGGCAAGGGAATGTTATTCAGTGAAAAAAAGAAATGAGCTATGAAGCCATAAGGAGACATGCGGGGAAAGGTAAATGCTTATTATTAACGGAAAGAAGCCATCTGAAAAGGTTACACATTACATGATTCCAACTATACAGGATATTCTGGAGAAGACAGAACTATGGAAACAGTAAAAAGATCAGTGGGTTGCCAGGGGTTAAGGTGGAGAGAGGGAAGAACCCAGGTGTTTCTCATCCCAGGACTCCTGGAGTCCTGGTAGAACTCCCAAGATCCTGCAAGATACGGCTTCCTCTGAGAAGAGTGGTCGAGCACCTCCAGTCTTGATTCCGCCATTTTCCAAGCCGCCTGTGATTGCTCACCGCAAGTTTTTTTTGCATTTTAACCACTCTAATAGGTATGTAGATGTATCTCATTTATGTTTTAAATTGCAATTCCCTAACGACAAATGATGTTGAGCATCTTTTCATATATTCATTTGCCATCTTTGGTAATATGTCTCTTCAGATCTTTTGCCCATATTTTAGTTGGGCTATTTGTTTTCCTATTGATTTTTAAGGGTTCTTTCTATATTTTGGATATAAATCCTTTATCACAGGGGTCCCCAACCCCGGGTCCGTGACCTGTTAGGAACTGAGCCGCACAGCAGGAGGTGAGCGGTGGGCCAACGAGCAAAGCTTCATCTGCCGCTCCCCATCGCTAGCATCACTGCCTGAACCATCCCCCCCTCCCCCATCCGTGGAAAAATTGTCTTCCACGAAACCGGTCCCTGGTGCCAAAAATGTTGGGGACTGCTGCTTTATCAGATATATATTTTGCAAATATTTTCTCCCAGTCTGTATCTTATCTTTTCATACTCTTAACAATGTCTTTCCAGAGCAGAGTTTTTCATTTTAATAAAGTCCAACTTATCCATTTCTTCTTTCATGAGTTATGCTTTTGGTGTCGTGAACAAAATTCACCACTAAATCCAAGAACACAAGTATTCTCTTATGCTTTCTTTTAAAAGTTTTATAGTTTTAAATTTTACATTTAGGTCTGTGATCTCTTTTGAGTTTAATATTGTGAAAAGTGTAAGGTCTATATCTAGTGTGTTTTATAATTTTTTTTTTGCATATGAACATCTATATCATCATTTGTTGAAAGAATATCCTTTTTAAATTAAACTGTCTTTGCTTCTTCATCAAAAATTAGATGATTATATTTGTGTGGGCCTATTTCTGCATTCTCTATTCTGTCCATTGTCTATTATTTTTCCAATACCACATTATCTTGATTACTGTGGCTTTATAGTAAAGCTTGAAATTGGGTAGAGTGAGTCCTCCAACTTTGTTATTCTTCTTTAGTATTGTGTTGGCAATTCTAGATCTTTTGTCTTTTCATATATACTTTTGAATCAGTTTTTTGATATCTGTGAAATAGCTTGCTTGATGTTTGGTTGGGACTGCATTAAAGTCACAGACTAAGTTGGGAAGAATTGACATCTTAACAATGAAGTGTGTTTCAATACAGGAACACAGTATTTCTCCATTTACTTAGATTTTTAAAAATTTCTTTCATCAGAGTTTTGTAGTTTTCCATATACAGATTTTTTTTTTTTTTTTTTTTTTTTTTGCGGTACGTGAGCCTCTCACTGCTGTGGCCTCTCCCGTTGCGGAGCAAAGGCTCCAGATGTGCAGGCTCAGCGGCCACGGCTCCCGGGCTCAGCCACTCCGTGGCACGTGGGATCCTCCTGGACCGGGGCATGAACCTGTATCCCCTGCATCGGCAGGCGGACTCTCAACCACTGCGCCACCAGGGAAGCCCCATATACAGATTTTGTACATATACATAAGAATCTTATTTCTTGGTGCCATTATAAATGATATTGTTTTTTAAATTTCAAATTCCAGTTGTTCATTGCTGCTGTATAGGAAAGCAATTGATTTTTGTATATTATCCTGATGTCCTGTGACCTTGCTGTACTCACTCATTATATGAGTTCCAGGAGCTTTTTGTTGTTGTTGCTGTTGATTTTTTAAAAATTTGTCTACATAGTCAATCATGTTATCTGCAAATAAATAGTTCCATTTTCAATTTTTCTTTTTGTTTGTTTTAAATTTTCTCTTCTTGTCTTATTTCACTAACTGGGACTTCTGGTATGATAATGAATAGGAGTGGTGAGAGGGGTATCCTTGTTCTGGATCTAAGGGAGAAAACAACCAGTTTCTTCCCAGTAAATATGATGTTAGTTGTCAGTCTTCAGTAGATATTCTTTATTAATGTGAGATAGTTCTATTCTATTCCTAGTTTGCTGTTTATCAAAGATTTTGCAAATATTATCCCCATTCTATAATTTGTCTTTATATTTTATTCTATCTTTTGTTATATACACATTTTACACTTGCTTCCCAAGATTATCATATATAAGCGCTCAGATAAACTTTGAGCTTCTTTGTATCCTTCCATTCTTCCTTTATTTTTCTCTCCAGTGACTAAGACTTCTTAGTGGTCAAGCATATGGGCTTAGGAATCAGATTCTTCTGGGTTCAATTCCTAGATTTCCCTTTACTACTTGTCTGACCTTGGAAAAATTCTTTTACCTCTCTGAGCCTTAATTTTCTCCCCTGAAAAAGTTGGTATATTATACCTTTCTCAAAGCGTCTTTGTAACATATTTGTAAGTACTCAATAAGTGGCTGCTTTTATGGAGAAAGTTAATGTATTTTTTAATTCTGGAAAACATTAAGATTATATTATCCAGTTGTGTGACATTTCTAAGGAAAGAAAGTGACCAGAATATAGTTTCATTTATGCAACTGTTTTCATCTGTGAACAGAGAAATATCTTGGTCAAATTCTAGAGCCATCCATGTTATATCACTGTTATAAGTAAGTAATCTTCTTCTAATTATTAGCCTTGACTGGGATTATAAAAGTGGTATTAAATTTTTGTTGCAGGGAAACTTGATGGGGACAGTCTTTCACAGATGTGTGTAAAATGTTGTGGCTATAACCTGGAAAGTTGGTTGTTTAAATGCTTTACAGAAATTATAAATCAATGCAAAGAATGTTATTAACAAGTTACTAATACACAAAAGAAAATCCTTGGTGTACTATTACTTCATTATGGACATTCAAGTGGGATTTGTATTACTTGCACACACAGTTGGGCACGGGGAAGGAGTTGGTGACTGCTGTATTTCTTTGTCACAGTACTTATTTTGTATTTCTCAGATTGACATCCCAAATTGGGAACAACTTATCTAGAAATAGCTAAGGTTCTACTAGGAAGAGGGTTTAATTGGGAATGTGCTCTTGGAATTTCTGAATTTGAAGAAGTATGATTGTTGAAGGCATACCAAGTGTTTGGAAAACAATACTTGCCAACTGTGTAAAACCAACATGAATCCTGGGCTAGAAATTAAGCCGTTTGGGTGCTAGGGGCCCATTATTTCCCTTGCTTTAAATTGCTTAACCTTTCTTGGTTTCTCCAGATATAAAACAGTAATCATACTTTCTATTATTTAGCTCACAGAATGTTATAAGAACAGAACAGAAATAAGATTCTTCATTGGTTTTCCATTACTTATAGGCTGAAATCCAAATTCCTTAGCAATATCATAGTGGCTGAAAAGACAGGTTTTGGAGTCAGATAGATATTTTGAGCCTGGATTTTTACCTCCACACACAGCCATGTTCTTGGACAGTTTACTTGACCTTTCCAAGCTTCAGTTTCCTCATCTATAAAATAAAGATAATAATAATTTTTTCCTCATAAGGGTTGGTGTGAGAATTAAATTGGGTAATGCACGTACAAGGCAAGCACAGGGTTTGGTACATTTTATGTGTTCAGTAAACGGTAGCTGCTGGTATTCACATCACTGTGTCATATAAGGCATTTGCTAGGTGGTCTTTCCAACCTCATCCGCCATCATTGACTCCCTAAATTCACTCCTTGTTTATGCTGAGTACACTTCTCTATTACAACACACCCCACTTACCTCCTGACTTTTCTCTATCATTACAGTGTGTCTCTTTGATGTCAGAAATGTTAGCCTATTCATGGTTGGATCCTCATTAGTTAACAGGCGATTGTAGCCAGTTAACTCAAGAAAATTGTGTAGAACTAAGCTAATATAGGGATAATCATAAATATATAAGAATTGGTCAGATAAATGTTATATTCTGTGCATTAATGATAAAGTAAATAAAAATCCCTGTGTATATGAGACATCTTAAACCAGTGGTCAGTGGGCCAAACTAGGTATATGGAGCTGTTTTATCTGGTCTTTGATGTTAAAATAAATCAGAAGAATTGACAACAAAAGTTTGCATTTCTGGCTTCTCTTGAAAAGGTTGGAGACCTAGAAACTGAACCTCCATTGCTTCATAGAAATGCTTGGGGTTCTCCAGTTAGCCTCACTCTCCACTCAGGTGATAAGCAGTAGAGACACTTTGCAACAGAGACTCTGTGTGTGACTACCAGCAGAAAGTTCATATTTTCCTTCAGAAAGGGAGCTTTGCTTCATGCAAAATAGGGAAGAATACTGCTCTTTATTTATTCCCAGGTAGGTAAGGCATAACTGATCTACCTGAAGAAGCAACAGCAGCCACCTACACCACATCCCAGTTCACCTAACCAAATATTCTTTAAAATGTTTGATCTTGGTAAAGCCCATATTTCTATTGCTATGTATAGTTTTGGTACTGAAAATCCTATTCAAAATTGCTCTTGTTGTTTGTTCTGTGCTCTTCTGAGAAGCCCCACAGTTTGTAAAGATGAGTTTGAGTTATTTATAGAGATGGATTGTGTTAGATGAGCACCGTTTTCCTAAAGCCCTATGACAGAGGTCCAGGGGCCCCTGTGCACTCATGTTAGGAGGCTGTGTAGAAGAGTGTTTTACATGGGTATCAATCCAGTTTACAAGTTGAGTTTTTTGGGGGTTATTCATTCAAATTTTGATCACTTCAGTAATTAAATTAAATGTCATCTCTTGTGGCTGCAAGTACATCCCATAAATTCCCATGCTTAGGAGTATACCCACAAAGAACAAAGGGAAATGACTTAGCAGTAATCTAGTTAATTTGGTCAATGTAGGCACCCCAATTGGCTGTATCATATTCTGTTTTGAAACTTGAATTGTGCACCCTTTTTTTTGTTTGTTTACACTGACTAAAATGAGCATAAAATTACCAGATCACTTTACTCCATGTTTTACAGATACAGCATAAAAGACAGATTAAGCAAAGAGATAGTATTTTTCTCTGAGCAGAGTGCGGGAATTTGAGTTCTTATCAGACTTTGAAACCTGTGAATGTTAAATTATACTTGGTTGGCACTTCCTGCTTTTACTTGTCATTGAATTTATTTTCTTCTTCTGAAGCCCAAAGCAAACTTTCAGCTGTATATCCTTCAATGCACTGATGTGAGAAGAGATGAGGTAGACTTGCAGCTGGGGAAATATTTAAAAAATTAATCAAGAAAATTTCGTATTATTCAGCTCCAGTTCAGGAACAAACATGACTTGTGTAAGATTTGGCAACCTCTCATTCCTCTTTCAAAATGAGGCACATCCAAAACACCTTCATGAGGCACGTACTAATTGGCTCTTGCTGCTTGCTAGTTATTGTGTTATTACCTAATCTTATCCATTCAGAGATCCAAAAGGAGACCCATTTACAAGAGACAGTATGATTCAGTGGATTAAGTACAAACCCTGAAATTTAATACTCTATTGCTGCTGACTTACTTGCCAGACTCTTGGGAATATGGGTCAACATTACAATATCTGAGTTTCCATAAGGAACATAATGGTTCTCTTTCCCCACCTCCAACATAAAGATATTATAATGACTTAAAGGTAAATTGCTGTAAAAGAAAATAATACAATTCAATGAATGTGATAAGAAATAATTAGATGGGTATATAGACAATATGTTTATAAGAGGATATAATAACAGAGTAACTCAATTTTCATCACCAAATGACTCAACCATGTGCATGGTCTTTCTTATATAAGCAGTAACTCTGCACAAACACTCTTTACTTCTTGTCTGACCAGTGAAATGGGCTTGATGGGTTAACTTAAACTCCACTGAGATGTAGATACTGTTCCACAAGTATGCACTTTTAATATCTGGCTAAAAATCTCCTTCTATGAGAGGCCTTTTCCAAGTAATCTCCCCAGTATAATCCCTGACCCAGTTGAATTTGCTCTCTTGTAGGTAATACCACTTAACTTTTCTTACGGAAGCTGTGGCCCAGAATTGCATCTTTCAGTTTCGCTTTGGGCCTGCTCCTAAAGAGAGTGCCTTGAGTGCGGGACCCAGCTTCTTCATCCTTGTATCCCCTAGGGCAGGTAGAGTGTCTGGTCTCTAGCTGCCTGCTCAATGCATGATTATTGAAATTATGACTCTATCCGTCAACAGTAGTGCTTTGGTAACCATTTACTCTAACAAGGTTGAGTTACTTCAACTCAATAGACCTCAGACTTTTCTATCTGTAAAATGAAGATTTGGACTAGCTAGTAAAAAAGTTTCCTTACAACTCCAAAATTTGACTCTATGATTTTATGTATTGTAAAAGATGGCAAATATACATAACTCAAAAATTTGTGGGGCCCTGGTACGAATGATGTGGGAAAACAGAAAGATTTTGAGTTTGACTTATTGAAGTATTATTGTTTAATTTTAATTTATTGATGTATTTATGCTCATTTGTATTTCAGAAAGTATTACAAAATAATTAGGTGATCAAACATTTGGGGGGTTGTTTGTTTATAAACATATACTTGATAGAATGACCATTGAAAATTATAATAAAAAAATGAACACTGACTTAAATAATATACTTACAGAAAATTAAATAGTGAAAAGAAATTAAAACAATAAAACATAATTTGGTATCTTAATGGCCAGCAAACATCAACCATGACTGTTAACATATGACTATTGTCCTAAGTGAAAATTTGTCACTTTTAGTAGAAATCGTAACGTTTGAAAGTTTTATCATCAAGAGTTTGGGTATATTAAACATTCCATGTAGAGAGAGGCTTCTGGACATATGGAATTGACTTTGACTTAAATCCAGGTGACGCCTCTTATGACATGACTACCGATTACCTTTTCTTATAGATGTGAGGGAATGGTCAGGAGGGAGTGTGAGACCTTCCCTTTCTTTAGGTCCTTTTAAGGTGCTGAAAGTCTTGTTTCTCCTCTGCCCACACCTGACTTGCCTGGGGGAGCCCAAAGCTGCAGGGCCTGTTTAGCTGCTGCTATTTACGTGTGCTGACCAAGGTTTATATGCCAATCGCTTTCATATCAGAACTTTCTAGTTGAGAAAGCACCTTTGAAAAATTCAGTGATGCCTGTTCCAGGAGGGATTTTTATTTGAAATTCTTGCTTTTTACTCCTTCCTCTTCATTTGGGTCTCTGTTTCTTCTTCCTTCACCATGATTCTCCATTCACTTATTCTCTCATAAACACATACGGGACACTTCCTGTATACCAAACACTTTGTTGGGTCATGAGGATAGAGAGCTAAAGATATGCTCCTCACCATCTAAGAGCTTATTACCCAGTATCATTTTTTTGGGTGCAAAGTCTTTGCAAGATTGGTCCTTTGCTGTTTATAACCACTGGGCATATACTTATACTTTGAATGCTTAGCTTTTTGTTTTTCTTTTAATTCTTTTTGACGTGGACTTTTTTTTTTTTTTGGTACGCGGGCCTCTCACTGTTGTGGCCTCTCCCGTTGCGGAGCACAGGCTCCGGACGTGCAAGCTCAGCGGCCATGGCTGACGGGCCTAGCCGCTCCGCGACATGTGGGATTTTCCCGGACCAGGGCACGAACCCGTGTCCCCTGCGTCGGCAGGCGGACTCTCAACCACTGCGCCACCAGGGAAGCCCATGTGGACCATTTTTAAAGTTTTATTGAACTTGTTGCAATATTGCTTCTGTTTTATGTTTTGGTTTTTTGGCTGCAAGGCATTTGGGATCTTAGTTCCCTGACCAGGGATTGAACCCACACCCCCTGCACTGAAAGGTGAAGTCTTAACCCCTGGACCACCAGGGAAGTCCCTGAGTGCTTAGCTTTTGATTCTTAGCTTTAAGTAATTGATTCCTAAATTCTGTTAAGTATGAAAGTCAATCAGCCAAAGCTGTCTTTAACCATCCGTTAAAAAGGTGACCACTTAATATTAGTTTTCTTTCATTTTGCAAATGTCTCTTTTTCAATGAGAATTTCAAAACCAGGATAATGTTTTTGCAGCTTTAAGCTTTCTGATAACCAGCTTCTAATCTTATTGGTCACTAAATTTGAGGGTGGATGTGGAAAGAAAATTTTTATTTAGGTTATAAGGTCTGGCTCCTCTCTTAAACTTTACTGAAATCCTCTGATGAAGCTATAAACTTCCTGCTTCCATTTTCTTTTCTTTCTCCTTAACAGTTATGGATATAGGAGACAAAGACTTAGATCTCCATTTGAAATTTATGGGATAGTTAGTAGAGAAATTATTGCAAGCTTTCAGAGTTGAGGATGGAGAAGCTACTTAAGGCTATTATTGTAGCTAAGCTGAAGGAGAGGGAAATAATAGGAAAAGGCCATTATAAGGAGCCACAGCAGTCAATTTGTTTGAGCCAAAGACAATGACTGTTTTGATTCTTTATTGCTTCATAACTCTCCTCTTCCCCAAAACTTGGTGGCTTAAAACAGTAACCGTTAATTATATCTCCTAATTCTTTGAGCTGACTGGGTTCAGATGAGTGACTCTTCTGGTTCACATGAAGTCATCTGGGGCTGCAGCTATTTTGGATCTCAGGTGGGCCAGAGCACCCAAGATGGCATACTTAGGTAGCAGTGATGCTGGCCATCAGCTGGTAGCTCAGCTAGGGCTGTCAGCTGGGGGCCTTGACTCTTCTTGAGACCTCCTAAGCATCTCCTTATGGCGGCTTAGGCTTCTGTGTAGTGTGGTGGTTGCATTTCAAGGGGCAGGAAGTGGAGGCTGCCAGTCCTCTTAAAGTCTGGCCCTAAAGTGGCATAGCTTCCCTTCCCTTATATTCTACTGGTCAGAGCGGTCACAGGCCCAACTTATATTCAAGGGGGTAAAGAAATAGACTTCACTTCTCATGGGAGGCAGTGACAAAGAAATCACAGTTAACTTTAATCAACCATAGTAAATCTCTGTGTGTAACTAACCAATATAAAAGCTAGTGTTTGAAAAAAAAGAGAGTGGTATAAAAAAGACTAGGTATCTCCTGAATGCATGTGATATAAAGGCAGCTGCTCCTGATCACGTTCAGTTGGGTTTAAGAAATGGTTACCTTAGACCAGGGGTCCCCAGCCCCTGGGCTGCACCAGCAGGAGGTGAGCCGTGGGCAAGCCAACAAAACTTCATCTGAGACTCCCTATCACTCCCAATCACTTGCATTACCGCCTGAACCATTCCTCCCCCCGACCCCGTCCCTGGAAAAATTGTCTTCCATGAAACTGGTTCCTGGTGCCAAAAGACTGGGGACCACTGCCTTAGATCATTCATTCTCAAACTTGAGTGTTCAGAGTTTCTAGGAGGGCATGTTAAAACACATATTGCTGGACCCAACCCATAGAGTTTCTGATTAAGCAGCCTGGGTTGGGGCCTGGGAATCTAACTAACCCTCAGATTATGCTGATACTACTGGTCTTAGGAACCACAGTTGGAGAACCACTGTTTTAGACTGTGCAGGGCCAGAAAAAGTGAGAATAAAAAAGAGAAAAGAAGGAAATATATTCTTTTCCTTTAATGGTTTTTTTTTGCTTTTTTTTTTTTTTTTTTTTTTTGCGGTATGCAGGCCTCTCACTGTTGTGGCCTCTCCCGTTGTGGAGCACAGGCTCTGGACGCGCAGGCTCAGTGGCCATGGCTCATGGGCCCAGCCGCTCTGCGGCATGTGGGATCTTCCTGGACTGGGGCACGAACCTGTGTCCCCTGCATCGGCAGGCGGACTCTCAACCACTGCGCCACCAGGGAAGCCCCTCTAATGGTATTTTTAAAAGCCAGTAGTATAAATTTAAGTTTCAGGCCACCATGAACGTGTTAACATGGGGCCTTTATGTTTGTCATGGTCATTAATCCTAGTGCTGCAACATCAACCCCTGAAATCTCATTAGTTTAACACAGCAAAGGCTATTCTTACTTATGTAAAGTCCAATGTGAGTCAGTAACTTTCCTCTGTTTGGCACTACAGCATCTGGAACATGTGGCCCTCAGTATTGCTGAGGCAGGGAAGTGGCCCTCAATATTGCTGAGGCACGGAAGAGGGAAGAGAGATGAGCAAGGCATATCAGTTCTGAAATGCCTCAGCCTGGAAGTGAAACAGGTTAACTTCTCTGAGAGTCCTTTGGCCAGAACTAGTCACATGACCTCAACCTAAACGCAAAAGAAGCTGGGAGATGTTGGGAGCACATGGATAATTAGGAAGCCCTGACTATCTCTGCTAAAGCACCCAACTAACTTTAATGTCCCATATTCTGTGATTAGGCAGGGCTGGAAGTAGAAAGAGTCCCACGGGCCCTCAAAACCATATGTACACCTCTGCTTACAATTCTTCAAACATTACTCTTACGACTTTAAAATATTTATTCTCGTCTATGAGTAATTTATGGTTTTATTCCTAATTTTCTGTGTGACGTTAAACAGAATGCCCAATGACATTGCTATCTCAAAAGGAAAATCTGTCGTAAAACCTCTTTTTCTCCTATTACAAATAACTTGGTAAGTCTTTGTTCCAGGCCATTTTAGTTGTTCTGTTAAAGAGTGATGAACACTATCTCTTCTTCTTTGCTGATTTTGCCAAGCACATAATTCTTTAGGTAATTATTGAAGTGATTACTTATACTTCTGGAGTCTCGACAGCTTGTGCGGATTGGCATCAGGGCATTGTCAGGACTTTAAAACCATCTTGTGGGTGTTTTTGAAAACAAAGGAATGTTTTAACCATATTATCTAATACTGTTAGCCAAGTATTACATAATACAGTACGGAATATTGTCAGTGAGGAACAAAGCTCAGGTTTGGTTTAATTTCTTCATCAGCTTCCCTTTTACTGTTGTTGCCTACCTTTGTCTGGAATTCTTTTCTTACGTGCCTCCACAAAAATTTATACAGTAAATCCCCTACATACGAACCTTCAAGTTTCGAACTTTTAAAGATGCAAACGTGCATTCGAATGTCCCGTCGTGAAAGTTAGTTCACATGTCTGGCGTACATTGTCACGTGTGTGCATCCTCTACAAGTGGTTGTGCTTTTGTGTACTTTACTGTATAGAGTACAGTAGTACAGTATCTTTATTTCAAGCTAGATCTGCAGGAGGATGACTTCATTGAACTCCTTGCTGTGCAACACAAGGAACTTAGTGAAGAGCTGATGGAATTGGAGGCCCAGAGAAAGGACGAAGAGAGACAAGAGGAAGAAGAAGTAACTGAAGAACCAAAGAGATTCACAGCACAGGAAAGGGGATTTTCGTCATTTGAGGAGGCGCTATTAGTTTTTGAGGCCCAGGACCCGAACGTAGAACGGTACACGAAGGTTGCAGCAGCCATTCAGAATGCAATCCAGTGCTACCATGTCATCTATAACGAGAAAACAAGAGCTACTACCCAGACATCACTGGATCGTTTTTTCAAGAAGGTAGATAGAATTGAATCCAGCAAGGAACCAGAACCTGTGCCATCAATGTCAGGCATGAGTGAAACTGCAGCTTGCCCTCTCTCTCCTATTGCTGGCGATCCTTCAGCTCTACCATCTCCCACCTCCTCTCCCTCCTCCAGTCAGTAACTCTTCTTCCCTGTTCACTCGATGCCAGCTGCTGTATGCCAGCTGTTGTACTGTACTACTGTACTTTTTAAGGTACTGTACTGTAAGATTAAAAATGTTTTATTTTTGTGTTTGTTTGTTTTTTATGTATTATTTGTGTGAAAAGTATTATAAACCTATTACTATATAGCCGATTGTGTTAGTTGGGTAACTAGGCTAATTTTGTTGGACTTACAAACAAATTGGACTTATGAACTTGCTCTCAGAATGGAACTTGTTTTTATGGAGAGCACTTACTGTACTGGTGAGCAGGACTCCAACCACATAGAGACTGTTTGGTCATGGGAAAGCAGTTCCTATTTTACTCTGCGGATGGGAAGACTTTATTTGGCACATAAACATGCTTAGGAAATGCTACACACACAGTCTCAGTAGCTTTGAGGCAGATTTCCATTTCAGTTTTGTCTCTTAAATTCTGCAGGCTTAATTAACACCTCTGACATGTTCAAGCAATATGATGATGAGATGTTTTCTGTAGAAACATGCTTGACTCATAGCAGTCACCTGTTTGGTAAACTGAAGCACTGTATGTCATGATTTTTAGAAAACATCAAAGTTATGTGCCTTGATGCTTTAATTATATGGTCTCAGTTTATACTTAGAATCTTTATAGGATTTTTCCCGCACAATTATTTAGTAGCTACCAGACAGACAGCTTCTTTAAATTAATAAGTGACAGATCAACATAACTCCACTGAGCAGGTGAAGAAACTGAGACAATTTCGTGGCTAGCCCAAAGCATCTTGGTGAGTCAGGGGCAGATTTAGGATTAACCTTAGTTCATATTCCCAGACCAGAGCACCTTGCGTAACTCTGAAGTTAAATTTCTGGAGGCAAGGACACTCTCTTTTTTTTAATATTTACTGGAACAGTAGGATGATGTGTAGTTAAAGAAATCGGTGACTCTTTAAATCAAGTTATGTGATTCATCTCAGAAGCGTGGCTGTAATTGCCTACCCGGATGGGTGAAGAAAGACTTGAGAATACACAGAAGGCTGCCCAATGTAGTGGAAAGAGCAAGGCACTACAGCTGGAAGAAGCATGTTCCAGTGAGAGCTGTGTGACCTTGGTCATGTCACTTAACTTCCCAAGAACCTTAGCGTCTTCACTTGTAATATGTGAGGCATCAGTGTAGATGTTCCCTAAGGTCTAAATTTCTATTGCAGATTATTGAAACTGTTATGTTTGTGTTAGGAAGCATCCTCCATAGGTGAATCTTAATCCAACCAAAATTCCCATTCTTTTAAAGGTTATTTCTAAGTGCAATTGCTATGAGAGAGAGTTTCCTTGGCTCTAACTTGGCATCTGGAATCTTCTCTTTGTCATCCGCTCTGCTGAAGAGCACAGAAGGGAATCGGAGGATGAAGCTTGGCTGTGAGGAGGCTGAGTGTACAGAGCAAGCACAAACTTGTAAGGCCAGGCTCTCCTTACAGCCCTGCTTTCCATTTTCCCCAGAGCTGGAGGCTGAACTCTAAACCACCTCCTGCTACCCACGCACCTTACTGATGGATAGAAGAAATCTTGGCGTGGGGAGAGTGTTTGCCAGGTTATTTTGGTAGCAGCTCTTGTATTCACCCTCACCCCCATGTATTTGGTTGGTTTGCCATGGAAAGAGTCTGGGGGGATTTCCTTTTTCGAGTTTTTCCCCTTCTCCCACGCTTGTGCCAAGTGAGAAGAGAAATGGGGCATCAGCCTCATGGAGATACAATGGTGCCTCCCTGTTTCTCCACCTGCCCCTGTGGAAGGGAGCTTGATGACCCTCATCAAGGGCACAGCATGGGGGTTGGAGTCCCTTTGAAGGGGTATTCTCTGCAGAGGTCCAGGCTTATTTCTGAATATCACTCACCCAGAGGCCAGTTTCACATCCTGCAAAAAATCTCTGAGAGAATGTGTCAGCAGAACCAGCATTGCATGTCTAGACAAAGAATTGATATTAGCATCATCAGCCAGCATCCAATCTGTTAACTCTTGTGTAAGCATTTGCTATCTGTGCCCCAGGCATTTTTTGGCTTAAAGTGAAAACTGTAGCTCTAAGATTTAGACTTAGGTCTTTCAGGAGGTTCTTTCAAGGGAAGGAATCACAAGGTACCTTATTTCAAGATCAGGTATTTTATTGATTAATATGAAAGTCTCCTCTTTTTTTCCTTCCTCAGTAAAATGGTGGCTGTGTTGTCGCCACCTTCACTGTATTATATATTCATTATTTTAAAAAATATTTATTAAGCAACCTCTCAAAACCTATGCAGGGCATTCTGCTAGGTTCCGCTGATACACTGATGAATAAATCAGCTAAGATCCCTGCCCCTCTGGAGTTTATAGCTTAATGAGGATACTGACCACAAACAAGAGTAACAGGATATTTCTGTCTCAGTTTCGACTGAGGCACCAAAGAACAAAGCAGTAGGCGTCGAGTTCCTTGGCTTTCTAAATCGAGGTGCTAGACTACCTCTGCAGGATTTGCAGAAAGGGTGCCTCAGAACTGGTTCTGCCAACCTGACCCATCATCCACCTCCAGGACATTGATGAGAAGGCTTAGTGTTCTTGGAGGTTCAAGGGCTGGTAGGGAGAGTTCGTTTGAGGCGAGTTGTCACTGTGCTGAGTGGTTCTCCTCACCTTGGGGAGGGGCTATGTGTCCCCTCACTCAAACCTCTTTGGGAGGAGGCTTCTAGGGAACCACTCAGAGAGAGCACTGTCCTGTGTTGCCTGGAGTTTGGGAACTTGGGGACTAACATCTGAGGCATCTCAAGGCAAAGGCCAGAGTGGAGGAGGGTAAGACATGGTGGTGGGGGTCACAGCAGAGAAGAGGTGGCTGCATTGGGAATGCCAGCACTTTTGGAATTGACTGGGCAAGAATTGGGTCTGAGGAAAGAACAGATTGGGTCATCTTGAAAGTAACTTGACAAGAAGGACATATGGAGGGGTGAGGTGACTTTGGGAAAAAAGCCGGGCTTTTAGAATGGGGCAGCTGAGTGGGAATGAGGGGGAAATTCTTAAGGGGCCAACCAGAAGGGCTTTGCCCAGTAAAGCTGCTGTGGATAAGACATCTGCCATGATGGGAGTCACTGAAACCCTGTAAAGAATGGGCTTGGGAAGCTTGGTTGTCTGCTAAATGCAGAGGCACCAAGCCCAGATTACAGCCATATCTGACAAATAAGATCTATTTTCCCCTATTCTAATCCATCCCCTGCCCCAACCTGGAAGGGCCTGAATCCACAGCTAGCAAGATGGGAGGAGGTGGGGTGAGGAGAAGTTTGCCCCATTGGACAACCTTCCAAGCCTGAAGCAGATCTGAGCTGGCAGAAGGGAGAAATAGCAGGTTAACTTAGGTTTGCAGTTTTTTTGTTTGTTTTGTTTTTTGCGGTACGCGGGCCTCTCACTGTTGTGGCCTCTTCCGTTGTGAAGCACAGGCTCCGGACGCCCAGGCTCAGCGGCCATGGCTCACGTGCCCAGCTGCTCCGTGGCATGTGTGATCTTCCCGGACCGGGGCACGAACCTGCGTCCCCTGCATCGGCAGGCAGACTCTCAACCACTGCACCACCAGGGAAGCCCAGGTTTGCAGTTTTGATATTAAAATCACCCGAGAAAAGGGACTATTTGCTTATGATCAGGAAATGACTAGGATAGCTACGGGACAAGTGGGAAATTTTCAACTAACGACAGGGAAGGACATATGAAGGGAGCAGATTTGAAGTAGCAGGAGTAGGAGAGGATAAATCGCGTTTAGCTCGTGCCATACTGATCCTGGTTCTTTTATTAACTGGGTAACTAGTGAATGAATCAAATATAGAATTATAAAACTGTGTTCTTAAAGGATAATGGGGAGGGGTGATAGTGGTCTGGAGCCCACTTAAAGAGCTCGACAAGGGTGACCTCTCAGGAAACAATAATGAATGAGAAGGAGCCAGCTGTGCTGTGTTTGGTGAGAGCTGGGGGAAGGCGGTCCCTGCAGGGTCCAGGCAGAGGAACAACATTTGTAAAGTTTATGTGGAGTCACATGATCAGCCCAGTATACATTCGAGTGGCTTCAACCAAGGATATGTTCGTTCTTTGTACAGGGCACTGAGTTAAATGCCAGGACTACAAACAGGATAAATGCCTCCTTCGCTGAGGTTCAAGGATTAATTGATCAACACATTAAAACAAACAAACAAAACGAAACAAAACAAAAACAAACCAAAAAACCCCCAAAAAACTTTGATGAAAGGTTAAGATCTAAAGGCTATGAAGAGCGAAGAAGCTCTTGCCCTCTGCTCTCAAGCTCCTGATGGCCCCAGATAACGTTCTCCCTTTTGGAGAATTGCCATGACAAGCAGCCTCTTTTAGTGTGCTGGTGACCTTTTATGGAGTGCAGGGGCAGCTGGACAAAGAAACACAGAGCTCCCGACAGTTCCAGGAGGGAGGGAAAACCTCTGAACTTGTCCTAGGGCTCTGTTTATGTGTAAGACTTAGAAAAGACTACTTGCTATAAGCATGCCATCCAACATAACAGAGGTACGATGTCAACAGCTCTGTCAGTTGGGGCAGATATAACTCCTTGCATTGACACAATGATTGGAAAATTGGCTCGCCTTAGCTGGCATAAGTTTGTTCACTCAGGAAATGAAAAGAACGGAAAGCTGAACTGGTGACCTGGTCACGGCCTGGGGAGAGTCTTTTTGGGAATGTGGACTCATCCATTTAAAGCTCAGATCTTGGGCAGATAGTGACCTCAGCGAGTGTCTGTGTGGGTGGCACTTTCCCAGCCTCGCTGGGGTTCTAGGTGTCACTCAGTCTCCACCAGGAAATGGAGCATCTCAGGGCAGGGAGCAGTGCACCAAGGCCTGCGGGGCTCTCAGGAGACAAGGACTGACAACCCCTGCTTTCAAGGAACACCCTGGTTGGGAGATAGAACTGCCGTTGCCAACATATCTGGCAGGCACGTGTGCAGAGCCAACTCAGGGAGGTGAAATATGCTTTCTGTGAATACCAAGAAAAGGCAGTGCAATCTCAGTGACCAGAGTTTTCCATGTCTCTAGCTTTTAATTTTGTCTGTTCACTTTCCCAATAACACATGCTCAACAGAGAAAGTAGCAAGTGCAGACAGTGTAAGAAATCAGCAATGTTCTTTTTTTTTTTTTTTTTTTGCGGTACACGGGCCTCTCACTGTTGTGGCCTCTACTGTTGCGGAGCACAGGCCCTGGACGCACAGGCTCAGCGGCCATGGCTCACGGGCCCAGCCGCTCTGCAGCATGTGGGATCCTCTCGGACCGGGGCACGAACCTGTGTCCCCTGCATCGGTAGGCGGACTCTCAAGCACTGTGCCACCAGGGAAGCCCAGCGATGTTCATTTTTAAAGAATGTTTTGTAAATAGAGAAGACACTACTGAATTTTGGAGGAGAGAGTTTGTGCTATGTCTTTCCTCTTTTCCCTTGGGTGGGGAGAAGAAATTTGCCCCATTAGAACCTGTGCCCCTTAGAGAGGAACCAATCTCTAAACAGGCTGCCTGGTTCTCAGAAAGTTCTCAATAAATATGTTTAAAAATCAAAGTTGGGGGATTTAGGGATCTAAGAGTTTCAATTTTTAAAAAAAAATTTGAATTAGAGTGCTTTGTAACTAGTCTGTCTTGCCAGTATTATGTAAGGATATCAGACCCTAAACATGCTCTTTGATACTCTTTAACTTAAAAACACAGTGAGTTTCAAAAATCAGTTTTCAAGTTGATATTGTGGTCCTTGGGTGTACTTTTTCCTTGGCGACACACAGTAGCAGAAAGAGCACAAGCATTTGAGTCAAGCAAACGTGCATTTGAACACCAGCCTTACAACCTGTAGATCTGGAGTCTGGGACCCTGCTCTAGAGTTCCACTTTGGAGGGTCCTCTCTGATCCTGTGACAGTTGCAGCCCTCCTCATAGAGAGAGAAGTCTGAGGGGCTGAGAACACATGCCCACCTGAACCCTCTGTCCCTGTGCTTTCAGGACCTGAATTCCCTGCCCAGGCAACTGAGAACACACTTCCAGGGACTGCTGGGGCCTGGGATAGGCTGGCTGGGCTGTCCACCCTTTGCGGGATGGGGCCTGACTGGGATGGGTGTGGGGTGAGAGGCAAGGAGGATGGGGCAGTGGGCTGGGGAACTTCCATTTGTCCTTTATATTGAGTACTGAAAGTGTCACGTTGCTTGCAAGTGACTTGACCATTCTGAAGGTCATTTTTCTCCTTTGAAAATGTGTATAAGAATTCCTATCTTACAGATATTAAGGATCCAATCAAATTATTACATAAACATAATTGTATGGAATATAGTAAATGATAAGTTCTTATCACTGCTACCAATCATGGCTAGAGTTTCAGGCTAAACTCAAAATGTCTGCTAAATCCATCACACAACTGAAATGCACTACTAATTATATTATTAGCACTAACAGTATTTCAGGTATATGGTTTCTTATCTAAAACCTTTGGGGCTAGATGTTTTCAGAATTCAGAATTTTGAGGATTTTAGAAATATGTGCATAAACCACATATCGCATTGCCCCTGGAATATTTCAGGCAGGGCCATGTTATCAAATACATTAATATTTGTATAGCAAAACCTATTGAATGAATATGTGTGGTAAGTAAAGACTATACATGGCCTCATATAAGTTTAGGTTAATTTTTTAAATAACTTTTAAAATTTTAGAACAGTTTCATATTTATAGAAGGATTATAAAGATAGTACAGAGACTTTTCCATATGGTTATCATCTTACCTTAGTATGGTACATTTGTCACAATTAATAAACCAATATTGATACATTATTATGAACTGAAGTCCATACTTAATTCAAATGTCCCTAATTTTTACCTGCTTTCCTTTTCTGTTCCTGGATTCCATCTAGGACACTCCATTTCATTTATAGTTGTTATGACTCTATAAGCTCTTGTTGGCTGTGACAGTTTCTCAAACTTTTCTTGTTTTTCATTACCTTGATAGTTTGAGGAGTACTGGTCAGATATTTTGTAGAATATCCTTCAACTGGGATTTGTCTGACAGCTTTCTCATGATTAGACTGGGATGATGGGTTTTGGGGAGGAAAACCACACAAGCGCCATTCTTATCACATCTGAAGGGTACATACTATCAACATGACTTATCACTGTTGATGTTGACCTTGATCACCTGGCTGTGGTAGTGTTTGTCAGGTTTCCCCACTGTAAAGTTACTCTTTCTTCTCGCCTTTTCATTTTGAACTTGTTGGAAGTCACTCTGTACAACCCATGCTTAAGGAGTGAGGAAGTATGCCCCCCCTCCTAGAGGGGGGAGTGTCTGTAATTGTTTGGAATTCGTCTGTGCAGGAGATTGGTCTCCTCTTTCCATAAATCAGATCTTGCTGCCGAATGGGTTAAGAAATCTTTTTTTTTTCTTTAAAAATTTTTGTATTGTGGTTAAGGGATTATGGACCAGAACCAGCGTTATACCTAAATTTTAAAAGTGCTTGTACTCACTGTACCCCCTAGTGATAGAAGAGACTGAGTTGGTGGTTCCTTATAGGAAGAAAGAATGAAAGGGACTAGTAGGAAGGGATAATGGTGGCCTGTTTCTGAGAGCCGTGGATGGTCCCCTCCCATCACATGTGGCTTGGCTGTACATTCCTAAACAAGAAGTACATTTGGTTGTTTCCATACCTTCGTAACAAATTCATCCTGAAGGGAAATACTGGGAGATATGGTGATGACCAAGTTAAGAGTGTAAGTTTTTAAAAATAAGACACATTTTCCCCTTCGTGTATTTGTCAGACCTTTTAAAACACACATTTTCATAGAAACTCTTAAATTGGGATTATTCAGGACTAGGAGAGGTGTGTATAGAAAGAAATGTAAATTGTTCTTGCCCTGGGCATGCAGAGTCACCTCCCACAGCCACCAGGGATCCACTCCACCCTCCTACATTCCCTCCTCCCTCTGAGATGCCCTGTACCTGCCTCCAGGCAGCAACATGTCCCAGGCTGGGTCCTCTTTCTCCTCAACTCTTCTCACCCTCCTCCCCTCCCAGCTGGGTGAGACCCTCTCAGGATTTTTATCATCCAGTCCTAGCTCCCCTGTGGCCTCTATATGGCTTCTGAAACTTGCTTCTCCCCAGGGTTAATATTCAAAGTGTCTGACAATCTATGCCCTGGAGCTGCAGCTGGGTCTTACTGTGCCAGGCACTACCTCTTTAGGTACAGAGGGTCCAGTAGGAGGGGACTCACAGAACGATGTTCGAAGGGATGTGGAAATGGCTGAGAGCAGCTGCAATTTATCAACCTGAAGAGGAGTCTTGATATTTTAACATTCAGGAAAAGTAAATATTATTATATATATTTTGTATCATATTGGTCATAGGAGCCTTCCAGAATTAAGCTCTAGCCTCCACTTACTGATTACTAACAGAATGCGTACATACCCTCAGGGTTGACTTTCTAGGTTTTGGAGTTGCTCACTGATGCCCCAAGAAGGCATCCATTTTAATTAGGGCTGCAGTGTGACCTAATATTGATATGTTACTGTCCAAACTCACCCCTAAAACCTAATAGCCAATGTCGTAATGATCTTAGAGCAAACTCACAAGATGGTATGAGCCCCAGGCAGCACGAGAATTGTTTAACATGGGCTGACAGGAATGTAGCTGTAGTAAAGTTTTTCCTATTTCAGTCTTCAAAGGAGCACAGGTCAGGAAATTTCTCTTCTATTGATTTCACTTGATCCCTCTCCAAACTATGACATCATTACCTACAATTACATGTATCTCTTTAGTATACTATGGGTGATCCTATCTCTTCCACCTAATTTAGAGGAATAATGTGGAGGTCTTGAAACTGTTATGAACTTCTGAGGAAAAAAAAGTTATAGGTAGGGGTTATGGGGACATGTGTATGCATATGACTGATTCGCTTTGTTGTGCAACAGAAACTAACACAGTATTGTGAAGCAATTATACTCCAATAAAGATCTATTAAAAAAGAAAAAAAAAGTCATATGTAATTTAGATGATGAATAATCTTCAAACAACTCCCTGAATTTGAGCTCCAATTAGAGAGGAATAATTAGACATGTTGGCATTGAAGAAATAAAATATTTCAAACCACTCTCTGATCTTGGTCATGTCTCTTTTTCAAAGTCCAAAAATTAAACATAATGGTGGATTAGATAAGTAAGTTTATTATTCACCATCTGGTTATGCCACTTGATGAACTGACTGGAGTTTCTCAGAGACCTTCTTTTCAAAGGCTCCCCTGGGTTAACAATTCCCTCAAGCCTGTTTTTTTGTGGTGTCTTTAAACCACATGTCACTGGGTTTAATTGCCTATAGCAAAGGCCTCTCAACTTTATTGTCAAACTCTTTTATCCATAAAAATTATTTGACTTCTTAAGTCTTATAATACACTTTATACATTTACTACCAAAATAATACATTATGTATGTCGTAAAACTGTTTGCATAGTTCATTTGGAAATTTCTTGTGTACTGCCTTGTGAAAACCTTGTATCTTGAATTGTTTTTTAAATAGTTAATTGTGATTTACATTTTCATTGGTTTATGTTTCCTTTTTGTCTCTGATTAGATTTATAAAACTAAGGTCAAGAATTAAAAAAAGAAAAATATTCTCTACAACAGAACCTTTCGCTTAACTGGAGTCTTGTCGGGTTTTGCCCCATTTGTGTGTTCAGCAGCAAGCCACTTAACTTGCATGAGTACTGAATATCTCATCTGTAAAGGAAGGGCTTGGACTAGATGATTTCTAACATCCCTCCAGCTTTATAATTTGGATGATAGGATTTGACTTGGCAAATCTCCCAGAGAGATGTTCTCTGGGTTTGAGAAGGCTGTCCTAATTTGACCATGGATGTTATGAATTTAGAAAAAACTCTTTTAGAAAACTCCCCAAAGACAAACACCCTAGAGGCTTGGTGTCCTAAACCATCTTCCTGCTGCACGGCTCAGACAGTAGGTTGAGGGGTGCCACTGTGGAATGCCACACCACAGCATCACAGCGGCAGGAGGCTGGTTGCACACGTGAATCATGAAACTGTCAGCAACAGCATTATTCATAAAGAGAACTTCAGTTGAGAGCTGAGTTCAATAATTTTTAGCCCAATATGCCAGCACTTGGCCTTCGCACATTTTTTGTTTGCATTATGTTAAAAATCCTGATTTTATTTTCTAATCCTTTCTGTGTGAGCTGTGGTGTTTAGGGAAATAGATGCATAAAAAATACATATAAAATGCCACATCCTGTAAACATAGCTTACGCTGATTATTTTAAATGTTTTCTTTACTCAAGCAGGTGGATTTAGGACATAACAGTAATAATAAACACTCATCTAAAGAACAGATTTTGATCAACGAAGTCTCCCATTGGTTATATATATATAATCTTTACTCTGTTGGTTTTCCGAGGGCAAAAATTGCACAAAAGAAACAGACCACAGCTCTTGCAATATAATACCAGTAAAACAAAACAAACAAAAGAAAAAGCACACAAAAAACCAAACAAACCCCACCCCCCCAGAAAAGCAAACAGAACCTCAAGACAAAAACTGGCCTAACAATGCAAACTAGAACTTAAATAAGATCCTACCACACCTAGGCAGCCACCCATATCCAGTCTGTATCCTGGAAAGACTTATGACTAAG
Organism: Hyperoodon ampullatus; assembly: GCF_949752795.1. NCBI lineage: Eukaryota > Metazoa > Chordata > Mammalia > Artiodactyla > Ziphiidae > Hyperoodon > Hyperoodon ampullatus. Next base: position 98,352,565 of record NC_136917.1, on the reverse strand, counting down.
CAAAGAGAGGAGAGACCATGAAAAGAATCAGTCATAGATTTTTAATTTATAAGCACAGACTGATCCAGGGAAGACTTACAGCAAATTTTATTCCAATGCCTCTTGCTGGTTTTTTTTATCATACAATCTGTGTCTGTCAGCAACAGCCTTTGATTGCTTCTTTAGCCAACCTGAAATGCTAGGAGGATCCTTGTTTAACCAGTTTTGTTTTTTTTTTTGCGGTACGCGGGCCTCTCACTGTTGTGGCCTCTCCCGTTGCGGAGCACAGGCTCCGGACGCGCAGGCTCAGCGGCCAAGACTCACGGGCCCAGCCGCTCCGCGGCACGTGGGATCCTCCCGGACCGGGGCACGAACCCGTGTCCCCTTCATCGGCAGGCAGACTCTCAACCACTGCGCCACCAGGGAAGCCCAACCAGTTTTTAATAACTACGTCTCTATGCCACCCTCACCATCATTTAATTTGTTTTCAGGACCAGAGATCTTTACTCACATTATATTTAAGGATCTGTTGTAATATTATCAAGGGGGGTTAGAAGTAATTATATAGGAAATGAAAAATCAAGAATCTTATATTTCTGTCCCAGGCAAGGACCATAAATTAGTTGTGCCACAGCAGTCCTCTTTTCCATGGGATTATCTTTATGATAACACTGATGATAACACATTTGACATTTTGTGTAAAAGATGCTTTATATTTGTCATATAGAAAATATGAATGTGCAGTCAGCACTGGCATCTAAGCAGTTGTAGATACTGTGGTTAAACACAGGAGGAGATTTCCTATGAAAAGTGGACAAATGTGTATTACATGAAAGTGATTGTCAGCGCTACTTTAAGTAGATACTGCTGCCCTTAGTGAGAAGAACGTAGAATAAATGTCAGTTGTTTTTATTTCATGCCTAGATTTTGTTTGTTAAAAGTCAGGTTAGTTCTCTGATTATATGATTTAAATGCTTGGATTGATTCAGTATCATTAATAATTTTGCATTTTGTGACCTCAGTTGTTCAAGCCAGCTGTTTTGCTCACCAGGTATGCTCAAACTGGGGAGAAAGGCAAAGTCTGTGAGTCAACTGAAGTCTGATATAGACTTTCTGTTAGATTTAAAAAGAAAAAAATTAAATCATGATATTCCATGTGGAAAATATACTCTATGGTCTTTTTTTTTTTTTTTAATGCCAATGAAATCCCCACAGCATGTTCAAGGCTAAATAAACAGGGAAGTTGCAGACCATGCTTATACTTTATAGTCTGGGTATTTGGGAGACTCTCTGAGTCAGCACCCTTTCTTCTGTGCCTTCTGCCCTCCCTGCCTAGGAAGGCCAGTGTGGGTAGGGCTAGCCTTAACTGTGGGGACAGTCAGTAGGTGGCTCTTTAAAAATGCTATTTTCCCCCCTGTTAATTTGTCCTTTTCAGATATCTACCTAATTATCTACCTATGACGTATATATATGTAATTTATTCACTTGATAAAATGCATTGAGTACATTTATGTACAAGGTATGTAGAAGACAGAAGATAGAAAAACAAGTTTCAGTGAGTCCTTTAGCTTGCAAAGATGTGTAGAAAATGAGACATAGTCACCTATAAATATAATATAATGTAGAAAGTGTCAAGTGCCATAAAAGGGAAAGAGCAGAAGTACTCTTCCTTTGGGTTAAATGAACATATACTCTGGGTGCAGCCTCATTTTGGCTCCAGTCTGGATAATTGGTCTGGCTAGCCCATCATCTCGCAGAATCTGAAACAAGAGAACCCATGAGGAGTAAGATTTGCTGGACGAGGCATTGCAAAATCAGATCAGGAAGATGGTTGGCTGATTGTTAACAATCCGTCTGTAAATCTTTACTGAGTCTCCACTTTGGGCTGGGCGATGGGGATATGGAAGAGAGCAAGCCAAATGTGGTCTCTGCCCTCCAACAGTCTGAAGTTGTTTCAGTGAAGAGCATGATCAACCAGAAAGCAGGAGAGTGTGCAGAGAGAATAAACTGGAAAAAAAAAAGTAACTTTACCTGGTTATAGTTATGCTATGCGTTAGCCAAGAATGTGAATAAATGCCATGAGTCTAGATCTAATATTTCCCTTTTTTCTCTCTTTGCATTGAATCTGTCTGTGAATTAGGCAGAAGTACCAGGAATTGTAGTGGGAAATAGGTTCTGGAATGGTCCAGAGCCTGGCTGAGGGAAGAGGAGGGAGAATTGGTGGGCAGCCTTGGTAGTGCAGTGGGACATGAAGAATGGGAATTCTGGGAAGAGATGTATACATGGTTCTGTACTGGAGATGCTGCCATTTATGGTTATATTTATAAATATTTTGATTCTGAGAAGATTAGAAGTGGCTGAGGAGAAAGGGAGAGCTCTGAGGGGTGTCTGGCAAGTGGGTGATAGGAGAGTAGAAAGCAACAGTGGAATCTGACAACTCAGCAAATTCCTCAATCTTTTTTCCCCATTAGCTAAGGAGATAGTGTCTTTGGGTTGGTGATAAGAGAAGACAAATGGAATGGAGAAGGAGGATAGAGCAGAAACCTAAGCCACAGTTGGGCTGAGTGCCCTTCTCTGGGGAGGATATATGTATGGAGAGGTGCAGAGATTGACTAAGGACAGATTTTAAACCAAGAAAGTCTATGTGAAAATGTGTTAAGTACTTTAAAGTTAAGTAATGTAAGAATCAATTGTATTCATTGTTTTCATTTATGTCTCCAGTCTGCCCTCTCTCCTCTCTTCCTGTTTTCCTCCCCTCCTTTCTTTCCTTTTTTTTTTTTTTCCTTTTTTAAGTACTAATTAGGACATATAATTTCTTTTTTCCCTGGTGAATAACTTCCCATCTACCTAGTGGTGTGCTGATAAAGAAAAAAAAGCATATTTATGTACATACATTTATTATAAACTTTTTTTGTATGAAGGATGTATAGCACACAATTTACAAATAACAAAATATACAAGACTCTTTACTGTAAATTTCATATAGCCAATTGATTCTCACAGACTGCTTTTATTGATTTTTGCTGAACTCCTATATTCTTAGCCAACCTGTGGTTGCAGCTGATGAAAGAGCATAGTTTTGACGTGAATGTTGTTTACATTTTCATTAAAGTTAGTAAGTAAAACACAGGTAGATCAATGATGACAACTGTCAGAACTTCACTTGTTTGTCAGTGGTGTGATGACTTCTTTGCTGAACTAGCTAACAATTTTTGAATACTGGAGGAATAATTCCTGAAGGGTTTGTTTGTTTGTTTTTGTTTTATTTTGTTTTATTCATAAGGTGATAACTACAAATAGGACACTAATCTGCATTATTAACATTTTCTCACTTTCATTATTCATTATTAGCATTTTCATCACTTTCTTAAATGTAAGCAATTAACAAAACAATAAATCAAGCCCCGACTGGTAGCTTTTGCCAATTTCCATGGTGTAAATACTTCCAGCATAGTGTCAACTGAATATGCAGTTGGCTAGTAATGGGCAGAAGCATACCATAACACATGGACCATTTCCTCCAATTCAGATACAATAGAGGTAAATCACCTCAACAGAATAGATAACAGTAAATGTAGTAAAATAATTAGGAAATGATGAATTTTGAGTATTTATGACCTTTCTTTTAATACATTTTTGAGAATTTATTAACTTAATTTTTAATATAATGAATTTAGTTGTAAGTTTCTATAATTTAATTTTTAATAGTGGCAGCATTTAACAAATAACTGAAAAATTCCTGAAACTGTAACAGTCAGCTCTCTTGGGCCAGAATGAGCTACTATTTTCATTATTATATTATAGTTTAGGAATCTAGGTCTCAGAGAAGTAAAATTTTTTTTAAGTCACATACCTACTAGGAGATTCATCTTTTTTTTTTAAACATCTTTATTGGAGTATAATTGCTTTACATTGTTGTGTTAGTTGCTGCTGTATAACAAAGTGAATCAGCTATACATATACATATATCCCCATATCCCCTCCCTCTTGCATAAGCAATTCATCTTGAACCCAGATTTTTTACTCCAAATCTCATGAAGACAGTCACTCCAGAGAATCTGGATAAAGGGCACCCCATCAAATACAACACAGAGAAAGTCATGCAGAGAGACTTTGAGATTCCCAGGAGCCTCTTTGTGCTACCTAACCTTACCAGTTTTCTCTGCTCTGGGCGTTTGGTTCTATTCCACCAAAGAAATTCCAGTTCTGATTCTTTCTAGACTGTACACTACTAGGTCAAGTTATTGCTATGAAGGATATCTTCCAATTTGCATAGTCTGTTAAACAATCAATTCATAGGTATTTGTCGAGTAGCTGTGAACAAGGTCCTGTGCTGGGTGCTGCAGTCATTCACCTCTCTGTACACTTCTGACAGGTCACACTTCCTCTTGTTTATGAGGCGAAAAAGAGCCAAGTCAGAATCACCTGTGTGGCAAGTCTACTATTCATTGGATTATAAAGCTTTAATGTTTGGACGTAGGTTATAGTTTTAGTTTGGCAGGTTTCCCTCTCTAGTCAGAGTTAATAGTTTAATATTGGAACACTTTTTTTGGGGTGGGGGACTCTAATTTGTTTAAGAATTTTTAGAAGAAATAGAATTTCTCTCTCTCTCCCTCTCTCCCTCCCTCCCTCTTTCTCTCTCTTTGTACAGCTTCTGACTCATGATTTGTATTCTTGTTAATCTTTTCTTTTCTAACCAATAAAAATGAGTAAAATTGTGGTTCCTTATTTTTGCCATAGAATTAATGGGATCTGACCATATACAATCCCTGTATTTCGTCCCCCAAATGGGGTGTGTGGTATTCTAACATTTCACCAAAATATATATTTAAATTTTTTTGGCTTGTAATGAGTTAAAAAACTTTCCTCCTCAATCAATTCTTTTCTATTAATTTCAAATTTATCTAGGCAAACTGATATTAATAGTTTACTATCAAGTCAATAGGAAGATAACACATTTTGACTGGATTTTTCAATGTATGTGAAAAAATACTTAGCCTCAGATATATCTTTTTATGTATCAAACCAGAAGAAAATCAGCATAAGCTTTTTAACTTTATAGACTTTCCTTTTTAACTTTATGGACTTTCCTTACTTTTATTATTGCTCTAACAGTAATACTCAGAAATGTAGTATAAACTAACTATGAAATAGTACATTTGAGTAAATGAAGTCAGTACAATACACAACAGTGGTTTTCCACTGGTCAGGACTCAGTTGATGAGAAGAGCCCATCGGTACATATGAATTTTTGGTGATGTGCAAGGGGTTTCCACTTTTTCTTCTGGGCAGCCAGTGCCAGTGAAGCCATCTTACTGGCCAAGATGGAAATTGCTTTAATTCTGAGGTTCCTTGTTGCACATTTATTTAAAAAAATTATTGAGCATCTGCTGAATGCCAAGCAATCATCTAGATTCTGGGGGTGTGAAGCACTGAACTAGACATACAAGGTCCCTGCTCTCGTGGAGACTATCATCTAGAGGGAGTGAAGTAAAAATAAACTAGTTAACATAGAAATGATTAAGACACTCTCAAAGAAAGAGACATTTAATGAAGATGGCAAGCAGGGCAATGGGATAGAAAGTGATTGGGGTAACTCTACCCAGGGGTGGTCAGTGATGTCCTCTCTGAGGGGGTGACATTGTTGCTCAGACTTGAATGACAGGAGGCAACTTTCTGTGGAGCAATCTGTTAGCATTTCACGCAGCTGCTGTTCTTATTTATGTTGTTATGGTTAGACTGGAGTGATACTTCCACTCAGTGAGAGCAGTAAGTTCAGAGATGTGTTAGTTTTCTCACACTTTTGTAACTGTCTTCTGCTATGTCCTGATTAATTAAAACAATTTTAAGCCAGTACCAAGAGTACATAGTTAATTTCCCTAGGAGCTCCTATTTGAAGCCAAACTACTGATGGATAATTTCACAAATACCGTTATGCCTCTAGTTAGGTCACTGCTGTGTAGCAGTGATAGTCCAAGTGGGTAAGTGCTATCATAGTGGAAATCACAGGGTGCTATGAGCCTGTTTAGCTCCATTTTGGAGACCAGGTTAAACTTTTTGAAATAAGAGACTTCTAAACTGGTGTCTGAAGGACAAAGAGGGGTTTCCCAGACAAAGGAGCAGGGGAGCAGGAGAGAAAAGTCTTCCATGCAGAGGAACATGTACAACAGCCTCCAGGGAGAGAGAATATGGTACCTTCAGGAAACCACAAATAATCTGAATTTGGCTGAAGAGTATAGCACAAGAGGAAAAGTGGTGCGAGAGAGGACACTAGCAGGAGTCAATTACAGAGGGGCTGGTGAGCCTTGTTAAGAAAGTAAGACTTTAGACAGACCTTCAAGATGGCGGAGGAGTAAGACGTGGAGATCACCTTCCTCCCCAAAAATACATCAGAAATACATCTACATGTGGAACAACTCCTACAGAACACCTACTGAATGCTGGCGGAAGACCTCAGACTTCCCCAAAGACAAGAAACTCCCCACGTACATGGGTAGGACAAAAGAAAAAAGAAAAAACAGAGACAAAAGAATAGGGATGGGACCTGCACCTCTGAGAGGGAGCTGTGAAGGAGGAAAGGTTTCCACACACTAGGAAACCCCTTCGCGGGCGGAGACTGTAGGTGGTGGCGGTGGGGAGCTTCGGAGCCACGGAGGAGAGCACAGCAATAGGGGTGAAGAGGGCAAAGCGGAGAGATTCCCGCACAGAGGATCGGTGCCGACCAGCACTCACCAACCTGAGAGGCTTGTCTACTCACCCACTGGGACGGGTGGGGGCTGGGAGCTGAGGCTCGGGCTTCGGAGGTTAGATCCCAGGGAGAGGACTGGGGTTGGCTGCATGACTACAGCCTGAAGGGGGCTAGTGCTCCACAGCTAGCTGGGAGGGAGTCCGGGAAAAATTCTGGAGCTGCCTAAGAGTCAAGAGACCATTGTTTCGGGGTGAGCGAGGAAAGGGGATTCAGAGCACTGCCTAAACGAGCTCCAGAGATGGGCGCAAGCGTGGGCACCAGAGACGGGCATGAAATGCTAAGGCTGCTGCTGCAGCCACCAAGCAGCCTGTGTGCAAGCACAGGTCACTATCCACACCTCCCCTCCCGGGAGCCTGTGCAGCCTGCTACTGCCAGGGTCCCGTGATCCAGGGACAACTTTCCGTGGAGAACACAAATCATGCCTCAGGCTGTTGCAACGTCATGCTGGCCTCTCCCGCTGCAGGCTCGCCCCACATTCCATACCCCTTCCTGCCCCCAGCCTAAGTGAGCCAGAGCCCCTTACTCAGCTACTCCTTTAACCACGTCCTGTCTGGGTGGGGAACAGATGCCCTCAGGTGACCTACACACAGAGGCAGGGCCAAATCCAAAGCTGAACCCCAGGAGCTGTGTGAACAAAGAAGAGAAAGGGAAATCTCTCCCAGCAGCCTCAGGAGCAGCAGATTAAATCTTCACAGTCAACTTGATGTACTATGCATCTCTGGAATACCATACCTGAATAGACAACGAATCACTACAAAATTGAGGCGGTGGACTTTGGGAGAAACTCTAGACTTGGGGTTTGCTTTCTCCATCTAATTTGTTTCTGGTTTTATGCTTATCTTACTTTAGTATTTAGAGTTTATTGTCATTGGTAGATTTGTTTATTGATTTGGTTGTTCTCTTCCTTTTTTTTATATATATAGATATATATATTTTGTTCCTTTTTCTCTTTTTGTGAGTGTGTATGTGTGTGCTTCTTTGTGTGATTTTGTCTGTATAGCTTTGCTTTTACCATTTGTCCTAGGCTTCTGTCTGTTCTTTTTTTTTTTTGTAATATAGCTTTTAGCACTTGCTATCATTGGTGGATTTGTTTTTTGGTTTGGTTGCTCTCTTCTTTCATTCTTCCTTTTTTTTTCTTTTTTTTTATTACTTTTTAAGTATTTTATTTTTAATAATTAAATTTTTTTATTTTAATAACTTTATTTTCCCTTATTTTTTCTTTCTTTCTTTCATTTTTTTCCCTTTTCTTCAGAGCCATGTCACTGACAGGGTCTTGGTGCTCCAGCCGGGTGTCAAGCCCGTGCCTCTGAGGTGAGAGAGCTGAGCTCAGGACATTGGTCCAACAGAGACCTGCAAGCTCCATGTAATATCAAATGGTAAAAGCTCTCCTAGAGATCTCCATCTCAATGCTAAGACCCAGCTCCACTCAACGACCAGCAAGCTACAATACTGGACACCCTACACCAAACAACTAGCAAGACAGAAACATAACCCCACCCATTAGCAGAGAGGCTGCCTAAAATCATAATAAGGTCACAGACATCCCAAAACAAACCACCAGCTGTGGTCCTGCCCACCAGAAAGACAATATCCAGCCTCATCCACCAGAACACAGGCACCAGTCCCCTCCACCAGGAAGCCTACACAAACCACTGAACCAACCTTACCCACTGGGGGCAGACACCAAAAACAATGGGAACTATGAACTGGCAGCCTTTGAAAAGCAGACCCCAAACACAGTAAGTTAAGCAAAACGAGAAGACAGAGAAACACACAGCAGATGAAGGAGCATGGTAAAAACCCACTAGACCAAACAAATGAAGAGGAAATAGGCAGTCTACATGAAAAAGAATTCAGAGTAATGATAGTAAAGATGAACCAAAATCTTGGAAATAGAATAGAGGAAATATAAGGAATGTTTAACAAGGACCTAGAAGAACTAAAGAGCAAACAAACAATGATGAACGACACAATAAATTAAATTAAAAATTATCTACAAGGAATCAATAACAGAATAACTGAGGCAGAAGAATGGAGAAGTGACCTGGAAGATAAAATAGTGGAAATAACTACTGCAGAGCAAAATAAAGAAAAAAGAATGAAAAGAATTGAGGACATGGCTTCCCTGGTGGCGCAGTGGTTGAGAGTCCACCTGCCAATGCAGGGGACACGGGTTCGTGCCCCGGTCCAGGAAGGTCCCACATGCTGCGGAGTGGCTGGGCCTGTGAGCCATGGCCACTGAACCTGTGCGTCCGGAGCCTGTCCTCCACAATGGGAGAGGCCACAACAGTGAGAGGCCCGCATACCGCAAAAAAAAAAAAAAAAAGAATTGAGGACAGTCTCAGACACCTCTGGGACAATATTAAATAAATCAATATCTGAATTATAGGGGTCCCAGAAGCAGAAGAGAAAAAGAAAGGGACTGAGAAAATATTTGAAGAGATTATAGTTCAAAACTCCCCTAATATGGGAACGGAAATAGTCAATCAAGTCCAGGAAGCACAGAGAGTCCCATACAGGATAAATACAAGAAGAAACATGGGAACACACATATTAACCAACCAAACAATCAAAAATTAAATACAAAGAAAAAATATTAAAAGCAGCAAGGGAAAAGCAACAAATAACATACAAGGGAATCCCCATAAGGTTAACAGCTGATCATTCAGCAGAAACTCTGCAAGTCAGAAGGGAGTGGCAGGACATATTTAAAATGATGAAGGGGAAAAACCTACCACCAAGATTACTCTACCCAGCAAGGATCTCATTCAGAATTGAGGAAGAAATTAAAACCTGTACAGATAAGCAAAAGCTAAGAGAACTCAGCACCACCAAACCAGCTTTACAACAAATGCTAAAGGAACTTCTCTAAGGGGGAAACACAAGAGAAGGAAAAGACCTACAATAGGAGCATACATATCGATAACTACCTTCAATGTAACTGGATTAAATGCTCCAACCAAAAGACATAGACTGGCTGAATGGATACAAAAACAAGACCCATATATATGCTGTCTACAAGAGACCCACTTCAGACCTAGGGACACATACAGACTGAAAGTAAGGTACTGGAAAAAGGTATTCCATGCAAATGGAAACCAAAAGAAAGTTGGAGTAGCAAGTCTCATATCAGACAAAATGGACTTTAAAATAAAGACTATTAGAAGAGACAAAGAAGGACACTACATAATGATGAAGGGACCAATCCAAGAAGATATAACAATTGTAAATATTTATGCACCCAACATAGGAGGACCTCAATACATAAGGCAAATGCTAACAGCCATAAAAGGGGAAATCAACAGTGGCACAATCATTGTAGGGGACTTTAACACCCCACTTTCACCAATGGAAAGATGATCCAAAATGAAAATAAATAAGGAAACACAAGCTTTAAAAGATACATTAAACAAGATGGACTTAATTGATATTAATAGGATATTCCATCCCAAAACAAGAGAATACACTTTCTTCTCAAGTGCTCATGGAACATTCTCCAGGACAGATCATATCTTGGGTCACAAATCAAGCCTTGGTAAATTTAAGAAAATTGACATCATATCAAGTATCTTTTCTGACCACAATGCTGTGAGACTATATATTAATTACAGGAAAAAATCTGTAAAAAACACAAACACATGGAGGCTAAACAATACTAAATAACCAAGAGATCACTGAGGAAATCAAAAAATACCTAGAAACAATTGAGAATGAATACATGGCAGTCCGAAACCTATGGGATGCAGCAAATGCAGTTCTAAGAGGGAAGTTTCTAACAATACAATCCTATCTCAAGAAATAAGAAACATCTCAAATAAACAACCTAAACTTACACCTAAAGCAATTAGAGAAAGAAGAACAAGAAAACCCCAAAGTTAGCAGAAAGAAAGAAATCATAAAGATCAGATCAGAAATAAATGAAAAAGAAATGAAGGAAATGATAGCAATGATCAATAAAACTAAAAGCTGGTTCTTTGAGAAGATAAACAAAATTGATAAACCATTATCCAGACTCTTCAAGAAAAAAAGGGAGAAGACTTAAATCAATAGAATTAGAAATGAAAAAGGAGAAGTAACAACTGACACTGCAGAAATACAAAGGATCATGAGAGATTACTACAAGCAACTATATGCCAATAAAATGGACAACCTGGATGAAATGGACAAATTCTTAGAAAAGCACAATGCTCTGAGACTGAACCAGGAAGAACTAGAAAATATAAGCAGTCCAATCACACGCACTGGAATTGCGACTGTGATTAAAAATCTTCCAACAAACAAGAGCCAAGGACCAGGCTTCACAGGTGAATTCTATCAAACATTTAGAGAAGAGCTAACACCTATCCTTCTCAAACTCTTCCAAAATATAGCAGAGAGAGGAACACTCCCAACCTCATTCTACGAGGCCACCGTCACCCTGATACCAAAACCAGACAAAGATGTCACAAAGAAAAAAAACTACAGGCCAGTATCACTTATGAACATAGGTGCAAAAATCCTCAACAAAATACTAGGAAATAGAATCCAGAGCACATTAAAAGGATCATACACCATGATCAAGAGGGATTTATTCCAGGAATGCAAGGATTCTTCTATATATGCAAATCAATCAATGTGATAAACCATATTAACAAATTGAAGGAGAAAACCATATGATCATCGCAATAGATGCAGAAAAAGCTTTAGACAAAATTCAACACCCATATATGATAAAAACCCTCCAGAATGTAGGCATAGAGGGAACTAACCTCAACATAATAAAGGCCATATATGAGAAACCTACGACCAACATCGTTCTCAGTGGTGGAAAACTGAAACCATTTCCTCTAAGATCTGGAACAAGACAAGGTTGTCCAGTCTCACCAGTATTAGTCAACATAGTTTTGGAAGTTTTAGCCACAGCAGTCAGAGAAGAAAAAGAAATAAAAGGAATCCAAATTGCAAAAGAAGAAGTAAAGCTGTCACTATTTGCAGATGACATGATAGTATACATAGATAATCCTAAAGATGCTACCAGAAAACTACTAGAGCTAATCAATAAATTTGGTAAAGTAGCAGGATACAAAATTAATGCCCAGAAATCTCTTGCATTCCTATACACTAATGATGAAAAATCTGAAAGAGAAATTAAGGAAACACTCCCATTTACCATTGCAACAAAAAGAGTAAAATACCTAGGAATAAACCTACCTAAGGAGACAAAAGACCTGTGTGCAGAAAACTGTAAGACACTGATGAAAGAAATTAAAGATGATACAAACAGATGGAGAGATATACCATGTTCTTGCATTGGAAGAATCAACACTGTGAAAATGACTATAGTACCCAAAGCAATCTACAGATTCAGTGCAATCCCTTTCCCACTACCAATGGCATTTTTCACAGAACCTGAACAAAAAATTTCACAATTTGTATGGAAACACACAAGACCCCAAATAGCCAAAGCAATCTTGAGAAAGAAAAACGAACTGGAGGAAGCAGGCTCCCTGACTTCAGACTATACTACAAAGCTACAGTAATCAAGACAAGTATGGTACTGGCACAAAAACAGAAATATAGATCAATGGAATAGGATAGAAAGCCCAGAGATAAACCCACGCACCTATTGTCAACTAATCTATGACAAAGGAGGCAAGGATATACAATGGAGAAAAGACAGTCGCTTCAATAAGTGGTGCTGGGAAAACTGGACAGCTACATGTAAAAGAATGAAATCAGAACACTCCCTAACACCATACACAAAAATAAACTCAAAATGGATTAAAGACCTAAATGTAAGACCAGACACTATCAAACTCTTAGAGGAAAACATAGGCAGAACACTCTATGACAAAAATCACAGCAATATCCTTTTTGACCCACTTCCTAGAGAAATGGAATACAAAAAATAAACAAATGGGACCTAATGAAAGTTAAAAGCTTTTGCACAGCAAAGGAAACAAGATGAAAAGACAACCCTCAGAATGGGAGAAAATATTTGCAAATGAAGCAACTGACAAAGGATTAATCTCCAAAATTTACAAGCAGCTCATGCAGCTCAATAGCAAAAAAACAAACAACCCAATCCAAAAATGGGCAGAAGACCTAAACAGACATTTCTCCAAAGAAGATATACAGATTGCCAACAAACACATGAAAGGATGGTCAACATCACTAATCATTAGAGAAATGCAAATCAAAACTACAATGAGGTATCACCTCACGCTAGTCAGAATGGCCATCATCAAAAAATCTACAAACAGTAAATGCTGGAGAGGGTGTGAAGAAAAGGGAACCCTCTTGCACTGTTGGTGGGAATGTAAATTGATACAGCCACTATGGAGAACAGTATGGAGATTCCTTAAAAAACTAAAACTAGAACTACCGTACGACCCAGCAATCCTACTGGGCATATACCCTGAGAAAAATATAATTCAAAGAGTCATGTACCACAATGTTCATTGCAGCTCTATTTACAATAGCCAGGACATGGAAGCAACCTAAGTGTCCATCGACAGATGAATGGATACAGAAGATGTGGTACATACATACAATGGAATATTACTCAGCCATAAAAAGAAATGAAATTGAGTTATTTGTAGTGAGGTGGATGGACCTAGAGTCTGTCTTACAGAGTGAAGTAAATCAGAAAGAGAAAAACAAATACTGTATGCTAACGTATGTATATGGAATCTAAAGAGAAAAAAAAAAAGGTTCTGATGAACCTAGGGGCAGGACAGGAATAAAGATGCAGACATAGGGAATAGACTTGAGGACACAGGAAGGGGGAAGGGTAAGCTGGGACAAAGTGAGAGAGTGGCATGGACATATATACACTACCAAATGTAAAATAGAGAGCTAGTGGGAAGCAGTTGCATAGCACCGGGAGATCAGCTCGGTACTTTGTGACCACCTAGAGAGGTGGGATAGGGAGGGTGGGAGGGAGACGCAAGAGGGAGGAGATATGGGGATATATGTATATGTATAGCTGATTCACTTTGTTATAAAGCAATAACTAACACACCATTGTCAAGCAATTATACTCCAATAAAGATGTTAAAAAAAAAAAAAGTAAGACTTTAGATGAAGAAAAGGACAGTGTTCATTCAACACAATTTTTTTTTTTTTTTTTTTTTTTTGCGGTACGCGGGCCTCTCACTGTTGTGGCCTCTCCCGTTGCAGACGCGCAGGCTCCGGACGCGCAGGCTCAGCGTCCATGGCTCACGGGCCCAGCCGCTCCGCGGCATATGGGATCCTCCCGGACCGGGCACGAACCCGTATCCCCTGCATCGGCAGGCGGACTCTCAACCACTGCGCCACTAGGGAGGCCCCATTGAACACATTTTTATGAAGTGCCTCCTATGCACCATGCATTGTTCTAGCACTGGGAATACATCAGTGAACAAAGAGAAGTCTCTGCCCTCATTCAGTCTATATTCTAGTGGCGGGGAAAGGTTGATAATAAACACAAAACATCCTTTTTTTAAACATTTTTATTGGAGTATAATTGCTTTACAGTGGTGTGTTAGTTTCTGCTTTATAACAAACTGAATCAGCTATACATATACATATATCCCCATATCTCTTCCCTCTTGTGTCTACCTCCCTCCCACCCTGCCTATCCCACCCTTCTAGCTGGTCACAAAGCACCAAGTTGATCTCCCTGTGCTATGTGACTGCTTCCCACTAGCTATCTATTTTACATTTGGTAGTGTATATATGTCCATATATACACTACCACTCTCTCACTTTGTCCCAGCTTACCCTTCCCCTTCCCCGTGTTCTCAAGTCCATTCTCTAGTAGGTCTGCGTCTTTATTCCCATCTTGCCCCTAGGTTTTTCATGATACAAAACATTTTTAATTAAGTAAGGTGTCAAGGTTTGGAGGATTTTTGAGCTTGATGCAATATGGAAACAATTTTTCAGCTGGGAACACTCAAGAGATTGTAGGTTAACACCACAGAATGTATATATTGTTGACAATGGCACTTGAGATTTTGACACACTTTTCACTTTTCTAGGTGAAGCTAAACTACCATTTCAAAGACACAAGAACTCTTTCTGATCAGGATTGCTCCAAAAGCCTGAATCTTTTGAATTCTCAATAGTAAGTATTAATTAAACAGAAAGAGATTGGTGGATAAACTGGTAGCAAGAGTACTATTGATATCTTAAAGTTAATTGGAACTCGCTGAAATTGTATTATTTTGCAGAGATTCTGTAGTAATGTTCCTTTAAACTTAGGGCTGCAGTGTCCAAACTTCTATGCTATAGAACTTTTCAAAAACTGTACTAAATTTGGAGGAATATGCTATTATAATATGTACCAATTCAAGGGAACTTCTTATTATCCAGGGTATTTGCCCTATAGTAATTAAGAGTTGGTCACATATGTAAGTTGAATTTAAGAAGTGAAGTTTTGTGGTTAAGCAAATTTTTGATTATTATTATTATTATTATGGAGACAGTGAAATTACATTTAGTTAAAAAAAAAAAAACTGCACTTAACCAACAGGGTAGGTTCCAATGAAGCACCAAGAGATTGCTCTAAAGATAAATTCCAAATTGCCATCAACTTCCTATTTTTGGAGAGAAGAAAGGAATCCAATTTTAAGCCCTGTCTCTTTAAAACAAAATGCGAGGTGGTGAACTACGTGGCACTTTTGATTATATGTTGAAACTGCACTAAATCCCTGAAATCCAAAAGAATATTGCACTCTGGTCCTTTGTGCAGAATGCTCACATGAGTGCTCACAGGAACCAATCCAGAAGCAAATTGCTGCTGATAGTAACTGACAGCATGAATTACTGCACTCTCAGAGACTCTGCCAGCATCAACCCATATGATCTCACTTTTGCTCATATGGCAAGCCGAATCTGTGCATGTGCTAGAACCAGCCTCTCAAGTTCAGGGAACAGCAAGGTTTCTCAGCTGTTGTTTGAAAATAGCCAGCACCTTTGAAGTGAACCACCATGCCATCTCATCAGCTCACCCTTATAAAACTGGGGAAGATTTTTCCTTTGCTGAGTTTTTGACCCTAATCATGTAGAGTCCCTTAGAAAAAGGGGAAACTGACTCATCTGTTTGTCATATGAAAAACAGACGAGTCAGTGAATGCGGAGGACAACATCAATTTTTCTTCCACAAAAGAAATTGCCTCTGGGTCTGCCCCCTGCTATGGTCCATTTGTAGACATTCTGCTGCTGGTAATTGCTGTGCTGATTCATAACAACCTTCAGAAATCCTTCTCTAATTTGGAATGGAAGAAGAACTATACTCTTCATTAGTAATGCTCAATTGAACTAAAATATATATGATGGGAAATTCTCTAAAAATGAATTTGTATATACCAGCACAACCAAGATCACTAAAATATAAATCAAATATAAGAGGACCTCATCCCATATATATATGACTGTGAAAAAAACAGGAACTAGAAACATTTTTCCAAAGGATGAAATCATAGACCCAATATCCAAAACCCAAGATCAGTCTTCAGATTTCTTCTCTTATTTCAGTTAATTACAAAACTCACCTAAATAGTACCAAAATTATAGGGGAGAAAACTCTTATGGTTTAGCCTTTGCCCATCATTAGTAATATAATCTACTGTTTCTGGGAAAACATGGACCTTCTGAGGTCTTGAACTCTGTTCTTGGCAGGTAAGAAGCCTTCCAGGTCATCTTTAAAGGCGTATTTATTTTTAATTCTTAAGTCTACACATGTTTTCTGTTAATAAGTTGGAATCTTAAACAAGATTGTTATTCACTCTATTTATTTACCTTAGAAAGTACTCAGTTCTTCTGAAACAATGGTCCCTTTGAAAATGGGTGCTATTAAAATAGAGGGAAAATAGCCTTTCTTTTTTCAGTCCATGTTTTTGGTCTCTCTAGAAGGGGTGATGAACGTCAGGCCTTGCAGGATATTTCTTCCAAGTTAGCACGGTTCTAATGAGAGACATGAAAAATGGGAGAGCCTTGTTTGTCATGGGCTAGTTGAGGGCACCTTGAAGGGGAAGTTTTGGGATTGAATGATCCTTTCTGTCTGCGGAAAGTCAGAGGTAGAAGACAGACAAGCCCAGCAATGGTAACACAAGGTAATACAACAGAGTAGTGAGCACACAGAAGAAAGAGCACTTACCTCTCAACGTGGATGTTCCACAGGCCTCTCCTGTTCAGCAGATTCAGAACTCAACCAATTATCTCTTGCTCCTCCTCCTGAATTCCTGATCTCAGTGAGTCTCACTGTCTACTCCAGCAAGAAGGCAGAGAAACCTGGGGTTCCCTCTTGACTCCTTTCTGTCCCTTGTGCACCATGGCCCAGCCATGACTAAGTCCTGTCACTTCTCATTCATTTATCTCTCTCAGATTCTCAAATTCTCTTCCATGTTCTTTTGTTGTTGTTGTTGTTGTTCAGTAAAATTGTACAGTTTTATTTATATTGTTCCTGTTCATTTCTTTTTTAATTTAATTTTATTTATTTTTTTATACAGCAGGTTCTTATTAGTTATCCATTTTATACATATCAGTGTATATATATCAATCCATGTTCTTGATTCCCATACTAAGTAACCATGTCATCTTCTTTACAAATTGGTCTCTCAACTGCCCTAATCTTGCTCTCTCTAATCCGATCTCCACACTTTCTAAAAGATACATCTGATCATCTCATTCTTCTGCTTAAAATGATCCCCACTGCCTTCTAGAAAAAAGTAAAATCTAAACTCCCTTGAATGACATATTTACCTCTCAATCAGCATTCTTTCTCTCCACCCTTGCTTCATCATATATAATTTCTGTCTTGAATGCCCTCCCCTCATCCTTTCTTCTCTTGGAAAATTCCTACTTGTCTTTCAAATTTTGATTCAGCTGTTATCTCCTCCAGAACACCTTTCCCTGACCCTCTTCCTGGCCCCCATCACAAAATGTTCCCACTGTACCTCTTTTGATGACTGTGCATCATGCATCTTGAGGGCAGGTGCACTGGTTTTATGGTACTTACTCAGCATCTAGCATAGCGCCTGGCAAATTGCAGGTGAATGAATGCAAGGAGTAATCAGAGAAAGTCACAGAGAAGGTGGAGTTGAACTGACTCACTTTAAAAAATTTTTCCTTTTGTTTACTGTAGGCAATGTATAATATTAGGATTTGGTTTACCATAAACAAGGTATATATATTTGAAAAGTAATGTTTTTAATGAAAAATTTTAATTAAAACTTTTAAGATTAAAGTTAAGTCTAGGGCTTCCCTGGTGACGCAGTGGTTGAGAGTCCGCCTGCCAATGCAGGGGACATGGGTTCGTGCCCTGGTCCGGGAAGATCCCACATGCTGCGGAGCGGCTGGGCCCGTGAGCCATGGCCGCTGAACCTGCACGTCTGGAGCCTGTGCTCCGCAACGGGAGAGGCCACAACAGTGAGAGGCCCACGTACCACAAAAAAAAAAAAAAAAAAGAGTTAAGTCTAGTAAGAACAGGTGGCACTTTTGATATCATTTCAATGACTAATTCCTATTCAAAATTAATTTCTCCAGAGTTCCACATAATGTATTCACAAGACTCATCAATGTTTGTTTATTAAAGTCATGAACTGACTCATACTTGAGGGAGAAATAAGATAATGTAGAGAAGAGTGTTTGAGGATGGAATAACATGTACAGAAGCATGAGAGAGCTTGCCATGTGTAGAGAAACTACAGATGGTTTAGAACTGCTAGAGAATAAGAGGTGAGATACAGAATTCTGTGGCATGAGCCATATTCACAGTTATGACACATTTGTTATAATCTGTGACCAGCTTCTCTCAAGGGTTGGAAAGGCTTCCTGCTGCTTTTCTTGAGACTCTACGTATAGTTAAAAACGAAAAAGCGTATAGATCCCTACTTTTCTTTTTCTTGTTTACATCCTTAATGTACTTGTTTTCTCTTCTTGCCATCAGATAAAGAATGCATTGGTGTCTCTGAGAATATTCACAACAGGAAACATGCTTACATTTATAAAATGATCAAGCTGTTATTTCTTCATTCCCTGGTAGAATCTCTTAAAATCTTCATCTGGGGTGAAATATTCCAGATTACTTTTAGTCCCTGATTCAACTTCATTAGAAAAGTTCAGAATTTATACGTCACGATTTTTCTTCCTCTGGAGTCAGTGCAAAAATTTTTTTCAAATGAAAATTTGGGCAAATCCTGATGAGTTTCCAGATTCTGTGTATCAGGGCCTGCTTTTGTCCTTTGCCTCCTTCCTGGGGCTGCTGTTACCTTCTGAGGTGGACTTAGCACACAGGGCAACAAATGGACTTGAGGAGCCACAGTTAACCTCCCAAGAGGGTTAGCAAGACTTGCAGGCCACTGTGCTTTTTCTCATTTCTCTCTATCACATTAACTGTGACTCAGGTCTTTGTTTCTCAGAAGGAGAAAAGTGAGGTGCAGACAGCTGGAGCATCACTGGTGACTCAGTGGTAGAAGACAATTTAGGAAGAATACAGCTTCCCTAACTTTTGATTCTGTATATTTATTTTTCTCAATATTTAGTTTGTGGTTATTTCTTTATTAGGGGAGTGGGAGAAATATCATTTAATACTTTAAATGACTTTATATACAGGAAACTGAAAAAAGGGCCAAACTCGCAATATTTCATTTATAGTTAGTTGCATAAATACACAGACATTAAAATAGACAATTTAGAGGTTGTAACCTTCTTTTTTTGTTATATAAACATACCAAGGAAGATTAGAAGTGGCAGTTTCATCTGTTGTTTTTTTAAACAGTTGGAAAACCTCAGTGACACCAGTTTTCAAAACAGAACATTTTTCTAATTTCTATAAAATAAGTGAGGAATATAACAAAAGCTGTGTTAACTTCTTATTTATATGCATAACATTTAAATAAAGTCCTTGTGATTAAAAAAACGCTTTTTGTATTTAGTATCCATCTTTAACTTCCTCAGTGAGGTTCTTAATATTGTAAAACTTTGAGTTTCTCTCTTTGTTTTCTCTTCTCTTCCACATTTTATGCCCTGGCAAATAGCACTCTGGGTTAGAAGTTCCCTTCACATTTCCTAGGGTGTTTCCTAGTTAGCCTGCTAGTGGTCAGTAGGGCACTAATGAGAAGGCATCTGGTGATTTGAACTGGAGACTCTTGGCCAGTCAAGAAGTCCTCACTTGTGCTTGGGAGTAGGGTCTGAAGCAAAGCATGGGCTTCACCTCTAGAGCCCTCCTCTGGGTTGGGATAAGGAAAGGAAAGCAGTATTCTACTTCTGCACAGGCTCTGGTTATCACCTAGGATTTAATTACGGGTAGGTCTAAAGAAAGACCTTTAATCATGGAGTCCTGTCTGGAAAGGGATGGATTGCTTTTAAATCAAGGGTAGGCAAAAGTTTGAACTCTTCCAAATATTAGTGTTATAGATCACATTTTTACCATATAAATATTGGACATAGTGTGTGATATACAAAGGTTGATGGAGAATTTTAATACAATATAGTATTAATTCATTTATTTATTCAACTAATATTTAGTATATTCTATAAACCAGGTTCTGTGATAGATGCTGGTAGATGCTGATAGTCATAGGCAAACACAACACAGTCTCTGCTCTAGTACAGTCTATTTTTAAAATACAGTGCCTTTAGATATAAATATAAGTAAATATTAAGAAAGTACCTATTTAAAAAATATTTCCTCTTTTTGCTTTGATAAAACAAAAATTGTGTTTTTGTGGATGATTAGCTAATTACCATTTCCCTGGCTACTTTAACAGAATAAAAATGTGTACTTTTAATAATTATTTAATAACTTAAATAATTAAAAAATTAATTAAAATAGTTTGAAAAGAAATATTTTGTATTTTGGTAGTCAGTATATATACATTTTGTCCAAGTAGAAAAACATCTCAAGAAAAATAGATCCCTTAAAAGCTATTTGGAATTTATTTCAGAAACACTGATAATTCTACATCTATTGCCAATAACTTAATTAAGCATTACTTTTAATTTCTTTATTATCTTTTATTTTTTTCCTGTCCTCTCATTTTTTTTCAGCATAAAATCCAGAAGAAAGAGCTTCTGGACCTGCATTTGAGAACTTGGTTTAAGTCCAGGCTTTGCTCCTTGTGGTTGCATAACCTTGGGAAGTCACATTTACTCTATCTTGGCCTAGTTTCTTCATCTGTAAAATGATAGGATTATATTGAATAATATTTGAAGTCCTTTCCAACTTTAACATTCTCTGGTTCTTTAATCTTTTGGACTTGGGGGCAGAATGTAGACACATGGACATGAACACATGTTGAGATATGGTATTAAAAATAGAAACTACCTAGAATTTCAGATTTAGTTGGAGTTATGAATGAATTCTGTTTTGCTTATACCACAACACAGACTTCTCTCTGCTAGATTTATAGTTTACCAATTCATATTTTCAAAGGAAAATGCATATATATGAGTAAGCGAGGCATTTGAAATGAATGTAGCATTTAATCACAGAAATTCAGAGTCACCCCAAACTGGAGATACCAACATTATCCATGTCCAGGGCAGGTACAGCTCAGATAATATTGCTCTCAGATTACATCCCAAGTCACAGGACAGTGCATCATAGCACTATCCTGCAGGCATCCTGTTGATGCAAGGCCCCAGGATCCCACCTCACTTCTGACATCTTCTCACTTAGTCTTTTTTTGAAATTTATTTTTAGCTGCGTTGGGTCTTCGTTGCTGTGCATGGGCTTTCTCTAGTTGCGGCAAGCGGGAACTACTCTTCGTTGTGGTGCGCGGGCTTCTCATTGCAGTGGCTTCTCGTTGTGGAGCATTGGCCCTAGGCGTGTGGGCTTCAGTAGTTGTGGCACGTGGGCTCAGTAGTTGTGGCTCGTGGGCTCTAGAGCGCAGGCTCAGTAGTTGTGGCGCACGGGCTGAGTTGCTCCGCAGCATGTGGGATCTTCCTGGACCAGCGCTCAAACCCGTGTCCCCCGAATTGGCAGGCGGATTCTTAACCACTGTGCCACCAGGGAAGCCCTTCTCACTTAGTCTTTCCTGATCCCTTCCTAAGTTGGAAACACTTTCTTCCTTCTTTATGGTCGAGTTCGCTTGCATTCAGTCTTGTGTTAAAATTAGCTGCATACAATTCTTTCTTGCTCAGTGGTTCTTAAGCTCCCTGAGAGAACATATCTGTCTTGTTTACTGTGTATTTCCCATGGTGCCTTGCACAAAGTAGGCACTCAATTGTTTTTGTGGAATAGTTCAACTCAGTTGAGAGACTACTGAAGTTACAAACAACTACAGGCTTCCCTGGTGGCGCGGTGGTTGGGGGTCCGCCTGCCGATGCGGGGGACGCGGGTTCGTGCCCCGGTCCGGGGGGATCCCGCGTGCCGCGGAGCGGCTGGGCCCGTGAGCCGTGGCCGCTGGGCCTGCGCGTCCGGAGCCTGTGCTCCGCAGCGGGAGGGGCTGAGGCAGAGGGGGGCCCGCGTGCCGCAAAAAAAAAAACAAAAAAACCCCACAACTACAAAAGTGTTGTGTTTTATCTCCTTTTAAGTTCCAATGCAAGGTTAGAGCTTGATAGAGGTACTGAGCTTGATAGTGGCAGAATGGCATCCGGTGAAGAACCTCATGTCTACTAAGGTATGGGAATCTTGGCAGCTCAGTCAAGATGAAAACAGATTCTTGCCTGGTGTTTTGGAAGGGGACTCCAAATGCCTTTGTAGTTACCCAAGGGATGACACACCTTTGGTTAGCCCAGTCACTGATCCACTCTCCCATCCGGGGCTGTCTACATTCTCCCATAGAGCCTGACTGTGGGTCATACTAATATTTCCTCACATGATTCATTACTTGCTGACTAGATAGGCCTAAGCCTTTATGTTGCACAAAAAAAGTACTAGCCTGAATAAAGAATGAGACACTAAGTAAGAAAACCATCTAGTATAGAAATATTTAGTAGCAAAATATACTGTTCTCTGTCCTTTTTGCAAATCACATTCTTCTCAGTTAAAATCACTTTTATTTTTTCAATAGTTTCTTCCATAAATATAGTAATATATTTATACTGTTATTTCTTGATTAAATCAACTTTAATTATTGATGTTTTCCTGCTCTGAATATTGTGGATTTAACTTATTGAAACACTACTCAACTTTTCTTCCATCCTTTCTCCCAATGTTTGTTATTATATTATTAATTTTAGGTTTTCTCTTGTTACTTTTTTCATGTCTGCAATAATAGTATGTTTTATTTCTTGTTCCCTCAACTTTAAGTGTACTTCTTGAATCAATACTAAGTAAGATAGTGATAATATTCAGTGGCCCTTTCAATGTGGTGGCTGTATCTTTCTATATTTTCTTCATTTTTTAAAAAAAATACTGACTTTTCTGTATTTTCTCTGTTCTCTTTCTGGAACCCCAATTGGTTGAACATTGAACTTTGTGGATTGATACTTTGTGACTCTTACCTTCTTTGTCATCTGTTTCATCTTTTAATTTTTCTATTCTATGTTCTAATTTTTTTTAATCTTTCTGCCCGTTTATGAATTTTTGATTTTTGCATTAAAAAAAGTTTAAGAGCTAGTTCTTACTGTGATCTATCCCATTTTTGTAGATTCTTGTTCTTGTTTTTAAGGTTACAATGTCATTTAAAAACTCATGAGAAGTCTAATTAGAATTTAAGAAAAAGATTTCTTATATTCCTTGCATTTCTACTATATTCTCCTGGGTCTGTGGCTCTGATTTTATCTTGATCTTTGTCTTTAATGCTGTTAGTCTTCCTCATATGTCTGGTAGTCCTTGATCATCTGTTCCTATTTTAGGCTAAATGTTTAGGTTGATTATTCCAGGTTGGGGTGCAAGTTTCCTTGACCGCTGCTCTATAGGTCCATTTCTTTCCCCAGGATGACTCTTCACTGAATTGAAGGCTCTTTGTATGTAGGTAGGGCTTATTATCTGCAGGATTTACGTAAGGGTGGGTGGGTGAGAGACTGAGAAACCAGAACTCACACTAGTACCCTATACTTTTTTCCCAGGCAGCTTACTCAATTCCTTTAGGTGCCTGTGCTGTTTTTCTCTCATAGGAGTGAACACTGGGTTGCCTTTTATTTTACATGCAGAGGTCTTGGGTGGTTAGATGTATAAGTGTGTGTGTTTGTGTGTGTGTGCATGAACTAGTACAGCTATTTTATTGAAGGACTTTTGATAACCCCCCTCTTTTCGCTGTCCACCACTGTATCTGTTCACCCAGAGCTGGCAGTCTCTCCAAAGTTCTATTGGAAATTAGGCTCCACCCTCTGCTGTGGCCCCTTCTGCTGTTCTGTGCTGCAGGCTCCTGTGCTCCATTTCACGTAGCCATAGAATTCTATCTGCTTTCTGTCCCTAGGAGTTTACTGATTCATCTCTCTTGTTCTCTTTGCTGTGAAGGTTTCATTCTCTTGTGAATTTCTTTATTATCTTTTTCATGGTCTCAGGAAAATGTAAGACAACCTGAGTTGTCAGCCCACTATCTTGAACTGGAACTCCTTTCCCATACTCTTGCTGTAGGTGCTGGTTCCCAGTTTGATGCATACTTTAGCAAGCTTTTAAGGGAATTATTTTAGAGAAGAATACTATCCTATAAGATTGTAAGAAATTATAACTTCTATATCCAGCAGAAGCAGAAAACTACCATACCTGAGGAACTTTAACTATATGAGCCAATAATAACAGGCACATAGAGCTACTTATGTACCAGGGCCTGTTCTGAGTACTTTATATATATTAACTCATTCGATTCTTACAATAACAGTATAGGGAAAGTACTATAATTGTCCCCATTTTACAGATGAGGAAACTGAGGCACAGAGAGTTTAAGTAACTTTTCCAGGGTCACACAACTTATGAGTAAAAAAGCCAAGATTCAGATTTCATCTCCTGAGACTGAGCTCTTAACCTTTATGCTATATTGCCTCTCCTAATCATGTCATTAAAAAAAATAAACCATGAGGATAGAATAAAGGTGGAGTGTCAAATAATAGCTGATGAAATATTGTCTTTAAAAAGTAAAACATTTTCAAGAAGAGACAAAAAAGTGAATGTAATTCCATGGTGATGAGGAATACTGAATAATGGAATTCTGGCTACACAATTAAAAATACTGTCAAGGGAAAGAAAATGGAGAGGCATGAAGAGAAGCTGGCATATTGCACTGTAAACTGTCTGATAAGCCTGGAAGATATCTGCGTAAATTGTGGATAGGACACTATATAACTAAGGAGAATACAAAGGAATAGGACAAGAATTTCAAGACAGTCAAGGCCAAGGATTAGCTGAATCTCACAAAAACCACTAGAGACAGCAGCAGCAATTTTTAGAGCTATTTTCAGAACAATATATAGAAGAAAATTATAGGTCCATTGCTTGAGAATGAGGGTATCATGTTAAAAGAAAACACTGTACTTCCGCTTTTTTTCTGTCTATACCAAGAAGAATGACCTTTAATCTGGCAACATTGAAAGATCATTGCATTAAGAGGTCATTGACACACAAGATAAGAGATGCTTAATGATAACTTAAATATTTTAGATGAATTCAAATTCCAGGCCCAGACAAATTACATTTTAGGCAATAAACAATTTTAATGATATGATCATGGTACTATCATATTGTTTGAGAAATTTTGGAGAACAGGGAAAAGAATTCAAAAGATTGTAGAAAGGTACATAAGATCCCAATTTTCAAAAAGGGGGAGATGATGGGTTATATTGTGTGTTTTAAATATTTACTCCCCTTTCCTGAAAGCACCTTTCATTTGGGCCCTTTTGTACAGGAAGATTATACTTCCAACCCCATCAATGTCAGACTTGGCCATGTGTCTTGCTATGGCCAGTGGAACGTGAGAAGCAACACTAGCCACTTTCAAGCAAAATCTTTAAGAAACTCTGTGTTTTCTGCCGTCATTGTTAAAATATGTTATCAGTTATTTGAATGACTGTGTAGATGTTATATTTCTCAAGTTTACATAACATCAGACCATTACATAAGATAATTTCTGGAAAAGAGATTCAATATGTTGGATGGCAAAATTAGAATTGAAAATGATATAATCTGTTGAAAAGATACAGAAACAAAGGTGATAGAATTTATAACTTGAAGTTATAAATAACTTCATATATAAGTATAACTTGAGTAAATGTGTAACTTGAAATTGTATTTATAAACATCAGTTGTATTGAATGAAGGAGACCTGCTTGTTGAAATTCAGGTAAAACCAAATAGTATGGATTGGTCCAAACCTCAAGTAACATCAGTTTGCTGGTACCTCTATAAAAGTGAAGGTGATCTGAAGCTGTATTAATAGAATGTTTAGTATCCAGATTATTAAGGTGGTTATTATGTAGTATTATGTCCAGTTATGGGTATTACCCTTTAATAGGAATATTGATAGAACCCAAGAGTGTTGAGGTCAGCTTGCTGGGTAGAATTGGGCAGATAGAGCAAGTATGTCTAAACCTAAAGCAGAGAACACCTGGCTTGATAAGAGAAAGGCTAGAAAAGGAGGAAAGGATACCAATTGCAGATGTGTCCATACCTAAGGGAGGAAGCTGGCTAAGCATTTATATATCACGATCTGCCTGGCTGCTTTAATACACTTGATCAGACTCCTGCTTTCCTAATCAACCCCACTCCCTGGTGATTTTAAACTATAAACACCTGGAAGAGAGTCACTGAATAAATGCACATCATGAAAGTGCTTTCTAATTCTGGACGAGCATCAGGATCATTTGGGGAGCTTTTAAAAATGCAGATACCAAGACTCACCTCAGACCTACCGAACCATAATTTCTGGTGTTGGGCCCTGGGAATCTGTATTTTCATAAAACTCCATTGATTCTAATGATCTAATGATCTGTGAGCCACTGTGTCTTGTAAAGTGGTAGGTGTTCCAGAGGAAAGGGTTGGATTAGAGAACATTGGTGTATCAGCATGGGAGGCAAGTCTAGGTCAGTGGTTCCCAGATTTTGGTCTTCAGGGGCCAGTACAACTCTTAAAGAAATAGGACTCATCAACATATGATGGCTGACTTGCTAGTATAACAAAACAACCAACCAAGCAAACTATCTATTATCCTTATAGTTTCATTTAAAACAAAAATTTCAAAAGGACCTGGGCAGATCACGATATAGGAAGAAAGTACTACAGTCTTTTAGATTGAATGAACTTAGCCATTTTTCTCCTTTCAGCATAGACTGGTGACATTTTCTTCACCTTGTAGTGTCATTTGGTATGTCAGCATTTGAGAAGCAACAGTGTAGGGTATGTATGGTTCCATATGATCTCTGGCAACATGCTGCTCCACTGCTAGGCAGGGTCAAATGGCGCATAGCTGTGTTAGGGACTCTACTTCTGACAGTGGTGGAGGGGAAGGCTCTGAAAAGAGAATATGGATGGTGCAGTAGGGTGCAGGGACACTTTGGATGATATAGGGTCTGTGAGCAGTTGTTTGGGAAACCAGCTCTCTAGCTGTAGAAGAAAAACTTGTGGGTACCTGAAAGCTGCATTAAAATGCATGAAGGGCTTTCATATATAATAACCCTTGTTATGCCAGAGGGCAGAGCTAGACCTATGGGAGGAAGCCACTGCAGACCCACTTCAGTTTAAAGTAAACAAAAGTTTTCTGATAATCAGACCTTTCCAATAGATGTTAACAAACTACACGGAGATGGAATTATCCCCTCCTGAAGAGCTCAAAACACATCTGAGTAACAATTTGTTAGAAATGTGATAAATTAGGAGTTTGGGATTAACATATACATACTACTATATATAAAATAGGTAAACAGCAAATTCCTATTGTTTAGCACAGGGAACTATACTCAATATCTTGTAATAACCTATAATGGAAAAGAATCTGAAAAAGAATATATATAACTGAATAAGTTTGCTGTACACTTGAAACTAATACAGCATTGTAAATTAACTATACTTCAAGTTTAAAGAAATGTGGAAAAAGTGTTCTGGACTAAGTTGGACATTGGATTAAAATCACTGTTTTCGGGCTTTAATAACACCTGGAAAGCCTTTTAAACAAATACAGATTCCTGGACCTCTGCTTAGATGCATAGTAACAGAAACTCTCTGAATGGGACTAAGGAATCTGTATGTTTAATAGGTACCCCAGGAGACTGTAAGTTAAATTGCCTGCTGCCGTGGAAAACAATTAGATGAAGTGAACTCCAAAATCTGAGCATCTGTGATGAAAGATTTTGTAAAATTCATAAAGAGAACTTTTTTATGGCATTAACATTTGAATATTCACTTAATATCAAATGTTTTATTATTGGTTATTTAAAAGTTACATCTGAAACAACTGGTTATCTGAACATCAACACAAAATGAAAGCACTGAACTGTTTTTAAAACATGGTTTGCTTTGAGCTTGAAAGAGGAATTAGCTTCAAGTGAGGAAAAGGAGTTATGGACCTAATTATGAAATACGGATATGTAAAAATGCCAGAGATAATATGTTTGTGCCAAAATTTTTAATTTACAAAATCAGTGATTCATTCTTTCCAATCTCTAATAGCATATTGGTTTAAAATGTTTATTTCTGGGCTTCCCTGGTGGCGCAGTGGTTGAGAATCCGCCTGCCGATGCAGGGGAAGTGGGTTCGTGCCCCGGTCTGGGAAGATCCCACATGCCGCGGAGCGGCTGGGCCCGTGAGCCATGGCCGCTGGGCCTGTGCGTCCGGAGCCGGTGCTCCACAACGGGAGAGGCCACAACAGTGAGAGGCCCACATACCGCAAAAAAAAAAAAAAAAAAAAAAAAAAAAAAAAAAAAAAAAAAGTTTATTTCTGTAGAAGAAGACTTTAATTGGGACTTTTGTTATTTTGAAATAATTTTTCATTTTTGTGAATGTTTCATTTTGTTATAGCTTGAGTCACTGTCTTAGTAATAGCATTATCAAGGCAGAATGGAAGAGTGGCCCAAAGGTCCTCTAACTAGTTTTTAGAGTCTGTAGTCTGATCTGGACTGTTGTCTCTATTGAGATTCTATCCCAATCTTCTCTGTATAGATGATCTAAAAGGCTTTCAACTGTTGACAAGAGGCTAGGCCTTGAATTACAGGCATAAGAAACAATTGAATATGTAAACAATCAATCAATTGAATCAATTGAATAAATCATTCAATTGAGTCTATAAACAATGCTCAAAATTTTTTGAACCCCTGAGAAAATTTTTTCTAATATCCTTTGAACCATTTAGTGCCTTAGAAATATATTCTCATAAACACATTTTCCTTCTCTTCTTTTAGCATCTAGACCCTATTTGAATATTATTAATTTACATATTCAACAGACACCTAGTGGGAGCTAACTTTATGCCAGGCACAAACAAGGCTAGATATTGGGTAAATAAGATCCCTGCTGTCATGAAGCTATGTTCTGATAAAGGGAAAGACATAATAAACTTGCAGGTAAATGTATACGAATTTCAGCTAGTGACAAGTGCTGTAAGGAAAATTAAATGGATCAGAGAACTGTTGGGGGACTCTTCTTTAGATGGGGTAGTTTGGAAGAGGAGGTGATATTTGAGCCAAGACCTGAGCAGTTGTGAGAGAAGAGCTTCAGGGAGAGACAATAGGCAGTGAAAAGGCCCTGAGGTCAGAATAAACTGGGGAATTGGGAGGTCAGTGTAGTACCATTGTAATGAAAACCTGGTGGGGGGTGGGGGGAAGGAGGTTAAAAAAAAAAAAAGGCAAGGGCCAGATAATGCAGAATCTCACACGCCCATGATAGGAATTTGAATTTATTCTAAGTGTGATAAGTCCTGATTAGGCAGTGCTATACTTTTGTATTTTACAAAGATAACTCAGACTCTGTGTAGAGATCACCACAGTCAGTTAAGAGTGGAATGAGGAAGACCAGCTAGAAGACTGCTGCTTTAGTTCAGTTTAGAGATGATGACTGCTTGTTAGAATAAAGCTATTGACTGAGGGAATGTATGTGAAAATCACGTATATGCCCCTTTCAACAGACATTCTCAATCAAGAAGGTCACATATGTGACTCTTACAAGAATCATGTGATTCTTGAATTTGTATTCAGCCTTAATGTTCACATGTTCAGCAAATGTCATTAGTTTCATTTCTCCCTGCTCTTAGCTTACTACCGCCTTCAGTTGAGAATCACTAGGGTAGATGACTGAGCAGGACAGCTTGGTCTTTATCAGGTCAAATGTTGTACATCCCAGTTAAAATCTAGAGACCAACACTCAGTTATTTCTGCTATTTCCCTTTTTCTTCCCACAGGCTTCTTTTTACCAGTTTCTACCTCTTAATTTTCTGTCCTCAGAGGAACACAGGCTCCCAACTTCTCCCCTCCTCACCTGTCTGCTCTAAAAGACACACAGATCTTAATTTTTATGCTGCTGTTTTGAGGGATTTATTTTTTGTATATAGAGGAATACAGAGATGAATATAAATAAAAACATAGAAAACTCCTCAATTTATTCCACCAGAGGAAGGGAGGGTGAACAAGCTACCTTTTCTTTTCATTAAATCATAAGTACAGGGGAGGGGGGTGAGACACATTTTCAAACTTTTTTTTTTTTTTTGCGGTACGCGGGCCTCTCACTGTTGTGGCCCCTCCCGTTGCGGAGCACAGGCTCCGGACGCGCAGGCTCAGCAGCCATGGCTCAGGGGCCTAGCTGCTCCACGGCATGTGGGATCTTCCCGGACCGGGGCACGAACCCGTGTCCCCTGCGTCCGGAGGCTGACTCTCAACCACTGCGCCACCAGGGAAGCCCTCAAACTTTTATTTGAAGGGGAAGTAATATGGGACTTCCCTGGTGGCGCAGTGGTTAAGAATCCGCCTGCCAGTGCAGAGGACATGGGTTCAAGCCCTGGTCCGGGAAGATCCCGCATGCCGCAGAGCAACTAAGCCTGCGTGCCACAACTACTGAGCTTGCACTCTAGAGCCCATGAACCACAATTACTGATCCCATGTGCCACAACTACTGAAGCCCACGCACCTAGAGCCCATGCTCTGCAACAAGAGAAGCCACCATAATGAGAAGCCTGTTCACTGCAACGAAGAGTAGCCCTCAGTCGCCACAACTAGAGAAAGCCTGCGTGCAGCAACAAGACCCAACGCAGCCAAAAAATAAATAAAATTTAAAAAATTTTTTTAAAAAGGAAGTAATATGTTTACATGGCTGTTGATAAGAATATAATAAAATCTAACATTTATTGAGTGATTGTTATGTGCCAAGCATTGTTGTCCAGGGTTTTACTGTACTGATTCTCTTATTGTTATCCCTCTTCATAGATAAGGAAACTGAGGTACGTAGCTATTAAGTAATTGGCTCAAGGTCCCATAGAGAGTGAGGGGCCAACCCAGGATTTAAAGCCAACTTTTTCTCTTCTCTAGGCTATGCTGCCTCTCCAGGTGAGAGGACTTGGGAATCTGTAGAGAAAGGAGTCTTTGCAGGTGTGGTGCTGAAGAACCATTCACCAGGTACGTGCCCTGCCTTCCTGACTCCCAATGTGGCCCTAACTCCTCCTCCAGACTTTCTGTGCTTAATCCACCTTTTACCTCTGGGCCTTGCTTTCAGAGCCCCACTTTACCTCAATCTACCCTTCACTTAGGTCTTTACTGATAAGTATCTTTTTAAGTATGTGGTTGCCAAAATTAAAAGGAATATTCCCCGTTTCCTTATCACTGAATTTCTGACTTGCTTTACCAGCAACTGTCTGCTTCTCTGTGGGTGCTCTCCTTATGTCTGAAGCAGGGACCAGGAGATCAGAGCTCTTAGGGACACAAAGCTTTCCTCTCTGTGGTTTGTCCACTTGGGTGTTGAGACATTCATTTATCAGCTTGTCACTCTCACAGGTATACTCTTGGTCACAGCAGGCTCCAGGAGATTACTTGTCTGGCTACTGAATTTTCTTTATATGTTTTTTTTAAGTATGTATGAAATTATAGTCTTGAGCTTTCCTTTTTCATACACAAACTAATCATTATGAAACCCAATAATGATCCCTGAGGGAAAAACCACATGGAGTGAAAGGGCTCAGACGTGGAGTGAGGGTGTTGGACAACAGACATCATTCCGGGACCCGTGGACACAATTCTTTCCGGGGGGTCGGTGCATTGCATTTTTATGACTTGAAGCTATTTTTCAGCATATTACACCATAGTTTCCACGAAGCACAACTGTGTGTTGTAATGTCCATTTTGCATGCTCCATATCATTCTTGAGCCTGAAATTGCAAAGTTTGAACATCATGTATTATTGATCTATGTTTTTGACTTAAACACAGGAGAGGGGAAAGCTTAAAGGACCAGAAACTTCAGAAACACTCCATGAGATAAAGGGACTGATTTTCTGTAATCTCTTTGACAAAAATGCTCTAACATTTTATTCTTATGTGTGATGTGACTACAAGATGGTTAACTTGATTATTTGCTTTTGAATGTAAGAAAGGAGTCTGAGGGAGAAGTTCCTTTTAAATTTGAGATTTAAATATAATTTCTCTTCCAAAAAATAGAAGATGGGTATACCCCAGCATTTTACTTTTGAGAGAGAAAGATTTTGGCATTCAGTTTTAAAGGGAGAGCAGTCCTGTTCTTGGGCCAAAATCAGAGCAAGGAATGTTCTGGCATCTTTGCCTCTCAGAAAAGGGGGAAAAATATCACTTTTTACCTTCTAGCAAAATCTGTTCTTAAGAAAGACTCAAGTACCTGTTTACACTAAAGTGAAAATGACTGAACACCGCTTAAAACACCATCTCTCTCTCCCAAAGGAAGTTGTAGCTTCACAAGGATAAGATCTTCAGGTGAAAGAGTTAAAACCTCTCAATTATTGATTTATGTATTTGTTTGTCTGTTTGCTTCTTTCTTAAAGTTTACTTTGTACTTTGTTCCAAAAGGGAGATTTAAGGCCATGCCTCATGCAATAAAAAAAAAATTAAAAATAAATAATTGAGAACATTAGGATGACTCTAATATTGGGGATTTGGGGTTTTAGGGAAACATGGAAAAAACTCTTTATTTTGTTGTTGTTGTTGTTAGAAATTCTTATTTTCTCTTGAAATCTTACTGGGGCAGGGGTTGGGTGGAGTCATCAACTCCCTGATAACAGACCAGCTTTTCAGCACATGGGAGATAATTTTTGGTGAAAAGTTAGTGTTTTTTAATCTCTCAGCTTGCTTGGGGCATTTAGTACAGTTTACTATTCTAGGGTTAGTTCTTTGATAGCCTTCTCGTTGGTTATTTATTAACCTCCCTTTAAAGTACAACTTAATCGTTCAAGAAAAGTACAAAGTTCAGTTAATGTTTCTATTGTTCCTAATTATGATAACACATAAGACCACTGTATAACTTGAAATGCCCCCTAAAACATAAAATTCATATATGAAACAATTAGCCTGTGGGGCACTGGCTCAATATCAGCATTATACAGGGGAATCCTGCAGTAACAGGAAAATGCTGCCACATCAATGGAATGTTTATATATCATCTGTGTTCCAAATAGTCTATGTGCTTCAATCCTAACTTCCACCACCTCCTCCTGCCCCTGTTGCTTTCCTTATAAGGACAGGATGTCAAAGGAGATCGAATGAATACTCCCCTAGGGGAATCCAGAAAGAAGAAAGCAGTAGATCTCCTGCTTTCTAGAGATATGTCTGTTTTGCAATTCATAGAGGATGATGATTGCTTAGGATCCAGAATTCAAACTGAATACAGGGGTTCAGTTTTTGTCCCCATTTGTAGTAGTGGAAAAAGGAGCCCTAGGAGACTTGAGTAAGTTTAGGTTCTGCATTTACCAAGCAGAAAGAGATTGTGGTTCTCTTACCTGTCCTCCTAGAACCTAGAACAGTGCCTACATATTATGTGTTCAGTAAACACTTGTAAGGTGAACGTACAACTAAGTCTTCCTTCTGAGAGCTCGTTTCTAAGCGTCAACGTAATAGGAGCTCTGAGGTACTTTTCAGGTACAGGAAATCCTTCAATTCCTACCCTGTTGATTGACTGAAGATGAACCAGCTCCTGCTCATTATACTGTGTTGGTCAAGGGTGCTTAGCCCTGGAATCAAGTTGCTTAGATTCAACTGGTACCTTCACCATTTGCTAGCTGTGTAAATGTGGGGAGGTTGCAGAGCTATTCTGGGGCTGAATTTCCTCAACTATGAAAGGGGTGGTTAGGAGAAGGAACTGACGTATGAAGTGCACAGTACTAGATATGCTTTGCCTGATAAATATTGGCCAGCAGCCACAGTAGAATAGCCCTAACCCTGGGAAAGCTCAAATCCTATGTGCTAAAAGGAAGACTCTTTTTGGCTAGAAATAATAGGAACTTCCAGGAGTTAAAGACAGATTCACAGCTGCCTGTGGCTTTTCAAGTTATGAAATAATTAAAAGATCATTGTAAACAACTGCTTTCCAGAAAGAAGTAGGTAGCTATCAAAAGGTTTTGAGTCAGGAATAAATATTGGTGGATTTCTTTCTTCAAAGAGATTTTTAGAACTATTTCCAATAAAATAAAGAAAGTTCATGGATCTAAAAAATAAAAATAATGTTTAAAAGCCTTAAAGATGAGATTTTGCTTGGAAGTTATTTTTCTTTAATGAACATGCCATTCATTCAACAAATATTTATTAAGCAATTACTATATCTAAAGCACTGTATTTGGTGCTAGTGAGAAAAAGTAAAAAAAGGTATGGTGCCTGTTCTTAATGAATTTAGAGAGTCTAAATATTTAGATAAGCAATGCCTTCAAAATCATTATCCTGAGATCCTATGCATTTCTTCCAATATTGCTGCTATTGCTTTCAACACCTTCAAACAACTTTTGGGCAAGTGCCTTCAGAGTCAATGCCCAATCCCCACAAAAACAGCAGTGGCCTCTTTACTTTTTGGAAGGACCAATATTCAGCTGACATTAAAATACCCCAAATCTCCTTTATTGGTTGGTTAATGTCACAGCTCAGAAACCCCCAAGTGCCCACTCATCCCCACCGCTACAGTTTCCCCTACTGGACCCTCTAGAAGGACTCACAATCCTGCTACTAAAGAGTTAATACTTGGATCTTGGGCAAAGCCCTCTAGTACCTTGCTTCAGTGACATCTATTCTTTTTTTTTTTTTTTTTTTTTTTTTTTTTGCCGTACGTGGGCCTCTCACTGTTGTGGCCTCTCGCATTGCGGAGCACAGGCTCCGGATGCGCAGGCTCAGCGGCCATGGCTTACAGGCCCAGCTGCTCTGTGGCATGTGGGATCTTCCCGGACCGGGGCGCAAACCCGTGTCCCCTGCATCGGCAGGCAGACTCTCAACCACTGCACCACCAGGGAAGCCCTCAGTGACATCTATTCTGATTGATCTGTGTCCTTCCATACCTATTGCTGAATATTTAAAATATCACCCCTAATTTAGAGTGTCACACTGCATTACCCCTAATCCTTTTGTCACATCCAATATTTTTCTACCCAGTGCACCCAGAACCCCATCTCCTACTCTAGATTAGTTTTAGCTATTGATGAAGATCAAATCTAACTTTAAAGGGCAACACTTGGCTATCTTTAAAGACATTTATTTTTAAAATAAAGGAACAGAGTAAAGGCAAGTCCAAAAGAAAGGTCCTAAGATTGTTCTAAACAAAGGCAAACATCAAGGTTTGTCTGGAGAGTCCCAAGGTGACTGCTCAGAGGGGATAACATTCATTTCCTATGTAAATTCTGATGCATTTATGAACAAAAAGAATAATATCAGGCCAATTCCTTTATAGTCACATCTTACGTATTAGATGAATGTCTGCTTTTAGAGAAGTTGTGTTTAAAAGTCATAAAACCTCACTTAGGAGCATTATTAGAACCAAGCATATTTCTTCCATCTAACAAAATGTTAGCATAAAGGGATATGATAGGCATTTTGGAATTCCTAATACCCAGGTATAAAAATAAAATAACAGTGAATATTTTTTCCAGTGACAATATGATTCAGAATCATTCAAAATTGTTTAGTGTGGCACAATCCTAGGGGAGAGAGAAGTTTTTGTTTCAGGGAATGTGAATTCAGAAGCATGTATTGTTATAAAATATGCTTATTTTTAAGAGGAGAATTTGTATGAGAGGATCTGAATTTATTTTTACTTTGTTAAAAGACACTCACAAAGCAAAAATCCCAATTGGCAAAACAAAATAAAACAAAAAGGACTTTGTGAAGCTAAAATTATTTAATGATTGGTGGGGCATGATTTGAAAGGAATGAATATCTGATACTTGTGCCAACGACAATTTACTTTAGGTCCCATAACCTAGAAAGTTGATAAATGGTGCTTAATTAAAAGTTC
Organism: Hyperoodon ampullatus; assembly: GCF_949752795.1. Classification (NCBI taxonomy): domain Eukaryota; kingdom Metazoa; phylum Chordata; class Mammalia; order Artiodactyla; family Ziphiidae; genus Hyperoodon; species Hyperoodon ampullatus. The sequence goes on along the minus strand of NC_136917.1, from coordinate 98,316,564 downwards.
TGCTGGTTCAGCTGCTAAATCATTGTATGAAAATCAGTAGATTTTTTTTCCATAGTGACAGCGGATTTTATAGATAGCATTAATTCATTCTATATCATTGACCATTGAACTGAAGTTTATTTGTTGAATGAATGATGTTTATTTGTTGAAGAACTGATCAGAGGTAAGAATAATACATCTTGGATATTTTCTTAGGGCTTTATTTAAAGATAATAATTTTTAAAAATTTCTTGCAAAAATAATTACAAATGGATAGAAACTTTTTACAAATGAGATAAAGATTACCTGCAGTTCCTACCAACTGTAAGTAACCACCATTAGGATTTTTGTGTGTCTTGATACACATTTTCTGTACATGTGTATTGTAGGTATGTATATACGTGTATGTATATGTGATTTACAAAAATGATCATAGGCACAACTTTTTCTTTTACATAATATATTGTGATATCTATCCATGTAAGCCATTAAATAGTGTTCTACAGTATTTTTAGTGACTGCATAATATTCTAGTTTATGTATATATCATAATTTATTTCACTAATCTGTTATTGGGTGTTTAGGTTGCTTTTAATCTTTTAGCTATTATGTTGTAGAGACTTTTGGCCATTCCAAGAATTTAAAATCATTTTTGTGCTATTATTGCCTTGGACAGTTTAGTTAAGCCTGTGAATCCCTTCTCAAAATAAATTTTTTTTGCATAAAAATATAGGGTTACAGAAGAAATCAATTATATTGAAAGTGTTATCAAAATATTTTTTTAAATTTATGATATATGTCCCTCATTATAAACATATTAAATAACAAGATCTAATGGCACATCTAATAACAACAATAATTTTAACTAGTGATAAACATAAATGAGTTTTGAGATACCTAAAGCAATTAGAATAATATTAGCTGCTGTGTTCCATTTACTTCATTGTGATTTGTTGCTTACCTTAGTAATATAAGGAAATGCTCAATTTCAGTTAAAGGTTAATAATAATAAAGATGTGAGGGACTTCCCTGGTGGTCCAGTGGTATAGAATCAGCCTTCCAGTGCAGGGGACATGGGTTTGATCCCTGGTTGGGGAACTAAGATCCTACATGGGGAGGGGCAACAAAGCCCGTGCACCACAACTACTGAGTTCACATGCCTCAATGAGAGAGCTCGTGTGCTGCAAACTATGGAGCCCATTCTCTCTGGAGCCTGAGTGCCACAACTAGAGAGAAAAACCTGCACACCATAGCTAGAGAGAAGCCTGCGAGCTGCAACCACAGATCCCGCATGCGTCAGTGAAGATCCCACGTGTGTGCCGCAACTAAGGCTCAATGCAGCCAACAAAAAAGAAAGAAAAAAAAATTAAAAAAAAATTTTTTAAAAAGGATGTGAAATGTGTTCCTTCCAGACTCATAGATAGCTTGAATTTTATCCATTAACCTTCATAGCCACAGACCTCAGATTAAGAACTTTACTGAACATTATCAGATTAACTTGAAAGCATTGAAACTAGTAATAAGGGAGTTTTGTATGTTCCCCAAAGATTAGCAATATGAACTTAAAATAACAAAATGGTACTAAACTTGGTGAAACCAATGGAGGTTGAGAATCATAATCTGTAACACAAATAGACCAGGATGATGAGTAATGGTGGAAGAAACCTAGGAGGAGTTGTGGGAAGCTAATTATGAGTAGGGTTTCAAAGGAATGGAAGAGCAGAGAAAAACCCTGCTATTTAAGGCTTCTAATGAAAAGACAACGTGTTATTGAAAAGGGGAGAGTGAACTTTTAGTTTAGTGAAACCAAATGTCCTAGCCTCAACAACCAATGACTACAAAATATTATCTTATTTCCTCTAAATACCCAAGTGATATGAACTCCAGTCTCACAGACCAACCTGATCGCCTGAAATGGGCCCCTCCCACAAAGTTTGCACTGACTTTCCCTCCCTTCCTAAGGGTGCTGTGTGCAGGATGGAGCAGGTCTTCGTGTTTTTCCATTTGGGCTTTCTGCAAAGCCACTACACATTGCCTCTGTTGTCAGTCACCCTCATGAGGTTGCTGTGAAGATGTTGTTACTATCTCTCTGACTTGGTGTTGGCAGTGGGGAGAGACTTCTCTGTGCCCTTAGCTACTCAGTTCCAAGCAAAAACCAGTTCTTCTCCTAATTCCACAAGCAGAGACCAGGCTGCAAGTTCCCACAAAACTTCACCCAATGTGGGATGTGGACCGGATCATGTTGGGAAGTACTACATAGAATAACTTACATCCAGGACAAAGCCTGTAGGACCAGCCGTGCCTCAGGGCAGCTAAAGGGATTTCTCACTCTCTAGCTCAGTTTGGGAGTGGTTAAGTACTCCCAAGAGGCCCCTAGAGAGGAGAGAATTTTTCTTTTCTCCAGTGCCAGTCCTACTCCCCATAGTTTCTACATTTCCAGTCCAGACCCCTCCTGGGATTGACAGTGAAAACACCATATGAGGAAGATCCCAGCTATAACCACAGAGGTTGGCCTATAATTTATTAGTTCAGCATCTATATATTCTGGGTTATTTAGTACTAAATAACATCATGAATAGGAATTCCAAAGTCCATCCTGTTTCTTTTTTCAGTTTCTCCTCTAGCATTCAGTGACATTCATATCTGCGTATATATATATATATATATATATATATATATTATTTTTTTAATATTTTAGGCTGCACTGGGTCTTTGTTGCTGTGCGTGGGCTTTTTCTAGTTGCAGTGAGCAGGGGCTACTCTTTGTTGTGGTGCATGGGCTTCTCATTGCAGTGGCTTCTCTTGTTGTGGAGCACAGGCTCTAGGCGCACAGGCTTCAGTAGTTGTGGCATGGGGGCTCAGTAGTTGTGGCTCGCAGGCTCTAGAGCACAGGCTCAGTAGTTGTGGCACACGAGGCTTAGTTGCTCCGTGGCATGTGGGATCTTCCTAGACCGGGCCTCAAACCCATGTCCCCTGCATTGGCAGGCAGATTCTTAACCACTGCACCACCAGGGAGGTCCCTGCGTATACATTTTATGTCTTTAAATTAAGTCTTCTGCAAACAACTGCTGTGACAAGGACAAACACACCTTCATGTCTTTTACCCATTTTCTAATTGCATGGTTTGTTTTTTTACTGTTTGGTTTTAAGAGTTTTTTATACATCCTATATAGTAGGCCTTTGTCGCATATGTAGTTTGAAGGTATTTTCTTCCAGTCTGTCTTTTTATTCTTTTTATGGTCTTTTGCAGAGAAAAAGTTTTCCTTTTGGTGAAAGGACAGTTTATTGATTTTCCCTTTTATGGGTTGTCCTTTTGGTGTCAAGTCTAAGAACTCTTTGCTTAGATCTCAATCCCAAAGATTTTCTCCTGTTTTTTCCTACTAGTTGGAAGGTAACATAGTTTTACATTTTACATTTAAGGCCATGATCCTTTTTGGGTTAATTTTTGTATAAGACATTTAGGTTGAGGTTCCTACTTATTTATTTTCTTTCTTTCTTCCTCCCTCCCTTCCTCCCTCCCTCCCTTCCTTCCTTTCTTCCTTCCTTCTCCAGTTGCTCCAGCACCATTCATTGAAAAGGCTATTCTTCCTCCATTAAACCACTTTTGCACCTTTGTCAAAAGTCAGTCAGGTATATTTGTATGGGTGTATTTCTAGGTTTTCGATTCTGTTCCATTGATCTATATGTCTGTCCCTCCACCAGTACCCCACAATTTTGATTACTGTAGCTACACAATAAATCTTAAAATTGGGTAGACTGATTTCTCCTCCATTATTCTTCTTAAAAAATTTTTTTAAAGCTATTCTAATTCCTTTGCTCTTCCACATAAATCTTAGGAAGAATAATCTTGCCTACATCTACAAAAATTCTGGCTAGGATTTTGATAGGAATTGGATTAGACCTATGTATTAATTTAAGGAGAATTAACATCTTTACTTTGTTGAGTCTTCCAGTCCATAGACATGATATGTCTTTACATTATTTAAATCTTTTTTTATTTCTTTCATTAGCATTTTGTAGTATTCAGCATACAAATCCTGTACAAATTTTGTTAGGTTTACACCTAAGTATTTTCAGGTTTTTTTGATTGATTGTAATTGGTATTTTTAATTTTGATGTTCATTACTAGTATATAGAAGTGGAATTGATTTTTGTATATTTATTTTGTATTCTGTACCCTTGCTGAACTGACATAGTATTACTAGAAGTTTTGTTGTAGATTCCTTGGGATTTTTCTATGTAGATAGTCATGTCATCTGCAAATAGATCTGTTTTTTTCTTTCTGATCAGTATGCCTTTTATTTCCTTTTCTTGCTTTATTGCAATATCTAGAACTTCCAGTAGTATGTTGAATAAGAATGTAGGTGTCTTTGTCTTGTTTCTGATCTTTGGGGGAAAGCATTTAGTCTTTCATTATAAACTATATTAGCTTTATCAAATTGAGGAAGTTTCCTTCTATTTCTAGTTTTCTGAAAGTTTTTATCATGAACGAGTGTGGGATTTTGTCAAATGCTTTTTCTTATCAAGTGATATAATCATGGATTATAGGCAATATTTTAAGGTAAAATATAGCTCCTGGAAACTTTGTAGAATACTTTATGGTGTTATTTTCTTATATACTCAAATAGGGAAGGCTTAATATCCCATGAAATAAAAGAGAATTTTAGATCTTGGAATTTTCATTTGCCTTCTATGAATTGCAAAATAAACAGATTTATGAAGAGGAGATGATTAAGCTATTAAACAAATATATATTAGGTACCTACTGTGTCCCAGACACAGTTCTAGTCAATAAAGAAGACAGACAAGGTTTCTGCAATCTTGGAGTTCATATTCTGGGGAAGGTAGTGAGGAGGAATGAAAATAAAGAGATAAAAATCAAGAAAAAAACCCAGGTTGTATTAGGCATTTTGATGAGAATAAAATGGGGTTACGTGTTACAGAGACACAGGGAGAATGTTTTATATTTGGTGTTAGAAGATGCTGTTAAACTGAGAAGCCCAGGAAATTATATCCATAATCCAAGAAAAAGTCTTGTGCTTACATTGCTCTAGTTTGCTCTGTCCTCCTCTGACCTCCTCTGGCCAAATCCTTAAAGCCACAGCACAGTCCCACATTCTTGGTAAATCCTTCTGGGATATTCCTGCCAGGAGGAAGAAAGTGCACCTGATGTAACAGCCACTGTATGTATTAGGCTGGAGGATGATCTGACTGGCCCAGTGCAAGAAGGGTTGGAGAGGAGAAGAAACCACAAGCAGAAAGGCCAGATGAGGAAATTAAGCTAAATATATACTATCTCAAGTATATTCCCAGAAGTTACTGTTAAAATTAAATCCTTGCTCACAACGAAATATTGTACAGCAAAGGTTCTCAAACTTTTTGGTCTGAGGACCTTTATGCCCTTAAATATTACTGAGGACTCTATAGAGCTTTTGATTATATAGATTATGGATATTCATATTTACCATATTATTATACAAAACTGAAAAAATTTTTAAATACTTATATGTATTCATTAAAAATAATACTAAACTCATTGCATGCTAACACAAATAACATATTTTTGTTAAAAAATCTCTTTATTTTCCCCAAACAAAACATTAGTGAGAATAGAGGCCTCGTTTTACATTTTGCAATCTCTTTAACAATTGGTTATGAGAAAATAGCTGATTTATCATCTCTACTTCTCCAGTGATCTATTGGTATATGTTTTATTTAAAGAAATCCCAGCCTCACGTAGATAATTTCATTGTTTCTTTTAGATAAATATGGATATTCTTCTTTGATACTACATTAAAACTTGCCAAGTGGTAGTTTCTTAAAGGTTAGTTGTAACGTGGATTCTGAAACCATATCAGCAAACTTTTCATATTGTGTTACAATAAAATCCATTGGTCTTACATGAACGTTGAGTGGATCTTTTACCCAGGCATGACTTTGTATCGTGCATTGGTTACTTGAAAAATATTGGTATACTTAGTTATGCAGATCCTCCACATGTTTGTATATTTCCTCATATAGTGTTTTTTTTAAAATTACATATAGTAAAGTCGTTAGATACTGGGAAGCTGTCAAGTTTATGGTGATAGATGTGTTTTCCAAAATTCTAATTTTGATTTGAAAGCTCAAGTTTTGTCATTGTCATCAAAGACTGCCTGTCATTTTCCTTGAAGTTACAGGCTCACTTCATTTATTTTTAAGAAAATGTTTGCCAAATGCCCAGTTCTCAATAACCATAGTTTTCCTGTCATTCTTTCAAGTAAAAATAGTGTTCTGTGATAAAAGTGACTAGTTTAGTTTGCAACTCAAACAAATTTCTTTACCTCATGAGTTCTTTTCATCCATTGTACTTTGGGATGCAGTAGAGGTCCTTTATGCATACTTTAAATTATATCACACAGAATATTAAAAGAAGTACTCAAGGGTTGAGAGTGACCATGTCCCTGGGATGCCTTTTTTGAGGAATCTCCTCAGGGAAAGGTCTGCTCAGTTTATTCCTGAAAGAGTGGAGCTAAGCATCACAGTATATACTCTGCCAGACCATTAATAACCCACTTTTAAGGGTTGTTTACCCACAGCTCCTTGCCAAGCAGTATGTAGTTAGGAAAGGAAGAGAGTGAGACAGAGAGACAGACAGATTATATGTAATTAATATGAATTAATTATGTTAAGAGCCCTCTTTCTGAGAAAGAGTAGAGGGGAAACTAACATTTATTGTGGATCTGCTGTATTTCAGGCACTATATAGGCACTTTACACATGTTCTTTCATTTAATCCTCAGAATAAACCTATGAGGTAAGTGTTATACCTATTTTATAGATGAGGAAACTGAGTCCTGTAAGGATACTAAATAATTAATCCAAGGTCATGCAGCTAGTAAGTGACGTTACGTAGGACACGCCAAAGTTGTTGGCATGACTGACAAAAATTGATATCCTTGAAATTCTTCTCTCACTGAATCCACTGAAGACCCTGCTCTCTCTCTTCCTAGGAGGCTGTCAGTGTCTATTACAAAGGTTCTAAAGTCACTTTCTTTTGGGGCCTCTGGCTGGCCCTATTTGTTGCCTAATGAACAATTCTCTCTCCCCTTTCTTCCTTGCTGTCTCTCATAGCAGAGGCTGAAGATGCTAAATACTGGTTTTCCCTTCCTCCTTTGTTGTTAATGGCGTGGACCTGTGACTCAGTCCTGGCTAATGGAACCTGAGGAGAAGTTTGCTTGGAGACTTTTGAGGAGGGTTTGCCTCCTTAGCACAAAGATATGTAAGAGTCTCTACTCTTCCTATCCTTCCTGCTTTGGACATTGATTTGTGAAGACGTGATGCTTGGAGCTGTGGCAGCCATCTTGTGACTATAAAATTTCCTCATGCTTTTTTTTTTTTTTTTTTTTTGGCTGTGCTATGCGGCTTGTAGGATCTTAGTTCCCTGACCAGGGATTGAACCCAGGCCCTTGGCAGTGAAAGTTCGGAATCCTAACCACTGGACTGCCAGGGAATTCCCTCCTCATGCTTTTTATTCTCACATGGTAAAGGACACCATCAGGCACACTGGAACATACTATAATTAATCTCTTTTATTGATCTGTGAAGTACAGGCTATGTAAATAAAATGACCATGGTAAAAGTATAATTTTTTAATGCAAACATTTTTGAGGAGAAAGGGACTTTTGAGATTATCTTGATTATCCACTCTTCATTTTACAGAAAAAAGAAACCCAGAGCAATTAAAGGTTGTTCCCGAAGTTATAGAGCTGGATAGAGCAATTAAAGGCTGTTCCTGGAGTTATAGAGCTGGCTAGAAGACTATATCCAATGTTAGTTCCATAAGACATTCCTTGATGAATAAGACATCATTCATATGTAGCTACACCATTGAAACTATTTGTGACTAGTAAGTGACCATCTGAAATGATTCAACTTGTTTGGTTCATTTTTGTTTCTAAATAGTTCTGAACTTAGTTGGCTATTTAATGATATTATCTGACATTCTTTTCTACTGAGAGTCTTCCTTGAGTTTAATAAGTTATTTGAAGTAAAAGTACCATGATTTCAGTTATTCTGCAGAAGAGAAACCCAGCACATTTTCTGTGATGCCCTTGCCCAGTATCATTTATCAGAGATAGAAGAGTTGTATCACTTCCCAGTGCCATTATATATAAATTGTATGCTTCACTAAAGGAGATTATAGTTAATTTCATTCACAGCATATATTTTCAGTGCTAAATTAAGCAGTATTAGGTCGTTATGAATGACCTGAAGGTCACTTTGTCTTCTCTAGTCTGTCATGGGTTGATGTGTGTCCCCCCAGAGGATATGTTGAAGTACTAACCTCTGATGCCTGTGAATATGACCTTATTTGGAAATAGGATCTTTGCAGATGTAATCAAGTTAAGATGAGGTCATACTTGATTAGGGTATACCCCAAATCCAATGACTGATGTCCTTATGAGGAAACAGAGATTTGGACACAGGACACAGAGACACAGAGGAGACACAAGAAGAACCCCACGTGAAGGTGGAGGCAGAGATTGTAGTGATGTGTCTATGTGCCAAGGAACACCAAGGATTGCTGGCAATCACCAGAAGCTAGGAAGAGACAAAGAAGGATTCTTCCCTGGAGTTTTCAGAGAGTGCATTGCCCTGAGGATACTTTAATTTTGGACTTTAAGCTTCTACCCTCCAGAACTGTGAGAAAATAAATTTCTGTTGTTTTAAGCCACCAAATTTGTGGTGATTTGTTATGACAGCCACAGAATACTAGTTCACCTTCTCAGATGACACATGATGGCAAGTGGTTGTCAAACCTCCCCTCAGGGTTCAAGTAGATTGAAGAAGAAAGCATTTGTTATCCTGGCTTTCACACAAGTAGTAGAATTCACTTTGAGGTGGCCAGCTTGGGTCACATGCCCACCCCTGAATCAGTTGGTATGTCTAGGCTATTAGGTGTTCTGATTGGCCAGATCTCAGTCATGCACTCAGCTCCCTGTGTTCAAGGGTGAAGGCCCACTCATCCACATGGACTGAGTTGGTGCAGTCTGGTGTCCCAAAGGAAGTTTGCCAGCTGGCCCCAAACCAACAAGTATCTACCCTGTGACCCTTATCAAGTTCCTTCATGTCATGATGCTATCCTCTTCTCAGTCCTAGTGCTTTGCTTTACAGGTCACTTAATTAAAGTACTACACTATGGTTTGTTTTGTATTTATCTGGTTTCTCTTCTTTTTAGGAAGAAAAATTCCTGTAAATTTCTGGAGGTTAGTGCCATGTTTTATTTTTAGTTGGTAGCCCAAATTGTGCATAATATTTTCTTGTTGGTGTTGTTGAATTTAATATTAAAATGATACATAACAGTAAATTTAGTGTTATAGTGCTAAATATCTCACTGTAATAGCAAAATTAGCCAGAAATTCATCTAGAATACATTCAGATTCATTCAGTGCAACATAACCTCAATTCTATAATATTTTATTGCTTATGTATTCAACTCACAGTACACATTTTCTTTCTTTTACTTCCTCCATCAAATTATCTTTTTATTTACGTACCACACTCCAAGTTTTTTCAATGATGTAAACATAATCAATGTTTTATTTCATTATTATAGCAAAACCTACAATGCCCAATATATAATTGTTTCCTTAAAATATATTTCATATGTATGAAATTTTTATTTGTCAAGAAATTCATGTTGATCAGCAGTTAGGGCTTTGGGGAAATCACTAGATCAAGAGTTGTAAGAGCATCTTTGAAGACTGAAGGAGCAGATATACCTGCTCTTATGAAAAGATGTGTCATTTGCTTGCTCTTTTCAGATTTCTTTCGACCAGTGCTTCTGTAACTTCTCCTATTCTTTGTGCTATGAAATTTATCATTTTTGAACAATAATAGCTAAGCAGCGTTGTATTTTCATGGTCCCTATTGCTCTGTTTTTGACCTCTAATGTCTGTGTTATAGGTGCCTCAAGAAACAGAAATTTAGGTTTCTACATTTCTGAGGCAATTATATCTGTGCTATCTAGCATTTAAAGGACAAGAAACTGTGTCCTCAGTGATAAGGGAAGGTTGCTAGAAACATTTTCTTCTCCTTAGGCATGTGAACTTGACATTTATCTAAACTGTTGGCTGATAATTGGGGAATGCATTTTTATAAGGGATGCTTCAGATCTGAAAAGTAGACCAACACCAGATGAATCACAAATAACTTAAAAAAGAATTTAAAAAGTCAGTAGTAACCCAGTGAAGAAATGAAAAAATCAAGCATCAGATCTATTTGAATTATATTCTCTCATCCATTTTAAGACAGAATGTAAAAGGTGAATTGTCTTTCACACATTCAAGTAATCAATATCAGTAATTGTCTTATTTTTTAAATAATTATTTAAAAGAAAATAAGAAAAACTCTTTTCACACATTGGTTGATCTTTATCTGTTTTGCACTCTTTAATTTTAACCCAATTTAAAAAAAGATTCATAATTGTCTATTAATATGTTTATCCAGAAGTAATGCTTCTAGAATAGGTAAGAGAAAGAAAGAAAGCCAAATTAGAAACTATTACATATCACCATAATAATGAGGGATAATTCAGTATAATTTCCTGATATTTGAGATTATTTAATTATTGAAATATTTTTATAAAATTAATTCTTAATTTCATGAATACATGAACAAATAATTAGATAAACGCACTTAAAGTGTGAAGTGCCCAGTACTAAGGTTAGTAACCATGTGTGCTTTATTTTTTCCTAACTCAACTAGAGTCAGATTTCCTATAAGCTTGTGCATTCACATCTCTTAAGGAGCAGGCATAAGTAAGGGAGAAAATGCTCTCCTTAAAGAGGGCCCTGCTCTAACTGCCCTAGTACTGCAGGAGTCTGGGGGAGGGGAAGGGGAAGGAGAATGCAGCACAGCTGCTTACCTTACATGTTAAAGGCATGGAGCCAACTCTTCCAGCCTTGATATTACATCAGGCTCTAAACTTAAAATCATATCATATACAAGGGATGAAAATAAAATCACTCCACTTATGAACATGAATGTGGAGGCAATTGTACCACCTCTCTGTCATTTGCCAACAATGGTGTTTAACAAATTTATTGACTTAGCTTCTCTTCTTTTTTCTTCCTTTCTCCTTTCCTTCTTTCCTCCCTTACTCACTTTCTCTCTGCCTTGTTTGGTTAAAAAATAGATTTATGGAAGTTTACAATAATATCTATACACTAACACTTATTACATGTAAGGCAGTGTATAATATGGGAGGATATAACAATTTGAGCAACTTACACTTTAAAACACATAAGGAACATACTAGATAGTAAAGGGTTAAGTGGGAGTCCAAAAATAAAGGGTGGAAGAAGCTCATTCATTCTTCTGTAGAAGAGGGGAGAATACTGAGTTTACTTGGAAAGCAGTGAAAGTAAAACTATAGATATGTTGGAAATTTTCTGAAAAGATTTTACTTATGAGTTATGGCTACCTCCTTACAATGTGTATGTAGACACTTTTTTTTCTCTCTCAGGTGATTTTTTAGAGGTCTGTTGTAATTTTTGAATATTTGTAGATCTAACAGAAAGAGTAATAAAGTAAGATAAATTATTACTTAAAGATAGGTATATGATAGATAAATATTACTGATGGGAAGTAAGTTGGCTAAATCAGGAACATTATACTTGGAGAGAGCTGTTCTATAACATGAACCTATTCAGGGAAAAAAACCAATTTAATTTACTCTCCCTCATCCTCCCCTCTCTTCTTCCCCTTTCTATGTTTTTGAATGTCTACAGCTCTTCTGTTTCTAAACTACTTACATTAGCCTCCCTCTGAGGAAGATAAATGTGGCCTAATGTGGCATTAACTATAGTTATTTCCTGACCAACCTCTATTTTTATCTGTCCTCATCTTGCACTTCTCAGACAGGGAGAAAATAAAAAAATAGCATGAGCATGGGCATTTCTGAACCTAAAGAAATTCTTACCAAAAGGCCTTGACTGCCCATTGGCTGTAGCAACTGGGAAGTAAAGATGAGTAGGAGTCATCTCTTGCCTTTATGCAAACTGGAAATCTTTCTTTAGTGTCCCTTTATCAACCTGGTGAGTGACCCAAAGGTGAAGAGCATGACATTATAAACTCTGGGGCAAGAGCAGTAGGGACTCTTTAAACATAGCCAGGCTTCTGGGTAATGACAATTGGAGGGGAAAAAAAATCAAATTTATTTTAGATTATAAGAATCTGTTTTATTTCAGAAAGTAAGTAGTATTTTCAACTTTTCCAGCTTCTTGTTATCTAGATTTAACTTTATTTTCCCCCCTCTCGGTTCTGCCCAACAGCCATCTTGGTAACTATTCCGTGGAATCATTTCCTGTCATGACATTTTTAGAAACCAAAATAACAGCATTTACAATGTAACAGCTAAATATTCCTATAGGGTATCTGGGTAAAACAAGCATTTTACACGGTAGTTTTGAGCACACCATTGGGTATGTATTCAGGCGGAACCTCATCTTGGTGTCCACAGTTTCTAGCTAACCAATAGGCTGATTGCAGCATTGTTTGCTGTCACTTTAGAATCATACCTGGCGTACACAACTGGCGACATTCTAGCTTCCAAGCTTTTCTCATATAGTGCCTTGTTTTAATTTCAGCATGAACATTTATTCAGTGTTGGGGTGCTTTTAATGATAAGGGGCAGCTGTGTAATTTTCTGTAAAGAATGAAGCAGAGGTCCATTGTAATATTTCATGGGCATATGAGATACCATAAATGGAATGTCAGTTGGACAAATTCAATACGTTTTGAATTCTTTGGATTTTTTTTAAAGAAAAAGATTACTCGTGTTTTTTCCAATGGAATTATTTACTCAACCTTTTACATCATCAATTTTCCATTTTAAATTTAGTGCAGCGTAAACTCAGAGAGGTGCTGGGAAAAATATCTAAAGTATCTGCAGACAGTCAGTGTTCTTAAACCACGATGGCAAGACCTCAAAAATAGATGCAGCCCCATCAAAGTTAAATTGAATGACTCAGTGTCTGGACCACTCAGAAGGTTTTTTTTCTATTTAGGAGAGGGGAGAAACTGTTCACTTTAGAACTTCAGAATCATGGATGGCAGAAGTTTGTTTTGTTTTGTTTTTAGATGGGGGAAAAGTGCCATCACAGGAAATTTGTGTAAAAACCGAAGCCTCTTAAAAATATATAAAGTCAGGGCCTCCCTGGTGGCGCAGTGGTTGAGAGTCCGCCTGCCGATGCAGGGGATACGGGTTCGTGCCCCGGTCTGGGAGGATCCCATATGCCGCGGAGCGGCTGGGCCCGTGAGCCATGGCTGCTGAGCCTGCGCATCCGGAGCCTGTGCTCCGCAACGGGAGAGGCCACAACAGTGAGAGGCCCGCGTACCACAAAAAAAAAAAAAAATATATATATATATATATATATATATATATATATATATATATATATATATATATATATATATATATATAAAGTCAGATCACTTTTTTTCATTCATTAGTCTAGAACTATGCCTGAGAGATCAGTTTACCCAACTCCCACATTTTTTAGACAGAGCCATGAGGCTCCCTTCCACCTTTTCTGTCACCTTCTATAGAGGCTGGATAAGCCAGATACAGACTTTTCCAGACTCTCTTGTATATAGGGGTGGCCATGTGACCAAGCTTTGGCCAACAATATCAGAGGGATAATCCTGCTGGATTACTTCAGGGAAAAAATCTTTTCATTGTTAAAAAGAGAAAGTAGCTAGATAAAAGATAAAAATCTTTTTCAGCCTCCCTAGCTTCATGTTTTTGAATGTGAGTGTGATACTTGGAGCTTGGCAGCCATCTTGGGACTATGAGATGGCAGGACTAGGGATGCAGAGACAATAGAGCAGGAGGATGGAAAGAGCTTGGATCTTTGATGACTGTAGCCAGCTACTGCACCAAATCTGGAACATCTTATCTCTGGATTTTCTCCTGTGTGAGACAATTAAATGTCTTTATTTCTTAAGCCACTTTTAGTCAGTTTTTCTGTTACTCATATCTCTGCACATTCTAATTAATATACCCTGAGAAATTAATCTGCTCAAGTTCATAAGATAACATAGTAGCATAGTCTTGATTGGAATTCAGGCCTTCTAATTTCTTGCTTCATAGTTTTTCCTCACTTCTACCCTGTTCCATCACCAGATTATTCTCTGCATGAATAAATATCATATTGTCTGGATTAAACCTGTTTTTAAGTGTGATTCTCCAGTAATTTTTATTTGTCCTGTAGATTAGTGTCTGCATTTGCAATCCATTTAGCCAAAGAAACTCTCATAAAGTTTATAATCCATCTCTGCACAGAAAGACTTGACAAAGTAAGTTCCAGATTATTGGATGATTCACTTACATATTGAAAGCCTTGATTTGAGAAGATGTAACTATTCTGAGTCACAGTAATACTCAGAGAATTTAATGTGTCAACATGCTTACAAAGTTGATTGTATTTCAGAACCTCAAATTTCTATACTGGAGAGTATTTTAAGGAGCAAGTAGATAACATTATATCAAAATGGAAAAATATGAGCAAATATTTTATGAAAAATTTAAAAGTAAGAATAAAATATGTTGGTAACAGTATCTCAAAATACAGGGAATTTTATTAGATGAAAATTATCTGAAAATTGAGCTTTGTTCCTGGATCTATTCTTTTTGTGTAATAAAAAAAACTTACCTGATTGGTTTACTCTTCTTTAAAACAACCATTTTGTGGCACCACAGAATTCTAGGGTTGAAAAGACTAAAAGAATTCAGGTTATCCATTACCCAGCTTTAAGAGAGGGCCCATCAAAACATTCCACTCAGGTGAGAATGGATTCTCTTCCAAATGTTCTCTGTTTCTGTACAGAAGAGAGAATGATCCTGTGTTATGATTATATATCAAATCATGTGTTGAGTACTTCTAGATTATTACATGAAGGATGCCAAATACAAAGGACTCTTTGCTCTTTTCTCTGTCAGGTCCTTAGAAGACATTTTGTTTTCCACCAGGCTGGCGAATGACCTTTCACATGTTGCCACTGTATTGAGATTGAGTTTGTTTTCCATGAATGATGCCTTCTAAAATGCCTTCATGGCATAGTGACTTAGCTCAGAAAATGTCCATTGGAAAAAGAGACATGATTTCCATAGCAGTAGCAGTAGCATAAAGATAATGAAGCTTGAGGAAGCAGTAGTATAGTTGCTTTAAAGAACACATTTTTTTTTTTAATTAGAGAGTCCTAAGTCTCTTGAATGTATAGTAAAATATATCAAATAATTCACAGTGAACATTATGCTTTATATTCTGTTTTAAAGGGAAGGAATAACGTTT
The DNA here is from genome assembly GCF_949752795.1 of Hyperoodon ampullatus. Classification (NCBI taxonomy): domain Eukaryota; kingdom Metazoa; phylum Chordata; class Mammalia; order Artiodactyla; family Ziphiidae; genus Hyperoodon; species Hyperoodon ampullatus. Next base: position 98,301,249 of record NC_136917.1, on the reverse strand, counting down.
CAACACAGTGTACCCTGATTTTCACTCATATGATCCATTCATTGAATTAGGAGACATTTCTTCACATAATGTAGGAAATGTGAAGGGGAAACTAGATTAAAAATACCCATGATATTCATTTCTTTGATGAAGTTATTTTGCTAGGCCATCAGTAAATTCTTTTACCCTCCCCTATGTTCCTTCTCTTATAAAGTAATAGTGTCTTTCTGGTCCTTCTACCAATCTGGACATGGAAAACAGTTGATCAATGACTCTTGGTATTTGGCTGTTGGACCTAACAGGTAGCATCTATGGAGTGCCAGGGATGGTGACAAAGCAAATACTTTCTTATGCTCAGATATAGCTCTTAATCAGCTAGAGAAGGATAAACCTCCTATTCTCACAGTGACAACTGAATGATCAAGCCTGTATGGTACCAAGTCTGAACTTCGTTGTATAACCCGGAAATGACTCCATTCCCTCTAGCTGATGTCCTGCAGTATGAGGGCAGGAGTTAGGGTTCCTGACTTCTCCCTTATGATTGGCAACTGTCAGAGCTGCCTTTGGAATGTCCCCCAGAGTTGCCCTGGCCAGAGGGACAGATTTTTCCTCTGACTTCTCACCAATCTAGGTTCCCTACCTACTGCTTAAGTCCTTTTAGGTCCACCATGACATTGCAGTTCTCTCTTTTGTTTTTGCGGTACGCGGGCCTTTCACTGTTGTGACCTCTCCCATTGCGGAGCACAGGCTCCGGACATGCAGGCTCAGCGGCCATGGCTCATGGACCCAGCCGCTCCACGGCATGTGGGATCTTCCCGGACCAGGGCACAAACCCGTGTCCCCTGCATCGGCAGGCGGACTCTCAACCACTATGCCACCAGGGAAGCCCTGCAGTTCTCTCTTTACTGGTATTTTTTCTCTTTCAGTTTATCTGTAGTTGGAGTTAATGCTCAGGCACTCTCCCATAATCCTAATAATTAATATCTGTAAAATTAAGTAATTGAAATATTTTCCCTTGATAGCTCTCTGCTTATACCTCTTTAAATCTCACTTCCCATTCATTCACATCTATAAAGATCATCATGGTAATAAAAATGGTGGAAGAAAACACAGAAGTAAATCTTCATAATCTTAGGCTAGGCAACAATTTCTTAAATACAACAGCAAAAGCACAAGCAATAAAAGAGAAGGTTGTTAACTTGGATTTCATCAAAATTAAAAACTGTTTTGCTTTAAGGGACACCATCAGGAAGATGAAAAGACAGCCTATGGACTGGGAGAAAATATTTGCAAATCACATATTTGAACATATATCCAGACTCTCACAACTCCATAATAAAATGACAATACAATTTTTAAATGGGAAAAATATAAGAATATACCAAAAAGCATATGAAGATGCTCAACATCATTAGCCATTAGGGAAATGCAAATCACAACCACAATGAAATATTACCTCACATTCACTAGCATAGCTCTAATAAAAAAGACAGACAATAGCAAGTGCTGTCAAGGTTGTGGAGAAATTGGAACCCTCATACATTGCTGGTGGGAATGTAAAATGGTACAGCCACTCTGGAAGACAGTTTGGCAGCTCCTCAAAATGTTAAAACACAGAGTTACTGTATGACGCAGAAATTCTACTACTAGGTATATACCTACAAGAATTGCAAAGAAGTCTAAACAATAACCTGTACATGAATGCTCATAACAGTATTATTCATCATAGCCAGAAAGTGAAAACATTCTAAGTGTCCATCAACAGATGAATGGACAGACAAAATAATGTATATCCATACAATGGAATATTATTTGGCCATAAAAAGGAATGAAGTACTGATATATGCTACAACATGGATGAACCTCAAAAACATTCCAAGTGAAAGAAGCCAGTCACAAGAGACTACATATTGTATGATTCCATTTATATGAAGAACACAGAATAAGCAAATCTATAGTGACAGAAAGTAGATTAATGGTTGACCAGGGTTTGTGGGAAAGGGAGGGAAAAGGATGAGAAGGAAAAGGATGAGCTAAATGGGTATGGGGTTTCTTTCTGGAACAATGAAAATGTTTTAAAATTAGATTATAGTAATGGTTTCATAATTCTGTAAATATGCTAAATACCATTGAATTGTATACTTAAACACATTTAAACAGGTGAACTTTATGGTATAAATTATATCCCAATAAAGCTGTTAAAAATAGTTATGGTATAATAACATGAAACAATGACATTAAGTAATACTTTATGGGGGGCTTCCCTGGTGGCGCAGTGGTTGAGAGTCTGCCTGCCGATGCAGGGGTCATGGGTTCGTGCCCCGGTCCGGGAAGATCCCACATGCCGTGGAGCGGCTAAGCCCGTGAGCCATGGCCGCTGAGCTTGCGTGTCCGGAGCCTGTGCTCCACAACGGGAGAGGCCACAACAGTGAGAGACCCACATAACGCAAAAAACAAACAAACAAACAAAAACTTTATGATTTATTATTTTCCTTGTGGAACAGAATGATTAGGTTATAAATAACAACATTAAAAAAATAAAGGCAGAAACACGCATATTGAATTTTGGCAGTGCCTAGGTGTTTAGATGCTATTCAGTAGAGCACTGCATGTCAGAACAGAGGAGATCACCAGAAGGTTATTTAAAAGAATCTGGTGCAGGGTGCCGATCTCAATTACAAGTGGGTGCTTAACCTATTTTTACTAATCAGGATTGGATGGGGTAGAGGTGAGATACCAATAGGGCCATTGTGCTTTAAAAAAATTATGGTATGTGTTGGTGGTAAAGGGATTAAAAAATCTTAGATTTGGTATAGACCACAACCATGGGTGCATACTTTATCTAGAGAAGTGTTTCTCTGTAAACCAGGGCCAATTCTCATCAGTATTTTGAGGAGAGAGTACTTATTAAGAAGTGAACATTTATCAATCCCACCCTAGACCTATGAATATCTTTGCAGGGTAGGGTGATAAAAGATTGAAGAAATTTTAATAATGTTGCTAGGTGATTCTTTTTTTCTCTCCATCTTTATTGAGTTATAATGGACAAATAAAAATTGTATATATTTAAAGAGCATGACCTGGACTTGACATTTTGATATACATCTACATTGTGAAATAGTTGCCTCAACAAGCTAATTAACATCCATCCATCACCTCACATAGTTAACCAGATAATTCTTTAAAAAAAAAATTATTTATTTATTTGACTGAGCTGGGTCTTAGTTGCCGCACGTGTGATCTTTGTTGCGGCATGCAGGATCTTCAGCTGTGGCATGTGATCTCTTAGTTGCAGCATGTGGGATCTAGTTTCCTGACCAGGGATTGAACCTGGGCCCGCTCTATTGGGAGCCAGGAGTCTTAGCCACTGGACCACCAGGGAAGTCCCTAACTAGGTAATTCTTATGCAACTAAGTTTGAGAACACTGATACAAAGCAGAAGGGCCAAATTTATTTAAAAATTTAATGCCATTCCAATAGAAATTCCTACAGGGCTTTTTGTAAAAATGCACAAAAGAGCACAGCAATTCTACTTTAAAGTACAGTCATATATTTTAGTGAAACACTTGCATATGTGTACACAGATATTCTTTACAGCATTGCTGGGTGTAGTAAAAATTGAGAAACAACTGAAGTGTCCACTAGTCAGGGAATGGATAAGTTAACTGTAGATTATTGCTATTTGACAGTTAAAATGAATGCTTGCATCAGTATGCATATATCAATATGAATAGACTTGTAAAACAAAATATTCTATGTAAAAAGTAAATTACTAAAAGATATGTACATACGATATAGAATAAATGAAACTTAAAAACCAAATAATACTATACATTAATCCCGGCATACACATGTGGTAAAATTATGCGGTCTTGCATGGAATTGATTCCCCCGAACTTCAGGACAGCTCTGGAGAAAGAAGAGAGAGAAGGCTTGGGGTGGGATTAGTGCTTTAGCTGTATTTGGAATACTTTATTAACAGAGTAAATAAACGTGAAGCCAAGATGAACTAATGTTAACATCTGTTAGGCCTGGGTAGCAAATAATTAACTTCTGTTATATTTGAAATTCAAAAAACAAAATCAATAAACAAAAATTGACTTGTAGAATTTTCAATACTGATCAGCTCTTTAAAATGAGCTGACACAAAGCCCTATACTTAGTTCAAATCCTCCCATCAATATTTGCCGTACCTGAAAGCTGGACAGATGGCAAATATAATATAATTTCTCCTTAACAGATGGGTGAACTGTAAGGTTTAATTACTTTCTCCTAGTTACATAGTAAGTAGCTCTGGAAATAAAATATTTTGGTCAATAACTTGGGGGTTTGGCCACCACATAGAATGTCAGAACACAATGCTAAACCTTTATAGTTTCTACTATGAGACAACATAACATATTCACATATATGTTCTGTTACATATATAAAACAGAAAATCTATATCTTCATGTATAATCAGACACTATAGAACAGGAAAATATTCTTAAAATTTTGGGTTTTCTTATGACCCCTGCTGTAAATGAGCGTTTCCATTCTGACATATTCCAAATACATGATAACTTATTAATCATTTTTAAAATGGCTTTTCACATTAACAAAAAAAGCCAAGAGTAAATCAGGTCTCTTACCGGAGCATTTGATTTTCGTACTCCAAAAATGGGTATTCAGGGCAAAAAGCATCTGGCTTATATTCAGAAGACATAAATTTTCTTCTCAAGTCTTCCACTGGCCACTGTGGTCGACATCAATTCTTTGAACCTTCCAGGGTCTGTAAAAGATTATGCGAGAAAGATATATCAGGTTAAGAGAACAGCATTAATCTTAAAATACGTTGCTTGTTTGGAATATGATAAAGAGCTTCCTGGGGCTGGAAAGATGTGTTTATGGAAGGCCATAGTAGGAGATGAGACTGGGGAAGCTTTGGGTCTTACTATGCAGCAGCTGTAGACTTTTTGAGGAATGGTGCAGTATTCTCTTCATTATGCTTTGCTTGGGAATATTGTCATTCAGTAATTGCAAGCAGTATATGAAGAAACCATGAAATATCAAGTCAACCAAATAGAGATTTATTTTGCTCACAAAGCAAGGAATCAGGAGGTGGACAGGCCAAAGCAGGTGCAACCTCTCCAGATAGTTATCAAGGACTCAGGTTCCTTGTAGCTTCCTATTTCACCAGCCTCAGCTTGAGGCTTTTGTCCTTATTCTTTCAGGATAGCTATTTCACCTCTAGGCAGGAAGAAAAGGGAAATCGAAAGGCAAAAGTTCATTCCAACTAAACAGTAACACAATAGCTTTGATGGAAGTGCCATCTAGTAGACTTCTGTCTACACTTACGAAATCTTTATGATAATTAAGGTACCAAATATTTCTAGTAGGTGAATGAGAACTTTGTCACCTGAATAAATCAAAGTTCATTTAGCAAGGGAAAACTAGATACTCGAGAGGCAACTAGCAGCATCTGCCACAATTTCTTGATTCATAAACTCTCCTCAGGGTGCCCTTCCAAGTGGTTTTCCCAGTTCAACTTGGTGGACTCCAGGAGAGCTTGGAGGGAGAGAGCCAGGGCAAAAGCTTGCTTTGGGATAGCTTCTGGCCTGTCTGCCTTGGCTGGCAGTATGACACAGAGGCGAGTGTGGTTTTGAGAGTCAGACTAGGGTTCAAATCCCAGCTCCTTCCACTAACTCATTGCGTGGCTTTGAATGATTTAGTCCAATGAATATTTATTAAGTACCAGCTATGTGCCAGGCACTCTGCCATTCCTTGGGCACATGGCAGTAAAAAGGGCAGACACAGTCCATCCCTTCACAGAGCTTACTTTCTGGTGGTGACTGAGACTTTTCTATAAACAGGAGTTGTGGTAAGGATAAATTTAGTTCTTATAGCATGTAAATGCTAGTTAAATGGTAATTGTTCAGAAGCTGTCCTAGATTTGGTTTCAATCTACTGAAACTAGTACTTACCTTTGGGAGCTTGGATCTCTCCACTAGAAGTTCTGCTTGCTTTTGGATTAATCCCAGGAGTCCTGGGCTTTTTTTGGAGCTAATTAAGGCCAACTATCTTCTCTCTCCCTCCACAGTGACCCTAAACCTCATTGGGTTAAGAGCACATGACCTAGTTTCTTCCCTCTGGGGGAAGAAAGTTCTCAAATATCTTCTTGGAATCTCAGAAATTCCCTGCCTCTGAAAATTCTTCAATTTTGAAGTTGCTCAGGGACTGGAGCATAATTCCCCACCCCTCCCTGCTCTGTGGGTAACTCTGGTTTCCTCTTCTAAGAGCAGGAACCTGAGAATGATCCTAGCACTCCAGAGATATTAGGATGCCTGGGATGCTGGAATTGATCCTAGATTATGGGACTTTGATTCTAGACCACATGATTCCTGATTTCTCCCAATGGTCTAAGGAAATCCTGGGAAGATCAACAGTTCTAATTCTCCTTGTCATTTATTTTGCCTTTGATTACATCCAAAACATATTGGAATATTATAATGATTACCTCTTACTAAGTAACTACTATGAACTAGGTACTTTTTCTGTATTATCTCATTTAATAACCTTGTGATTATTCCCATTTTACAGAAAGGAAACTGAGTCTGCAGAGATGACTTGCATTCTGTCCAAGGTCACTTGACTCACAGTGGGTGGAGTTGGGATTCACACCCAGCTCTGACTTCACACCCCATTTTATAAACCACTGTGCTATACTGTGGTTGTTTATGGAATTACCTATTCTTGTGAAATATTTATCACAGCCATCTTTGGACACAGTTTTGTGGAAATCCCAAATACCATAATGGTCGGCTCTATTTCCCTTTTAAAACTCACAATTCAGTGATATGTCCAGGAAAAGTGGCTGCTGTTGCCAAGCTCCTGGCTTCTCTGCCTTGAGCCTGGCTCTTTGCTTGCCGGCCTGGCTCAGTGGGCAGTTGCCAGTTCTGAGAGCTTGGTGCACACTGTGTCCTGATGGAGACCAGAGCCGGGCTCAGTACGCAGTTGCTTCTCTAGGACTGCCTTCCGCAGGGGCTCTGGAGTCCTTCCCCTTTCTCAGTCCAGAGTTAGTTGTGTCTGAAATGTGCTTGGATGGGTACTTCCAGTGCATACCTCTGAACTGTTAAGTGAGCTGAGGGATTAGGAATGGAGGAAAGGCAAAACAAAACATTCTATGAATGTCTAAAAAGTGTGTCAGAGGCATTTCTGCTAAACTTTCTGATACTCCATTCCTAGCCCTGTGGTGCTTTCTACCAAATATTGCACGTTTTGGACATATTTATACTAAAAATTATTTGCTTACCTAAAATTCAAATTTAATTGGGTGGCCTGTATTTTATCTCCAATGAACATTGTGTTTATTATGCTCATGACTGACTGGACCTGGGTCCTTCTTCTCTGACTGTGTTACATTCATCCCCATATGTGATGATGCAAACATGTCCAAACCCTGTCTTTGAAGAACCAGCTCAAACGCTGCCTCTTTCCTAATTCCCCATCCTTCCAATCAGAAGTCATATCTTCTTCCTCTGAATCCTATAGCTTGCCTCTAGTTTTATTTGTGTGTTTGAAATATAGTTGTGTAAGCATTTCTCAGAGTGAAGCTGAGACCTAGACGCTTCTGGTGAGTGATGTTAGATGACAGACCTCTCCCCTTCTATCGATTCGGATTCATTGATATTCAACAGAAACCAAAACTGTTTGAGGTCTGTCCTCAGTGGGAGTTCATATATCTGCATCTGAGGTGGCCCTTAAGAGGCTTGTCCTGCAGGGAGAGATAAGAACAGCCCCAAGGGGAGGGGTCTGGAATGGTGGGCCGCCTCAGAACCTTCATATTGGGGTTGGTATCCTTGGTTTGTCTCTGCTAGAATTTTACATATATGAATCTTTCTTCAAATGTGTGTTTAAGATTTTTTTTTTTTGGTATATCTGTTTTCTAATTTTGCCTAATGTGGGAATTAGGGATAAATTAGTTTCTTAAAATGTTGTCTAGAACTTTTATATTCTTTTCTTGCCTGTGGAAGCGATCACAAATAGTTTGAAAATCATCCATTCCTTGGACATTTTCTATAATTTGTATACAAAAACTAAAGGGGCCTGGAACCATATTCTGGAGATAATCTTTAACAAAATTTTAAATTCTTTTCATAATCATTGATCTATTCAGGTCATCTATATTTTCTTGATTGAATTTTGGAAGTTGGAATTTTTTTTTCTAAAAGCATATCATTTTTTGTTTGTTTGTTTGTTTTTTGCGGTACGCGGGCCTCTCACTGTTGTGGCCTCTCCCGTTGCGGAGCACAGGCTCCAGACGCACAGTCTCAGCGGCCATGGCTCACGGGCCCAGCCGCTCCGCGGCATATGGGATCTTCCCGGACCGGGGCACGAACCCGTGTCCCCTGCGTCGGCAGGCGGACTCTCAACCACTGCGCCACCAGGGAACCCCATGTACATATATTTTTTTAAATGGCATCATGCTGTATGCAATTTTACATTTCTATAATTTTTAGATAATATTTTAATGTTATAAAATTAAAATCTATTTAATCATTGTTAATAGTTGCATAGTTTTCCACAGTTTGGATATACTGTAATTTATTTAAACTTCTACCACTGATGAATATTAAAGTTATTTCCTCTTTCCTATGTTAATATTTGCTCTGTTTAATAAGGGCTGAGAAAGTAATAAGGTAGGAACCAATAAAAATACTGCATTGGAAATGATTGTACATACCACTTTGTGCTGCAACCTTATTATTTCTAATTTTATTTTTTTCAGTGTCAGCATAGATTAAAGTTATAATATTGCATCTTTTGGTCTCCTTACCTTCCCCTTTTCTTTTTGCTGCCTTTGATCCAAGTAAACTTCCATCTAATTTGCAATCTAAACCCCATTTCACCTTTTATAGGTCATGTATTCTTAATTTTATTGGGGACGTGAAGCACATGTTTTCTAACATTTACTTGTATCTCCTATATAGTAGGTAATTTTTAAATTTTGATTTTTTAAAAGTCTTGAATGCTGTCTTCAATTTATTATGCCACAGAATATTTTTATAACCCCATCTCAGTATTGTTTCTCTCTGTTTCTCATTTTTGTGTAAGCAGTGGGATACCCAGTGCCCACAAACTGGTAGGTTAGACTCCATCTTTCTTAAGCTTGATATTAGTTCTTTTGTTGGTTAACAGATTCCTATCCTGCAGACTGCAAAGAGAGGGAAGGGAGATGGACACCTGGGTAGTCCAGTAGAAGAATGTTGATTGTGTGGTGTTTTCTCTCCATATTTGGTGAAGGTGCTGTGCAGGTGTCAGATTTCTGGGTCCAGCTTTCTTGACTGCCTGTTTCTTAGCCAGCTTGCCTCTTGCTTTATGTAAGCTGCAGCGTGCCCAGCTGCAATCTTACTGCTTGTTATGGCCTCTGTACTAATTTGCGGGCTTCAAGAAATTCCTTTCAAATGCCAGTGATTTGCCTTGGCAAATTGAAACACAAATTGAAGCAGTGTGTTTGCTCTCTGCTGTCTTAGAACGTTCAGCCATCAGATCTTGTCCTTATAAATAAGTGACTATGTGCTGGAGAATTTCAGAGTTATTCCTTGACTGGTCTTATTTGCTTTTTATCTGATCTACTCTATATATAGCTGAAACTCCTGTAAGTTTCTGCTTTGTGGATGGTTATCGCCATGGTTTGTAATTTGAAGGTGACTTTCTCTCATCTTTTATAACCCTTTGAACATTTAGTGGAAATCTGAGAATAGGGGGTGTGAGGCATTTATGCTTTGATTCATATATCCAGTTCTTTTAACACTATCCTGTTGACTTGAATGTAACAGACATTCAAAGAACAGCTAATGACTAAACAAAGAATGAATATCATCTTGAGCTTAAAGGGTACTAATTGTCATGACTTGTGTATTATTCTTCATATGTTGAAAACTTTGAGGTTTCTTTATATTTCTAGATACTTCAAATGGTAGTAATGGCAATCAGGTTCTGATTAGAAAAAAAAATTGGGACTACTCTTGAAATAAGTTTATTTATTCCTTCACTTGTAAAATAACTTTTGACTTTGTTCCTTCACAGTGCAGTCTCTGTGTTAGGTACAATGCATATAAGGATGACTATATGGTTCCTACCCTCCTGCAGGAACCTCACATATAGTTTACTGGCAGCAACTGCTTTTTTTCCCTTTTCCAGGTCAAACATCAGAATTGTTTTTTGAAAATGGAAGTACTCAGGATAATAGAATGTCTTTTTCTCTCTGGCAATGGGGGGTCTTGTTTATTTGAGTAACTCAGTGAAGGAATTATTTTACCAGGGGCTTACAAGAGATTGGGAGAACGTTTATCCCACTAATCCTGGGGTAATGGAGGGAGAATTTCCTCCTCTCTTCTATGGTTCCTAGACTCAGTGAAGTCAGGAAAGTTAAACTTGACTGAATTTACAATTTCTTTTAAGTATTTTGTTGTTAAATACGTAGGTTTTTCGTTTTATTAATCACTGGAATCTATGCAATCATATATTCATTTTAAGTATTACTATATTTCTATCCACATATATAATAGAAGACACAGATAACTTCCACTTCTGGAAGATAGGCATTCTATTTTTGAACTTTCTACATGGTAGTCAGTGCATATCACTCATAGAAAATATTTTGCCAACTAGGAATAGAGACATGGATCCTTCAGAGCCAGGCATGTGGGTTTTATCAAATGTAGTAGACATTTGTGGATTTTGTCTGCCTAGCCTCATTTAACCTTTCTTTTGCTAAAATTACCCTGGCTTTTTGCTATGCCATCTCAGCTTGGTGGGGCTATCAAATGAGGTACCTCCTTACCCAGTGCATGGGAACATGACTCAAGCTATACAGATGGGACTTTGTTTTTTTTCCTGAGAATTACTGTCTCATAAAACCGTTGTGAGGATTAAGTGAGTTAATGCATGCAAGGTACTTAGAAGCATTAATGGCACAGGGTAAACAGTATACAAGTGTGAATTTTATTATTAAGCAGAGTGACAGAAGATTAGAAAGTGATTAGAGCTGGAACATTCTACCTGGCTGCCCTAAGACACACTCATAGTTCCTCTACCTTGATCTCCAGAGTGACCCAGTTCTGTCTTTTCTTCCAAGGCCAGATTATAAAGCATTTCCTCCAATTCTATGAGCTACCCTGTATCCTTCTGATAAATTCATTTTGTCTCAACTTTCTTTCCTTGCGATCCAAGAATCTTGATGGATAAAGAGAAACTCTTAGTGAATCTCCAAACATTGGAATTAAGTAATATTCTAAAATTTAAAAAATTATTTATATTTACTTTGGAGTGTGTTTTCTTATTCCTTCTGAATATGGTGCTCTACTGTTCTGGGAAATTATGTCAAGCAAAATAATAAAATAATAGTAGGATTATCTGGCATAGAAAAAGCTGAGACACGCAAAATGATGGAACTAAATGTGATCATAGTAGTATTAATTTTTAATGAAAACTCACCATCCTGACCATTAAAATTATATATACCAGATACGGCTTAAGAGATTTACAGATATTATTTCTAATCTTTATAACAAGTCTGCAAATAGTATTAACCTTGTTTTATGGATGGGAAAGCTGAATGTTTGAGGCTTTTCCATTAGTTAGCAACTAACGAGAATTCTAACCCAGTTCTACTCACTACAAAGCCTGTATTCTCTCCTACAATGACACACTTTAGTTTTCTTAAATTGTGAAAATCTGTTTCTATGTTTGGATGTTAAGTTGAAAATTTTAAATGGTGTTTATTCATTCTTTCATTAAATATTTATTGAGTGACTGTGTGGGTAAGGTCTCCATGAATGTATATAAATATAGCCTCAGAGGATATGTTTTAGGAAACGGGGATGGCAAAATGTAGAAGAAGGAACTTTTTAGTTATTTAGATTAAATGTAAAATATGTCTACTAGTCAAGGGAAAGGATGATAGCTATTTTTAAGTTTTGTTTAGATAATCCACTCAAAATTTATTTCAGTTGACTCCAGAAAAATTTTATTTTTCCTCTTCCCCTAATCTCGGTCTATTCTACTCATCTAACATGCATTCATATAGTGGTATGTTTAGAAACCTTTCTAAGTTCTAGAGAATTTTAGTTCACTTAATTTTAGGGCATTTCTATACAGTAATAATGTAAAGGGTGTTACTTGATGAAGAGAGCTGGAAACTTCTAGAAACTGGATAGAGTCCCAAATATACCAATCCTGCTGTTACAGTCTTAGACACATCTGTATAGGGCCAGAGATGAATAGTTACCATCCTAGCCTCCAAGGAGGTAGAATCTAATGCTTGTGCAGAAACTTTCATAGCATCTATACACAAGTCAGGCAACCACTTTATTCTTACCTTTTCTAGCACTCATAATAGGGGTCTTGCAGAAAAGTGCAGAATACTGTAAATTGTAACCTTTTTCTTCCCTTCAATCTCACACTACATACTATACCTCTTTAGCAATAGAAGGGAAGAGGTTAAATAAGCTGCCCCCATTGACAGTGGAGTTTACTTAGTTTGTGCAGAAGAAATTTTCTGTGTGCTCAGAGATATCAATGTTTGCTTTCCATGTAATGGAAAAAAAGCCCATAAAGGTAATGAGTAGATACTCCTGCAGCTGAAATGCCAAAGAAGCATAACCAGGCTTTGGTTCTACTCATGCTGGAAAGTTTTGTATATTCAAATTCATTACTAATGATTCATTTTATTTTAAAGATTTGGTCTACATGAGATTGTATATGAAAAATCTATCCAGTTGGACTGTAATATTTCTGTGAAAATTTAAATTGGTAAAAGAAGATAAAAGAAATTCATAAAAGAATGAAGCTAGATAGAGAGTACAAATGCCTGAATAAATGATTCAGGGCAAAACAGAATAACAGTACCTAAGTGTGAGCTTTTATTATTATTAAGCAGAGTGGCAGAAGGTTAGAAAGTGGTTAGAGTTGGAACATTCTGACCACCCGTGTCAGCTTCCTGAAGAAACTTAAAAACAAACAAACAAACAAAAAACAACATTGTATTTTTCTTGTAACTGCTTTTGATACAGTAGAATATATGGTCTCCTTTTAATTTCTTTTCAGCCACTTTTTATTGGTGGTGAAGGGTAGAGATCAATTATCTTATAATAAAAAATCAAGTTATGGCTAGTTTTATGTTTCTCACTCTGTCCTATTCTCTTGCAGCTCCTTAAGGTGCTAGCTAGGAGTCTCACTGGGCTCCCATGGGAGAATGTGGGCTCTGTGTGTTCACAGTGAGAGCCAGGCTGTACAGGAGCGTATCCCAGAAGCAGCACCAACTGCCCGTTGGATTAGAGATCCGTCAGGTGGAAGTGGTAGAACTGAGAAGCCCAGGCACTCAGAGCACCTCCCCAAACCACAGCCTCCCAGGTCAGTGACTCCAAACTTGGCTGAGGTTTAAAAGATGCAGACTCCAGAGATCCAGCCAAACATTCCACAGTGGCATATCCAAGAGTGGGTCCTGGAAATCTGCCTTCTTAACAAGCAACCTGAAGATCAGCTAGGATTCCCCACTACCATTCTAAGTCCCTTGTGAGGAAGGAGCAACCCTCCCTCTTTGTTCCACCTGCACGATTGTTGCCATGTATGGCACGAGAATGGCCACCAATGTGTTGTGGAAGAGTAAGGCCTGTCTTCAGGGCAAGCTTCTCAGTGCATCCACCTCTTTTAAGACTCCATCCGCCTCTCTCAAATGGACAGCTTTGCTGCACCGTAATCTGAATTTGACATTTTCATCCACTTTCCCATTTTCTGGCTTGGCTTTGCCCTGGCCATTTATTAGGTGGCTAGTGACCATGTACCTTAAAGATAAATATTGGTGTTTAATAATTTCAGTAATTGGTGGAGGTTCCAGAAAATGGAAGTGCAACTTTACCTATTGAAGTGCCAAAACTTAAAAAAAAAAAAGCATTAAAACTCCTCTGCTTTCATAAACAAAGTATTGAACCTTTGTATGTTTCTTGATGATTCAGAATTGTCATTAAAATATGATTTATTTTACTGTGCTATGCAATATATTAAGGAAGTCATTGAGGTAGATAGACCATTTTCTCCTGCATTTTTGTCTTAGGTTGTTGTTACTGGTTTTGGTTTGCCTGTGCGCTGCCATTAGCTCTGCCTTTTCCTTGAAGGCCAGCTGTATCTGTACCGCTGTCAGTATTTTGCCTGAGCAGTACACAGCCCTTCATTTTTCTGTTTCTAATATTTGCGGGCTGTAGTACCACATAGCCAAACTGCTGAGAGCTAGGTCTTAATTAGAATGAGCTGGATTCTGGGCAGATGTCTGGCAATCTTTCCTGGGAATAACTATCCAGCTCTGGGAGAGGAATGTCGTGACATGTATTTGGCTGCTCAAGAAGTTTTGTTTACTTGTTTGCTTTGTTTACTGTGCATGGTTGTGTCTCAGAGGACTCTGAATTGTTGGAGTGGTTAGTTCTGAATAGCTGAGGAACTATTGTCTTCAGACACTATTATTGTCTATAGTGTAAAACTTGGAACGAGTTCCTGTTTCACATGCTCAAACTAGAAAGAAGCGATGTCCAGTTGGAATGCAGAGCAAACACAGTCAGATCATTGATTTTTCTTTCCCTCTCAGGATAGCAGCCATGCTGGTCCTGGACTACAGCAGGAAGGAGACCTGACTTCTCTCCTTCCTATTATTTTGCCCCCAGAAAAATTGCTTGGCAACTCTCACAACTACACAAACCCTTGTGTGCTTGGTAGCTTAGGAAAATGCAACTCTTTTTAACGTGCTGATAATCACAGCAAAGAAAAGCATCTGCATGGTTATCTTATGGGAGCAAAGGACTAATGTGCAATCTCCAAAGAAAACTGCCACTGCCCTGGCTGCTCTCTTGAGCAAGGTGACTGGTGCCACAGAGCAGCCATGTGAGAGACACACTGCTTTGGTACAAGAGGAAGGACGTTCCTGACTTACGGGCTCAGTCACAGTAGCTCTCTTGGTGGTGACAGGTAGGGCCACTGCTTATAGGAGACATATTTACCAAAGCGAGTAATTGATGCATATACCTTTGAGGTCAGTGAGAAGGGCTTCCTTCTGGCTTTCTGCTCTTTGCCATTAACACCATAAATCCACCTGCCCAAAATGATAGCCATCACCAAGCATTCTTGGCTTCTTTATTTTTTTTATCTCTATGGATCTTACTTCCTCTCTTTCTCTCTCTTTCTTCCTGTGTCTCTCTCCTTTGCTCCTTCTTCCTTTTGGTCCTAATCCCAAAGTACATATCTTTAAACTACATGATCACTCAGTGCACATTGGCTGAGTGTAAAGAGTAGGAAAATTGTTTTAATGACCATCGAGCTTTCAGTGTCTATAGTCAGGCTGCACTAAATGGGATGGTATCCATGGTGAGGGGGGAAGAATGCGCCAGGCTTTTGTGTCAAAGCGAGATGAAACGCATGTCATATGTCTGGACATATTTGAAGTCAACGGTTTCAAAGTTCTGATCCTGAGTTTATCTTTACTGATCAGCTTGCAAGGCACAATCAGAATATATCAGAACAAGTGGCAAAATGGGATAGAGCTTCAAAAAGACTTAAAAATAAAACCAGAGAAAAATGGGTTAGAATAAAATTAATTAACAATTAAATTAATGTTTTTGTTTAGTTGTGATGTCAGTGACTATTTTTTTAAAAATAATTAAGCAGTTAATTTCAGCTTTTAAGGGACAAATTTTAAATCCTAACCATGACTCACAATGAAATAATGTGCCAACTTGTACACGTTCGTATTCTTGTATTAACGATGTTGTAAGAGAAAAGTTTAGAACCTTTGTAAAAGAGGTGTTTTGTTTTTTAAATATTGAGTTAATTTCACATATTGACTTTTAAATTTTGTTGTCAGATTTGTTGTGAAAAATTATTGCATTTTTACACGTTTGAGCTTTTCTAATCTGTGAGCTTCCACTCAGTTATTGGTGGGAGAAGATTCAGATTCCTGTTGGGGCTTTTTTGCTTTATAGAGGTAATTGCAGCTGTTTGTGGAGAAAGGCTGACCTCATAACCCCTCACCAATTTATCCAGGGACTAAATATTGTCCTTTGTCACCTAGCTGCCATATGCCTTTTTAATGTGTATTATTTAAAAATTGTTTTTCACAAGGTGATACTTAGAGACAAGGATAAAATGACATTGAACGTAAAAGAAGAAAGTATTGGCAAAGAAATATTCAAAATACACAGAACATTTGCCTTCATAATTTATAGTTTGATTTTAATCAAACTGTGATTCACTTTCAATTCTAATATGATCCTTAGATGTATATGCCTTTTTGAAGCCAGATATAGAGTAAGCATGGAGAGTATAGAATCAAGGGATTCTGGAGTCTGATTGCTGAGTTCCATTCTGGCATCACCCTTAGTTATGTGATCTTGAAACATTATTTAAACTCTCTGTGCCTTATTTTTCTCCTTTAAAAATGGAAATAATAAAACTGTTTTCCTCATAGGATTGTTGTGAACTTATAGATCATGAATTTAAAGCACATAGCTCAGTTCCTTACATGTAGGTAAGATGCAACACACGTCTGTAACTACTGCTTAGGTTGTTCTGGCTGAAAATTAATTTCTTTTCAAATTCTGACAAAATAAAGACACTTCCAAAGTTAACTGAAAAGGCAGTTGTCCTTGAAAGAGGCCTACAAGTGGCATAAAATTTAGGTGGATTGAACACAATAAACAAAGGAAAGCAATAAAATCTACTTCACAGGCATTCAATAAATATTTGTTGTATTAGAGAGGATTGGTAACTAGGTATTCAGAACTCATAGGTTCATAGACTCTTTGGGTTGGGTGTGGACATGTAAGTAAATATCATCCTTTCCAACTGCCTCATTCAGTGTTTTCTTCTCCTCTACTCTTTCTCGCAGAGTAGACATTCATCCCAATACTTGAACCCTTCCACTTATGGCAACCTATCCATGAGGAGCCAGATCTTATTACTAGAAAGATCTCTTAGGTTGGGCTGAAGTCTACTTTTCTTGCTCTCACTCATCCTTCCTGATTTGGCTTCTGTGGCTCTTCATATGTCAGTGACTCGCAAGTCTGAATATACATATTTTCTATATTCTCCATTTCCTTCATTTCCCAGATGAAAATCCCCAGTTCCTTCAACCTTTCTCAAATGACATGATTTCAAGTCCTCTTATGTTATGATTGATAAACTTTGAAACTGGACTTGCTTCAGTTAGAAATTGTAGTTTGCTACAAATCAACAGGGACCACCAAACTAGAGGCTTAAAACAGGAAGGGGTTTATTTTTCTCTCACATAGAAAAGATCCTGCAGTAGACAGCTCAGAGGCAGTATAGTGACTCAGCAAATTCATCAGGGACCCAGGACCTTCTAGGTTTCTTCTCTGCCTGAAGGTGTGATTCTCATCCTCACGCTCTGGAGGTGACCAATGTAGCTACAGCCACCAGTGTTCCCATTCCAGGCAGGAAAAATGGGAAGAGCCAAAATCAACAGGATGCAAACCTCCTGAGTCTACCTCCCCTTTTAAGGAGCTCTTTTGGACATATTAACAGCAACTTCTATTTCTTATTGGCCAGATTGTGTCACATGCTCAACTCTAATGTAAGAGAGGCAAGGAAATGTAGTTTTAAAACAAGGTTTTATTACCACCCTGAATAAAAGCAGGGTTCTTTCAGTTAAAAAAAAAAAATAAAAGAGTAGACTCGATATAAGATAAGTAATGGATAATCTGCATCAGATTGTCCTCTTAAAATATCCTCTTCTGAAATATGGCTCCCCTACTTCAACAACAGTCTAGATGTGGGATGACCCTGAAGAGTAGGATGAGACTGTGTCTGTCTCTGGAAACCCCACTTCTAGAATATGGTACTGATTAATGAAAGATCAGAGAAAAAGTACAGAGCAGTCCTTACTTGGGCAGATCTTTGTTTATCCAACTCATTTGAGCTTAGAGCCAATAATCTGAATGTTTTCTAAGGCTTCCTACCTGTTGAAAGTTGAATGCCTGCTCTTTTCTAGACTGTTTTCTGCTCTGCACTATAACCAAGGTACAAATATAGTAGACCCATAAACCAGCTTCCAGTTTTGCTCATTTCTTCATAAGGGCAAGACTTACTAAAAAGCCTGTGAATAAATGGCATAATTATAAAGTCATTTTAGGAAGATGTAAGTCACTTAATAAAGTTCTTTATGGCATGTGTATTAATGCCAATAATATTTTAAGAAATTACTCCAGAGTACAGTCTTGTTGGGATGGATGGCACCTAGAAAATTCACCTAACCGCACTGTTAACTTCTTTCTGTCCAAGAATCCCAGATTCACTGGAAGCGGGTACGGAGGGAGAAGCATAGTAGTAATCTCTGGGAAAAACTCTAAGTAAAACCAAAGAAAATGCATACTTACTATATAAGGAGTCCTGGAAGTTTGTACCTGGTCTCTGAAAGTGAAAGGAGATGAGGTAAGAAGATGGATTGGTATATCACAGACATCAACCAGTATACACATTCTCTAGTAGCTCAGACCAGACCTAGCTAGCTCAACTATGGTTCATAGGCAGATGGTTGTGGTGGTAATAGTTAAGGACCTTCTTCTTGCCTAAGTCTAATGAATACAAATAATGTGATGAGTACCTGACTTTATTACAAAAAAACCTGGAAAAATTGCCTCAGTTAGTTTATTCTCTGGGCTCGTTAGACACGGAAAGGTTTCAGCACCAAGAATGCTGGCATTTAACTTCACTTATGAGGCCAACTTTAAGAGTATACCCTTTTTCATGTTGTTTTCTACTTCTGCATTTTTGTGTTGGAAATAGATAGGAGTGGAATGTAAGACTACAATCCAAGAATAGGTGGATGAATGCAAATTGTGTCTGGTCTCCCCATACTCTTACTTGATTCTGGTAGGATGTTATCTGACAGTCACTGAAGGCTTCTCTTCAGCAGTTTTTTCATTAGCCCCTAGGAAAAAGTGGCAAAAATATGGTTAAATATATGGTTACTGATTTCATAAAGGCAATGGTAGCTTTTGGGGTAGAGGGAAACAAGCCCAAGAATGCATTTTGCTTTTACCTGATAATCATTAGCCTGTGTTCTCTGTGAGTTCCAATTACTATCATATATTTTTAGATTCATTTATTCATTTGTTTAATGAATAATACTCATTTACTTAGTACCTACTATATGCTTGGCATTGTGCTAAGTTCTGAGAATGCAAAAATATATGAGAAACTGTTTCTGCCCTCATAAAGCTTATGATTAAGTGGCTACTGATAACTTACCTTTGTATTGTATTTTGAAGTTTTCAAGTGCACAAGCATTGTAACAAAATCCTTTAAGAAAATCTCAAGGGAGGTAGGGTAGGTAGTAAGAAATAGTCCTATTTTAAAACTGAAGAAATTGAGGCTCACAGAAGTTAAGTAATCCATCTGGATTGCACAGAAGGTTAATAGCAGAGAGTGTTAATTGTTAATTCTTCTAAGTTTCACATTTTAATGTAAAGAGTTATTTATATGTGAAATTTTACTATGAGAACCTTAGGTGAAGTTGGATGTCTGTTTTTAATCTCTTTCGGTAATAATGATGTTCTGACCTAGATTCCTGAAATATAGGTATTTCATCCAGGTTGATTCATATATTGCGGATCTGAACTATTGATGTCATGAAAAGAAATAGCAGTTGAATTTGTTGGTTGTTGAATCTATTCTGTAGTCAAAATTCTAGTGGTCTCAGAATGACTGGAGTCTACTTACCAGTTAAGGTTTGACTCATCATATGGCAGCTGTGGTAGACTTGAAAAAGACATACAGGCAATTAGGAAGTGTGTATTTCAAAGCAGTGAATCACATTTGAAGGATTACTTAAGAAAATGGGATCATGTCTCCTGTATCCTAAAGATGTCAAATAACATGTTTTTTTCTTTTTAAATAACAAAAAATAGAGACTTTTTCTCCCTTTAAACTTCTTTCCACACAACTTTCATTTCTTATTTCAAATTAGATTTTGTGGTGGTTACTATCTCTCTTAACATAGCCTACTATGAGAGGGTTTAATCTTTCCAGGATGAAAACCACAGAAAATATGGACATGGTCAGCAAATGTCATTATTGCTCTTTACAGGCGGCAGAGAGTATCTGAACCAGTGAGTCTCAAGCCTGGCACATACCAGGGCCACCTGGGGAGCTTGTAAAATTTGCTGCTGCCTGGGCCCTAGTTTACCCAGAGCCAAGAATCTCTAGCGGTGTGGCCCAGGCATTAGCATTATTTTAAAATATTCGTAGCTAATTCTAATTGTGCAGCCAGGGTTGAGAATAGCTAGAAACTCCCACTTCTGTTGGAAAGGAAAGAAATCAAATCAAGGTAATTGATATAAAAGAGTGAACAGCTTATAGTGTCATCTGAATTTCTGAAATCAGTATCTAATGGATATTCTGTTCAGTGTGACAAAGTGTAATGAAAACATTCAGGTAAGGGCAGAAAATATTTCAAGCAGGAGAATCTTCTGTACTTCTTAAATGTCACCACTTAGATAGCTATCCCATCTTAGCTTAGACAACTGCTTTGCTTGTGTGGCCCTGGCATTGAATTAGATTCCTAAAATCAAATGTGTTAAAACACTTATCTGATGCCCAGATTTGAGTAGATTTTTCTGAAAACTTAAATTTATAGGAATGTAAATATGTTTGATTGCCCAGAGCATTGTTGTATATCTATCTTTGTCCCTTTATCCGTACAGCTCTACCTGTACAGGGAATGTAAAATGGACACCCTGAAACAATCAGTGGCATATTAGAGCATTTGAAGCCTCATTTGCCTTTTTTTTAAAGGTATTTTGGCTAATATAGAAGGGTGTGGGTATCAAATTATCAAAATATTTCTCAGATTTTCTAGTCACCTAAAGTGTATTCACCTATTTATTACATTTTTCTGTGCATTAACCTTAACATTTATACATTCAGATTAGAATGCCTATACTCTTCTTTTATGGGCAGGTGGTAATGCCTATTATATTTGTCAAATTCTTCATTATAAGGATGTGGGCAGTGGAGTAAGAGAGAATTTACATCCTCTTACTGGTAAAGCTGTGTGAACTTAGGCAAATCAGTAACCTCTCCAAGCCTCAGTTTCCTTGTCTGTAAAATGGAAATGATAAAAGTTCCTGTCTCTTAAACTTGTCATGGAGTTTAAAAAAGCTAATGCATGTAAAGCACACGGCACTGTGCCTAGTACATAAGAGTTAAAAATTATTATCATTATTGCTTTTATTGTTCTTCAATTCTTTGAAAAAAAAGGTTGAGGGAAAATGAATAATCACTTTGGATTAAGGATTTTTCAGTGGAAAAATTTGCATTTATCCCTACTGCACGTATTTGAAATGTAATAATTTGAATGTCTGAAATCTAAAATCAAGAGCTATGACAGCATATTTCATTTCAAAGGAATGCTGTAAAATTTCATCTATTTTGGTATATGATTTATCAAAGTCATTTTGCCTGCCTCTAACATTTTATGGGAGTGGCTAGGAAATATGTACCCATTAGAAAGGAGAGAAGTGCAGTTTCCTTCTGGCAAGTCACAGGAATTCCTTGGGATTGGGGTGGGGTGGGGTGAGGTGGGATGTGATCCAATCAGGAAAGTTCTGCTATAAACTCTCATTCTTTTATATATTTTTTTAACATAGCTTCCAATTCTTATTTGAATATTAATAGATTGACTTATCTCAGAAGTAATTTAGGGTGAGAAACAAAACCTTGGGAACAGAATGTAAAGATAGTCATGATCTTCCAGTCACTTTACAGAAATGTCTATTTGCTGACCCTCCTGGTCACCTTCTCCAGAGCACAAAACTACTACATATTTTTCTCCTCTTTCAGTATGTCTTAAGTGATATTATTTAGGTGACTTTATGTTACCTCTCATTTCAGAAACAAAATACAAACAGACACAATAAAGGGCTTAATCTAAAGATTAAAGCAATTCACAAAGAGCGGGAATGGAAACTAAATTCCCCACATTTTTTCCCTTGGCTTTGAATTTTCTTTCCCTTGGGGTAGCTTTTATTTCTCTCTTTTCACTGATACTAACAGCTTATTAAAACTCGTGTCTGTCTGTACTGTGTTCCCCTCTTATTAATCTCTCCTTCCATGTCTACACTTTGAATAGCAGTTTCCAAATTTGAGAATCATTACTTCCTTAGCTCTTGAGGGTGAAAGCCAGCATGTATCCATGTATACATTTACGGTTGGAATCTTACCCAGTTATTCTGTTAGTTACAAAAGTAAGCATTGATTGATGTGTGATAGGAGAAGAGTGTCTAATTTCAGGAATATTTTATTTTGGGAGCAGGTGAGGTTTTTGTTCAATGAATTCTCCATGAAAGCACTAATATTTATCTCTACAGACTATGATTTTTCGATTCCTGTGACTATTGGAGTCTGTTCTCACATTTCCTCTTCTATATTAGGCATATTTGAGACTTCCCTGGTGGTCCAGGGGTTAAGACTCCGTGCTTCCACCATAGGGGGTGCAGGTTCGAACCCTGCCCAGGGAAGTTCCACATGCCGCCCCGTGCGGTGTGGCCAAAAAAAAAAAGAAGTGTTTATTAGGCATGTTTGCTCATTGCTAAACCTTTTCAGTTATTCATGATCCTAATTAGAATTTCTAGCTGAATTAAAATGCATTTCCTTTTAGATGATGTTTCAGACATCAAATGATTTAAAAAAAAAAAGTAATTATTCTACCAGGAGCTTAATGAGTCATGCTCTGGGGCAAAGTGGGGATTGGCAGGAGGAAGGAGGGAGGTGAAGAAAAGTAAAAAGTAAAACACAGGCATGTATCAGGAAAAACTCCAGCCAGGGTTGATGGGCTGAGCTTTATTGATGCTGCTTTATGATATGTGTCAAAATAAATGCAGGAAACAGCTTTTGCTTCAAAATTTGGAACGTTGTGGTAACTGATATTTAAGTGAAGGAATGTTACAGTTGGAGGAGCTGACCTAAAACTCTTTCCAAAACTATCAATTTTATTTATTAAACTTACTGAAGAAAAGTGACAAGAAAAGGCATAGATCATTTATTTATTTGACAAGGTACTCAGAGTTCTTTTCCTTAGTAGAGCAGCAATTAAGATGGGTTTTATTATGCTCAGCATGTGTGTTTGCCCAGTTTGAAATTGTTTACATATTTACTGGCAAGGCACTAATGAAAATAAATCAGCCCAAAGGACTTTTATCTCCCTGTCTGTGGAACACTGTGAAAGGTGCATTTTTAATGGATGATGACCACAGTTGTTTTTAGGATTCCTGAATGAAGTCATGAAGTCTTAAGAATTTTGGAACCCAAAGTTTTGACTCATGTTACAATTTGAGTAGCTGCTTTATACAAAAGGGCCTGGTCTAATTTTTAGCCTGTGCTTCATTCTTGCAAGTTGGAGGCTCATTTGCTGAGGATAATATTTATAAGTCCCATAATTAAGGAAATTCTTTAGTTAGACGTAGTTGTGAGAAAAGAGATACATCTAGGTCACTTTAGGGCACCATTTCTCAAATCAGGTGTCCTATGCTACATGTTGGCAGTCATGTGTGCTTCGAAATAGACTGCTGAATAGGATTAAACTCTTTTTTTTTGGAGCAAGATTTCTAAGAGATTTTAAAATGCAAGTGGACATTGCAACTAATGAGGAAAGGACATGGCATTCAGCATTTCCCAGACTATTATCAAGCAGTATCTATTCTCATCTCTTAGAACTCTAAAGTTTCTCAGAACATAGGGGAAAGCTGCCAGGAGTGATAGGGTTCTTCATAAGTACACAGCTGGCAGTCAGCCTCTCTGGGCCCCCGTACACTGGCGTGCCTGATTCAAGAGCAGGGCTTGTGACCCTCTTCTCTGTGCTACTTGTATTTGTACTTCCTGAGAGGGAGGAATGAAGTCTATTGGCCACTATCCAATATGGGGCACTCCTATTGATCTGTCTTTAACCATGGTGCCCCAGAGTACTTTGGCCTCAGCAGGAATTCCTGGACCAGTTAGCTGTGGCCAAGCTAGTAATATAAAATGGCCCAAACCACAGAATTTTGGTGTTGTTTTTCCTGGATGGAAAAACAGATGGAGGCTATGTCAGGTAGTTAAAATTTAAGGGCTGTTCTGTTTAGGTGGCATTCATCTTCAGGTAAGATAGTCATTCATTCATTCAGCAGTATTAGATACCTATTATGTATTGAGCACCATGTTGGGCTATGGGGATACAAATGTGAGTAAGATACCTCCTGGTCCTCAAGCAACTTATGGGTCATTTAAACAGTTCACATAATGGTTGTTCTTGCTTGCTTCATAAGATATTATTTGGATATAAAATCAGTCACTTCATTTTTTTAATATATATATATATATTTTTGGCTGCATTGGGTCTTTGTTGTGGTGCGTGGGCTTCTCATTGCAGTGGCTTCTCTTGTTGTGGAGCACGGGCTCTAGGCGTGTGGGCTTCAGCAGTTGCAGCATGTGGGCTCAGTAGTTGCAGCACGTGAGCCCTAGAGCATGTGGGCTTCAGTAGTTGCAGTGCGTGGGCTCAGTAGTTGTGGCTCACGGGCTCATGGGCTCTAGAGCGCAGGCTCAGTAGTTGTGGTGCACAGACTCAGTTGCTCCGTGGCATGTGGGATCTTCCTGGACCAAGGATCGAAACTGTGTCCCCTGCATTGGCAGGCAGATTCTTAACCACTGTGCCACCAGGGAAATCCCAGTCACTTCATTTTTGAAAGTCAGTATGGGTGATTAAAATATGTATACATAACATCCTGGTTATTTTCCTGTTACTATTTGATCTTATGAGTCTAAATGTTCTGCAGTATTCCCCCACAGAAACCAGTACCAGGTAGTGCTAGCACAGGTGTGGGGCACCAGGAATGCACTACTTGTTGGGTGTTTAATTGATAACAAGGCAGATTATGACCTCTTTCTCATGCTTCTTTCCTGGCCCAGTTAGCTATGGCCAAGCTAGTAACATGAAATGGCCCAAACCACAGACAAAGTACAAATATGCATGATGCCATCTTTTTTTCCCTTGTGCATTCTCAGGACAGGCAGCCCAGATGGCACTTGACTGATCGTAGGACAGGAAAAGAATATGGCAGCAGCATCCACAGCACTGCCAGAAGGAACACTTCTGTAGCAGTTGTGTGGATCTTTGCTGCCTGTGGGCTATTCATCCCTGTGCTTCAGTGCAGGCCTTGATGAAGAAGAGAAGTCCAGGGCAAGAGAAAAATTAATTTGTTCTCCTATCTGAGTTTAGAAGGATTCTGGACTCATGGCTTCCTAGGCTTCAAGTTCAATACTGCAGTGTAGAGGGAGCCCTACACTGTTGGGTTTTGATTAAATATGTTGTAAATTATATGCAGGAACATCAACAGGTTAAATATCTATTTGGGTTAAAAAAAAAGGAAAGATTTCCACCCAGGAAGTTTAGATATATCTATTTGAGTATACTTCACAGTTAAAGAAAGTTGGGATATCTTGGGATAGAAAGGATACAAGGCAAAATTACTGAATTTACTTTTGACATTGACACCAGTTGCTAAAAAGATTGTTTTGGATTACTTTTCATTCATAGCCAGACAGAGACAGTGAATGGGGAAAGATACTCTTCCTGGGCCTTCTCCTCAGAACCCCATCACTCATCCTTCTTTTGATTAATATTATGCAAAGCAACAATCTCATGCATTGTTCTTTATGGGTTCATTAGGTAAATGCTGACCCCAGAACTAAGTGTTAGCACTGCTTTTCCTTTGGTCAGCTCTTTGTGCATGTGTTCTTCACAGTTTTTTTCACTGTTGTGGCCTCTCCCATTGCGGAGCACAGGCTCCGGACGCACAGGCTCAGCGGCCATGGCTCACAGGTCTAGCTTTTCCGCGGCATGTGGGATCTTCCCGGACTGGGGCACGAACCTGTGTCCCCTGCATTGGCAGGTGGACTCTCAACCACTGTGCCACCAGGGAAGCCCCCATCTTCACAGTTTTCTGAGAGCTTACTCACCATGTGGCAGGCACTATGCAAGGCACCTGGGGAAATAAAACAGTGCACAAGGCACACTCCCTGCCGTCACTGACAGGGACAAAAGTAAACATAATACAAAACATGGAATGTGTGTGGTACACTCCATACAAGGTGGTGTAAAGGAAGTTGTAACAGCTCTGTAGAATATGATCATGACTAGGCAGATTCTGGCCGCTGTTGGATTGGTGTGGACCAGTTTGTGAATATGCTGCATAAGGACCCCAGGCAAGAAAATGGCAACCTCATTTTATATAAACATGGAACTCATGTTATTCTCTTCTTTCAGAACTGCACTTTGCAACTTCTGTGCACTCTTGAAACAACAGGCTGTGACACCATAGCTTTTGTTCCTTTTGGACAAGTTCACCTTCTGGGAACATAAATGGGTACTTGGTATATTGCAGGTTATCACCAGCCTCCAGCATGGTCTACAGTCTTGTCTGGTGCTCAGTATTTCAGGAGCAGGTCTAAGATATGCCTTTCTTTAAGACAAATTGTTCTCTGATTTATGATAATAAATATTTTAATATTTTAATGAGGAGCTTTCTAACTTTTATTACATAGTACCTCTTTTAAAAGATCATATTCACTTACCATAAATCATTGACTTTAAAGCACATTTTTTTTGTATTTTAACATTTTTGAAATCAGGATGTGTTTTACAATCAGTGGCCTGCCATCATTTAGTTGCCAGTATTCCTCCTTATTCTTTAAAAAAATCTTCTTAAAGACACATGATTCAACTGGGGGAGCATTGGAGGCCCTCCACCCCTGCCCATGTTTCTGGTACCTGACACACTAGAGGAATTCAGGGATTCATGCCCCTTGGGTCCTACAGTTGTGAGAAAACCAGGGCACCTTATCTTACATCCGGACATATTATTGTGTCCTCTCCTTTGTGAGAGAGGGAACAATGGTATAGATAGATATGGGATAAAATTGGTTCATGAATTTGTACTGTTTCATAATGACTTCATCTAACATTCAGGGAATGCTACAAAGTATATATTCTTCCACTGTGCACTATACCCATGGACATATTTGAAGAATATAACAGGTGTGAAAGATACTCCTATATGATAAGCTAAATGACTATGAGAGGTGTAATAATACAGTATATGAATAATACCAAATGACAGGGTCAGTTACTCAGTATAAATCCTGAGCTGGAAGAGGTTACTTTGGATTGGGAAAAGTTAATGGAAGGTATGAGAGGTAAACTGGCTTTTGAAAACAATAAAAGATTTGGATAAGAAGAAATGGAGGTAAGGGAAAATATGTTCTCTTCCCTAAAATTTTTTAAACATCTATCTCCATTAGAGGAATTCAAAGTGAATGTGTAGTTTTAGGCTCTTTTTTTTTTAAACATCTTTATTGGAGTATAATTGCTTTACAATTTTGTGTTAGTTTCTGCTTTACAACAAAGTGAATCAGCTATACATATACATATATCCCCATATCCCTTCCCTCTTGCGTCTCCCTCCCACCCTCCCTATCCCTGAACATGCACTTGAAAATACAGCATACATTTATGACATTGGCTGTTTTACTAAGAACCAATTAGAATAGATCTGCTTTTCTGGGAATTCTGAATATTTTTCACTAACTTGGGGTGGCAAAGGAAGACAGCAAAGCACTGACTCATCTTTGAAATAATGCAGAAAGGATTAGCTGGGCAGACTTAACTCCAGAGAGGTTTCAAGGGGACTGGCTATCTTAGACCTGAGTGTGAAGTGAGTATAACCCATGTCTCACAGAGAACTCTTGAAATGGGTAAAATGACTAAGCCATTTTCATCTGAAACAAGCTGGACTAGGCCACACTTGGATTATTTAGCAGGAAATTATGAGGTCTTCTAAATAAACAAGCCACAGTTTGGCAAAATAGTCTCAGCTTCCCTTGTGGTTATACCACTTACCTTTCCAGTCATCACAGTGAGCCCCTTCTTCCTGAGCTCGGACTGTGAAATGCTGTGCTACCTGCAGGACTTAGCTGAGGACTCATTTTTATTCTTAAATGGGCCAGATTTCCCCCTTTCCCTTTTCTTTCTTTTTTTTAAAAATAGTTTACTGTTTTTATTTTTATTTATTTATTTGTTTGTTTATTTATTTATTTATTTATGGCTGCTTTGGGTCTTCGTTGCTGCACGCAGGCTTTTCTCTAGTTGTGGCAAGCAGGGGCTACTCTTCGTTGTGATGTGCAGGCTTCTTGTTGTGGTGGCTTCTCTTGTTGCGGAGCATGGGCTCTAGGTGCACGGGCTTCAGTAGCTGCAGCACACAGGCTCAGTAGTTGTGGCTTGTGGGCTGTAGAGCGCAGGCTCAGTAGTTGTGATGCACGGGCTTAGTTGCTCTGCGGCATGTGGGATCTTCCCGGACCAGGGTTTGAACCCTTGTCCCCTGCACTGGCAGGTGGATTCTTAACCACTGCGCCACCAGGGAAGTCCCCCCTTTCCCTTTTCAGTTATTTCCTTCCTTGCTTCTTCTAACCCTTTAAAACTCAGTTTGAGTGCTCCAGGACAGTTTACCAATAAAGTTTGAGGTTATGTCTTTATATTTGCAATATAAATCTAAACTTTAAAAACAAGTGTTGAAGACCCACTCTGCTATCATGAACACCAGATCATGTTGCTTATTTTACATTTTTCTTTCTATTTTCTGCTTATCTTTGGTTCTAATAATTAAAAGCCCTATGCAACACATTTAAAAATTCTTCCATTTTAACAATTTTTCTCCCAGACTTGGGGCATCATATTCCCCTTGTATACATCTGTTCCATTCTTTCCATCTGCTGGAGGAGCAGTTATCCACCATGTTGCACCCTAGATACTTTTGTAAAATACTGCTGCCCAGGCCCTATCCAGAGAGATTTTAATTTATTGGTCTGAAGTAGGGTTCAGAATCAGAATATTTTAAAATTGAGATCTAGTTGGTATATAACATTATGTTAGTTTCAGATGTATAACATAATGGTTTGATATTTGTATATATTGTGAAATGTTCACCACAGTAAGTCTAGTTAACATCCACCATCACACATAGTTACATATTTTTTTGTGTATGATGAGATCTTTTAAGATTTACTCTTAGCAGCTTTTAAATATACAATATATTATTATTAACTGTAGTCACCATGCTGTGCGTTACATCTCCATGACTTATTTATTTTACAACTGGAAGTTTGTATCTTTTGACCACCTTACCCTTTTTGCCCAACCTTCACCCTCTGCCTCTGTCAATTACCAATCTACTCTCCCTATCTATGAGGTTTTGGGGTTTTTGTTATTGTTTCTTTTGTTTGTTTGTTTGTTTTTCTTAACTCCTCAGGCAGTTGTAGAGCCAGGTTTGAGAAACATTGTATTAGTGTTGAAACCTGGTCAAAACCAGTGAAAATCTCTAAATCAGAGGGCAAGGCCTGTCCAGCTTAATGAATCACAAGGCAGAATATCTCCGGCAGCTACTGGAACAAAGAACTGCTGTGGATATCCAGAACATTCTTGGGCCCCAATGCTGAATTATCCCTAGATTAAGGATTTTGACTTCTTTGTCTGTTTCTTCCCTCTAGCTTCAGAGTGGCACATCCAGTCACCCTGGCAGCTAGTGCATACAGTACCTTTATGAAGCTAGATGGTGTCTTCATTGTTTCAGATACTTTGCTGTTTCCTGGGAAATTGTTGGAATAAATATACAAATTTATGATAACCTTGTAACTGGTACCCCATGGAGTTGTGCAGTGCACAGCCTGCACAACCATACCCTGTGACCCATCATGTTCTTGTTTTTCCTGTTTAAACAAGTCATGACCTGAACTAGTGACCTGGGGACTATAGGCCCCAGATGACAATGGTTGGCAGGCTGGTGTAGTCACAGCAACTAAGATAAAAGGCAACTTTAAAGTCTGAGATGATGGGTTAAGATATTCTCAAAAGGCTCCCTGCCTCATGGCTCTGTCATGTTGCTTAATTTAGCCTGGGGTTGCTAGGGAAATGAATTCAAAATTGACCAAGGCAGTGTCTAGAAGTACTGCGTGAATAATAAATTAAATTCATGGCAAATATACCCTTTGCTTGACAACCTTGGATGGATTTATTTGCTTATGCAGAGCTAAAGACTAACATAACCTGCCCAGTCTTGACAAAATCGCTGAGTAAGTCGCACTTATTTTCAGATTCCTCAGCATCTTCTTTTTTTACTTTTATCTTTTTTTTTTTAGCATGCTGATACTTTTAGTTTAGTTTAATTTATTTTTTATTCAATTTATTAAACTGAAAAGATAAAACAAAACAAAAACCGTTCACCCATTTCTCCCCCTCCCCACTGCCCCGCCTCTGGCAACTACCAATCTGGTCTCTGTATCTATTAGCACTTATTTATTTTTTAGATTCCACATATAAGAGAGATCATATGGTATTTTTCTTTCTATAACATCTTTTTTGTCCCTTCTGCCTGGAAGTGAACACCTAGAAAAGGCAGCTGTGTTACACATGGAATATTCTGATAGAAGGATTTAGCCCTGCACCTCACTGCCTGGCCAGTGGGTTCCATGGGTGGTTCCTGTCTTCATTGCAGTTGCACTTAAGCAGGCCTGATGGTGTAGTTGTGCTGTCTACAGGAACTTTCTGCAATGATGGAATGGTCTATAATCTGTGTTATCCAAAAAGATATGTTCGTGTATATGTATGTATGTGTGTGTGTATCACTAACTGTATGTGGCTATGTACAGAGCACTTGAAGCGTGGCTAGGGAAACTGAGGGATTGAACTTCTAATTTTAAATACTTTTAATTAATTTCATTTAAAATTTAAATAGCTACAGGTGGCTAGTGGCTACCATACTGGACAGTGCAGGTCTCAGAAAGAGATCTTATCTAGAGTGGGAGGAAACTCATATTTGTTGTGCACCTTCCCATCGTCAGGGACATTTTTTTTAATGATCTTATTTAATCTCATGAAACCTCACAGGGTAGATATTATTCTCTCCATCTTATAGAATGAAAATAACTGAAGCTCAGAGAATCAATCGCCCATATTATATGACTGATAAATGATGAAATCAGCATTCAAACCTTGGTCACTTTGGTTCCAAAGCCTGTGCTTGAAGTTTTCTTGGGGAGGTGGTCTTCACTGTGAAGAGTTAGAAACAAAATTTAGAATGAAAGTATTAACGATAACCACCAAAACACTGCCATCAAACGTCACCAACTTATAAGAAGAGAATTGCCCAGAGAGGAGAAGGGAGTGCTGGTGCTGGGCAGAAGCAACACCTAGTGGCCTGGCGGGGGCGCTGTTGGGGGGTGGCAGGAAGAGGAGGGACCAAAGCCACTGTGCCGGTGACAACAGGTTTCCCTCAGTGTGGCCTTCTCAGCGTGTCATAGACAGAGTCATGTGCTCTGTCCTTACTATTTCCTTTCTCCGTCAGATTAAAATTGGGCTTTACCAAACGTAAGGTAGATAGATAGTGGGAAGCAGCCGCATAGCACAGGGAGATCGGCTCCGTGCTTTGTGACCGCCTGGAGGGGTGGGATGGGGAGGGTGGGAGGGAGGGAGATGCAGGAGGGAAAGGATGTGGGAACATATATGTGTGACTGATTCACTTTGTTATAAAGCAGAAACTAATAAAAAATAAAATAAAATAAAATACAATTGGGCTTTAGTACTCTAAATAGAACCATCAGAAGCTCGCTTATTAGTCGCTGCTGAGGACTGGGTACAGGTACATCTGGGAGTTGCCAGCTTCTTCTCCTCAAACCCCAAACTCTGCCAAGGGCAGGACCTCTGCTGAATGGCTTCTCGCCTCACCTCCCACTTCCTCTCTTCCTTTATTTCTTAAGATGCTCAGAGTCCATATTTATTGTCCTGTGTTCTGCTTTATTCATGGCTCTTCCCCACATCTAGTGAATATGCATTCATCCTCGAGGCCGTGGTTCTCAGCCCTGGCTACATCTGAATTAACTGTTGCACTTTAAAAGATCCAGCTGCCAGGGCTTCCCTGGTGGCGCAGTGGTTGAGAGTCAGCCTGCCGATGCAGGGGACACGGGTTCGTGCCCCGGTCCGGGAGGATCCCACGTGCCGCGGAGCGGCTGGGCCCGTGAGCCATGGCCGCTAAGCCTGCGCGTCCGGAGCCTGTGCTCCGCAACGGGAGAGGCCACAACAGTGAGAGGCCCGCGTACCGCAAAAAAAAAAAAAACAAAAAAAAAAAACCCCAGCTGCCAGATATCTGTCCGAACCAACCGAGTCTGAATTTCTGGGAGTGGGGTCCCACCATCAGTATGTTTTACCAGTTTTCCAAGTGACTTCGGTGTGTAGGAAGGGCTGAGAAGCACAGTCCTTGCTGATGAGCCATCCGTGTGCTTCCCAGAGTTCTATTGTTCCCAGATATTTCGAACCCAGGGCACTAGGTAGGTGAGGGTTGTGGGTGGAAAAGGGTGAGTGTTGCAGGTGATAAGAAACAGGCAGTTTGAAAATGACTCAGGGAACCTGAAGGTGAGGAAGACACAGGAGAAGTGGCAGGGGCCCCTCTGGGGGCTTTTTTCACAAACCATTATGGATAATGGGTGGAGAACAGGAATCCCTGATGGAAGAGAGAGCATCAGGGTGAACTATCAATAGTGACATTTCTTCCATTTGATGTCATTTGTTGAGAACCTTTTGTACCAGCCCCTGCTGTACCGGCACAAAGATAGATAAGAAGGGTGTCTCCCATGGAAAGAGTTGCAGGGTCTGGAAACAACAAAAAGAAGAGAAAAATTAGGGAGAAAACCTCATTTGACCAAGTAGGAGTAACCTGCTTTTAACTGTTTGTGTATGTTTGCCATTTATTACCCAGCACAATTAGCTCTCAGACACATCATTAAATGTGTGTCAGGTTCTCTTTGTAAGTTGTATTCAGCTGCAGCAGTATCCTCTATTTATATCTTCTTAGCCTTCATGTGGTCTGTTTGTGCACAGTTTAAACAAATTGAAAGGAACCTGAGTGCCATGTCCACCTGCAACTTCTCCTAAAAGGATTATGTGTGAAGTAAATGTCTATAATAGTTTTTGGAAATGCATTATATAAGTCCACTCATCTTCTTTTACAGCCCCTTGCCAACCCATTCCCTCTACCACATCACAACTAACAAGTTTCCATTTCTAACCATAGCCTAAATCAAAGTATTTTCTGTGCTTTGATGGGACCATAAATGGGAGAATTAAAGGAAAACTTCCCGGTTTGTCTCAAGGTTCTGTGTTTGGGGGAGCAGCACAATGTCCTCTTCTGCCCTGGAGGCTACATCAAGTATGTCTCCATGGCTTTGTGCCTGCTTGCCACGTGCTTCAGCATCAGCATTCACTTGAAAAACTATCTTCATTTTATCATGAGTGTAGTGCTCAGGGTGGGGACCTCACCCAGGAGAAGGGGGGATCTTGAGGACGACAAGCATTCCTATCCTCTGGGCACTTGACTTCCTCTCTGTACCCTCATAGATAACATAAACAAGGCATCAATTAGTTTCATCTGTCTTTGTATTTTATATAAATGGAATCATACAATGTGTACACTTTTGTGTCTGGCTTCTTTCATTTAACACTATGCTTGTGAGATTCATTCTTCTTGTTGTGTGTAGTTGTAGATCGTTTACCTTCACAGCAATAGAGTTTTCCACTGTGTGAATATTTATCCATTCAAATCCATTTATCCATTCAACTGTTGATGGATATTTGGGATAGTTTTCAGTTTAAGGTTGTTACAATTGCTGCTATGAACGATCTGGTACAAGTAACCAGTGAATGTATATACAAATTTCTGTTGGGAATATACCTAAAATTGGACTTGTCATGTGATAGGGAATGTGTGCATTCAGTTTAAATAGATACTGCCAAACAGATTTCCAAAGTAGTTGTACTAATTCTCCTGTCCACCAGCAGTGTATGAGAGCCCTGGTACCTCCACTTGGCCTTTTCTATCTTTTCATTTTTGGCATCCTGGTGTGTGTGTGTAGGATCACACTGTGATTTTAATTTGCAATTTCTTGGTGACTATTGAAGTTGAGCATCTGTTGTGTTTATTGGCCATCTATAAGTAATTTCTGCTGCTTGTTTTATTATGGTTATTCTAATAACTTATACACAAATTTCTTATCCTACTTTTTCACTAGGAGTTTTCATAACTTCTTTTTTTACTGCTACAACATCATGGGGAAATCAAATTCCCTTTTCTTAGGCTAATACAGTCATTTTCTTAAATTGTTCAGTTACCTGGTCATAAAAGGAACAACTGTTGTCTCTCAAAGCAAAGAGGAGGATTTCACTGAAATCAAATGATTTAATGTATAATAAATGTGAACAGATTGAAGGAAAATGATGCAGTCATTTTGGAATGTATGACTGCTATATCTTTAAATATTTTGTATCAGTTATATCTTCCTCAAAAGACAGCCAGCCTTAGTGCCGAAAGAACAAGCTAGAGAAGACCTTATAGTGATGGAGTTTGTTTTCTGAATGAGAAGACCATTCTAGAGTTGATATGCCATAGATAAAATTTGATTTAAATCAAATGAGCTATTGTTTAAGAGTCCTTTCCTGTTATTGGAATTCAAGGCTGCCAAGCTGTTCTGTGAAGTGCAGTGATGGAACTTCAGAGAAGGCGTCCACAGTTAGGTGAGTTGGATAAACTCATTAAACTAACAGATTCGAGCATTTGGGGCTTTGCTCAAGACCACATGGGCAGTGTGACAACCAATAATAGAAAAGCTGGAGAAAAGCAGGAGTCACAGAAATATAATAGGCAATATTATCTGGCCCTATCTTCATTTTTCTCTTCTAAGCAAATACACAGGGGATTTATTGCCTGTCAGTGAGTGACAACAGTATATAAAAAGGACTGGTTCTCCTTGTTGGAGAAAAATATTTTAGTTGGTCATATATTGCTGACTGAACCATCTTATCCTTTGAAACATCAATAGAATTTAAACTGATCCTAAATCTTTCCAAATTGCTTGTTGAGATATTTTTCTACACAGAGAATATTCTTAGGAAAATGTTTAAATCAAGGACAGTTTTCTCATAACTTTAATTTCTTTGACCTCTACTCCATGGGTCAAGAGTACACACAGTGCAGCTCTCTCTCTTCACCTGTCAGTTCTTGCTCACGTGTGTTCTGGGTTGGCCTTAGCAGTAAATGGATCAGTGCTGTACTGAGAGGGCCCTGAGGCTTGACCATCTATCATCTCATCCCTGTGCCTGTCATTCTATAACTGCTGTATTCCTTTGAGTTTTGAAGGTTTCGGAATGAACTTTTAAAAATACATGTAAACTTGGTAGAGGACCCACATGAAATTTTTCTCATTTGACATCTTAGCAAGGATCTAAAATAGATCCTGCAGAGGAAAGAGGGGGAGATGGGAGGGAAGTTATGAGAGAAGAAATGAGTTCGAGACCCAATTTTACAGTCCAGTCTTGATTCTGTCCAAAAAATTTACCAAAAGTAACACTCCTAAAAGTTATACATACATTTACTTCTTATCCCAGGAGCATCACAAATTTGAGGTACAATGTATTTTGGAACAGACATCAAGAAATGTGATCAAATACATTTTCTGCCATTATTAAATTTGCCCTGAGGTCAAACATAGATTTTTTTATATATCTCCATTTTCAGCCATTTCCTCCTAGAGATGATAGGTGTGACAACAGAGAGGAAGGGAGACAATTAATTATTTCTCTTTGTAACTGGCCTTTGCCTCTAAAATTTCTTCTGGCCCATCAAACTAGCACATTCCCTCTGCCTCTAAACAGATCATGTTTAAAAAATATTTTGAGATAATTCTTCCACTTTTTTCCATTCTGTCATGAAAATCCCTGGTTATATGTTCTAGAGAAACTTGATACAAGTAATAAACAGGAAAAAAATAGTTCACTGAAAAGACCACCTTATAGAGCTCTCCTTGAGCTCCAGATCGGCTCTCTGACACCCCCTTTTCTCCTTCTTTTTGGAAATGCCTGAATTGTACCTTCATGGGTGGTAAACTCTTTGTGCTTCAAGGAGGGAGAGATGAAGATCTGCCTGACTTTGCTGAAGTCAGTCAATTAGCACTTTGGGATGGTAGCAGATGTTACTGCCTGGAAGATACACCGACCTTTGATTTGAAAGAAATCAGGGCTGTCAAGTTTCAGATAATTGTGTCTTAGATAATTCACAGCTCATCTGGGACCCTTGGCTCTTTTATTGACAGTAAGCCATATTTTAACCCATCCTCAGATATACAAACTCTATTCATCGACTCAATGAGTCACTAATTTCCTTTAAATTTTCATTAAAAGCAGAGACATTACTAAAGAGCTTGTATTAGTCACACTTTGATCCAGCTTCAGTTAGACATTTGAGGCAAGAATGGGCAACGAAACAAATGATGTCAAAAAAGAGAGGCTAGTACAGCTATTGGATACTCCACTCTTCATGTCCAACAAATATGGAAAAATGTGAAGGACCTGTTGGAATGGCATCTGGTCGGCCAGTGTGACAGCTGCAGAGGGAATGGATATTATATTATTGAAGATAGTTTGTGTAAGCTCTCATGTTTGCCCTGTCTCATCCTCCTTTCCCTGTCCTCACTTCTACTATGACATTCTTTGCTTTCACTCCTTCCAGGGAAACAGTACATCTGCTTAAGACATAGAGTTTCTTTTGAAGGACACAAGTAATTCAAAAGCTATTTGTGTTCCGATATTACTTACCTATTTTAAATAGCCCAGCCATGATGAAATACTAGCATAGCAGAATCTAAAATAGTTTGGCCCAGCTTATTAAGTTGTTATGATGCACATTACAGCTCATTTGTGGTAATTAATTAGTGGAGAGAGGATAAAGCCTCAGCCTTGATTGTTTCTATCTAACAAATGTTTTGGAGGAGAGTTCATTTATTAAGAAGAGCACAACTGAAAAGAGTACATATGCAAAAAGCTCCTTTTGTTCTCCCTTCACTTTACATTATTTTCCAATGCTATTATTTAAAATAAAATGTTTAAACCTCTAAATAGAAACATGCACTGTGTTCCTTTGCCAGTGGTCTTTTTGACTAAACTGACATTTCCTAAGTCACCATGTTTGCATGCAATGTTTTCTTCTCCTAGTGGTTCCTAGCAGATCTTTGTGCTTTTAACTCTTTCAAATCCTTAGAGTATTTAGGGGATAGAGTTGGCGAAATGATGCGACACAATTTTCTCCCTCTCCTTGTCAAGCCTCCAGAGTAGGATGAGATGACTAAGTATAGTTTTGTTTGTTTGTTTGTTTGTTTGTTTGTTTGCGGTACGCGGGCCTCTCACTGTTGTGGCCTCTCCCGTTGCGGAGCACAGGCTCCGGACGCGCAGGCTCAGCGGCCATGGCCCACGGGCCCAGCCGCTCCGCGGCATGTGGGATCTTCCCGGACCGGGGCACGAACCAGTTTCCCCTGTACCGGCAGGCGGACTCCCAACCACTGTGCCACCAGGGAAGCCCCTAAGTATAGTTTTGTAGAGTCAAAATAGCAATATAAAACCCATACTAAAGATATACAGTATGTTGATATTGGTTTCCCAAACTAGCATCACTATATTTTATGCATATCCATTTTTTACACGTCAACATGCAAACAGTAATAATTCTTCAATTATTTAGCTCTTAATAGTTTTCAAAGTAGCCATATTTTATATATATATAAAATTTTATTTTGTCATCTTCCAAACACTGAAGCAGGCTGGGAAAAATGCTATAACCTTCCATTTACAAATAAGGGAACTGAGATGAAAAGATGCTAAGGCAGCAGTCCCCAAACTTTTTGGCATCAGGGAACCAGGGGCCCGTTTCGTGGAAGACAGGTTTTCCACAGATGGGGCAAGGAGGAGGGTTCAGGCAGTGATGCGAGCGAGCGATGGGGAGCAGCAGATGAAGCTTCACTCGCTCGCCCACCGCTCACCTCTTGCTGTGCGGCCCTGTTCCTAACAGGCCGAGGTCCCAGGACGAGGACCTGGGGACCCCTGTGCTAAGGGATTTGGCTGAAAGCATACAACTGCCTTTAGAGAAAATCAGAGACAGGCCTGGCCTTCTGATGCTCAGCTGGTGCATATTCCTCTGTATAAATGTTGCTAAAATTTTAAACATACAGAAAATAAATATTTCAGATACCCACATATCCACCTCCCTAGATTTAACATACATTAGCCTTCTGTTTATTTGCTTCAGGTCATTTTTGTTGGGGCATTTGTAACCAAGCATTACCAATGCATCTAATATTATCCTTTCCCCATCTCTTTTTCATCCCCCCTGCCCTCCCTTGAGAGTTACCATTATCCTGAATTTGTTGGGAAGCATTCTCATGAAAGTTTTGAGACTTTTACTGTATATGTACATGTCTGTGAACATGTATGATATTGCTATGTTTTAAATTTTCACATATGTGGAATCATATTACCATTTTGCAACTTCAATTTGGTCCTGTCTCTTCAGTAATGTTTCTAAAATTTATCCATGTAGATCTAGTTCATTCATTTCAACAGCTGCATATTATTCCACTGTATGAATAAGCCACTGTCTATTCATCTATTCCTTATTTATGGACATTTAGGTTATTGTCCATTTTTCCCTTTTTCCAACAGTGCAGGAAAGAACATCTTTGTGCAGTTCTCCTTGGCCACAGGTGCAGTAATTTCTCTGGGCCTGAAGGATATACCTGGGCATTTAATTAAAATGCTATGTGCATTTTCAGCTTTTCTAGGTATTATCATATTGTTTTCCAGAGTAGTTGTACCAATTTGTTCTCTCACAACCAATATGTAAACTCTTTTTTCACAATCTCTCCAACAATTGGTGTTACCAGTTTTTACGTTATTCCTCCCCCCACCCCATACTATTGGTGTATAATGATTTCTCCTTGTTTTTATTTAATTCTGATAAGTTTGCTTACCTTTTCTGATATTTATCGATCGTTGAGATATCTTCTATAATTAACTGATTATATTATTTTCTTCTTTTGTTTTTTCTGTTGAACTTTTTTGCATTTTTCTTATTATTTATAGGAATTCCATATATATTCTGGATACTTTAGCAATTATATACTTTGCAAATATCTTCTCCCAATATGTCTCTTGTCTCAACTTCGCTTATGGTGACCTTTATTACTATAGAAGATTTTGATTGTAATGTGCAGTATGGTTTATCAGTATTTTCCCTTACATTTTGTAGTATTCTGACTTTTAAGAAATCTGATATCATAAAGATACTCACCTATATTATTTTTCTAAAGGATTAAAGCTTTGCATTTCACACACAGGTCTTACATTCATTTTGAACTTATTTTTGTGGATGGTGAGTGATAGAGAGATCTACTTTTTGTAAAAATATAAATTTATTTATTTATTTATTTTTGGCTGTGTTGGGTCTTCATTGCTACT
This sequence comes from Hyperoodon ampullatus, assembly GCF_949752795.1. Classification (NCBI taxonomy): domain Eukaryota; kingdom Metazoa; phylum Chordata; class Mammalia; order Artiodactyla; family Ziphiidae; genus Hyperoodon; species Hyperoodon ampullatus. The sequence goes on along the minus strand of NC_136917.1, from coordinate 98,261,816 downwards.
CGCGGGCTTTCTCTAGTTGCGGTGAGTGGGGGCTACTCTACGTTGTGGTACGCGGGCTTCTCATTGCGGTGGCTTCTCTTGTTGTGGAGCACGGGCTCTAGGCACACGGGCTTCAGTAGTTGTGGTGTGCGGACTCAGTAGTTGTGGCTCACAGACTCTAGAGCGCAGGCTCAGCAGTTGTGGCACATGGGCTTAGCTGCTCCGCGGCATTTGGGATCTCTTCAGACCAGGGATCGAGCCCATGTCCCCTGCATTGGCAGGCAGATTCTTAACCTCTGCAGCACCAGGGAAGTCCTAGAGAGATCTACTTTTATCTCTTCCTTGTGGATAACCAGTTGTCCCAATGCCTTTTACAGAATATTCCATATTTAAGCTTTTGATTTTTAAGAATTTAGTTTTTATTTTCTATCAAATTTGTATATGTACAAAATATAGATATTCGAGAATTCTATAGTCTTTTTTAAAAAATGAAAAATGGAAGTGCTCTGCTATTACACCTCTTACCATTTCCCCCACCCCAGATACAAACATTATTTTACTCTTTTGATCTTTATAAACTTAAAAAAATCCTTTTTTCTCTTAATAATATGCTTGTGTTACCAATACTTAATTTTTCATTTTGGGGCATTATTCTTTAACTTTAAATTTTGGAAGATGAGGGTTCTCTCCTGTTTCTACTCTTCTAAAATAGTATTATTGTAATTGTATTATTGTATTATTTCAGATTTAAATTATTTTAATATGTAAACTCTACTTACAAATGAATTGTGTACTACAATAATTACTTTTCCTTTCCTGCATATTTTTGGTATGTTTTTCCTGGATTTAGTGTCTTATTTTATTCTTATTTTTTCCTGTGTTCTTATAATTATACTCAACCTTTCTCTAATTTATATAAATCTCCTCTCATGTTTAAATACTTCCATTTTCTGACAACATCATCTTAAAATTTTTTATTGAGATACGATTCACAAGTTACATTATATTAGTTTCAGATGTATAATGTAATGATTTTGATATTTGTATATATTGCTAAATGGTCACCATGATAAGTCTAGTTAACATCCATTGCCACACATAGCTAAAATGTTTTTCTTGTGTAGTGATGGAATATTTATTAAACCAAAATTGCAATAATGTATTTTCGGAGAATAGAAACAGGAAAGAACCCTCGTCTTCCAAAGTTTGAAGTTAAAGAATAATGCCCCAAGGTAAAAAAATTAAGAACTGGTAACACAAGCATATTATTAAGAGATAAAAGGTTTGTTTGTTTCTTTCTTTGTTTTTTAAAGTTTATAAAGAGTGAAAGAGTATTTGGAAGAAACTGATGTGTGTTTGGTGTCTTCTTCCTGCCTGGGAGAGGTGGGCAGGAGGCACTCAGAAGGCCGTAATGAGGAGAAAAGTCAGTAAGTGGGAGGGCTGACAATTTGGAAGACCAAGGATACATGAGTTTTCTGTGAGCCAAGTGAAGGTAGCCAGGTTTGCATTGTCTTCAAGCAAACTCCCCCAGGAGCTTCCTCCTAGGCAAGGAGACCCCAGAGGTAAGAGAGTGTGGGTGCACTTTTGGGGTCAAGACCTGGGAGAGTACATAAGAGATCAACTGGAAAGTGCATTGTTGCAATGTGGAGGTTCTAAGGTAGGCGGCTGTCTCTCAAAGGGCTCTCAAATTTACTTTTGAGTTCCCGCCACCCAGAGGACACTTACAGCCAGACTTCAACAGCACCATGGAGGGTCCAATGGAGATGTTCTCAGTCATAACAAGTTTGCCATACAAAGAAGCACTTTGTAAACACTCCTGAAGGAAGTACTCTAATAAGAAAAGGCTAGTTCTAGGATATGCAGCCAAAGATATAAGAAATAAGAATGACTAAATATATGTACTAAAGTTCATATGTCCAGAAAATTATCAGGGGCCAAAGGGAAAAAAACAAAACAACAAGAAACCTTCTTAACATTCTAGAACTAAAATTCTAGATAATATTAGGATGGAGAAGAGAGAAATAGAGACTAAAGGGATGTAAATGTGTCTTAACATTATAGCCTCAATATCTACAGAGCATCATGATTAAGTAATGTTTATTTTTTTCTCCACCAGAAGTATAAGGATGTTTCTATATCGGAAAATTTCAGTGAATTATTTGTAGTATTAAAAATAAAAATCATGTATTCACTTCAAGAGATGCAGGAAAATTATTTGATAATAGCAGCCAGTAAGTGGAGTGAGTGGAACAGTGGTGAACAGGAAATGTAATAAGAAAATACCCACTTCCCCTTCTCTGTAGGGTGATGATCTTCCTATAGGCAGCTCTTGAGTGGAGGGTGGAGAATCATAACTTTAAATGAAAATAGAGATGTTTTGTTTTGTTCTGCTTTGTCTTAGATTGAGTTTCCTAGAAGCAGAAGCTGAGTGTAGAATTCAGGGGCAAACAACTTTTTGAGGAATTCTCTTCAGAAAAAGCCAGTAAAGTTAAGGATAAGGAAGGTGGAGAAGCAGAGCAGGGATGTGATTTCAGGTAAAGTCTAGCCTTGGTCTGATTTATGAGGGAGAGGTCTGCAGCATATCCTGCACGGCGGAGCCAGGAGCTCCTTTGAGAGTTCTCCTGAGAGAATTCTCTGGGAGCCATTCATAGACACGGCAGCTGAGAGACAGGCCTGCAAGCCCATTAAATGGGATGGAACAGGGTGGGGGCAACACCTAGCTTCTGCCACACTGATTTATATCTTGGACTGGAAATTCTAGTTTCTGAATTGCAATCATATTTTACAGCTTAAAGTGATCATAGGATTTTCTGTATCCTAAGTGTGCTCAGAAAAGGCATGAGATTGTTCATGTTTCCATCCAGGGGCAGAGGAAGATGTCTCCTGACTCAAAAGGACAGCAGAATACAGAAAACAGAAACAAAATGGCTTTTTATGATAATGCCTCATGAGTCCTACATGTTCAATATGCCACATGTGTGTATATACACATATATCATGCATATATGCATATGTTTGCATATTTTATCACATTTAATAGCATACATACATGTATGTACACATATGTATGAATACACACATACATACATATATATTTCATCTAATATCTCTTATAGCTCATAAAAAAGAATGTTATATTCTTTCAATGATCTTAAAAAGCAGCCACTGTTAACATCCTATTGTACAAACATCAAAATCTATATGGCTATTACTGCTATAGCAAAAGTATAGATGATACTCATATTTTCTTGTCAGCGTTCTACTTCTTTGAAATAAAGAAAGTTGAAAAGAGGGCATTTCTTTTTCTGCCAAAGATCTGGAAACACTTTGTCCCTGGAGTAGACTTCCAGCCAAATGAGGATCTCCATAGGAATGGAAGAAATCACACTCTCTGCTCCAGGATCCAGTGTTTGCCAGGTCACATTGCTTTACTTTGGATTTCTACCATCTGAGCGAGGGTCAGTCCAAGGATCTGAGACCCACCGTGGTGCAGCAGATTGCTGTGCATCGCCAGGGAAATGTGTCCTCTTGCGTCTTTGCCAGGTAAGAATCTGAAGATGAGACGTTTGCGTCCCTGGCGCCTCACATTTTGTGCCAAACCAGGACTGCACTGCAAGAAGTCTCCTTGCCAATTTTCCTTTATTAAAAAGATACTCCTTTCCATGCCCAAGAATAACATGGAAAAGGATAACCATTTAACTATGTTTGACCATGGTCCTGAGGAATTCAGCAGGATCTCACAGAGTTCCAAACTATACATTTTTCAATTCACAAGCAAAGGATGAATGATACATCAACAGCACAATAATAGAAAATGTGTAATTCTTTAGGAGGCTTAACAATGTCACCAGAGTGCCAAGCATCCATGTTATGAAGGTTGTCATACACCATGGCTATAAACACAGTGTGCTAGCGTTACATTTTGAGCAATAATAGAATATGCTTCTTTGAAAGTTGTGAAAGCTGAGCTGCCATTAAGGATTTGGCATTTCATTTTGCTGTATGGAAAGCCATTTAGCATGTGGTTTGACACCCAGCATTTGGGAGTTCGTCCAAGTTCAGTTGTCCTAGACAGTTAACATCTTCTTCTTGTAGAGTTTAGATAGCCCCACTAGCATTCAGGATTTCCAGCCACACACTGCATTATTTTAAAGCACATCTTTTCGTGCCAGACAACGGGCAAATCCTAGTGAAGTTCCAGGTAGAGGCATGTTTATTTGTTTTCTGTGGTTCAGAAACCATTTCCTTTTGCTTGAATAAGACACTGTCTAAAAGCAATTTCCTTTCTCTTTCCATGGCTCCATGAAATGGTAAATTATTAAAATGATCAGGGCTACTGGTATGATAGTGAATGAGAGGTGATCTCGCATTGGAGGAGGTACTGAGCGTAGAGAAAGTTTGAAAAAGGAGCATAAATCCCTTCTATGGGACTCAAGGTTGGGTTTTTTTGTCATTAGTAGTTCCTCTGTCCTCCCTTGATCTACACACACACTCCTTGGTTCCACTACTGCATTATAAAGATGATGCATCTCAGGATGAAGTTCTGTCTTTTAGCCCATGTCACTGCTCGGGAGAGGTCATGAATATGAAGAAAACAATGAAGTAGAATTCACAAACAAAACTGAATGAAGTTGCTGAAAAGAAAACTTTGTTTGTAGCTGGATCTCTGTGTACAGAGAGACCCAGTACATCCATACTGGACGGCTAGTCAGAAAAATCTAGATTATGGCCCCTGCTCTGACACCCATGTAACTTTTGGCAAGACCTGTAACCACACTAAGCCTCAGTTTTCACTTTCATAAAATGGTGAAACTAGTTACCTGCTTTGCCAACTCCAAAGAATTATTGTTAAGTATCAAGTGAGGTAATGTATGTGAAAATACATCATGAACTGCAAAGTACTTTCCTAATGTAAAATACCAGTAGAACAGAATGTATGTTAAAGCTAGAGTTCAGATTGTTTTTCTTAACTTTTTGTCCCTTCCTATTTATTCACACTGCCACTAGGCCCCAGTCATCTCAATTCCTACTCAGGGCTGGTCTCCTGCCTCCAATTCCATCCTTCAAAATCCTTTCATTCCCTCCTGTGCTTTGAAGCTAGGTGAATCTTCCTAAATTACCATTTTCCAGGGAAATATCTTAACTCTTGCAAGCTAGTCAAGTCCCACATAATATTTTAAAGTGATAAAAACGAGATGCCACTTTAAAGGAATAATGTAGATGGTAATGTAACGTAGATATCAGTTTAGATCTCTCTGTCCCTTAGGAATCTGGAGATCTAAATAAATTGATTCCTACTCCTAATTCCATAACCCATCACTGGTCAAAATAATGTCATGCACATTACTGACATTATGTATACTTCCTCAAGATTGCTAGATTCATCTGAACTTTTTTCCTCCAAATGACAGAAATTCAACTTACAATATTTTAAGCAAAAAAGTAAATAGGTTTGCTTAAAAAACTGGGAAGTGGAAAGGTGGTATGCTCGAGGCATGGCTAGCTTCAGTGACTTGAGTTATATCAATAGAATTCTGTCTTTTTCTTTTTGCCCTGCTTTCGCCTGTGTTGTCTTCACTCTTAGGCAGTTTTTCTTCATGTGGTAGACATGCTGATTAAGCAGTCTGAATTAACTAAGATTCAATAGCCATTAATTATTGCTGCAAGTAACAGAAAATAACAGAAATAATAACAGAAAATAATATAAATATAAATAATATAATATAAATATATATAATATAAAATAATATAAATATAATATAATATATTATAAATAATAATATTAATAAAATAATAACAGAAAATAACAGAAAATAAAATAAGAATGGCTTAAATAAGGTAGTCTATTTCTCTCTCACATCTCTCTCTCACTGCATTTAAACAGTTCAGGGCTGGTAAGACAGCTATGTCCCACGAAATCTTCAGGTACCGATTCTCACAGCTTTCTGAACTGCCATCCCTGGAGCAGGGGTATTGTTCATGGTCCAAGACGGAGGTCCTATCATAATATCCATACTCCAAGCAGCAGGATGCAAGAAAGGGAAAAATAATGATGAAGGATACAAAGCAACTGTCTCTTAAGAAAGATTACCGAAAGCTCTCACATGACATTTTCACTTATGTACCATGTGTTGACATGGTCATAAGTAGCTCCAAGGGAAGCTGGAAAATGTAGGCTTTATTCTATAAGACCATTTGCCTAGCTGAATCTTTATAATTGTGGAAAAAGGAGAAAAAAGATATTAGAGAACAAGTAACAGTTTTTGCCACAGGTTTTTAACTGAACACACATTATATTAGCTCTGTAAACTTCATGGAAAGAGAATATCTTCTCAGGTATGTTTGGTAGAAAACTCCTGGAAAGTCTTTGATGGACCCACCTTGAGTCACATGTTCATTGTTCAACCAATCACTGTCACTGGTGGGCATGCCTGATGAGACCAAGTCATGTGCTCAGCCCTCTGGTGGGGATGGGGGATGGGAGCCAGACCAGCCACATAAGACCACATGGAATGGGCTCCTCCAGGAAAAAAGCTGTGTATGAAGATTGTGATAGTTAATTTTACATGTCAACCTGACTGGGATAAGGGATGCCCAGACAACTGCTAAAACATTATTTCTGGTTGTGTTTGTAAGGGTGTCTCCAGAAGAGACTAGCATTTGAATTGGTAGACTGAATAAAGAAGATTGCCCTCACTAATGCAGTGGACATCATCCAATCCATTGAGGGCCTGAATAGAACAAAAAGTAGAGGAAGGGCAAATTTGCCCTTTCTGCTTGAGCTGAGACATCCACCTTTTCCTGCTCTTGGAGAAGCATTCCTGGTTTGTAGGCCTTTGGACTCAGACTGAATTACACCACCAGCAATCCTAGTTCTCCAGTTTGCAGATGGCATATTGTGGAACTGTTCAGACTTCATAATCATATGAGCCTATATTCCTATAACAAATTCCTCTTTTATATATATATATATATATATATACATAATCTCCTATTGGTTCTGTTTCTCTGGAGAATCTTGCCTAGTACAGGGAGGATGTCTAATATCATAGAAAAGAGGAAGGGATGCTGGGTGATATGAAGAACAGATATTCACCATGGCTTCTCTGTCTCCAGTTTCAGCACAAGAATATTTTATTTTATTCTGTGTCAGCTGAGAAGCAAAACTCATTTTCTTCACTGAGTGAAAAAAATCTCCCCCACTGTAATTTCTATACAGAGTAGTCAGAGTAACATTTTACCATATATGTCTAAATACGAAAAAAGCCTGAATATTAAGCTACACTTCTATTTCCCCAAAGAAATACAAATGTTGTATGAATGTAAACCTTTGGAGTTGTGCAGTGCATAACATGAACAACCTTATGAGGCATCCCTAGGTGCTATCATTGGAAATTTTACCCCAAGTGTCAATCAGCCACTGGTGTAATACTAGGAAGAGTTTTTCTTATTTTTTAAAAAATTTAATTTAATTTATTTATTTGTATACAGCAGGTTCTTATTAGTTATCTATTTTATACATATTAGTGTATACATGTCAATCCCAATCTCCCAATTCATCCCACCAACAACAACAACCCCCCCTCCTGCCCACTTTCCCCACTTGGTGTCCATACAGTTGTTCTCTACATCTGTGTCTCTATTTCTGCCTTGCAAACCGGTTCGTCTGTACCATTTTTCTAGATTCCACATATATGAGTTAATATACGATATTTGTTTTTCTCTTTCTGATTACTTCACTCTGTATGACTGTCTCTAGGTCCATCCATGTCTCTACAAATGACCCAATTTTGTTCCTTTTTATGGCGGAGTAATATTGCATTGTATATATGTACCACATCTTCTTTATCCATTCGTCTGTTGATGGGCACTTAGGTTGCTTCCATGACCTGGCTATTGTAAATAGTGCTGCAATGAACATTGAGGTGCATGTGTCTTTTTGAATTATGGTTTTCTCTAGGTATATGCCCAGTAGAGGGATTGCTGGGTCATATGGTAATTCTGTTTTTAGTTTTTCAGGGACCTCCATACTGTTCTTCATAGTGGCTGTATCAATTTACATTCCCACCAACAGTGAAAGAGGGTTCCCTTTTCTCCACACCCTCTCCAGCATTTGTTGTTTATAGATTTTCTGATAATGCCCATTCTAACCGGTGTGACATGATACCTCATTGGACTTCTGATTTGCACTTCTCTAATAATTAGTGATGTTGAGCATCTTTTCGTGTGCCTCTTGGCCATCTGTATGTCTTCTTTGGAGAAATGTCTATTTAAGTCTTCTGCCCAATTTTTTATTGGGTTGCTTGTGGTTTTTTTTGCGGTATGTGGGCCTCTCACTGTTGTGGCCTCTCCCATTGCGGAGCACAAGCTCCAGATGTTCAGGCTCAGCAGCCATGGCCAACGGGCCCAGCCGCTCTGCGGCACGTGGGATCTTCCCAGCCCAGGGCACGAACCCATATCCCCTGCATGGGCAGGCAGACTCTCAACCACTGTGCCACCAGGGAAGCGCAAGGGTTGCTTGTTTTTTTAATGTTGATCTGCATGAGCTGTTTATATATTTTGGAGATTAATCCTTCATCCGTTGATTCACTTGCAAATATTTTCTCCCATTCTGAGGGTTGTCTTTTCGTCTTGTTTATGGTTTCCTTAGCTGTGCAAAAGCTTTTAAGTTTCATTAGGTGCCATTTGTTTATTTTTGTTTTTATTTCCATTACTCTAGGAGGTGGGTCAAAAAAAATCTTGCTGTGATTTATGTCAAAGAGTGTTCTTCCTATGTTTTCCTCTAAGAGTTCTATAGTGTCCAGTTTTACATTTAGGACTTTAATCCATTTTGAGTTTATTTCTGTGTGTGGTGTTAGGGAGTGTTCTAATTTCATTCTTTTACATGTAGCTGTCCAGTTTTCCCAGCACCACTTATTGAAGAGACTGTCTTTTCTCCATTGTATATCCTTGCCTCCTTTGTCATAGATTAGTTGACCATAGGTGCGTGGGTTTATCTATGGGCTTTCTATCCTGTTCCATTGATCTATATTTCTGTTTTTGTGCCAGTACCATATTGTCTTGATTACTGTAGCTTTGTAGTATAGTCTGAAGTCAGGGTGTCTGATTCCTCCTGCTCTGTTTCTTTCCCTCAAGATTACTTTGGCTATTTGGGGTCCTTTGTGTTTCCATACAAATTTTAAGATTTTTTGTTCTAGTTCTGTAAAAAATACCATCAGTAATTTGATAGAGATTGCATTGAATCTATAGATTACTTTGGGTAGAACAGTCACTTTCACAATATTGATTCTTCCAATCCAAGAACATGGTATATCTCTCCATCTGTTTGTGTCATTTTGATTTCTTTCATCAGTGTCTTATAGTTTTCTGAGTACAGGTCTTTTACCTCCTTAGGTAGGTTTATTCCTAGGTATTTTATTATTTTTGTTGCAGTGGTGAATGGAATTGTTTCCTTAATTTCTCTTTCTGATCTTTTGTTGTTAGTGTATAGGAATGCAAGAGATTTCTGTGCTTTAATTTTGTATCCTGCAACTTTACTAAATTCATTGATTAGCTCTAGTAGTTTTCTGGTAGCATCTTTAGGATTCTCTATGTATAGTATCATGTCATCTGCAAATAGTGAAAGTTTTACTTCTTTTTTTCCAATTTGTATTCCTTTTATTTCGTTTTCTTCTCTGATTGCCATGGCTAGGACTTCCAAAACTATGTTGAATAATATGGCGAGAGTGGACATTCTTGTCTTGTTCCTGATCTTAGAGGAAATGCTTTCAGTTTTTCACCATTGAGAATGATGTTTGCTGTGGTTTTGTTTTATATGGCCTCTATTATGTTGAGGTAGGTTCCCTCTATTTCTACTTTCTGGAGAGTTTTTATCATAAATCAGTGTTGAATTTTGTCAAAAGCTTTCTCTGCATCTATTGTGTTGATCATATGGTTTTTACTTTTCAATTTGTTAATATGGTGTATCACATTGATTGATTTGCATATATTGACAAATCCTTGCATCCCTGGGATAAATCCCAGTTGATCATGGTGTATGATCCTTTTAATGTGTTCTTGGATTCTGTTTGCTAGTATTCTGTGAAGGATGTTTTAATGTATATTCATCAGTGATATTGTTCTGCAATTATCTTTTCTGTGATATCTTTGTCGGGTTTTGGTATCAGGGTGATGGTGGCCTTGGAGAATGAGTTTGGGAGTGTTCCTTCCTCTGCAATTTTTTGGAAGAGTTTGAGAAGGATAGGTGTTAGCTCTTCTGTAAATATTCACCTGTGAAGCCATCTGGTCCTGGACTTTTCTTTGTTGGAAGATTTTTAATCACAGTTTCAATTTCATTACTTGTGATTGGTCTGTTCATACTTTCTACCTCTTTCTGGTTCAGTCTTAGAAGGTTATACCTTTCTATGAATTTGTCCATTTTTTCCAGGTTGTCCATTTTATTGACATATAGTTGCTTGTAATAGTCTCTTATGATGCTTTGTATTTCTGCAGTGTCCATTGTAACTTCTCCTTTTTCATTTCTAATTTTAATGATTTGAGTCCTCTCCCTCTTTTTCTTGATGAGTCTGGCTAAAGGTTTATCAATTTTGTTTATCTTCTCAAATAACCAGCTTTTAGTTTTATTGATCTTTGCTACTGTCTTTGTTCTTTCTATTTCATTTATTTCTGCTCTGATCTTTATGATTTCTTTCCTTCTACTAAATTTGGGTTTTGTTTGTTCTTCTTTCTCTAGTTCCTGTAGGTGTAAAGTTAAATTGTTTATTTGAGATTTTTCTTGTTTCTTGAGGTAGGATTGCATTGGTATAAACTTTCCTCTTAGAACTTCTTTTGCTGCATCCCATAGGTTTTTGATCATTGTGTTTTCGTTGTCATTTGTCTCTAGGTATTTTTTGATTTCCTCTTTGATTTCTTCAGTGATCTCTTTGTTATTTAGTAACGTATTGTTTAGCCCCATGTGTTTGGTTTTTTCCCTGTAATTGATTTCTAATCTCATAGCGTTGTGGTCAGAAAAGATGCTTGATATGATTTCAATTTTCTTAAATTTACTGAGGCTTGATTTGTGACCCAAGATGTGATCTCTCCTGGAGGATGTTCCATGTGCACTTGAGAAGAAAGTGTAATCTGCTGTTTTCAGATAGAATGTCCTATAAATATCAATTAAATCTATCTGGTCTATTGTGTCATTTAAAGCTTGTGTTTCCTTATTAATTTTCTGTTTGGATGATCTGTCCATTGGTGTAAGTGAGGTGTTAAAGTTCCCCATTATTATTGTGTTACTGTCGATTTCTTCTTTTATAGCTGTTAGCAGTTGCCTTATGTATTGAGGTGCTCCTATGTTGGATGCATATATATTTATAATTGTTATATCTTCTTCTTGGATTTATCCCTTGATCATTATGTAGTGTCCTTCCTTGTCTCTTGTAACATTCTTTTTTTTTAAGTCTATTTTATCTGATATGAGTATTGCTACTCCAGCTTTCTTCTGATTTCCATTTGCATGGAATATCTTTTTCCATAACCTCACTTTCAGTCTGTATGCATCCCTAGGTCTGAAGTGGGTCTCTTGTAGACAGCATATATATGGGTCTTGTTTTTGTATCTATTCAGTGAGTCTGTGTTTTTTGGTTGGAACATTTAATCCATTCATTTTTAAGGTAATTATCGATATGTATGTTCCTATTACCATTTTTTGAATTGTTCTGGGTTTGTTTCTGTAGGTCCTTTTCTTCTCCTGTGTTTCCCATGTAGAGAAGTTCCTTTAGCATTTGTTTTTGAGCTGGTTTGGTGGTGCTGAATTCTCTTAGCTTTTGCCTGTCTGTAAAGCTTTTGATTTCTCCATCAAATCTGAATGAGATCCTTACAAGGTAGAGTAATCTTGGATGTAGGTTCTTCACTTTCATCACTTTAAATATATTGTGCAACTCCCTTCTGGCTTGTAGAGTTTCTGTTGAGAAATCACCTGTTAACCTATGGGAATCCCCTTGTATTTTATTTGTCATTTTTCTCTTGTTGCTTTTAACAATTTTTCTTTGTCTTTAATTTTTGTCAATTTGATTACTACGTGTCTTGGTGTGTTTCTCCTTGGGTTTCTCCTGCCTGGGACTCTCTGTGCTTCCTGGACTTGGGTGGCTATTTCCTTTCCCATGTTAGGGAAGTTATTGACAATAATCTCTTCAAATATTTTCTTGGGTCCCTTCTCTCTCTCTTCTCCTTCTGGGACCCCTATAATGTGAAAGTTGGTGCATTTAATATTGTCCCAGGGTCTTCCCTGGTGGCGCAGTGGTTGAGAGTCTGCCTGCCAATGCAGGGGACGCGGGTTTGTGCCCCGGTCCAGGAAGATCCCATATGCCACGGAGCGGCTGGGCCCATGAGCCATGGCCGCTGAGCCTGCGCATCTGGAGCCTGTGCTCCGCAATGGGAGAGGCCACAGTGAGAGGCCCACGTACCGCAAAAAAAAAAAAAAAAAAAAAAAAAAAAAAATTGTCCCAGAGGTCTCTTAGGCTGTCTTCATTTCTTTTCATTCTTTTTTCTTTATTCTGTTCCATGGCAGTGAATTCCACCATTCTGTCTTCCAGGTCAGTTTTCTGTTCTTCTACTTCAGTTATTCTGCTATTGATTCCTTCTAGTGTATTTTTCATTTCAGTTATTGTATTGCTCATCTCTGTTCATTTGTTCTTTAACTCTTCTAGGTCTTTGTTAAACATTTCTTGCATCTTCTCGATCTTTTCCTCCATTCTTTTTCCGAGGTCCTGGATCATCTTCACTATCATTATTCTGAATTCTTTTTCTGGAAGGTTGCCTATGTCCACTTCATTTAGTTGTTTTCCTGGGATTTTATTTTGTTCCTTCATCTGGTACATAGTCCTCTGCCTTTTCATTTTGTCTGTCTTTCTGTGAATGTGATTTTCATCCCACAGGCTGCATGGTAGTAGTTCTTTTTGCTTCTGCTGTCTGCCCTCTGGTGGATGAGGCTATCTAAGAGGCTTGTGCAAGCTTCCTGATGGGAGGGACTGGTGGTGGGTAGAGGTGGGTGTTGCTCTGGTGGGCAGAGCTCAGTAAAACTTTAATCTGCTTGTCTGCTGATGGGTGAGGCTGAGTTCCCTCCTTGCTGGTTGTTTAGCTTGAGTCAACCCAGCACTGGAGCCTACCCGGCTCTTTGGTGGGGCTAATAGTTGACTCTGGGAGGGCTCACACCAAGGAGTACTTGCCCGAACTTCTGCTGCCAGTGTCTTTGTCCCTGTGGTGAGCCAAAGCCACCCCTCGCCTCTGCAGCAGTCCCTCCAACACTAGCAGGTAGGTTTGGTTCAGTCTCCTATGAGGTTACTGCTCCTTCCCCCTGGGTCCTGATGCGCACACTACTTTGTGCCCTCCAAGAGTGGAATCTCTGTTTCCTCCAGACCTGTTGGAGTCCTGCAGTCAAATCCTGCTAGCCTTCAAAGTCTGATTCTCTGGGAATTCCTCCTCCCATTGCCAGACCCCCAGGTTGGGAAGCCTGACGTAGGGCTCAGAACCTTCACTCCAGTGGATGGACTTCTGTCGTATAATTGTTCCCCAGTTTGTGAGTCACCCACCCAGCACTTATGGGATCTGATTTTATTGTGATTGTGCCCCTCCTACCATCTCACTGTGGCTTTTCCTTTGTCTTTGGATGTAGGGTATCTTTTTTGGTGAGTTCCAGTGTCTTCCTATTGATGATTGTTCAGCAGTTAGTTGCAGTTCTGATGCTCTCGCAAGAGGGAATGAGAGTTTTTATTTTCTATGATTCCTGTGGGTAAATAATCATAATCACTGCAACCTAACCATATGTTGTATTTTTTTAAATTCTTTTTAAATAGCCACTTATTATTCCTATGTGAAACCCAACACTTGTCATTGTGAGGTTATCATAACCTTAGGAATATTTACTAAATCTGCTATTTTAAAAATTGCCCATTTTATCAGGTTAGTGTTTTTCAACCTTGGCTGCTGCACCTTAGAATCACCTGAGGGATCTTAAGGAAAAAAATTGATTCCAAGGTCTCACTGTCAATTAATGAATCAGACGATCTAAGAAGTGGGGCTTGATCTCCATCTTTTTTTTTTTTAATGTGGGTTTCTTCAGATTGACCTTTGCAAGCAACTAAAATTAACATTGATTGAGATCTATGTTGGCTAATTGGTTTTCCATAAAAAAATTGTTGAAAATAGAGTATGAGAGATTTCATAAAGACTCAAATATAGAGTGGGTTTTATTTTTGCCTTATATACAGGCACATACAGACTTACATTTTCTCAGTTATCTCAGTCATCTGAAAATGCAGAAACTGTGCATCTTCCTAGTCATGGATACTTGGACTCACTCCCAGGAAGGATCCAAACTCCCTGTCCTTCCCACCTCCCTGGCATTTTAACTGGCAGGACTTACTCTGCTGTTTGAACCCTGTGGTTCATCTTTGCTGGTGAACAATCTTAACATCATTTTCATCTTGTCTAGACTTGAGCTTATACTCTTTAACAATTGAAAGAAATATCCTGAGCTCAGCCTTGTCCTAGGTTGCTCTGTTGAAGCTGCCATATGTCTTAAATGTGCAGAGGCCCATCAGAACCTAGAATTTGGCCTTATACCAAGCAAGTGTATCTTGCTTGTACAGTGTCATAAATCCACCAGTGAACCTGTGCTAATTTAACTTAATTCCTTTCTCAAATGGCTTAACAAAATGTTAGTAACTGACGGTCAGTTGCAGAATTTATTTTCATGGTCTGATCAGCATTTTCAATGATGGAAACCTGATTGCCAAAACGTCTGGGTCCCCCACACATTCTCTTCAGCCATTGTTTAGAAGGTTCCATTTTGACTCTAATGAGATGTCGTGCAGCAGTTTAGAGGCAGAATTTGCACTGGCTGTTGGGAGGGACATGGAAGTCCTGAAGGGTCACTTTCTGCAGCTGCTCACTACTAGCCCTAAAAGGCATAAATTTAGTGTTTCACTAAGGAGAAGGGGAAAAAATATCAGGGGATGGAAATAAAAGAAAGCACAGTATCATTACAAAAATGTTTTGATGTAGCTGATGAAGAAAAGAGGAAAGATAAAGTTGATCCACTCATTACCACCAGGGACTGTGTCCTCCCGGAATGACTATTGGCTGGATCACTACCTTCTTTCTCATTCTAATCCTTAATTGAAACCTGGGGGATTTTCAGACACCCCAAACCTTTCATGGTTGTTGGGGTATTAATAATCAGGTCTCCAGTTGCCCACGTAGTACTCCTACGCAACCCCCCTGCATCTAACCAGTATGGGGTTAAGCTTTTGCTGAGTTCCCCTGTCAAGTGTGCTGGTGCCTCTGTTCTGGGGCTCCCAAGGGCTGCTTCTAAGGAGCCAAGTCTTTCATGGGGGCAGCATGGTGGAGTGGAAATAGCCTGGGCTTGGGAGCCTGATAAATCTGCAGCTTCCTTGTTGTGAGTGGATAAATGGAAAATGCCTAGCATTGTGAAAACAGGGCTCAACAAGTGATATTTGTAGGCCATGCTAATTATATAGGATAGAAGAGAAGATACCAGGAGAGAAATTATAAACACAAAGTAGGTGATGACACAGCAAACACCTTAGCAAGGCAATTTAATTTAGGAAAGTGATTAAAGGCAAAAGAAAGCTGAGACAGCTTGATAGCTGTAGTTTTAAAGAAGGATATGAACTTACTTATTTGTTTCTCTTGCATCAATCTTCATAGAAAGTGAAAATGGACTGATTCTGATGGCATTAATTCTTTGACTACCCATAGTCTTGTCCCTTTGCACAGGTCAACAAAGTAATACTAGAAGGGACTTGGAAATAGGAATTAGATCTTTCTAATCATAGCTCTGATCCTAGTTAACTGTTTATACCGTCACAAATAATTTGGTGTTTTGAGGTCTCCATTTTTTCTTCTGTAAGACGGTGACAAACCCCCTGCCTTTTTCCCAGGGTGTTTCAAGGCTCAACCGAAATAGTACTTACCCACTTATTTACCTCATTTATTCATTTAACAAATATCTATTGTCTACTATGCACCAAGCACTGTTCTTGGTGCTGGGGATATGGAAGTGAACAATGCAGACTAAGTCCCTGCTTTTATGGGTCTTACATTTCAGCAGTAGGGGAAAGACAGTAAAGAAATAACAGATAAATGTATAATATGTCAGGTATTGATAAGTGCTATAAAGAAAATAGGTAGCATCAGGGATAGAATTATTGAAAAATCTTTATCAACTGTAAAGAAGTATAAAAATTTAAGATTTTACCCTAATTTCAGGCTTGATTGATTAATAGGATTAAGCTCAAGGTCTTTGGCACTAGAGAGTATATTTTATTCTTTCAAACAAGGGGGAATTCCCATTATCGTTCATTACAAGATTAACCTTTTTAAAAAGGACCCATTTCCCTACATTTTCCTAGGTCCTTACATTGATGTGAGCCTTTTTGGAAAGAACTCATCCACTTTAAAATAGAGGGGAATTTAAGTCAGCATCAGAAATATCTAGGATTTGAGTGTTTCCTGAATCCTAATTCCAGTCTTCCTCTTTCTGTTTCTTTGGAAAGTTCTTCTTTCTTTTTCTTTTTTTCTTCTTCTTCTTTTTTTTTTTTTTTTTTTTGCCTTAATTCCCATTCTGGAAAATAGGAGAGATCTTTTTTTGTGGATTACTCAGTGCTTTGTTTTGTTCTTAGGCCTATGAAGATGGAGTCATGTTATCTTTATAGGAGCTATGTATTAAATATTAATCTTCAATAGTGGTTACACTCAGTTCATTTTAAGTAATTTCCTGATGAATGTTAAAAGCACACTTCTTAAACATTTGTGAACGTGCCTGTAAATGGAAGACATGTCCCTGAATAGAGGGAATAGCAAATCGCTCTATTCTTCCACTGGGGTGGACACAATTGAATTACAAAGTGAGCCTTAGAAGCCAGTTGCAGATTTTATTTTAACACAAACAGAGCACTCTCACCTACCCAAGGCTGAGTACTACCAACTCTAACTAGGAGAATTGCTTCCATATAATACAAGTTGCCCTTGGGCATTAAGCTGGCAGTTCTGCAAAATCAAAGTAGTAGAATTCAAATTAATTTAGATACTCATTCCATTAAGCTGGGCTTCTTTAAAATGGAACTCCCTATGTTAATATTCAGTAGTAACAGTTCATTATCTCTTGTTCTAAGATGCTTCAAATACCCTTTAGACAGTCTCTAGTTGTCACAGGAGGTTGACCAACAGAAATATTTCCCAAGCCTTTTTTTTTGCGGTACGCGGGCCTCTCACTGTTGTGGCCTCTCCCGTTGCAGAGCACAGGCTCCGGGAGCGCAGGCTCAACGGCCATGGCCCACGGGCCTAGCCGCTCCGCGGCATGTGGGATCTTCTCGGACCGGGGCACGAACCTGTGTCCCCTGCATCGGCAGGCGGACTCCCAACCACTGCGCCACCAGGGAAGCCCTCCCAAGTCTTTTTAACAGTGACAGGATATTACCTTTCTCTCAGAGGGCAAGGAGGGTCAATGGATGGATGCTGTGAATAACTCCTATAGAGGAATCTTCCTTCACTTGTTCTCTGGACTCAAAGAACAAATATTTAAAGAATCAATAGAGTATTTTATAAAAGAATGAGCCCCTAAAGTTATGGGCAGGATAAGGACTGTGTTGTGACTTTGAAAATGCCCTGCTTTGCCCCAGTAACCAATATCATTAGCTTTAAATTGTCCTCAAAGCTTAAATCCAGAGGTTTTTCCCAAGTTTGTTTCTCTGAAAATTTTTGATTTGTCTAAAGTGGGAAAGACTCTTGCATTTTTATTTCAATAAACTGCTAAGAAGGCTAGAAATTAAGATAACATTGAGATCATAAAACCCAAAATCTAGCTTAATAGTCTCAGCATGAGGGTGAATATTTTTTACAACAACAGTTCGTTATCACTTCCCTGTCTTCAAGCTATTCTATTTGTTTGTTTATCTTACTAAAGGGAACTAAAGATCTTATTTCTTTGCAGTTTGTTAGAAGAAAATAAAGTTTTACATGATACAAACACCAGAATAAACAGTGATTTAATTAGGTATTTAAGTATTTGCTAAAACATTATCTATTTCTCTCTCAAGTCCTACTTAAAAAATCAATTACTTCCTTTGAAAAATAGATTTTTTTTAATGTTTGAATGTGCCATAATTTCTGGTATGAAGCTCAGCTTTTTAAAGTAAAAATCATAGTCAAATTCCATTTTTGGAATTTGTCCATTCCATTTTTTCTTTCTTATTTTTTCTACCTTTCCTCTCAGTTCCTACAGTTCTCAACAGGCTGTGTATCTGTGCACCTGAGGGAAAAGACAAACATCTTTTTGGAATAAAGCTGTGTGATACAATTTGCTGGCAGAAGTGGGAGGAATTCTCTCAGGCACACTCTTTTTTGACTCCCACCATCTTGACCAGAGCGTCTCTCTATCCATACTCCAATCTCATAATTTGAAAAGAAAAAGAAAACATTATTCCAGCTCATTCTGGCTTGAAATAGGCCTTTGAGATGTATTTACAAAGAGTCATTTCCATGACAATATCAAAGCCCTCGATTTCTATTCCCTGTTATAAAGAGGAAAATCTCTCATTCAAGTGACCCTTCAGATCTGTATTTATCCAAGGTGTGAGATCAATGTGAAATGAACCCCTAAAGTGGTTGGAAAAAACCAATGAGCAGGCCCTGGGATCCTTTCCTGGGATGTTAAGGGGTTCCATGTAACCTCAGCTCTATTTGCATTAGTCCTTTTGTTCAATATAAGAATTATAGAAAGCACTTTAGGTGAGGAAATAGAAATTTTATCTACTTCTATTCTAGATTCTTTTGAAAGTCCAGACACATCTGATAAAATAAAAACACATTTGTATAGGCATGGACACTTTTCTAAGAAATTTTAAAAATTCAAATAACTGGGGAATTTGATAGATTAGTATTTAAAGAACAGTCATATCAGTTCTCTTTTAAAGTCATTCTACTTCTGCATTGTTTTATAATCTTAAAATATTTTTAAAAATATTTTCTGTAGTGCTAGAAACAGAAAACCTTTTTTTTTTATGGTGGGGTTTTTGAGTAGTAATTCTGCTTTTGGTACTTTTTTCAAAACACTGAAGATAGTAAAATGAAAAATAAATATGCTGAACTTAAAAAATTTTCTCTTTTTAAAAAGCTGTTTTGAGTTTCAGATGGGATTTCAGTCTTTTTCCTATTTTGTGGGAAAGATTTTGGCTTTTAAATTGCACAGCAAATCTAACCATCAAGGGCAAGAAAATCTTGGATGCACATTGAACTAATGCTGTAAATTCTCTTATATGTCTTCAGATACTTTGGAGAAATCTACAGGAGACGAGGAACTGTTTTTGTTTTTGTTTTCCCTCTTCCCCTTTTGGGAAGTAAAAAGTACTGTTGAACACAGAGTTTCATAATAATGACATAATTATTTTTGCTTTCTCACCAATGCCAGCATGCTACTGGTAAGGTACAATGGTACTGAAAAGAAGTCATCTGAGAACTGAATTCTAACCACTTAAAAAATATCTCCTGCAGCCACCAACAGCCCCCCACCACCACCACCACTCCGTTCCCTCTGCTTTGTAAAAATCTATTTCAAAAATTCCTGAGCAGTGATACAGCTGCACAGAGTGAATTGATAAAATAGTAATTATATAAGCATAACTAGATTAATATTAACTCCAAAGTCAATGTAATAAAATAATAAACTTCGGCATTGTTTTATAACCTTAAAATATTTTTTTGTGTGTGTGAACTATCTCATTTTCCAAAAAACTGGGAAACTTTGGGCATAAGACTATGTTACAAGGACAAGTAAAGTACTGTATGTTCTTGGAGTCCATGAGGCAAAATTCTTTGGCTGATTCCATTTGCATGGCTTGTGAAGAGTTGAATTCCTGTGCCTCAGTTTCTCTATTAAAAACATGGATTAAAAAAAAAACAAATATGGTTAAAGAAACCATTGGCTAATAAGCACAAATGTTCAGAGGTCTCAAAGTTGAGTTTTCCTTCTGAATTTGCAACTAAATGAGAATGAGGAAATATGGGAGATAAGGAATACATTATAAAATGAAGGCCTGTGAAGTTTTCTTTTAGGTGAGCTGGTTAATGAGCAGACCTTTTCCCCTACATGTGGTCTGAGCAATTTTGCAGTCAGTACCTGGGACTGCAAAGCCCATGTGTAGTAAGGAATTTTTCATTTCAAGTATCATGTTCCATCTTGCTGCTGCCATGCCACATTGCTTAACTTTGGAGATATATATATATATATATATATATATGTAATATCTTAATCTTAGAGTATGTTGGGCATAGTGGGTACTTGTGAGGCTTGATAATGATTTTTATCCCCTTCTATGTTGTACATATGATATTTTTATGATGTTTCTATTGTAAATATTTTCCTCAATGTATTTGAAATTTGCTTTGTATTCAAAAAAGGAGACCACTTTACTGGAGACAATGTGCTTAGTGGGGTGAAAACAGGTTTTGGAGTCAGGAATTCCAACGTGGATTTACTAAATATCCTTGGATAAGTTATTTAAACTTTCTGACTCTCACATTTCTCATCTGAAAATTGGAAGTAATAATGCACAATTCTCAGTTTTGTTGGGAGACAAATGAGATGAAAAAACATGCCTAATGTGGTGCTTGGCATACAAATGATTTATTTAATTATTGCTGTTTTTAATAGAGGCAAAACTCTACTATATACTTTCATTAAAAACTTCTTTGAAGATTTTTTGAAAAATTGAGTTGACTAAATGGAGTGACCCAAATGGATTAAGTTACCCAGTTTCTTTTTTTTAATGTAGATAGCATTAGTGATATTTTTGTCTTTCAAGCATTGGTTTCATTTTTATCAGAATATTTAGACAGTGGATATTTTAGACATGTGTGAAAGAAATATAACCAACATTTTTTTCTGCATCTTAATTTTAGCTCATCCCTTCATTGGGCTGTTTGAGCTTCTGCCCACCTTTCCAGGGTTACATATAGGTTTGGGGGCTTATACAATACCAGAGCACAGAGATGGGAGTGGGCAAATTCTCTCTTAGTCATTGGTACACAAAAGTCACTGCTGCTGGGAATTCTTGGACAAAGATCAGGAAAAACTCCATTCTCCTTGCCAGGTCCTAAGTTAGCTGGCTATTTTCATAAAGCAATGAGTGAAAGGTTCAGTATTTTAAGAAACAGACATTAATCTGAAGAGTTTTTATAACAATGCCCCTTTTATTTTCCATTCAAAATAAAATTAAATAAAAATCGGATATTATCCATTCTCATTTCTCATGAAGTTTCATTTTTATTTCTTTGGTCTAAGCAACAAAGATGAAGCTTCCCATATCCACCTGATGCCTTGTCTTTGGAAAACAGACCAAAAAAAGTTTATTCAGAGTCAAGTTCAAAGAGCACAACCTACTCACTGCTTCCTTTTGAAAGTGAGGTGAACTGCCTTCCTTTTTAATATCTGAGATGATTGACAGGGATGACGTTTAATTAGAATGTTTTCTTTCTCATTTGAGGCAAGCATCTTTTATTGTCTAGTGGAAATATTACAAAGTAGCAAGCTGTGGTAGCCAGCCTCCAAGATGGCGCCTAATAAGAACCAAGGTGAACTTGCTAGTCATGTGAGTGAGCTGTCTTGGAAGTAGATCTTCCAGACTCAGTCAAGCTATCAGATGAGCATAGTCTCAGTTGACGTTTTGACTCATGAGAGAGCCTGAGCCAAAAATGACACAGTTGAGTCACTCCCAAATTCTTGACCAACAGAAACTGTATGAGATAATAAATAGTCATTACAATTTAAGCCATTTAGCTTTGGAGTAATTTGTTATGCAACAATACATAACTAACACACAAGTATATAAAAGTTCTTATGAATATATACAAAGACTTTATTGATAATCCCTTACTTTTTTCCCCTCCCTTTGTAAATTATACACATTATCTTTTGGAAATGGATGGCTCAAGTTGTGTGGTCCTGCACTCTTCAAACGATAGTCCACATTTGTCAAGTTCATTTTTTTCCCCCAGAAGAGAGCACATGTCAAATGACTAAGAGTTTTAGTCAGCTGAGCAAGACAGTCCAAAATTATCCTGTCTTTGTCCAGAGGCCTCTCTCAGTTCCTTCAAGTACCACTCTTGGTGGAAGTGGGTAAGTGGAACTCAGGAAAATTTTTGCTGTTTCTGTGCCAATTTGGGGGTGGGGGGGAATAAGTATGGGAGATTCTGAACTGTCTATATTCTCATCTACTTAGGTCCACCAGAGTTATGCCTTCTTTCCAGGAGTCATGCCATAGTGTCATCTTTATAGAAACTTCCAAAATCTCTACTATTATCATCAACTAGGGGACTCATTTCTATTTTATCTGTGTGTGTGCATGTGTGTGTGTGTGGGGGGGGGGTGAGTGGAGGTGATAGATGTAGCATCTTCCTCTTTCTTCCAAATATTTTATCTCTACCCCAGATATTTTTATTTAAATTTTTAAGCATTTGAAAACCAAAGTCAGAAAGACTCTCAGATTTTTCTGCTTTTTGCCTTTTTTCACTCCTCCTCTTTGTTTGAATGAAGTGAAGGGAAGAAGGGAGAAAAAAAAGAGCATATTAATATTTCAAAAATATTATCCCAACGTATTTGCAGCAATTAAAACAGGAGTTTCAAGTTTCATCTGGATATTACCCTAAAATTATATGTTAATAAAAGTTATCTGAAGGTGGGAATAGACATTGAGAATGAAATTTAAGGAAAGCTTAGAGACTTCTGTGGGTTCTAGGTGTTTTGGAAAACTTGAAACATCTATTCTTAGGACCCCTCAAATAAAGTTTTTACAATAGTATAATTTAGATACATTTTAATATCGCAATAACTATTGAATTCTTTTAAACATTCCACAACTTTAGGTAAGCTAGTTCTCAGTGCTATTTGTTGAATATGCAGGCTAGTGATCTTACTCATAAGTATCATGTAGAGAGCTGCTAAAATGCTCAGGTTCCACCCCAGTGATTCTGATTAAGACCAAATTGGCTCCATTTCATTTAAGGGTGTGGTCATTTTTATTGCTCAAGGTACTCATTCACCTTTTGACTAATAGGTTAATGTTCTCGCAAGATGATTATGTTGAGTTTAGAATTAATAATAAAGGCAGTGAAAATGATGATTATTAACTGGGAGAATTTTGTCTTTTAGTAGTTTATACAGCAGTAAGCAATTTACAGAGTACTGTGAGAAATCAACACAGAGGAAGTGGAGCCAAAGGGTGGGAGACACACACAGGATTCTGATGACACCAGCTATTTACCTGAAGCCAGTATACTCCTGGACTATTCAATTATATGAAACAGTAAATTCCTTTTTTTGACTATGCCAGTTTGAGTCGGGTTGTCTGACATTTTAAACTGAGTCTCGACGGTTACATTTCTCCACAAATGGTTGTTGAATTAATGCTTGAATGAAAGATTCAAGTGTGCATGGGGGGAGGGGAGCAAACAGTAGCCAACTCCTCCTGTTTTTTTTCTTTGTCTGGGAGACATCTCTGTCATGCTGCACAGTTCCAGTGGCCACTGGTCACATAGACTATTATAGGCATACTACCTCATTTTATTGCTCTTTGCTTTATTGAGCTTCACAGATATTATGTTTCTTACAAATTGAAGGTTTGTGGCAACCCTGCATTGTCAGATGATGGCTAGCATTTTTTTTTAGCAATAACGTATTTTTTAAATTAAGGTGTGTATATTTTTTAAAAGATATAATGCTATTGCACACTTAATAGACTACAGTATAGTGTAAACATAACTTTTGTATGTACTGGGACACCCCAAAAATTCATGTGACTCGCTTTATGGCAATATTCACTTTATAGCAGTGGTCTGGAACCAAACCCACAATATCTCCAAGGTATGCCTATTATATGGATGTTGCTCCCCAGGAGGTGGGCAAAAAGGTAGCCTTGAGGGAAGGTGATTGTGGGATAAGAGAGAGAATCTGTGGTTCTTAGTTCTTGAACATTTAGACCCTGCAGTCCCATTTCCCAAAAGTGGGCAGGCCCAGTTATTTAGATTCCCATGTGTTATGGATCTATTACTCTTCAGTGGTTACATTCAGTTGTTTCTCCTTCTTCCAGAAAACTCCAGAAGCATTTAATTTGGCTATGCTGAAATAGTATTTAGAATATGTGTATTTCTTAAGCCTAGGCATCATTACCATATATTTTATGCATAATTTAAGTAAATGTCAGATTATTTTTATTGTAAGTTTCATTCTATTAAAATACTCATTCTCCTGAGTCAATTCATAGTGACTCAGGCTTCATACTGTAATGTTCTGTGAAATGTTCGACTGGCTACAACTTAAAAAATTGGGAAATTCTTGCTCTATGTCCATGCATTGACTTGGGTTGTCTTTCCTACTGTTTTGGCGGGGGGCATTGTTTTATTTTGTTTCATTTCTGTATCCACCTTCTTTGTGTACTTACTCACTGAGTAGTTTGAAGAGACACAGGGGAGAAAGCTGGGAGAAGAAAACTGGCCTCTTGTTGCAGTTTTTAAATTTAGTAGTATTCTCCCTCAACACAGCTTACCTCAGAAGTTGTCTCCTGGAATTCTGTGAACCCTATTGCTTTCAGTTTTTAAGTGACTGCTTTTGTTTAGCTGGCATAGGTCCAGTTGAACCAGCTCTCATCATAGTGCCCAGGACGTTGAGAAAAATATGATTTCTCTTTCCCTGTTTACAGAGAGCGAGCACATATTGCTCTGCACAAAAGGAAATTGCCAGTCTGAAAATTTCCCTTTGCCGTATCTAGTGGAGTAATGTAGGCAAGCAATTTTTGTGGGGTCTAAAAATACTTCATCTTGTAACACTTTTGCAAGTGGCCAAATGTAAGCAATATGTTCTATACATTTTACAATTAAAAACCTAAGTCATCAGCCAAGATCGTTAGCTTTTTATTGAACATTTCTAATCACCAAGCTTCAGAAGGGTAATCCTACTCTACATGGTAGAGGAAGGTACACAGTTCTGTGTAGTGGCCAGCATAGGTACCTTCTCTGCTGAACTTCTGCATTGAAGTGCTCCATCTCCTTAACATTTCCTTAAGTTTTCAAAAAAAGGACAGCCCGGCATAAAATATTTTTCTGCTCATGACATCTTGCCAAAGGCTGCTGGAAGCATGACCATCTCCAGAGGAAACTTCGTCAGTTAATAGGGAAACATTCGCCAACGTTACATTTTTCTATTTGTAGAACATTCACTACAAAGGGAAAAAATACTTCCCTATGTCTGTTTCTATGGTGAATACTGACGCAAGCAAATTATAGATAGAAATTTCAAATAAGAGACTCAAACGCATAATGGATATAACTTTCTTTTTAGGAAGAAAAAGAATTGTCATCTTGAATAGCCACATTTAATATAATAGTGCTTTTTAAATCTCTCTTTTGAATTGAATGCCCCTCATGGAGACGTAGTAAAAATGAACTACTGCTTTTGTGTGTAAACAGGGTAAGCTGATTTTGGAAGGGGCATACTGGACTTTGGTCTATGTCACAATACTTAGGGACCGATGGAAGTGTAGTACCATGCAACATTTGGAATCAATGGACTCACTGGGGACTTTGTGCCCTTGGTGTGACTCAGTTCATTCATATGAAACTGGATAATGACATTGACAACAGTAAAGAAAATTATCTTCTCATTAATTTGGAGACAAGACATCTAGTTCTCAAAGTGAAACAGGAACACTATAGAAGCCCAGAAGAAATTTGGAATAAGTAATAAGGGGTTAGTCCCTTATTGCTCCACAGAATCAGGATGCATCAAATATTTACTACTGTAAAGATTCATCTCTAAATCTTAGTCTTGGAAACCGAAATATGCTAATATCAAGATAGAGGTTAATTCAGCTAAGGGTTATTACTTCCAGACAATAAAACTAGGGATTTTATTTTGTAATTGCTCCTACTTGACAAACATAATGGGAATTAAATTTTAAAAAAGTATTAATGAAATCAGAACAACAGAAAAATTCCTATAAGTAACATCACATAAAGCAGATGTTTGTTTTAAAATATTAAAAGTGGAAAAAATATACAAAAATATGTGCAATAAATATCCAATTTTGTATATAATAAGGCATATCATGAATACACATACACAGTAAAATTATGGAAAGGCTTTAAGTGTTAACAGTTATTATGTCTGAATAATGGTACTATGGAGGATTTTAAACCTCTTTTTTTTCATTGGAGTATAATTGCTTTACAGTGTTGTGTTAGTTTCTGCTGTACAATGAAGTGAATCAGCTATATATGTCCATATATCCCCTCCCTCTTTGACCTCCCTCCACCCTCCCCCATTCCACCCATCTAGGTCATCACAGAGCACCGAGGTGAGCTTCCTGTGCTTTATAACAGGTTCCCACTAGCTATCTAGCTACACATGGTAGTTTATATATGTCAATCCTAGTCCCCCAATTTGTCCCAACCTCCCATTCCCCCCGCTATGTCCACATGTCCATTTTCTATGTCTGTGTCTCTATTCCTGCCCTGGAAATAGGTTCACCTGTAACATTTTTCTAGATTCCACATATATGTGTTAATATATATTTGTTTTTCTCTTTCTGACTTGCTTCACTCTGTATGACAGACTCTAGGTCTATCCACATCTCTACAAATGACCCAATTTCATTCCTTTTTATGGTTGAATAATATTCCATTGTATAAATGTACCACATTTTCTTTATCCATTCATCTGTTGTTGGACATTTAGGTTGTTTCCATGTCCTGGCTATTGTAAATAGTGCTGCAATGAACATTGGGGTACATGTGTCCTTTTGAATTATGGCTTTCTCAGGGTATATGCCCAGTAGTGGGATTGCTGGGTCATATGGTAGTTCTATTTTTAGATTTTAAGGAACCACCATACTGTTCTCCACAGTGGCTGTATCAATGTACATTCCCATCAACAGTGCAAGAGGGTACCCTTTTCTCCACACCCTCTCCAGCATTTATTGTTTGTAGATTTTTTGATGATGGCCATTCTGACCAGTGTGAGATGATACCTCATTGTAGTTTTGATTTGCATTTCTCTAATGATTAGTGGTGTTGAGCATCTTTTCATGTGCCTCTTGGCCATCAGTATGTCTTCTTTGGAGAAATGTCTATTTAGGTCTTCTGCCTATTTTTTGATTTGGTTGTTTGTTTTTTTGATATTGAGCTCCATGAGCTGTTTGTATATTTTGGAGGTTAATCCTTTGTCCATTGCTTCATTTGCAAATATTTTCTCCCATTCTGAGGGTTGTCTTTTCGTCTTGTTTCTGGTTTCCTTTGCTGTGCAAAAGATTTTAAGTTTAATTAGGTCCCATTTGTTTATTTTTGTTTTTATTTCCATTTCTCTAGGAGGCGGGTCAAAAAAGATCTTGCTGTGGTTTATGTCAAAGTGTTTTTCCTATTTTTTCCTCTAAGAGTTTTATAGTGTCCAGTCTTACATTTAGGTCTTTAATCCATTTTGAGTTTATTTTTGTGTATGGTGTTAGGGAGTGTTCTAATTTCATTCTTTTACATGTAGCTGTCCAGTTTTCCCAGCACTACTTATTGAAGAGACTGTCTTTTCTCTATTGTATATTCTTGCCTTCTTTGTCATAGATTAGTGGACCACAAGTATGTGGGCTTATTTCTGGCTTGAACTATATTTGAACTATATTTCTGTTTTTGTGCCAGTACCATACTGTAGCTTTGTAGTATAGTCAGAAGTCAGGGAGTCTGATTCCTCAGCTCTGTTTCTTTCCCTCAAGATTGCTTTAGTTCTTTGGGGTCTTTTGTGTTTCCATACAAACTTTGAGATTTTTTGTTCTAGTTCTGTAAAAAATGCCATTGCTAATTTGATAGGGATTGCATTGAATCTGTAAATTGCTTTGGGTAGAATAGTCATTTTCACAACATTGATTCTTCCAATCCAAGAACATGGTATATCTCCCATCTGTTTGTGACATCTTTGCTTTCTTTCATCAGTGACTTATAGTTTTCTGTATGCAGGTCTTTTGTCTCCCTAGGTAGGTTTATTTCTACGTATTTTATTCTTTTTATTTCAGTGGTGAATGAGATTGTTTCCTTAATTTCTCTTTCTGATCTTTCGTTCTTAGTGTATAGGAATGCAAGAGATTTCTGTTGCATTAATTTTGTATCCTGCAACTTTATCAGATTCATTGATTAGCTCTAGTAGTTTGCTGGTGGCATCTTCAGGATTTTCTATGTGTAGTATCATGTCATCTGCAAACAGTGACAGTTTTACTTCTTTTCCAATTTGGATTCCTTTTATTTCTTTTTCTTCTCTGATTGCCATGCCTATGACTTCCAAACTATGTTGAATAAGTGTGGCAAGAGTGGATATCCTTGTCATGTTCCTGATCTTCGTGGAAATTCTTTCAGTTTTTCACTATTGAGAATGATGTTTGCTGTGGTTTTGTCGTATATGACCTTTATTATGTTGAGGTAGCTTCCCTCTATGTCCACTTTCTGAAGAGTTTTTATCATAAATGAGTGTTGAATTTTGTCAAAAGCTTTCTCTGCATCTATTGTGATGATCATATGGTTTTTATTTTTCAATTTGTTAATATGGTGTATCACATTGATTTATTTGCTTATATTGAAGAATCCTTGCATTCCTGGGTTAAATCCCAGTTGATCATGGTGTATGATCCTTGTAATGTGTTTTTGGATTCTGTTTCCTAGTATTTTGTTGGGGATTTTTTCTTCTATGTTCATCAGTGATATTGGTCTGTAATTTTCTATTTTTGTGATATCTTTGTCTGGTTTTGGTATCAGGGTGATGGTGGCCTTGTAGAACGAATTTGGGAGTGTTCCTCCCTCTGCAATTTTTTGGAGGAGTTTGAGAAGGATTGGCGTTAGCTCTTCTCTAAATGTTTGATAGAATTTACCTGTGAAGCCATCTGGTCCTGGACTTCTGTTTCTTGGAAGATTTTAAATTACAGTTTCAATTTCATTACTTGTGATTGGTCTGTTTATATTTTCTAATTCTTCCTGGTTCAGTCTTGGAAAATTGTACCTTTCCAAGAATTTGTCCATTTCTTCCAGGTTGTTCCTTTTATTGGCATATAGTTGATTGTAGTAGTCTCTTTTGATCCTTTGTATTTCTTTGGTGTCAGTTGTAATTTCTCCTTTTTCATTTCTAATTTTATTGATTTGCATCCTCACCCTTTTTTTCTTGATTAGTCTGGCTAAAGGTTTATCAATTTTTTTATGGGTTGATCATATATTATATACAAAACCCCATGGTGAATAACTTAAATATATTGATAATATTTCTGCACAAGATGCCTTTATGAAATATTTACAGATGAAGAAATTGAGAACAAAATGAGTTAAGCAATGAACTAAGTTCATACAGTGTGTGATCATGTTAGAATTGGTAAATAGGTTGTCTAAATATAGATTCTAAGACTTTAAAAATCATAGCTGGGAGAGCACTTGCATTCCTAGAGATTTTGTTAATATTTGTTTATATCTGTATCTATCTATATTTGTATCTATATCATAATCACTCTCTCCAACTGCTAAATATTTTCAGATAGTATAGAATATACTTCAACCTGGGTGGTTAATAGACCAGAGCTCTTCTGTTAGCCAACCTTTTTTTTTTTTTCCACACACACACACACTGTATTTTATTTTTACAAGAGATAAATAAACTGACACCAAGCATTGTAAATGGATGACCACAACAAAAGCAACAATGATTGCAATTACCAAACACGAAACACACTCATACTATGTCATAATATTGACATTCAGTCCAGTAATCCTCCACTGTAACAGCTCCTTTACTTTGCAGTGAAAATTGATTTGTATATTTTTTGCCTCTGAGTCCTTGTGGGATTTTTTTTTTTATTCAAACAAAGTCACAAAAATTATAATCATCCTCATCAGTTCACTCAGTCCCATGTAATTAATATTTTTATCTTGATCTTTTGTTAGTACTTTTATGAATTCATCAGTTTTCCATTAGAGTTCTGAAAATGCTTATTCATTCAGTTCAGCAGTATTGTCAGGTTTATCAATTTTGCTTATCTTCTCAAAGAACCAACTTTTAGTTTTATTGATCTTTGCTATGTTTTCTTCATTTCTGTTTCATTTATTTCTGCTCCGATCTTTATGATTTCTTTCCTTCTACTGACTTTGGGTTTTCTTTGTTCTTTCTCTAGTTGCTTTAGGCGTAAGATTAGATTGTTTATTTGAGGTTTTTCTTGTTTCTTGAGGTGAGATTGAATTGTTATAAACTTCCCTCTTAGAACTGCTTTTGCTATGTCTCATAGGTTTTGGGTCATCATGTTTTCACTGTCATTTGTATCTATGTATTTTTTTATTCCCTCTGATTTCTTCAGTGATCTCTTGGATATTTAGCAGTACACTGTTTAGCCTCCATGTGTTTGTGTTTTTTACAGTTTTTTTTTCCTGTAATTGATTTCTAATCTCATAGCATTGTGGTCGGAAAAGATGCTTGATATGATTTCAATTTTATTAAATTTTCTGAGGCTTGATTCATGATCCAAGATGTGATCTATCCTGGAGAATGTTCCATGTGCAGGTGAGAAGAAAATGTATTTTGCCTCTTTTGGTGGAATGTCCTATAAATATCAATTAAATCTATCTGGTTTATTGTGTCATTTAAAGTTTGTGTTTCCTTATTTATTTTCTGCCTGGATGATCTGTCCATTGGTGTAAGTAGTGTGTTAAGGTCCCCCACTATTACTGTGTTACTGTCTATTTCCCCTTTTATGGCTGTTAGCATTTGCCTTATGTATTGAGGTGCTCCTGTGTTGGGTGCATAAATATTTATAATTATTGTATCTTCTTCTTGGATTGGTCCCTGGATCATTACATAGTGTCCTTTCTTATCTCTTATAACAGTCTTTATTTTAAAGTCTATGTTATCTGTTATGAGTATTGCTACACCAGCTTTCTTTTGATTTCCATTGCATGGAATATCTTTTTGCATCCCCCCACTTTCAGTCTGTATGTGTCCCTAGGTCTGAAGTGCGTCTCTTGTATAGACAGCATATATATGGGTCTTGTTTTTGTGTCCATTCAGTGAGCCTGTGTCTTTTGGTTGGAGCATTTAATCTATTTCCATTTAAGGTAATTATCTATATGTATGTTCCTATTACCATTTTCTGAATTGTTTTGGGTTTGTTTTTGTTGGTCTTTTTCTTCTCTTATGTTTCCCACCTAGAGATGTTCCTTTAGCATTTGTTGTAAAGCTGGTTTGGAGGTGCTGAATTCTCTTAGCTTTTGCTTGTCTGTAAAGCTTTTGATTTCTCCATCGAATATGAATGAGATCCTTGCTGGGTAGAGTAATCTTGGTTGTAGGTTTTTCCCTTTCATCACTTCAAATATATCTTGCCACTCCCTTCTGACCTGCAGAATTTCTGCTGAAAAATCAGCTGCTAACCCTATGGGGATTGCCTTGTATGTTATTTTTTGGTTTTCCTTGCTTCTTTAATATTTTTTCTTTGAATTTAATTTTTGTTAGTTTGATTAATATGTGTCTTGGTGTGTTTCTCCTAGGGTTTAACCTGTATGGGACTCTCTGCACTTCCTGGACTTGGGTGGCTATTTCCTTTCCCATGTTAGGGAAGCTTTTGCCTATAATCTGTTTGAATATTTTCTCAGACCCTTTCTTTTTACTCTTCTTCTTCTGGGACCCCTATAATTTATTTATTTATTTATTTATTTTATTTTATTTTTGTGGTACGTGGGCCTCTCACTGTCGCGGCCTCTCCTGTTGCAGAGCACAGGCTCTGGACGCGCAGGCCCAGCGGCCATGGCCCACGGGCCCAGCCGCTCCGCGGCATGTGGGATCCTCCTGGACCGGGACACTAACCTGTGTCCCCTGCATCGGCAGGCAGACTCAACCACTGCGTCACCAGGGAAGCCCGGACCCCTATAATTTAATGGTGTTGTATTTAGTGTTGTCCCAGAGGTCTCTGAGATTGTCTTGAATTCTTTTCATTCTTTTTCTTTATTTTACTTCTTGGCAGTTATTTCCACCATTCTATCTTCCAGCTCACTTATTAATTCTTCTGCCTCAGTTATTCTACTATTGATTCCTTCTAGTGTATTTTTCATTTCAGTTATTGTGTTGTTTATCTCTGTTTGTTTGTTCTTTAGTTCTTCTACATCTTTGTTAAACATTTCTTGTATTTTCTTGATCCGTAACTCCAATGTATTTCCAAGATTTTGTGTCATCTTTACTATCATTACTCTGAATTCTTCTTCAGGTAAGTGGCCTATTTCCTCTTTATTTATTTCGTCTTGTAGGTTTTTACCTTGCTCCTTCATCTGTAACATTTTTTTTATCATCTCATTTATTTTTTGATGGGTGGAACTGTGTTCCTGTCTTACTGGTTGTTTGGCCTGAGGCTTCCAGCATTGGAGTTTGCAGGCAGTTGGGTAGAGCCCGGTCTTGTTGCTGAGATAAGGACCTCCGGGAGACCTTGCTCTGATTAATATTCCCTGGAGTCTGAGTTTCTCTGTTAGTCCATTGGTTCAGACTCAGTGCTCCCACCACAGGAACTCAGGCCTGACCCCCAGCACGTGAACCAAGATCCTGCAAGTCATGCGGTGTGGTTTTAAAAAAAAAAAAAAAGAAAAGGAGCAGAACGATAACAAAGAATAAAAAATAAAATTAGAAAACTAACAGACATATTAGAAAAAACAAAAATATAAATGAAAAACAACCAGAAGGTAAAACAGAACCACAATAGCAAAAAGGAAAAAAAAAAAAAGGGCCAGAAAAGGCCTTGGCTGTGGCAGGGAGGAGCTTAGGCTAGGGGCAGGGCTTAGGTTGGGGGTCTGGGTCTAGGCTCAGGACCCGTGCAGCAGGAAAAGGCCCTGGGGGTGGGGCTTAGGCGGGGGCGGGGTGTAGGCCAGGGCGGGGCTTTTGCTTAAGACCCAGGGGTGGGAAAAGGCCCTGGGGTGTGGGGAGCAGGGCTTAGGCTCAGTGTGGCTGGAGGGAGCCCCAGAGTGCCTCTGGCCTCAGGATGCAGAGGATCAGGCCTGGGACCTCAGCAGGCTCACTGGAGCCCGAGTGGGCAGGGGCAATGCTAGCCGCATTTCCCCCCGCCCCCATCCTCCAATCCCCAAGGGTCCCTCCCCATTCAACTCTACTCTTCCTCCCCCCCCCATGCCCCCAGGACCCATGCAGCCAGAGGGGCCTCAGAGGGTGAAGGACCAGGCCTGGGACCCCAGCAGGCTCTCCAGGACCCGAGTGGGCAGGGGAAACGCTAGCCACATTCCCCTCCAATTCTCTGAACCTCCGAGGGCCTCTCCCCATCCCCGTTGATGCCCTCATGGTGAGTGAGCCTCTTCAGGCATGGGAACCCCTCCCCACCCCCAGCTGCCCCTCAGGGGCACTGGTCCCATCCCACCTCCACTTCTCCTCCTCCCTTGTTCCCCCAACATCCTACCCAGTTGCTTGGGGGTTCCTCCCTTCCCCTTGCGTGTTGAGGTCCCCCACCAGCATCTGGTAGGTGCCCTAGTTGTGAGGAGATGCAAACTCCCAGTCCTCCTACTCTGCCATCTTGGGTCCACCCCCCTACCTCTTCTTTGTGTATTACTATATTTTTCAAATTTTCTGCCATGAACAGTTGTTACCTTTATAATTAGAGGGAAAATAAATGCCAAAAATAGCTAAAGTTTTATACAAAATTTTTAAATAATATTTTTTACTTAAGAGGAGCTATATTATTTCAAGGGTAATACTACCCAACATAGAAAACTCTAGTTGGATTACAGATTCTACATTACACTATTTCCTTCTATAGCATTTGCTACATTTTCTGGTTTGGGTAGATCCTCTTTTATTGCTCCACACCAAAGTTTTTCCACTAGAGGCAATACAATATCTTTGCTTTTGCTGGTACCTTCCACTCTTCTTTCTGAAAACTGATGTCTTTAAGTTCCTTTAAAATGTGTCCAAAAACTATCTCCCTTCAGGAGGTCTTTTCTGATTCAACCTATCCCAGTTTGATTGCTTTTTAATGTAACTCTTTGGCTCTTGTGTATTTAATTTTTAAGGTAACTTTATGGTTGTTGTTTTAATTCTTTGCAAATGATTTTCTATTGAAGCATCCTTCCATATCTAGAGGATAAATTCTCAGAGTACAGCGGCTAGGATGTTGTGATTTTTGTTTCCTGTAAAACAACTGGAAGAGTGAACTTATACTAATTAACTGGGTGAAAATATATAGTAACAGGTGAACTGAGAATCCTGTGAGAAAAACTGAGCAAAGGCATCTGGGTAAACTTCTGAACTCTTGGCTGCTGGTTGAATCAAGTCTCTCCTGAGAATGTCTGCTCAGCTGTGTTGATTACATCTAAACTATTGCAATACTGTGGGTTTGGAGGAAAAGGTATATTGGGTATACGCTCCTCATTTTTCACCATAGACTGACTGGTTTTCAGAGACAGGAACCTAGAAAGTTGGTCCAACTTCAGATTTCATAATGGCTTGCTGACCACCTTCTTAGACCCTAATTGACAATTTTCTATTGCTCCTCTACATTAGATAGTGTTTGGTAATTGAATATGGTGTTATTTTGAATTATTTTTATGTCTTCCCATTTCAGCTGTAAATTCAGAGTCATAGGGTTAGAGGATATTTTCAGTGTGAACAATTACCTATATTCTCTTAGAAAGTCTTTATAATGTATAGATTGGAAGTTAGTTCTTTTCTACTAATATTTAGGAAGCTTTCTTTTTTAGTAGATCTTTTACTCACTGAAATGTGACATTTGACAAAGTGTCAATATCAGCCAGAAAATTTTCAGCAGGGAGCTAATATGATGCTGGGTGCTTGTCCTTTCCAAGAATGTTAGTTTTGAATGGGAAATTCAGAGAACAACTGCTTTATACAAAAGAATAATCTGAGGGGAAAATTTTGGGGTTAGGGAAGGAAGTTACCTAATAGATAATTTTTTACTTCTACCCTAAGTAAGGTTTTTCTCCACATCCAACCAGATGTACTTATGCTTGTATCTCATGGGTTTGCTGCTGCTGTGGCATTCTACTGGTGGTGAGGAACATGCCAGAATAACACCCACATTTGCCTCATCCAACCTAGATGCTTGATGTGAAACATGGTTCTTGGGGTGGCAGTTTGCAGCAGCTACGTAAGCTGGTGGCATATTTCTTATACTCTCTTCATGTCCTGCTGTTAACTAAGCAGGAAGGTAACCTGAAACAGTGGGAATTAGAAAGTTGTCCTTTGCTTGTGACAGAAGAGCCAAAGATGAAGTAGCCTCAAGTAGTCTGAAATAACTTCCTTGTTTTTGTTTTGTTTTATTCTGTCTTTCTTTTTTCTTCGGTAGTGATATGGCTATGCCTGCCTTCCAAGTTTTCAAAATCCTAGTAGACACAGAAAAATGTTTCTTCTCAGTTTTCAAACAGAAAGCTTATGAGCAAGTTAGAAATTACTGGAGCTCATCTCCTATGGTCCTTTCTGTAGTGAGTGTGCTTGTGCCCTCAGAGAATAGAGATGTAGAGGCATCTGACTCACATACATGTAACTCCAGCCAGGCTCTAGTCTGACCACAAAATACAGATGTTATGTTGCCACGTGGCATCGGCTGGACGTGCAATAGAAATCTTGCTACACTTTAAGCATATGTTTGCTGGCTGACCCTAGGCCCACTGGAATTTTCTTGCAACTCTTCTTAGATATTTTTGGAAACCAAGATTCTCTGTATCAGTGACATAAAACCTGCAGGTGACATTTGCAGGGAAAGGATGGAAACAATCCACAGTGTAGGGGCCTGGACTCAGAATATTTCCTTTCTCCTCTTCTGGTTCTAAATCTAGTCCTTTCATTTGCTGCTTAGTGAGAACTGCTTGCTATCTAAGTAATGCAGACCTTTCTTGCCAGGCAACTCAATAAATTCATCTTTGTTTCAAATTGATATTTGGCAGTTTTTGTTTCTCGTTGTCTAACATGGGATAAGTATAATTGGTCAATTAGATGGCAGAGGCAGGGTTATGAATGCACGAGGATGTGTGACTTTAATTCCCATCATTAAAGTAATTGTACCTACTTCTGTGGACTGTTGTGACATCCACATAAGTTAGTACAAGTAAGTGCTTAGGACAGGGCCTGACCCATGGTAAAGTTTAGCTATTATTATTAATCCTATAAATTGGGAATATTAACATCATTTTCTAGTGTCTGAGGACAAATCCAAACTGCACCTGATAAATATATAGATTTCTGGAAACCACTGGCTATGAAATGAATGATGAGAGTCTTTAATCTGTAAATAAACTTTTAGGACTTTAAAAATTGAAATTAAACAAAAGTTATAATGCCAAATTCTTGAACAAGGGGTCCAGATATTCTACTTTAAGTAGTTTCAGTCAGGGGGAATATTTATGAAAAATACAAAGCTCTCAGGGCCTTAAGTTATGTGCATGCATGTCAAAGATTAAAGGCAGAACAGAGGAATTCTCTATTTATAGGAAGGCCTATTAATTTGTTAACTGATTCAGTACCTGGGATCAAAATCAACAAGGCACCAAAAGAGAAGGCAGCGTAAAAAGACTGAAATATTCTAGTAAATTCACTTTAAAGTGGTGGCTTCCAGTAGCTAGTTGAAATGATTGGGAGAGCAAATCACAGTGTTGAGAGACTTCAAAATGTTCTCCTCTTTGGTAAAGTTGTGCTCCACGCCTCCCTGGCCTCCATGCTTCTGTTGGTTGTGACCCTCTTTCCTGCTCTGCTACATACCACCTACTGTTCAGTTGGAGCATGTGCAACTCATAAGGGCCCTACTACCAGAATCACTGGGTGGAAGACACTGATAAAAAGTAATATTTGGGCTTCCCTGGTGGCACAGTGGTTGAGAGTCCGCCTGCCGATGCAGGGGACACGGGTTCGTGCCCCGGTCCGGGAAGATCCCACATGCCGCGGAGCGGCTGGGCCCGTGAGCCATGGCCGCTGAGCCTGCGCGTCCAGAGCTTGCACTCCTCAACGGGAGAGGACACAACAGTGAGAGGCCCGCATACCGCAAAAAAAAAAAAAAAAAAAAAAAAAAAGTAATATTTATGACGAGCAGTTCACAAATACACTAATAGCAGCACAAGTCAAAATTTTGCCAAAATAAGATTCTGCTTTATAACTTCAATGTTACATGGATTTTAAGCTTAATTTTCTCCCTGCCTCTCATTTGATGAGTATGTGGTTGTAAACTTAGTGCCAGATGTCTCCCGACATGCTTCAGATGTTACTGTAGAAAATTAGTCTAAAGGTTACTCTATTCCCTTGTTGTATTTCTCAAGATTAATTTTTTTCCTGCTCCTTTGATGAACATTTTATTGACTTAGATTAGCTATTCATAACAGAAGCACTGCCTAGTTTACTGGAGGAACACCTTGGGAATTTTACATCCCAACACCAGGAATAACAAAAAAAGGAAGATAAGAAACCCATTTTTGAAGGGAAAGGCTGGCTGCCCTGGTGAATTAGTTTTGGTTTTGTGCTGTGAGACTTGTTTGGGTCAAAGTTCTTACTAAGAAAGCAAAAGGACTGGTGCAGAGAAAAAGTAGTAAAATAATTCTTTCCATATTTCCCCTCTGTGGTATTCAGAACTACTTCATAAAATGAAGACATGCTTAAATACATGACTTACTTGGCTACCATTGTGTGAACACCCCCAAGCAGTCTCTTTTTTACTACTTTAATCTCTATAAACTATAGGTTCAATTGGAGTTCCTCATCTTAACCATAAAACACAGAAAATGATTTAAGTGACTATATCCTCAGTCCCCTCAAAGATGCATAGGAGAGAAGTTTGTTCATTACAAACAGTGGGTGCCATAGCTAGCAGGGCTAAATTCTCTCAAAACTGGCTAAAAATCACTGATAGACATTCAGGTCTACTGTTGGATAAGAACTATAGGATACATGTTATGGTCAACAAAAGGCTAAGGGTCAAAAGCCTTCAGAGCTGGAAACAGTCAAACCAATAGTCAAACAAAAATTCAAGATAATGCCTCCCTCAACTCTCAAGGTTTTTGTTTGTTTGTTTTAGACAGCAAAATCAAGATATAGGATGATGCGTCATAATCCTTTGTAATTAATTCCCTTCCCTCACCTCCAGCTACCAGCAACCATGGATCTGATTTTTTGCCTAGTTTTTTCCTTTTCCATAATATCATATAAACTGAATCATTCAGTATGTAGTTTCTTGAGTCTGACTTTTTTCTCTTAGCATAATGCTTTTGAGACTCATCCATGTTGTTGCATTTATCTGTAGTTCTTTTTTTACATTGCTATGTGGATATAACATAATTTATCTATTCACTAGGTGATGGACATTTTGGGTTGTTTTAGCTTTTAGCATTTATGAATAAAGTTGCTGTGAATATTCATATGCAGGTTTTTGTGTGGACATAGGTTTTCATGTCTCTAGGATAAATACCTGTAAGTTTAGCTTTGTAAGAAACTGCCAAAATTTTTCCAAAGTAGAATTCCCACCAGCAATATTTAAGTGTTCTAGCTGCTTTGCATCCTCATCAGCATTTGGTATTGTCATATATTTTTTTTAACTTGAGCCAATGTAATAGGTGTGTAGTGGTATCTCACTTGTCTTTCAAGTTTTCATAGTTAAGTTTATATGATCAGTTTTGAATTGCACATCAAATAATCTAAGGCATGTCAGACATCAGAAAGACAGATTCTATTAGCCTTGGACGTTGGCTCTTTAGCATGTTCTCCTACTGATGTTGCACCACTGGGCTATCATTAATCATAAATTATAACTATGCAATACCTAAGCATACACAGATTCAGCAAGCACAGAATCTTTGCTTCCTAGCCAGTTAGGATCCTTCTATCATAAGATTTATAACAGAATCACTAGAAGCTTTTTGCTCCTTTTTTTTTCTTCACACAGTGTGTCAGGGAAATGCCTACCAGGGGAATATTTCTGCTCATCATCTCCAAAATGGAAAAGTAGCCAATTATTTTCTGCAGCCCTCCAAGCTAGCCTCACATAGAAAATTGGCTCTTGCCACAGTGAGAAGGGAATAAAATAAAAGTTTCTGGAGCTACAGCAGCAATTCACTTTTCATTTTTGCAGAAGTTGGGCATCTTTCCTCTTGTCTTTATTGTGATTATTTGTTGGGCCCTGTGATCACTTGCTGTTGTTTGTCTTCCTCCTGCTGATATTAAGTTTTGACTTGGATAGGGGCCCTCCCTCATCCTTCCTATGTAGTTGTGGTATGAGTGAGATGGAGTGAGTGGAGCTCTGGTCCTTTTCTTCCAGCTTTGACTAGACCAGAACGTTCTCTGTTACACAAACGTGGCAGGTCCTTCATGACTTTATGACTCCCCCCCACCCCACCTCCACTCCCCACTGCTTTTGCTCTCCTTCTCTGCCTGCAAAATTCCTACTTGTCCTTCAAGATCAGATCAAATGTCACCTCTTCGATGATGCCAGATTCCCTGAGTCCTGTTAGTCACATCCACTGAACTTTGCGCTTGTTTTGTTTGAAGACTTATCACATTGCCTTGTGATTATCTGTTAACATTTCTGTATCTCTCCTAGACTCTGAACTCCTCTCAGGCAAGAACCACGTGTTAATCATTGTTGGCTTAACATATAATACACACTCAATAAATTTTTTTTGACTGACTCTAAATTTGCAGGGCCGCTTTTTTAAATGCAGAGATATTCTTCAGCTTAGAAAAGGAATGATAGAAGCATCTGCTAAATAGAAACTTTTGTTGAGTAAAAGCCATTCATATATAGTATGGCAAAGTGGTAGTTGTAAGATTTGATTGATCTCTGATAGAACTGGATTCCTCTCACCCTCACCCAATCAAAGTAGTTATAAACCTCATATAATGGGAAAGAAAAATCAAAGAATTCTATGATTCTTATCTCCATCATTACACTATGATATGTATATAAGTAATTGCTTTAGTCGTGTCAGCAAAATGTTAGGCCTTGGGACTAAACAAATAATTGTTTAGTATGAGTATAGCCCATGCAGTATTTGGGACATACTTATACTAAAAAACGTTTCCTGTTTACCTGAAATTTAAATTTAATTAGGTGTCCTAAATACTGTCTGCCAACCCTAGCCAACATGAAGCCTCTTTACTTCACACAGTAGAATGAATGGTAGGGAATAAGTGCTCTTGGAAGTTAGTTCTGAAATATATAATGGACAATGCTATTATTCTCCCAGATTGGCCAGTATAGGCAACTTAGCTGGATGATCATCTTAGCTAGCATATGATGCAAGACCAGGAAGAGAACTGAGATCAGAAAGCAGTGAAGTCACTGACCCTGTGGCCATTTGGGTCATGGAAAGGTCTGTAACTACAGTAAATTAAAGAACGCCACATATTCCGTGCTACTTTTCTCATTGGGAGGAGAAGTCTATTGCCTTCTGTTTGAAGGTGGGCAGCTCTGTAACTGCTTTGACCAATAGAATAATAGCAGAAGTAACACTGTTCCAGTTTCTGAGCTTAGGCCCTTATTGTCTCTCAGTTTCCACTTCCTGTCTCTTAGAATCCTCTTTTTGGGAGCTGTGAGTTCTTTATACAAGAAGTCCATCTTCTCTGACACTGCCATGCTACAGAGGCTTTGGGCAGAAACTTTTGTTGACAGATCCTGCTAAGCTCACCCTTCCTGCCATCCCCGTCAAGTCACATGAGAGTGACCTGTTGTGGACCCTCCAGACTCTGAAAGTTGAATATCACCAAGTGAACCCCTTCAATGGCACATGGAACTAAAGAACCACCCAGCTGATCCCTGCCTGAATTTCTGACCCATGACACCTGGAGATATGATAAAATGGTGTCATTTTAAGTTGCCACATTTTAGAAGGTTTTATAAACCAGCAATATATAACAAGAACAGTGAATACAAATTGTAAGTTCCTTGACCTGAGGGTGACTTAGTCAAGAAAGGAGTGCCTTTTATCATTGAGTATTCAAATCTCTCCATTTGCTTGTTTGGTTGTTTCTCAAGGAGATCTTGCTTGGAGTAGAATCTTACCTAGAAAATTACACATAATAAAGCTCAAAGCTGAGTCATAGCTAGGAGTCCAAAGTGACATCTTCTCTTGTCCCCAGCTTCCCAGAGGTCCAGAGATGTTCTGCAGTCCCGCTGAGAAGGATTACAAAATATGCCTGAAACCTAACCTGAGAGGCAGGTTAACAACAAGAAAATGTGCAAACCTGGAACTAGATGCAGAGAAGAGCGACGTAGGGGAGCAGAACTGTCAGTATGAAATAAAGCCATGCATCAATGTGCAGGGCGTAGCAAGATGTCCAGCTGAAATTACCATCAGCAGCACTTTCTGTCTTGAGGAAACTTTCTGCAGGTAGAAGGGAAGGCTGAGAAAATGCAGAGGGAGTATGAGAACTCCCCACAGGGAGTGTAATGGGAATCCCAAAGGTGAATGATGCAAGAAGGGAGCAGACGCTCTGAACCAAGCCACCCAGGGCCAGAAAACTTTACTAATTCCTTAGTGAGGAGAGATGAAATAAGACCACACCTGGGTTACATACACTGTAATCAGTGATATTGATCTAACTTAATCAGTGATTTGTCACGTAAAACTGTTTCTAGTTTTACTTAGGTTCTTTTTAAATAAGGTTGTTTGTTTTCTGAAATATTACACATAAGATCTCTGTTTAGATATTGTTGAATGAGAAGTACCCAAACTTGGGTGGTCTCAGAAGATTATCTAGTTATGTTCTTGGTACCTATGGAGGAACTAAGTTTGAGTCAGCAAGGCTCCTGAAAAACAGATGCTAGTAAGAAAACAGATGCCTAAGGGAGAGACTTGCCCAGGTTGGGCATTGCGAGGTAACATTTTCACACATGTAGCTGTTCAGAAAACCCCTGGTTTATTTTAAATGAGGCACACTGCCTTAGAAAGATGCCATCCTATTTTAGAATTAAAGTCTAGCATACTTTATTCTGTATATACTTGAAAAATAATTTTATTTAATGAATATGTATGATGATTATAATAATTCTTTAGTTATATTACATGAACCCTCTTCCAAGCAAGTACAAATGCTTTTAAACAAGCCACTTCTAAAAACCATCACATCGCATTGCTCCATTGCATGCAGCAGCAGTCAGAGAAGCTCCGACTTGGCACGTTACTGTATTAACTTAATAGGCGGAGTGAATTCCTAGGTTACCTGAGGTGGGCCCCTTGGAGGGCCTTACAAGAGTTTTATTAGGGAACAAAGAGCACATATAAAGGCTTGCTAGTATTTCTACCCTGGTTTCATTCATAATATACATTCACAGCCTACAAAGATAATGCTTCCTTCAGAGCCAATAATGCTGCATGTTGGAAATCAGTTCAGCAATCACTCAAATTTATTCTGAATGTATAATGCTGACCGTATAACAACAGAAAAATAGTCATGAAGTGCTCTCATGGCGTGGTCAGTTATTATAACAATAGCTCAGTGGCTTGACGTTTTCAGCAGTAAAATATCCAGGCATCTGAACTGCAAAAAAAATCACAGAAATTTTTAGTCATAGCAGCAAAAACGTATCTGTAACTGTAAGATGATTTTTTTTGCCTGTTAACCTTCCTGCCAAAGCGATTGCTCCCCTTCTGGCTTGTTTGATGATGAAGTGAACAATTTTGGGACATCTAGCAAGTCATTGTGTCTTTGAAACTCTCCAGGGCAGGAGTGGGCAATTACTTTGACTTAAAGCACAACTTAGTATGTTTGGCTGAACTCAAAGAACCCCTTGTGGGGAATGAGCCCTTCTTTGCTGATGTCGGAACACACATATCAGAGCTAACAGCAGTAATAACTCTATGTGTTTACAGGAACCGTGTTTCTGGACTGATTGACTCTGTTCCTCCTCCTACTACAGGTCTTGTCTGTAGAGGGCCGTCCTCCTCTTGTACCTCAGCCCTTCATCAAGACACTTGGCTCTGTTCACAGTGAGAAGGGACTGGTTGCTGTGTTGTAGACATCTTTTCACTTTGATCGCCTGTTCTCTCACACAGGCCACGATACCCAAGGGCCACAGGGTGAAGTGGAAAGACACTAGATCTAGAGTCAAGAGGCCCTGATTTCATATCCTCGCGTGATAGATGCCTGACCTGTCATTCAACACTTTGTTTCGTGGTGTCTTCACTGAGCGACAGTGAAATGATTACGAGCCCCTACTCGGTAATCAGATTGCCATGGTTACTCTGTGCTTCGGTTGCTTCCTATGGAAAATGATGGTAGTGATAGCTAACACTATAGTGCTTATGTTGTGCCAGGCCATTTCCTAAATGCTTTACATGTATATTAACTCATTTAATTCTCATGACAACTCTATGAGGTAGAGTATGATACTACTATTCTTATTTTTCAAATAAGGAAGTTGAGGCACAAGGAAATAAAGTGATTTGTCTAAGCTTGTACAGCTGATATGAGTCAAGGTCGGGATTTAAAGCCAGGCAATCAGACTCCAGAGCCACTGAAGCCCCTCTACCTGCCCTGGAGGTTGTTATGGGGATCAAAGTTTGGCTAGTCTATCTATGAAATAGGTATAATAAGATCACACCTACTGTCTTCACAGGGTGTTCTTTTATCACAGTCACAATAGATGT
Organism: Hyperoodon ampullatus; assembly: GCF_949752795.1. Lineage (NCBI taxonomy): Eukaryota > Metazoa > Chordata > Mammalia > Artiodactyla > Ziphiidae > Hyperoodon > Hyperoodon ampullatus. Next base: position 98,218,154 of record NC_136917.1, on the reverse strand, counting down.
GACAGCAAAGTGAGAGGAGCTTAAAGTGCTTTAAAAAAAATAGCACAGCGTGACCTTCCCTGCAGTGTTATTAGTAAATAGCTGTCACTTTTGGGTTCCAGAACTTGCCAGATGATATTATGTGATAGAAAAGTGAATCATTGCATCAGTATTAAGTCACTCAAGAAAGTAAATGCCAGGTGCTCCAAAGTGCAAATATCTGGTATAAGAATCAGATGACTGAAGCCAGGAAAAGGTCAGATGAAGTTTCCCTTAACATGCAGTGAAAAGCGTATGGCCAGCCTGATGGATTTTAATCTGTGATAAAAATGAGGAGCCTCCTCAGGTATGAAGAGGTGTCAACACCTTTCTTCTCTGCTAGATATGTCAGAGATATTATTTTGGGGCTTACCCTGCGAAAGAGTTTCTGGAGCCTCCAGATGTCCATGTCCCGGTGACGCAGGAAGTTTCAGCCTGTACCACTCCTCCCAAGCAAACCACAGCATCCAAGAAGCTGAGGCCGAGGATCTCTCATTAAAGGGCATGGTCAGTTTTGAGAAGGCTTTTGTCTCATCACCTGACCCCCTGAGCTTGGGGCTCCCAGATTAAATCAGACTTGAAGGAGGAAAAAATCAAATTTACATCAAAACCAAACCAAACCTGAGGGCAGGCTAAATTCAAGCTAGAGGAAGAAACACAAGTGCTTCGTTTGCTGCTCCCCATCACTTGCTGCATGTTTCTCCTAGTGATGCAATTGGACAGTCCCCTGCCCCCCAAAAGCCTCTATTTAAACTAATCTTATAGGATTGCACAATGGCTCAGGTGGCCATACTTCTTTGGAACACTTTCTCTTTAAGTCTAAGGGAATCCTGGAAGTTGGTTTTTGCTGTATAAGACTTAATATGGGGGTTGGCAAACTGGCATCCCGCAGGCTGAATCTGACCTTCCCTTTCCCCCGCCCAGGGAGGTTTAGTATTTTGAAAGAACCGAATTAGTCATCACCAGGATTTAAAAGGCAGATGAGTTCAGTAAAAATCTAGATTTATGACCTTGGAGGAATTGGAAGACTTGGCGACAGTAGGCCCTCATCCCTACATGGCCACAACGAACTAAAGGTGAGAAGTCACAACCTGCCTCTCCAGGTTACCTCCCAGCCTCCCAGCTCAGCTACCTGTTGTATACACAGAGCCCCACCTCAGCATTAGTGCATTTGGGGCCAGATAATTCTCTGTGCTGGGGGCTGTCCTGTGCATCATCAGATGTTTAACTGCAGTCCCACCCTCTACCCACTAGATGCCAGTAGCATCCCCCATCCCTCACCCTTACGGCCCACCTCACCCCAGTGGAGACAACCAAAAATGTCCCCAGACATTGTCAAATGTTTCCTCGAGCAGGGGGTTGCCAGGGGCTTCAGTTGATAACAGACCATTACATTAGCATCTGAAAACTAATGAAATAATATTGTAAATTCTTACACATTAGCATTTTTCCTTTCTTGTGCTCAAAATGTCACACTGGGGAGTAATTGGCAAAGACCGCCTAGGCCTTTTGATTGTTTTGAAATTCCTGATTAGGCTGGAACATTCTTCCCTTCCAAATGAGATTTCTTATAATCTCAGTCCAAGATTATTGGACCATAAATTGACACTAGAAGGAATTTTAAAGGCCACAAAGTCCTCACTTTACAGGTAAGAATAGTGAGTCCCAAGGAGGAGAATTGCCCAGGTCACACAACTGGCTAATGGCTTGAACTAGAACCTAGATCCAAATTCCTAGCTTACTATTCTCTGCACAACATCAAACACTTGAGCCATAAAGAAAAATCTAAGCATGATATACAAATGTCCCAATGACTATATTTAGCTCTGTTTATTGTGGCTGCTCTTCTAGTTGATTTCAAGTCAATTATAATTATTTCTGCATACTGCCGTGATATGATATCTCACCTCTCCAAATAAACTGCCAAAATTTCATTTTCTTAGCTTGGGGACCTGAAAGAATGGGCTCCCTTTGGAGTGCAGGCCCCTTAGGGGGGAGTCAGAGGGGGGCTTTCTGCCCTACTTTATTTGGGTGTCTGCTCTTGGAATTTATATCACCACTCAAAGCATGCCCCAGTGCTCTGCTTGGAAAGCAAGGATGCAAGTAGGACTTTGGGGTTGGGAATTGTGATTCTTCAGTGGCATTTGGGGAGGCCCATTGTTGACCTTGAGGGTGCTACAGAGGCAGGCAGGCTGTGTGGTGAGTCTGGGAGAGGAGGCAGCCTTGCAGGTGGTACCAGAAACTCCTGTGGTCATTTGCAGGGATATAAGCAGTCAGCTTTACGTACCACAGCCTGCCCCTCATCCCTCTCAGCCCTAGCCCCAGCCCTTCTCTGCATACACATGCTTTGCAAGGTGCCTGGTACCACATAATTCATTTCCCCGAAGAAAACTGTCCTCGGTACTCATCCTTACCAAGTTCTACTGGTGCCCCGGTGCTTTCGGGAAAGAGCAAACATGCCATTGGAGACCCTTGGGAAGGGTCTGGCATTGAGACGTTTCATTCCTTCCCATCTGCCCAAATGTGCAGCGGCCTCTAGCATGGGTGGGAGCAAGGGGAGGGCAATGCTTTTGATTCACAGCAGCCAGGGACTTTGAAAAATTCTTCACTGTTTGGCTCCTTCGTTTGTCTCAGTGGCTTTCTTCCATGCTGCTGCTTCTGATATCTTTACATCCTACTTCTAAAAACCTTCATGTTGCCTCAAACTATCAAAACTCACAAATTTTGTAGAAAGTGTTGCTCTGCCCAGCTCACTAGTACATGGATGACATCAGACACCAGAGTTGACTCCCTTCCTCACCTTTAGTTGTGTTCCCCGAGCATGGTGGGCTTCCAAGGAGCAAGGAGCTCTCAGCTTCCTTCTGCCACTATGTTTCCTATGTGCCGTTTTGTTTTGGGTGTATGCATGCTGGTGTCAGGACTATGACCAGCCACTCCCCTCCACCTTTTGCTTTTTGGTCTGAGGAAAATTTGACTTTTACAGTTAATGGTTCTCCTCCGGCTCCCTGCCCTGACCCTTCCTTGGACCCAGTCCAAGTTGAATAAACAAACTTCAGCTCAGAAACTTCCAAGGATGTTCAGGAATTGGAGGATTTTGGAAAAGTGGGAGGAATACTGAGGTCCAGAGAGGCAGGCAGCTGTCTGTTTTCTCACTTCCTCTGCATGCATGAGATGTTTTCTACCTATCTTCAAACAAGTGTTCACTTAACCAAGGAGTATCTGATTAGCAAAGACTTTCGAGTTGAATAAGTTCCTGGATTTTTAAGCTTTGGTTTCCAGAGAGCCTTGTCACTGAGGGGATTGAACTTTGAGGTGAATGCTTTATGTTGTCTCTTATAACAAGGGGTGTTTTGTTGATAGTTGTAGCTAGACCTTGTACAACAGTAAATAATCTGCTTACAAGTATCAGGAGCTGCAAAGAGAAATAAACCATAGTCCCACACTTCATTTCTCATTTTTGTTTGCAGACACATGACAAGAAGATGGGACTGTTCCTTTTACATTTTTCTTCTCGATTTTTTTCTTTTTTCTTTAACATCTGGGTCTTCATTGCCTCTTGGTGCCTATTTAACACCCACAGCCAACAATTACCACTCCTGGTTCTAGCCTGAGTGTTCATTATTTTAGCTTTTTCCGGTTGTCATTGTTAAGGCACTACTTATAATTCCAATTTCAGAGCTGCAAGGAACTGTAGAGGTCATAGAGTTCAGTCATTCCCTTTGACCTATGAAGAAAGTGAGGCCTTAACGTGAAGTGCTTTGTTTCAGTTTATACAGCTAACCTCTAGCAGAGGTGGGAGTAGAACCAGACCCTCACTCTAGGCCAGGCGCTATTTTCATGTAGGGTATGGTTCCCCCTTTCCTTTTGCTTTTTTCTGGCGCCCTTTCTTTGGGCTCTCTAGAACATAAAATTATCAGATATAAAATTATAAGCCATTAAGTTCCAAGAAGCCCTGTTTAATCTGAGTTTTATTTTTTAGCAGATGGCAGCAGATACTAACCCTGGCTGCCTCAAACAATAGCCCATATCTTATTGATGGAAATTCTCTAATTCAGTTTCCTAGGATCCTCATCCTTTCCAGCTGGTTATTAATTATCAGGCAATATCCTCTTGAGCTGTCTCTACTTCTTAATTACCTTATTAATTGTATTCACATAAATTGATCTCTCTGACATTCTAAGTCTGACTCACTGAGGAAATAAGCCTAATAGTCGCAAGAGACTCCGACAACCTCACAACCTTAACTTATTATTTCTATTATGCATACTGATATCGCTAGAAGCCAGAAGAGAATGCTTTGCTGAACGGGCCTTTATCCTAATCATAATTAGAATGTCCTTTAACAATTCTGTCTTGCACACCTTTCTTGCTTACTCAGATACACATGAGACTTACCAGTTCATTTCCACCCTGCCTGCACTCTTTAATCTTTAACATAGAAGGAATTTCCTCCCTCATATTACCTTGTGGTAATCCTTTATTTGCAATTCAAGGCAATTATAGGAGAGTAAACATGAATATATTTTAGTTCTTGGGTTTTTACTGTAACACTGCACCCTAAGGGCCTGATGCCCAATTAAAAATTTAAAAACAATTTTTAAGTCAAGTTTTTGTATACAAAGATAGTTTCTTAAGTGTGTGCTATTAGAGAACTCATTTTTTTCCTTCCTGATATGGTACACTACTGTTAATCCCACCTTTTTGCCCAGGTGCCACTTAACTTTTACGAAAGGACAAGAGTAAACAGGTCTTTATGTAAAAGTTGGTCCTTGTTCCATACAATCCTTTGGGTATTTGTATTAGAAATGGTTGATTGGCAGGAGTTAGAGCTGAAGACTAGCATCTCTATGAAAAAAAATATATGAAAATATATGAAAGGGAGTTAGAGAATTCCTATGCATGTTTATTTGCATTTGGGGGAAAATCATCTCCAAACTCTTAGAAAGAAGGGAATCATATAAATTCTAAATGCCAGTATTTTTCATGGTGAGAAAAATGAGTCACCTGGATGCCACCAATGGGCAGATTTTATTCTGGCCAGGGATTCAAGGATCCAATTTGATGATCTGCATGACTGAGTCTCTTCATGTGTCTACACACCCTCAGAACATTCACCAGAGGTTCTACAGATACCACTATCTCAAACTACTCCCTACTGAACTCCTCATCTTTTCACTGCCTTGCCCATTCACTCATCCAACCCAAACCCGGAACTTGGATGTCCTCTTCCTGATTTTTCCCCTCTCCCTATCACCTGCCAAACCCCTTCTTCTAATCAGTCATTTAGTTCAGTTCTGTTGATTTAGCTTCCTTATTACTTCTCCGTGACTGGTTTCTTCTAGTGCTGTTGCCCCAGCTCAGCTCCTTGTCCTCTCTTTCCCAATCTATTGCAATAATCTCTCTTCTAACTTCAGTGGCATCTCATCTCCCATTGGATGACTTACTTACAAGGCTTTCCATGACCAGCCTCACTAATCTTCTATCTCTACTGCCTTTTCTCTCATCCAACACTTTAGCCATGTTGAACTAGTCACATGTCCCCAAACCTCCCATGTGATTTTATATCCCATCCCTTTAAATGTTCTCTTCCTCTTTTCTTGGAGTGCCATTCTCACAAAATTTTATCTGTCAAACTCCTACTTATACTTTAAGACCCAGTCCAAGCATCTTTTTCTGGAAAGCCAGACTGGGACCCCAAACAAAGTTGGTCATTCTTTTCTTTGTGCCCCCTCTTTAATTTGAACATACTTATTAGCTGTATTGCAATCATTTGTGTGCCTGTATTTCCTTTTAGAATGTAAGTTCCTCAGAGGCAGGAAGTATGCCTTTTCTTTTCTTTTTTCATCTTCAACTTCTAGTGCATTATGTAACACACAGTAGATTCCCAGTGAATATTATTTGAATGAATGAAAGAGTCTATGATCTCTTGAGATTCCTTCAAGTTCCACTCATATTATCCATGATTTTATACTTATTTTTGGTTTCAACATTGATTCAAATGCTAGGGGCCAATTTGTAGCCCAACTGTTGTTTTGTTTTTGCTTGCTTACAAGCCTGCTCTTTCTCTGGAACAGTTGAGGATGGGATGGAGGAGAAGCAGTCATCTTGTGCAACAAAAGGGTAGAGTGTACCCTCTGTTGCAATGTAGTATAATGGGCAATGGGATGGCTTTGGAATAAAGCTGACCTCAGTTTAAATTTCACTTTTGCCCCTTATTCCATGTGTGACTTTGGACAAGGTTGACTTCTCTGAGCTTCAAATTTGTTATCTGTAAGATGGTAATGATAATAACACCTGCTTTCCAAATTTGTTTTGAAGGTGAAATGACGTAATACATGTATAGCACTTACAATAGTCCTTGGCATGTAATAAGTTCTCAATAAATGACATTTGTTATCATTATCATCACCTTTATTGTAAAGTCTCTACAGAACATAGGCAGGGGGAAGTGTGGTACTTCCTTCTGGTTGCCAAGGGACTCCTTCCTCAAAGATAAGTGTACTACCAGGATCTTCATCAAAACCATAGAGTACAGAGATAGTTGAGAAATGGTTTTCTCAGTTCTCCTAAGAATGGTAGCTGACTAGTGCCATTCTTTGCATAGGGGAGATGTTAGTTAATTCATTATGTACAAAGGGTACCTTTAGGTGTTAATCCTCTCCCTTTGATAAAGGCATGTGATGCCCACACACTGGCCTAAACTCGGTGGGATATTGGGCTGGGAATGTATTTTTAGAATCAGTAATGAAGTTTTCAAGACACTTAAGAATATCTTGGGTTAGCCAAAATAAAAGATAAAGTCTTCTTTATATACATTCTTTTAACTGTTTTGTGCCTGTAAGGTAGAGGAAACAATTTTGTAGTAAAAAAAAATCATTGGACTAGAAGTTGAAAGACCAGTTCAATGATTTACTCTGGGAATAACTTAGGGTGGTTACTTACATAGGCACTGAGAGCTTCCATATCTCTATAGTGAGGTTAAGACCCATCCTGTTGATCTCACCAATTCTTGAGAGTTTTAAATCACATCATGTATTTGAAAGTGTTTTATAATTTATAATAAGTGATATACAAATCCTAGTTATTTTGATGATGATTATTCTGCTTTACTGCCATCCTGCTTCCTTCACCAGATGATACTAATCAGCCCAGATGTCTAACAGCAATACAGCTGGTTCAAATATGAGGAAATGAGTGGCTTTAGTTAAAATTGCCCAACTTTTGTCTCTTCTTTTTCTGTCTTCTGTTCTTTTGCTGTGGGGCTTCCCTTGGTCTTTTCATTGACTATTGAAGATTTATTCCTGTGATCCCAGTTACTATTTCTAACCGCTTTTCTGAAAAATGTTAAAAGCTCAAAGCATTTGTCAGCTCTACCAAGCTACCAGACCACAGGGAATACCCCAGAAGGCCCAGCTGATTCTTCTAAATGTGCTGAATGGAGTTATCTTTTCATTTGTTTTTGCAGGTTGGAAACATGAGTGAATTTAGCTATTATTTCCTTTTTTGGATGTGAGCTAGCTTCTTTACAAAACTGAGTATTTACTGCTAACCTATTGCTGGGACAAAAGTTACATCACCTCCAACAGTGTTTCAAACCCTCTGACTTAAGACTAGAGTTAGGTCTTAGCTACTCTTTTTTTTTTTTTTTTTTTTTGCGGTACGCGGGCCTCTCACTGTTGTGGCCTCTGCCCTTGCGGAGCACAGGCTCCGGACGCACAGGCTGAGCGGCCATGGCTCACGGGCCCAGCCGCTCTGCGGCATGTGGGATCTTCCTGGACCAGGGCACGAACCCGCGTCCCCTGCATCGGCAGGTGGACTCTAAACCACTGCGCCACCAGGGAAGCCCTCGCTCATTTTTTTTTTTTTTTTTTTTTTTTTTGCATTACACGGGCCTCTCACTGTCGTGGCCTCTCCCGTTGAGGAGCACAGGCTCCGGATGCGCAGGCTCAGCGGCCATGGCTCACTGGCCCAGCCGCTCCGCGGCATGTGGGATCCTCCCAGACCGGGGCACGAACCCGCGTCCCCTGCATCGGCAGGCGGACTCTCAACCACTGCGCCACCAGGGAAGCCCTTAGCTACTCTTAGAAAAAGTCTGACCCTTTATTTCAGCCAAACTGTTCTATACTCACTAACTTCCAAACATGCCATTTCCTGCTTCTTTATTTTTGCTTGTCTTGGCTCTCCACTTGGTACCCCCTACATTTCCTCTCTCACCATGGAAAAGTGAAACTAAACAAGAAGCCATCAATTAAAGCTCTGCCTCATCAATGTTTCTTGACTCCTCCAGCTCCCATTTTATTTCTCTTTCCCCTATACTATTCATTGGTCCTCTTATACCTTTTAGAAATTATTGCTAAAAGTCCTATCTATATCTCATTTGGTAACTTTTAAAATAATTTTATGAGTTCTTTTTCTCCAACCTGCATGGCAAGAATCATTATCTTAAATTTTCTTTCTTGGTACAGAATTCTAGCTGGACTTGTAATTATTATACAAGTTTATTATCATTACTACTTACCATATACTATTACTATTATTATTATTAATACCTGTGGATTCACTGATAATAACTGAGGATCTAGTGGAGATTATATATATGCATATGCATATGCATATACATATACATATGTGGGGCTGCAATTGGCTTCACTACTGCATTAGGGGGAGAAATGCTCAGAAAACAATGTTACAATATGTGTGTTTTTAAATTGGTGAAAGTTGTGAATTGAAAAATTGTGTGCATGTCAGCATATTATCTGTTTTAATATTTTGACTCAACCGCAAAGCTCACTCTTTAATATTAGAGAGTTCAACTTATTATGGAACTGAAGCTGTCCCTTTCTGGCTCCCTCAGGAAAAAGCTGAACAAACAGATGGGCCTTCCTTGGAATGTCAGCCAACAAGAGCTCTGCTCCTGCTGACAGAGGTTGTAAATTTTACTGACGACCCTCTAGAATGTCAGCTCCACTGCCCAGTTTCCCTGGGAAGCTGTAGTTAGAAATAACAAAGCCAAAGTCTATCTTTGTTGCCTTTCTTTAGGAGGCCCAATAATCTGTAACACTAGCACCATAAGTTGAGCACTACTCTTCATGCTCCTAAAATTTTCTCCTCCTAACATAGTTTCAGTGGTTACTGTCATGATCTAACCATTTCAGCTACATTAAACTAAACAAAGCTTCTGCACAGCAATGAAAACCATCAACAAAATGAAAAGCAACCTACAAAATGGAAGAAAATATTTGCAAATTATATATCTGCTAAGGAGTTAATATCTAAAATATATACATAAGGTGTGTAAATATACAAAGAACTCATACAACTCAGTAACAACAACAACCCCCCCCCAACACTCCAATTAAAAAATGGGCAGAAAAACTGAACAGACAGTTTTTCAAAAAAGACATACAAGTGATTAACAGGTAAATGAAAACGTGGTCAACATCACTAATCATTAGGAAAATAAAAATCAAGACCACAATGAGATATTACCTCACACCTGTTAGAATGGCTACTATAAAAATGACAAGAGATAACAAGTGTTGGTAAGGATGTGGAGAAAAGAGAATCTTTGTGTACTGTTGGTGGGAATGTAAACTGCTGCAACCACTATGGAAAACAGTATGGAGGTTCCTCAAAAAATTAAAAATGATCCAGCAATTCTACTTCTGGGTGTTTATCTGAAGAAAATGAAAGCATTGTCTTGAAAAGATATCTGCGTCTCTATGTTCATGGGAGCACTATTTACAACAGCCAAGACATGGAAACAACCTAAGTTTCCATCAAGGGATGAATGGATAAAGAAGATGTGATGTATATGTACAATGGAATACTATTCAGCCATAAAAAGCAGAAAATCCTGCCATTTGCAAGAGCAATGAATGGACCTTGAGGACATTATGCTAAGTGAAATAAATTAGGGAAAGACAAATACTGTATGATCTCACTTATATGCAGAATCTAAAATATCAGACTTATAGATACAGCGAGTAGATCGATTGTTGTCAGAGGCAGGGAGGGGGAGTTGAGGGAAGTGGATGAAGGTGATCAAAAGGTACAAACTTCCAGCTGTAAGATGAAGAAGTTCTGGAGACATAGTGTACAACATGGTGACTGTACTTAACAGTAATGTGTTGTATATTTGAAAGTTGCTAAGAGAGTAGATCTTAAAAGTTATCATCACAAGAAAAAATTGTAACTATGTAAGGTGATGGATGTTTTTATTGTGGTAATCATTTCATAATATATATGTATGTAAACTCATTATGTTGTACGCCTTAAACTTATACAATGCTATGTATCAGTTATATGTCAATAAAACTGGGGAAAAAAAGAGGTAGCCAATGATTTAAATTTGTTGCTTGAAAAATGATCTTTTATTTTTTTTAATTTTAAATTTTTATTTTTTTGTCTCAAATTATTTTATTTTCTTGCTGTTAGTAAAATATCAGTTCATGATACATTAATTGAGCACCTACTAAATGCAAGATGTTTCATTGAAAGAACATTAGATTTGAAGTCAAAGACAAAACCCTTAAAGCTGCCACATTAATTTTGTTTTCTTGAGAAAATCGATTCATATTGTTTGTTTCCTCATGTATATAATGTACATAGTTTTAATTCTTAACCCTGTTATCAACATCATTGAAAATAATGTGTATCAAAACACTAGTAAAACATAAATTGTTAGTTATGTTGCTAGCTTATTCAAGGTAAATTCAAATTACAAGCATGGCATACTGGGACCTCTATTATCTAATACTAAAAAATGTTTTAAACACCACCGTTACCCAAATTCCCGTCTCCATCTGTTACTATAGTTATAACAAAATGCTTTCAGTAGCTTCAATATACTTACATTTTATTTTATTTTTTTCTTCTTTTTATTCTAATTATTTTTTTTATTGGAGTATAGTTGATTTACAATGCTGTGTTAGTTTCTGCTGTACAGCATAGTGAGTCAGTTATACATACACATATATCCACTCTTTTTTATACTCTATTCCCATATAGGTCATCACAGAGTATTGAATAGAGTTCCCTGTGATATTCAGTAGGTTCTTATTAGGGAAAATGGTCTTTTAAATTGGTAAATTCTCTAAGAAAAACCTGGGAACTTTGAGTTGCAGAATAATTTAAATAAAAATTTTATAAAGCTAATCAAATCAGAATTTTCCTTGGGTTTGTAGGGATGAGGACCTTCCTCAGTCTCACACCCCTGGATGAGATTCACTAGAGGGGAACTACTAGACTCCATTCTTGTGACAGGCTGAGCAGCCCAGCAGAATGCTTCTTCCATCCATTTCCTAAACTCCTAGGAAACTTTAAACTTTAACATTTGAACTCTAGTAGCTGTCAAACTTCCTTGGCATAAAATAGCCTTATTCCATTCAAATAATATTGAAAAGTATTAATTCTAGAAAAATTAATAATATAAGAAGATTAGAAATAACCTAAATATACAGCAGTTGGGAATTGGTTAAATTATGGTATATCCAGACTGTTGAATACCGTGATTATATGCACAAAAGATTATTTTTTTTTAAATAGAACAATTTCAGAGATGATGGTGATAATTCAGAAGGCTTTCTTTGTTAGCAAATAACTCCTGAGGTGTTAGCTATTCCCCACTCATGGAAGAATTTCTCCCTTCCTTTAAGATTAATCCCAAGAAATCCTGCAAGTGTTTATAATCCAACAACCTGTGCTTTGTACACAGTAGCCTCTGCAAGGAGATTTGTTAAATTGAATACTGTGAGACATGTTAACTCTGTTTCTGGGTTGGCTTAAGAGATATCTTGGAATTTGAACATTTCTTTCTTTTTAAAACATTGTTATGACCATTAAGAATGGACCAACTTGATTTCACAGTGAATTAACCATCTCTTGTCTTTTTCTCCAGAGTCTTAATTATTTCTGCCAGTGAAGGATGAGTCAGGAACACCTTGTTAATGCCAAATTGGCTAGAATATCCTGCTTTGGAGGTATTCTGTATACTAGGTTGAATCATATGACATTGCCAATATTTGACCAGCTTTTATTTTCAAAGATAGTAGTTTATATGGTTTAACCTAAGACATATTTTCTCCCTATGTCTGGTAAGAGATAGCCTAGCCTTCAGAGGTGGACACAAACGAGACACTTCTGCTGGCCTCCTCCCTGTCTCATCTCTGTGCCAACAAGGAAGTGGAGGGGAGGGATAGTGCCAGCTTGTCTCTCCACTTAGCTTATTAAGTACAGAGTGAATGTGGTGGTGTCTCCAAGGGGCTTCACTTTTTAGACAAATATGCCAGTTTTGGGTTTTTAATTACTATATCTTTTTGATAGCTCATTATTTTATTATTGCTTCTCACCCCTGTCCTCCCCAATTCCCATTCAGATTACTGGCCTCTGTATTTTTAGAAGGTGATCAAAAGTATGTTTGTAAGAAGCCTCTAGCCATCAGTGTATGGCTTCAGTCATTCTGAAGCTTCATTTGATAGTGTCATGAAAGATTTTCATTTCAGTCAAAGCTAATGGAAATAAAACATGATAGGAATTGTGCAAATCTAGTTTCTGAATGTCCAAAAATTCTTTTATGAATTAATGACATAAAACATAGTACACTTTGTATTCTGCACACAGGATTCCCTTCTTTTGAGGAGATAGCCCATTATTTATGGGTATGTGGACCCTGGAGTGACTTTGGCAAAAGGTGAACAACCCATAGGTGCTCAGCATTGGTAGCAGAATAAGGAAAACAATAACTTCTGTGCCTGTCTTCTGTCACTCTGATCCATGCCTGTTTACTGCTTCCTCTGATTCTCTGCCTATTGCAGTAATAAAATACAAGATCAGGAAGTGACCATAAAAGTCATCTAGGACAATGGTTGTTAACAACAGTTTTTATCCAGATAAAAATTATGGATTCTCTACTCAGAAAAGTGAAATTATATATTCACTCCAATGTTGCTCTTACCTAATCTATGAACTCCAGGCTAAGAATCCATGACTTAGGAGTCCTACCACTGTATTTACATGTCGGAAAACTGAACACCAGGCAGATGCAGTGACTTTCCCCGGAACAGAAGACTTTCAGTCATAAATTGGAGAGAGACTCAAACTCAGTTCTACTTTCTCCACTTCTCGTTCTCTTCTCTTTCTTTGAGCGTCAGGTTATATGTCTAATTCTTCCCTTCCTTACACACAGAACCTCATAAAACCAAACTGTAAGAGGAGGCAGGAAAATTTGACAGAAGGGGGGTTTTGTGGGATCTCCCACTTCTAAACCAGGAAGATACAGGCAGAGACTACACCAAAAGCATTAATGAACTTGGTCAATTTGTTGAAAAAATTTCAGTTCTTTTAGCCAAAGTATCAAATCATTCATGTTTTTATTTTTCAACTGGATCAATCAACTTGTGCTCTATTGTTGCTTATTCTCCTTATTTCTATATATTCACCAGCACTAAAATGGTTCTAACTCTTCTTGCTTTTATTTATCTTCTTCTGAAAGAAACTAGCTGAAACAAAGGTCAGAGTTTAAGGAAATTACTTCATTGACAACATTCAATATTTACTACATTTCAACTTTATCCTGGCACTGAACCAAGTTACTAAATCCACCTGGTGGGTATGTTGACAGAAATGTCACTGATTTGGAAGGCTTTTCAATGCAGAGGTTACTATGGATTAAATCCTCATCTAAATGGTTTTGCTTTTACATCCTTAAATGATGAAGAGATGACAAGGAAAGATGGGGGTATAACCATTCACGAGCCAACGTTTGTCTTTATCACATGTGAAAATTAATGTGGCCTTCCTATTTGGCATTCAACATATCACTGGAAGAAGATGGAACAGTTTCTCCTCATACTTTGCTATTTCTTTTGAAGGAGGCCTTTGTTTGGAACCAGAGGCCCTTCATGGCTCTCCTATCACTGGCTCTGTAAGTGATTTGGGATAAAGGAGGCCCCAGAGTCCCCCAACTATAATATGAGAAAATAAAATGCTCCTATCTGGAAAGTTTAAACAAGAGACCAATGAAGAGCCCCCCACAAACAAACAAATCAAAACAAAAACAAACCTCCAGGGTATCCACACAGAGTAGGAGAATTCATGCCATTTATTATAATATGCTGCTTCAAACCTTGCATTTCTCTGTCACTCTTACAGAGAGACACAGCTGACTGCAGCTAATGTTGCTCCTTGTTTGGGAAGATCCTGGGCGATGTTTCCCAGATTTGGGGCTGTTGTATAACACCTTCATTATTTTTGTCAGGATAATTTTCTCTAAGTTGACTCAGACCTTTTTTTTTTTGAGTAAATTTTCCCCTCATAAACAGAAAATTTAGTATTGCTTATTATAACTAATGGGTGACTGTAAGGATAGACATATGGCTATTAAAGTAAAAATCATTGTGTACCCTTAAAATCATTTTGCATACAGAGCATGCTTGCTCTCCCTTGAGATACCCTGGTCTTGGAGATCCTAGAAACTGAGGTGTAGGTCCCAGCTTGGGGATGGAGCAATGGCAGGGAACTCTAGGGATGACAGTGTTGGAGTGGTTTTATTTCCAGCTGCAAATCAGGGAGAGGGTAATAAAAAAAATCTGTCTGGCTCACACAGCAACCTGACATGGGTCTTTGCTGGCCCTGCCCAGCCTTTCTCCCTCCCCACCTAGCTTGGTCTCCAGGCTTGGGCCCCATCTGTGCCTTGGGCTTCAGCCGAGCCGCGTGGTTTCCTTTTGGCCATGAGCACTCACAGTGTAGGTTTCTGCTTTGGTCCTTGTTGTCTGGCCTTTCTCTCCTGCAGGACATGGGGCTTGGGGTGCTAATTTTATAGGGAAAGCCCTAGTCTTTTTATAGCTTCTCTCCTTGCCATTCCTTGACTCCATTAATATCCCATCAGCGAAGTGCCGAGTGCTGCTTTCCCCTCATCCTTTCTCAGCGTGGAGCGTGACCCAGTTAACTTGAGGCAGGAGTGCAGGGCTCCTCCGCCTCTGTCAGCACTTCCGGGACTCAGCGTGTGCCTGAGTTAGAGTGACCTGGACAGTGTGTTCTTGGTAGGGATGTTAACACAGGGCGGCTTTTTCTGTTCTCTGCACAGTCAGTTGCGGAGCTGTGTGTTTGGAAAAGGAGCTTGGAAAAAGAAAAACCAGAACGAGCAGGCTTTTCCTGTTGATTTATACTCCCTAGGTGTGTGGGCAAGCCCCAGCGCTGCTCAGAGGCCTCAGTGCCCTTCTGTGTGAGGGAGGGAGGTGAAAGGAGTGGGAACCTGAGGGCCTTTTCAGCGCAGTGATGCTGCAGTCCCCTCTCTACCTTTCTGCGCAGCAGGCAGCTGAGACCAGCAGCGGCTGGTGCTGGCCAGGGTGGCCTCCTGCTGTCAGGTGAGGCCAGAGACTAGGTCCAAAGCTGAGGTGCCTTTGTCCTGCTGCTGGAGGGCAGCCGTGGGAAGGAAGCTGGACAGCCCAAGCTGCTGTCACCTTTCGTGGTGAGACCTGACGTCAGGACAGCCTCCGTGTGGTGGAACAGTGGTGGGTGAGAGTGTGCACACAGCACAGTGGTCACCCGAGGTGGGTGCTGGAAAGGGCAGCTGCTCTAACTGAGGACAGAATGGATGAGAGTAAATAGGCTGAAGCACTGCAATGCTGTGTGGCCTTAGATACAACCCTTAGCCTCTCTGAGTTCTGTTTATTCTCATCTGTAAAGTATATGTATGCAAGAGATGTAGCAGAGCCTCGACTAGAGAGTTGAGCAGGTGTCTTTCAATATCAACATTCTTTGATTCCACAAATCTAAAGACTCCTATATTTAAAAAATGATTTTATGTGTCTCAGACTCCCAATTCAACATCCATTCCATATTCTCCTCACTTTTAGCATACTTTCTCTGTTTTGTCAAGAAAATAGTGATGTATTGGGGATGAAGTTTCTCTATGATACTCAGGTGCAAGAATTGTCATATTACACTTCTTAAAAAATTCAAGTTCGGGCTTCCCTGGTGGTGCAGTGGTTGAGAGTCCACCTGCCGATACAGGGGACATGGGTTCGTGCCCCGGTCCGGGAAGATCCCACATGCCGCGGAGTGGCTGGGCCCGTGAGCCATGGCCGCTGAGCCTGTGCATCCGGAGCCTGTGCTCCGCAATGGGAGAGGCCACAACAGTGAGAGGCCAGCATACCGCAAAAAAAAAAAAAAAAAATCAAGTTCAAGATTCTCCCCCAAGAGTGGCGACTCTCAGTAGCACTCATGATGGGAGCTCCTTCCCTCTAGGAGCTGTCAGGCATCCCTGGAGGACTGCTCAGCCCAGAAACTTTGGGGAGAGATCTTCCTTTTCCAGCCTATCATGGTCACTGCTCACTGTTTATTATCTGGGCCAGAATGGTCCATTGTAAGGCTGGAGGTTCCGTTCCCCAAGCCCACTCATCTCGCTCCACCAGTGCCCAACTCAGGCAAGGTGACCAGGTTCTCATGACTGGGGAATTCTGGACCCCTCACAACTATATGCCACCTCTTCAGAGAGCCTGCCATCTTAAAGGAACAGCTTTAAGGAACTACCTGGCTTTCAGCCCCATGCACAACTTGCTACCCCTGGCCCCTCTCTCCATTCCAGGGAAGTCACCTCCAGGGTCTCACACTTACCCTCTTCAACTTCAGTACCAGCTCTATCTTCTCTTACCTCAGGTATGAACCCAGTCATACGGTAGGCAGTTTAATGACCATTTGGAGAATCCCAATTAAAGAGACACTTTAAAGAAAAGGCTGGGAGAGAGTTGCCATTCTGGTATCCCAGAGACTTGCTTTCAGCCCCAGAAGCATAAAGGTCACTCGAGTGCTTTGAGGCAGGACCTGGAGATGCAGCACAAAGGCTGACTTGTTCATTCGCTAGAGACTACTAAAATGATAAAAGCAGAATCAAAAGTGATATCTCAATAGACTTTCCTGCAATGGAAGCAGCTGAGCATGAATTCCCTCAATCTCTGCATCCTCCACACCCAGAAGCTGAGCTGCACTCACACCCCTCATGATCTTTCTCTAGTTTCATAAGATGTGGTGCCCCCTTTCATTCTGGGCCTACTCAGTTAGACTTGCCAAGATCAGGCTCCAAAGCCATCCTCCCTCTTGAAACTTCATCTTTTCCTCTTGCAGGTGTGTGTTGCCTTCAGACTATAAGCTTATTAGTTTCCCTCCCATTCATTAAAAGAGAAATCTATCTTTGGCCTCATATTCCCTGGAAAATGTCCCATGTCCTCTTCTCTCTTATCCAAACTTCTTAAAAGAGTAACCTGTACTCAATGTGACCACTCGGTATACGATTCATTCACTCTGCACCCCCTGCAATCTGGCTGTGCTCTTGTTAAGGCCACCAGCA
Organism: Hyperoodon ampullatus; assembly: GCF_949752795.1. Classification (NCBI taxonomy): domain Eukaryota; kingdom Metazoa; phylum Chordata; class Mammalia; order Artiodactyla; family Ziphiidae; genus Hyperoodon; species Hyperoodon ampullatus. Next base: position 98,200,789 of record NC_136917.1, on the reverse strand, counting down.
TCCTGATTACAAAATCTAATGGACATTTTCCAATCTTTGTTTTGCTATACATTTCTGGGGCAATTGGCAATGTGGATCACGTGCACTCCTGCCCCCCAAAGTAATAGTATATTTCCCAGTTTGTCTCATTCATTTCTATTCCTTCTTAACCGTGGGCTCCTCCCTCTCTACCCACCACTCACATACTTGTGTTCTCCAGGTGTCTGTTTTCAGCTCACTGCTTCTCATTATAGATACTCTTCTTGGGTGAATTTATCTACTCTCAGGAGTTCAACTACCACCTGTATGCTAATGACTCTCTAATTCGATCTCCTACTCAGATTTCTTCCCTAAGCTTCTGACTCACCAATTCCATTACCTGCTAGGTACCTTCGCTTGGATATTCATCAGATATTTCAGATTTGATTCCTCAAAAACTAAGTAGCACTTCCCTCCAAACTCAGTCTCTCTCTGTTTGTTGTGTCACCTTCTCTTTACCCAGTGATCAAAGTTATAAAATAACAGCCTTGACTTTTCTCTCTTCCTCACCCTCTTCATCCAACTGATCATTAAATTCTGATGGTTTCCCTTCCCATGGATTCCTCAGATCCATCCTCTTCCCTCCCATCACTGCTGCCATTGTCAAAAGCATCTTCTTTTCCTGGACTGATAGAGCCTCCGAACTGGCCTCCTGGTTTCCAGACTTGCTCCCTTTAGTTGAGCTCTTTCCAGAGCTACCCGAACGATCCACATAAAACACAAAACTGACCCTGTCCCTCTCTGCTAAGCCATTCCATGGCTTCCTGGAATCTACATGAGCAAGTTCAGCTTCTTTCCCTGGCATGCATGGCCCTCTGTGGCTGTCTCTTGCCTAATTCTCAGTCCTTGGCTCCTACCATTTGGATTCCAGCAATACTCAACTGGCAGTAGTTCCTTGTACACATCTCATTCTCCTTCTGTTCCTTGTTTCTGCTTTAAAATTAAATGTCTTACTTTAGACTGTCAGGTTGGTATTATAAGGGAAGTTTAAGTTCATTTGTTATTAAATATTAGAGCCTCTGTGCTTGGGGACGGAGGAAAGAAGAGAAAGGGCTCATAGCTACAACCTCATTTCAGCCCCTTTCTCCCCCCACACAGACAAAAAGCATACTGGGCCTGAGATATTTGTGTGTCCTGCTTAATTTAAAGCTGTTAATAAGTACGTCAAACATGTTCAGTTTTCACTCCAGGGTGTTCTTCCAAACCCGCGAAACTCTATTTGTTATGAAGAGTGCGCTGCCCTCTAGAGGTGGCTTTCAAGGACAGAGCATATCACATCTGCACTTTTAAAGCATTCTGCAGTTTCTCCTGAGAAACAAATTTCATAGCAAGACCTTTACTGTTACTGCTGTTCGTCCAAAATGTGCTTTCCCAGGTATCATTCTGATTCACAAAATTTTTATTTATTTCCATAATAGTGTTTGGGGAGAAAGCACATGATGTACCTCAAAGTGCACTTGATTTGGAGTTAGAGGACTCAAGTTCTAGTTCAAGTTGTTCCACTAATGTCTGCGAACTTAGATCTCTCATCTGTTAATCAAGGGGTGCAAGACCCCATCCAGAAAACTGTGAGTCATCTGAAAGTATATTTTGGCAATAAAACTGGGAACAGAAACATCAGTAAATACTTATTATATACTAAGTATACATAAGACACTAGGCTAAGAGCTGTTTTGCAGAGGTTTTGTGTTTACATTTGATCTTTAGAAAGTTAAATGAAAAATATTTGAAAAAAATTTTGGAAAACATTCAGGGTTTCAATTTTAATGAATGAGTTTAACCCTGATCCCATTAAAACCTGAAAATGAAACTGAGCTAAAACAAATGTAAAACTTACTCTGAGGTTTCCAAGAGTCTGTTACAGTATGAAAGCAGAAGTGAGTCATACAGCCACACACACACACACACACACACACACACACACACACACACACACACACACACACTTTAATTTGCCAATAAGCTGGTGTAAACCTCCTTTAGCCTGATTTCCCCTCCTCCATTTTCAACCAAGAGAAGAAAAAGCAAGTCTTTCATTTAATGATTTGAGCCAACTATTATCACTATATACTGTGTAATGATGACTGATGATAGGTAAAATTATATTTATTATCTTACAATGGCAATTGACTCCTGAGAATTTCTTTGAATGCTAGAGAAAGGGCAAAATGATTAAGACACCATTTATGTTCATAGTCAGATTGGGAGGAAGAGGCCATAAAGCCCAGAACACAGTAGCTGGGAAACAAGAGGTCTGTGTTCCTGTGAGTCCACTTATGCTTGGAGGAGTCTGGGGGCAACAGGTGAATCTTCTGCAATTCAGGGAGCCACATCTGTATACTATGCTTATAATGCTGCTCCCGTGCTGTGTCATGTTAACACTCCCTTTGGCATCTGCTTCCTTGGATGAAAGATGCTACCAAGGTCAAAGCTGGCCTGCTGTGATAGGAGACCAGCAGCCCAAGTGGATGGAATCTTTTCCTCAGTTACACGTCTAGATGTCTTTGGACCTGATTTCTCACATCAAGCTCATAACTTCTTTACCTCTATTTATCAGTCTTACTGTCTGTAATTTGTCAAAGTCCTGTGGACATTATCAGAGAAATGTACCTAAGAGAGTATCCCAAACATTTTGAACACATACAAGACATTATTACTTAAAATTATCTCTTAAGATTCCATAGCTAAGGAACCCTTTAAAAATCTTTTGGGGGGGGCCTTGGCCTAATCTATTCAGAATTCCTTGCTGGAGGCACAGCTGGGAAGTAAGTCTTGAAAGGAGAAATGAAGAGAGTGAACAGACTTTACTAACAGTGTCCATAGTTTTATTCCTGAAAGTTGTGGCACAACTGTTTGCTAGACCACAGTCATTAAGAAATTCTCAGCATCATCTTTCACGTGTTAGACTGAAAACGCCAAAACAAACAAACAAAAACCAAAAAACAAGGACCGAATTTTATCCTCCTCTCATATTTCAAATGCATTTCAAAGTTCAGCTACAAATATTGTTAAGGTAAGAATCTTCACTTGCTGTTACATAGTTCTCGGATTTATGACAATCACCGTATGCAATTGTCTCTGCCCTTGTCATGCTTTACTTTACTTATCAGTCTCCTCTTCCCTTTCTTCTTTCTTCATAATCCTGATTTATCCTATTAATAGAACTTTAAATTTGATGGGGTGTAGTCATAGTATAGGTAACTCACAAGACCTAACAGTATATTGAGATAATGAGAAGTATTGAATGAAGAGTCTGGAGGAGGAAAAGTGGTTCATATCGCTTCTCCCTCAAAGCAAGCTGCTCTGAGATTCAGTCTAAAGATACTGAATTTTCAATATGTAGGAACGTGATTTGGTGGATGGTCTTGCTGCTCTCCCAAGGGAGATCCTGTTGCTCTTCCTGGAAGGAGGGTGCGTGGTGAGCAGCGGATGCCCTGCCCAGAGGCCATGGTAATTGGAAATGTAGCAGAACATCCTGTTCCTGGGAGAACTTCTGCTTGGTTGTTTGTGCTCTAGAGACTTGGCTCCTGGCGTTCTTGTGCAGACCTTTGGACCCTGGCAAGGCCACTTGTGTTTCTGTCTTGGTGTGCGTACTAGCCTGGCTCTACTTTTGCGTGTGATGTGGCTGTGGAAGCTGCTCGGACTGCCCAGCACGTGCTTGCCCACGGGTCCTCTGCTAAGTTTCCGAAGCAGCAGTAGCACATGCACTTCACTGGGAAATGAAAACTATTACTTGAGCAAGAAAGTAACAAAGCATCTTTCCTAATTCTTGCCTAAAGAGCGAGGGGCCAGCTTCTGGCTTTAATGGTGATTTTTAAAGTTTTTGACTATTGCCAGATACCAGTGCTAAATACTTTTAGCTGTACGACTTGATTTGAATAGTATATACCAGAAGAGCACAATCAGAGGCTTTTGATGACATAGTACCAAGTGAGGATAATAGCATATGATCCCAAGAAAATCAGTCAAGCAGCTTGGGGGCTTGGTATTTGTATCTGTAACATGGAACCAAAATGTAAAAGCAGTATGAATAACAAAACCTTCCTCACTGGGGTTTTGGGAAGGATACCAGGTAGTCCTCATGAAGTATTTTAAGTCTTCCGGAAGGAGGGCCCATTTTAAATTCAAGGTATTACTATCACTAATTCTTGGTCATGACATTGTACACTATAAAAGGGAAATGAAAGAGTGGATGAGTTAAGTGATGAGCCTAAAACCACACAGTGAGCTGGGGAAAACCCCCAAAAAGAGAGATGTAGATTTGTTTCATCGAGAAACACAGCTATATCTGGGCAAAGCCCCAGAGTTTAAAGTGACAAGGACACTTGACATAGACCCTGAATTCACAGGCATGTAGACAAATAATACAGTTACACTGGTACAATACACGTGGAGTCACAGCAGTCCTTGTCTTTGGAGGAGAGGGGAGGTGGATCCTGCTCAGGACGAGACTCTTCTGTGATTGATTTGCAGGTGCAAGGAACAGGTGACCTCTGGGAATTCCCCACAGGTTTCTGATGGTGACTGGCTGGGGAGGCTGCAGGTGGAAAGGGACAAAAATGCCTTGAGCTCTGTGCGGTGGGATCCTACCTTCATGCCCCAGACACTTGAACTGTTGCCCGAACTCATGGCCTGTCAGCCAGGAAAGCATCACAGAAAGATGTTATGGCAATTAGCTGTGAAATGGAAAAGTCGACTGGGCAAGACTTTGTGAGCAGTCAGTATGAAGAGAAAGAAGGAAATTCAGCCAAGTGAGGTCTTTGCTGTTTGCCTCAAGGTTATATTTTGCAACACATAATGGCAACAATTAAACAAGGACACAATATTATCTAATTTGTGCTGTTGTCTTCCCTGGATCTGGAACATTTTCTGCAGGAGCCCGCCTTTGTCTCTAGCATCCTCTGGCAAACAGTTCCCTTTTAGCTCAGGTCTTTTTGCAGAAGGAGCTTGATGCTGAAAGCAGCAGGTTCCTTCTACCCTCAACTCTCCGTGGTGGTTAACATGTCTTTCATTTTTTCCAAGTTGCACTAGTCTGGTTCAATTTTTATTTTTGCTAATTTTTTTTTTTTATTAGTTTCTGCTTTATAACAAAGTGAATCAGTCATACATATACATCTGTTCCCACATCCCTTCCCTCATGCATCTCCCTCCCTCCCACCCTCCCCATCCCACCCCTCCAGGCGGTCACAAAGCACCGAGCTGATCTCCCTGTGCTCTGCGGCTGCTTCCCACTATCTATCTACCTTACGTTTGGTAGTGTATATATGTCCATGCCTCTCTTTCGCTTTGTCACAGCTTACCCTTCCCCTTCCCCATATCCTCAAGTCCATTCTCAAGTAGGTCTGTGTCTTTATTCCCGTTTTACCCCTAGGTTCTTCATGACATTTTTTTTTTTTAATTCCATATATATGTGTTAGCATACGGTATTTGTCTTTCTCTTTCTGACTTACTTCACTCTGTATGACAGACTCTAGGTCTATCCACCTCATTACAAATAGCTCAGTTTCATTTCTTTTTATGGCTGAGTAATATTCCATTGTATATATGTGCCACATCTTCTTTATCCATTCATCCGATGATGGACACTTAGGTTGTTTCCAGCTCCGGGCTATTGTGAATAGGGCTGCAATGAACATTTTGGTACATGTCTCTTTTTGAATTATGGTTTTCTCAGGGTATATGCCTAGTAGTGGGATTGCTGGGTCATATGGTAGTTCTATTTTTAGTTTTTTAAGGAACCTCCATACTGTTCTCCATAGTGGCTGTACCAATTCACATTCCCACCAGCAGTGCAAGAGTGTTCCCTTTTCTCCACACCCTCTCCAGCATTTATTGTTTCTAGATTTCTTGATGATGGCCATTCTGACTGGTGTGAGATGATATCCCATTGTAGTTTTGATTTGCATTTCTCTAATGATTAATGATGTTGAGCATTCTTTCATGTGTTTGTTGGCAGTCTGTATATCTTCTTTGGAGAAATGCCTATTTAAGTCTTCTGCCCATTTTTGGATTGGGTTGTTTGTTTTTTTCCTATTGAGCTGCATGAGCTGTTTATAAATTTTGGAGATTAATCCTTTGTCAGTTGCTTCATTTGCAAATATTTTCTCCCATTCTGAGGGTTGTCTTTTGGTCTTGTTTATGGTTTCCTTTGCTGTGCAAAAGCTTTGAAGTTTCATTAGGTCCCATTTGTTTATCTTTGTTTTTATTTCCATTTCTCTAGGAGGTGGGTCCAAAAGGATCTTGCTGTGATTTATGTCATAGAGTGTTCTACCTATGTTTTCCTCTAAGAGTTTGATAGTTTCTGGCCTTACATTTAGGTCTTTAATCCATTTTGAGCTTATTTTTGTGTATGGTGTTAGGGAATGATCTAATCTCATACTTTTACATGTCCCTGTCCAGTTTTCCCAGCACCACTTATTGAAGAGGCTGTCCTTTCTCCACTGTACATTCCTGCCTCCTTTATCAAAGATAAGTTGGCCATATGTGCGTGGGTTTATCTCTGGGCTTTCTATCCTGATCCACTGATCTATCTTTCTGTTTTTATGCCAGTACCACACTGTCTTAATTACTGTAGCTTTGTAGTATAGTCTGAAGTCAGGCAGCCTGATTCCTCCAGCTCCGTTTTTCGTTCTCAAGATTGCTTTGGCTATTCGGGGTCTTTTGTTTTTCCAAACAAATTTTGAAATTTTTTGTTCTACTTCTGTGAAAAATGCCAGTGGTAGTTTGATAGGGATTGCATTGAATCTGTAGATTGCTTTGGGTAGTAGAGTCATTTTCACAATATTGATTCTTCCAATCCAGGAGCATGGTATATCTCTCCATCTATTTATATCATCTTTAATTTCTTTCATCAGTGTCTTATAATTTTCTGCATACAGGTCTTTTGTCTCCTTAGGTAGGTTTATTCCTAGATATTTTATTCTTTTTGTTGCAATGGTAAATGGGAGTGTTTTCTTGATTTCATTTTCAGATTTTTCATCATTAGTGTACAGGAATGCCAGAGATTTCTGTGCATTAATTTTGTATCCTGCTACTTTACCAAATTCATTGATTAGCTCTAGTAGTTTTTCGGTAGCATCTTTAGGATTCTCTATGTATAGTATCATGTCATCTGCAAACAGTGACAGCTTTACTTCTTCTTTTCCAATTTGGATTCCTTTTATTTCCTTTTCTTCTCTGATTGCTGTGGCTAAAACTTCCAAAACTAGGTTGAATAAGAGTGGTGAGAGTGGGCAGCCTTGTCTTGTTCCTGATCTTAGTGGAAATGGTTTCAGTTTTTCACCATTGAGGACAATGTTGGCTGTGGGTTTGTCATATATGGCCTTTATTATGTTGAGGAAAGTTCCCTCTATGCCTACTTTCTGGAGGGTTTTTATCATAAATGGGTGTTGAATTTTGTCGAAAGCTTTCTCTGCATCTATTGAGATGATCATATGGTTTTTCTCCTTCAACTTGTTAATATGGTGTATCACATTGATTGATTTGCGTATATTGAAGAATCCTTGCATTCCTGGAATAAACCCCACTTGATCATGGTGTATGATCCTTTTAATGTGCTGTTGGATTCTGTTTGCTAGTATTTTGTTGAGGATTTTTGCATCTATGTTCATCAGTGATATTGGCCTGTAGTTTTCTTTCTTTGTGACATCCTTGCCTGGTTTTGGTATCAAGGTGATGGTGGCCTCGTAGAATGAGTTTGGGAGTGTTCCTTCCTCTGATATTGTTTGGAAGAGTTTGAGAAGGATGGGTGTTAGCTCTTCTCTAAATGTTTGATAGAATTCGCCTGTGAAGCCATCTGGTCCTGGGCTTTTGTTTGATGGAAGATTTTTAATCACAGTTTCAATTTCAGTGCTTGTGATTGGTCTATTCATATTTTCTATTTCTTCCTGAGTCAGTCTTGGTAGGTTGTGCATTTCTAAGAATTTGTCCATTTCTTCCAGGTTGTCCATTTTATTGGCATAGAGTTGCTTATAGTAATCTCTCATGATCTTTTGTATTTCTGCAGTGTCAGTTGTTACTTCTCCTTTTTCATTTCTAATTCTACTGATTTGAGTCTTCTCCCTTCTTTTCTTGATGAGTCTGGCTAATGGTTTGTCAATTTTGTTTATCTTCTCAAAGAACCAGCTTTTAGTTTGGTTGATCTTTGCTATCGTTTCCTTCATTTCTTTTTCATTTATTTCTGATCTGATCTTTATGATTTCTTTCCTTCTGCTAACTTTGGGGGTTTTTTGTTCTTCTTTCTCTAATTGCTTTAGGTGCAGGGTCAGGTTGTTTACTCGAAATGTTTCCTGTTTCTTAAGGTGGGATTGTATTGCTATAAACTTCCCCCTTAGAACTGCTTTTGCTGCGTCCCATAGGTTTTGGGTCGTCGTGTCTCCATTGTCATTTGTTTCTAAGTATTTCTTAATTTCCTCTTTGATTTCTTCAGTGATCACTTCATTATTGAGTAGTGTATTGTTTAGCCTCCATGTGTTTGTATTTTTTACAGATCTTTTCCTGTAATTGATGTCTAGTCTCATAGCATTGTGGTCGGAAAAGATACTTGATACAATTTCAATTTTCTTAAATTTACCAAGGCTTGATTTGTGACCCAAGATATGATCTATCCTGGAGAATGTTCCATGAGCACTTGAGAAAAATGTGTATTCTGTTGTTTTTGGGTGGAATGTCCTATAAATATCAATTAAGTCCATCTTGTTTAATGTATCATTTAAAGCTTGTGTTTCCTTATTTATTTTCATTTTGGATGATCTGTCCATTGGTGAAAGTGGGGTGTTAAAGTCCCCTACTATGATTGTGTTACTGTCGATTTCCCCTTTTATGGCTGTTAGTATTTGCCTTATGTATTGAGGTGCTCCTATGTTGGGTGCATAAATATTTACAATTGTTATATCTTCTTCTTGGATCGATCCCTTTATCGTTATGTAGTGTCCTTCTTTGTCTCTTCTAATAGTCTTTATTTTAAAGTCTATTTTGTCTGATATAAGAATTGCTACTCCAGCTTTCTTTTGATTTCCATTTGCATGGAATATCTTTTTCCATCCCCTTACTTTCAATCTGTATGTGTCTCTAGGTCTGAAGTGGGTCTCTTGTAGACAGCATATATATGGGTTTTGTTTTTGTATCCATTCAGCCACTCTGTGTCTTTTGGTGGGAGCATTTAGTCCATTTACATTTAAGGTAATTATTGATATGTATGTTCCTATTCCCATTTCCTTAATGGCTTTGGGTTCATTATTGTAGGTATAGTCCTTCTGTTGTGTTTCTTGCCTAGAGAAGTTCCTTTAGCATTTGTTGTAAAGCTGGTTTGGTGGTGCTGAACTCTCTCAGCTTTTGCTTGTCTGTAAACGTTTTAATTTCTCCATCAAATCTGAATGAGATCCTTGCTGGGTAGAGTAATCTTGGTTGCAGGTTTCTCTCCTTCATCACTTTAATTATGTCCTGCCACTCCCTTCTGGCTTGTAGAGTTTCTGCTGAGAGATCAGCTGTTAACCTGATGGGGATTCCCTTGTGTGTTATTTGTTGTTTTTCCCTTGCTGCTTTTAATATGATTTCTTTGTGTTTAATTTTTGACAGTTTGATTAATATGTGTCTTGGCATATTTCTCCTTGGATTTATTCTGTATGGGACTCTCTGTGCCTCCTGGACTTGATTAACTATTTCCTTTCCCATATTAGGGAAGTTTTCAACTATAATCTCTTCAAATATTTTCTCAGTCCCTTTCTTTTTCTCTTCTTCTTCTGGAACCCCTATAATTCGAATGTTGGTGCGTTTAATGTTGTCCCAGAGGTCTCTGAGACTTGTTCTTTTCATTCTTTTTTCTTTATTTTTCTCTGCATCAGTTATTTCCACTATTTTATCTTCCACCTCACTTATCCGTTCTTCTGCCTCAGTTATTCTGCTATTGATCCCATCTAGAGTATTTTTCATTTCATTTATTGTGTTTTTAATCGATGCTTGATTCATCTTTAGTTCTTCTAGGTCCTTGTTAACTGTTTCTTGCATATTGTCTATTCTATTTCCAAGATTTTGGATCTGGGAAATAGAATCTTGGATCAGCTTTACTATCATTATTCTGAATTCTTTTTCAGGTAGACTGCCTATTACCTCTTCATTTGTTAGGTCTGGTAGGTTTTTATCTTGCTCCTTCACCTGCTGTGTGTTTTTCTGTCTTCTCATTTTGCTTATGTTACTGTGTTTGGGGTCTCCTTTTTGCAGGCTGCAGATTCGTAGTTCCCGTTGTTTTTGGTGTCTGTCCCCCGTGGCTAAGGTTGTTTCAGTAGGTTGTGTAGGCTTCCTGGTGGGGGGGACTAATGCCTGTGTTCTGGTGGTTGAAGCTCGATCTTGTCTTTCTGGTGGACAGGTCCACGTCTGGTGGTGTGTTTTGGGGTGCCTGTGGCCTTATTATGTTTTTAGGTATCCTCTCTGCTAATGGGTGGGGTTGTGTTCCTGCCTTGCTAGTTGCTTGGCATAGGGTGACCAGCACTGTAGCTTGCTGGTCGTTGACTGAAGCTGGGTGCTGGTGTTGAGATGGAGATCCCTGGGAGATTTTCGCTGCTTGATATTATGTGGAGCTGGGAGGTCTCTTGTGGACCCGTGTCCTGAAGTTGGCTCTCCCACTTCAGAGGCACAGCACTAACTCCTGGCTGCAGCACCAAGAGCCTTTCATCCACCCGGCTCAGAATAACAGTGAGAAAAAGTAGAAAGAAATAATTAGTAGAAGAAAGAAAGAGAGATTGAAAGAAAGGAAGAAGGGAAGGAAGGAAGGAAGAAAGAAAGAAAGGAGGGAGGGAGGAAGGATGGAAAGAAAGGAAAGAAAGGAGGGAGGGAGGGAGGAATGAAAGCAAAAGGAAGAGTGAATGGAAGAAGAGAGGGAGGGAGGGAGGAAGGAAAGAAAGAAAGAAAGACAGGAGGGAGGGGGGGAGGGAGGAAGGAAAGAAAAAGAAAGTGGAAAGAAGAAGGGTGGGAGGGAGTGAGGGATGGAGGAAAGAAAAAGAAAGAAGGAAAGGAGGAGCGGCGGGAGGGAGGGAGGAAGGGAAGGGAGGAAAAAAAGAAAGAGCAGGTAAAGTAAAATAGAATAAAGTATGAAATATAGTAGCGTTATTAAAATTAAAAAGTAATTATTGAAAAAAAACACGGACCGAAAGAACCCTGGGACATATGGTGGAAGCAAAGCTATACAGAGAGAATCTTACACAGAAGATTACACATACACATTCACAAAAAGAGAGCAGGGGGAAAAATCAAAAATCTTGCTCTCCAAGTCCACCTCCTCGATTTGGGATAATTCGTTGTAAAAAGAGGAAAAGGGCGAAAAGTCTGAAATCTTGCTAAGTCCACCTCCTTAATTTGAGATAATTCGTTGTAAAAAGAGGAAAAAAAGGGGGGGGGGAGTCTTAAATCTTGTCCTCAAGGTCCACTTCCTCAATTTGGGATGATTCGCTGTCCATTCATGCACTCCACAGACGCAGGGCACATCAAATGGACCGTGGAGCTTTAATCCGCTGCCTCGGAGGCTGCACAGAGAGATTTCCCTGTCTCTGCTCTCACAGCTCCCGGGTCTCAGCCTTGGACCTGGCCCCGCCTCTGCGCGTAGGTCGCCGGAGGGCGTCCGTTCTTCGCTCAGACAGGACGGGTTTAAAGGAGCCGCTGATTCGGGGGCTCTGGCTCACTCAGGCAGAGGGGAGGGAGGGGAATGCCCTCTCCTCGCGCACCAGGCAACAAAAGGGAAAAAAGTCTCTTGCCTCTCCGGTAGCTCCAGACCCTTTCCCCGGACTCCCTCCGGGCTAGCACTAACCCCTTCAGGGTCTCTTCCTGCCGCCAGCCCCAGACCTCTCCCTGCGCTCCGACTGAAAGCCGATACCCGAGCCTCAGCTCCCAGCCCCGCCCGCCCTGGCGGCCGAGCAGACAAGTCTCTCGGGCTGGTGTGTGCCTGAGGGCACCGATCCTCTGTGCCAAAATCTCTCTGCTTTGCCCTCCACACCCCTGTTGCTGTGCTCTCCTCCGCTACTCCGAAGCTTTCCCCCTCCGCCACCTGCAGTCTCCGCCCTCGAAGGGGCTTGTAGTGTGTAGAAACCTTCCCTCCTTCACGGCTCCCTCCCACTGGTGCAGGTCCCGTCCATATCCTATTGTCTCTGTTTATTCTTTTTTTCTTTTGACCTACCCAGGTATGTGGGGAGTTTCTTGCCTTTTGGGGGGTCTGAGGTCTTCTGTCAGCGTTCAGTAGGTGTTCTGTTGGAGTTGTTCCACGTGTAGATGAATTTCTGATGTATCTGTGGGGAGGAAGGTGATCTCCGCGTCTTACTCTTCCGCCATCTTCCTATACTATCTTCTGCTAATTTTTAATGAGTTAGTAACTCAGTGGTCCTGGCTCTGAATTTCTTGAATGTGGGTTGTTGGTAAGGATTCAATCAGCTTGTTGGCTCCTAATAGGTTCTGAAATCCAGTAACATTCATGGTGTGTGTATTTACCCGGGTGGCTATTGAATCGCAGAAGGAGAAATGGTCAAAGAGTAGAATCCAGTCAAAGCCTCTTTGGTTGCCAAGAGAGTTCTCGTTGTGTAAGCTCTGCCCTCACTGAAGCAGTCACCCTTCAAAGGAGGATGTTACTATCTCCTTTTCTTATCACTTACTTTATTTTACAAGAAACTTCCACATCTTCTAAACCAATAAGCATGTCAGATTTGGTCCAAGCTCTACAAAGTAAATGCTGTGAAGATTTTCTAATTAGAAATTAACTTACATTACAGCTATAACTCTATATGCTGAACCTTATTCAGAATGATAATGGAAATTAACTGAGTAGCCAGTCATTTATATCTAAAAGCTACCATCACCACATATGCTGAAAGAAGCATTAGTGAGTATACTTGAGATGTATTTACATGGAAAAAAATGAAAATAGTATAGTAGAGAAATTCTGACTCTAGGATTAATAAAACCATATTTTGTTAAACCCAAATGCCTAAACGATTATATACAAAAGGATAATTTATTCACAGCATGTAAATAATCATGATTCTCAGTGGGAATTATTTGCATTTCAATTGTCACTAGTAATGAAGAGCTGTGTCTTATTTGTCCCCTTGTCATTGGAAAGGATACTTTACCATAAATTTAATTCAAGTTTTTATCATAAAAATGTTATCCTAAAAAATCTTGGTTATAGTCTCCTTTTGTAGGATGTCTTTTTTTGTCTCTGTTTTGTTTCATTTGTTTTTGTTGATGTTTTTTTTTAAAATCAACTGTTATAACTGATTGAGTAAGGTTCAAGGTGGTGTATGTATATTCTCTTCTGAAAGCCAGCCTGAAGGTTGAATTAGGGATAACAACTTCTGCTTTGACGAGAGGAGCTGAATTTGAGTTCTCATTAGTGTAAGTGCCTGGGTAACAACCCACAGTCTTGCCTAGTATAGTGGTTCTCATTTACATACCATATCCTCAAACTACCTCTACTATAACTTTCTTAATGTTTTTCTTTAAAATGATGCATCTTTCAGTTAAATAAACTTTCTTTAAATGGAACTTTTAGATAGTGACTTCAGATGAAAAACCAGAATTCCCTGCCACAATAGATGGCAACCATGAAAGGAAATAATGGTGAAAACAAGAAAATATTATTGAATTCCAGCTAGAGACTAGAGTCTGCCAAGGCACTGAACCTAAGGATTTCTCTCTGTTGGTTTCTCTCCTTTTTTTGTAAAGAGTTAAAGACACTAAATGGAGACTTTCTCTAAACATAGTGAGGAGTGTAGGAAAACTGAAAAGGGAAGAAATTTCTCACAATGTGATTGAGTGGTGTTACTACCTTCCCCCAACCCCAAATCACCTTCACCTTCGAAAACAATACCTCGGTTAAACCAATCAAACCCCATAAGTTTAACAGCTGGGGGTGGGGGGTGTACAGCCCTCCAAGTGAGACCAAGCTGAACCTCCGTCGCTTGTTCTCCAAACGACTTCTTCCTCTTGGGAGTTCTAACTGTTGCTGCTGACACCACGATGGCCTCCAGGCGAGTCCTCCTGGATATTCTGGCTTAAGTAGGAACACAGCCTTCCTTCCTACCTTCCTTCCCCTGAGGACACCTGAGAAGAGACTGGACATTTACATAAGACTTTATAAAGAAATGCCATAACAGAAAGGAAATAAAGAGAATAACTTAATTTGCCTTTTTATCTTTCCCCTGAGGCAGTGGTTCTCAAACTTTAGCTTGCATGGAATTCACCTGGAGGGCTTGTTAAAACACTGTGCGCTGAGCCCACCCCCAAATCTTCTGATTCAGCAGGCCTGTGTTGGGACGTGAGAAGCTACACCTGGAACGAACGCGCAGGGGAGGCTGAGGTTGCTCGTCTGGGAATCTCACTTGGAGAACCACAACCCAGAGGAGACGCGTCAAGGCCCAGCATCTCCAGCCTGCCTGCCTTTAAGCCAGACCCAAGACTGAGGTATGTGGGGACATTCCTTAAGGGCTGGATCCTAATTCTAAAATGGAGAGGCAGCTAATCTTATAAATAAGATTGAATTTAATTCTCTCTCTCAAGCTCGAATAGGTCAGCTCTTCCCTCATAGCGGCTCACACGTCTCCCTCTCACAGAGGTCACGCGGCCATAGTTCCTCAGTCCTAAGGTGCACATTTCCCACATTTTTACGTCTCTGAAATTGGCATGTGTTTCACAGGCATTGTTAGTCATGCTGCAAATCGGGTCGTAGTTGTTCAAGTTGTCATTTCTGCGTTTTTGGTACTGCATGAGTGGATTTCATTGCCATTTAAAATGTTTTTAAAATTATGATACTGTGGGCTTCCCTGGTGGCACAGTGGTTGAGAGTCCGCCTGCCCATGCAGGGGACGCGGGTTCGTGCCCCGGTCCGGGAGGATCCCACATGCCGCGGAGCGGCTGGGCCCGTGAGCCATGGCCGCTGAGCCTGCGCGTCCGGAGCCTGTGCTCCGCAACGGGAGAGGCCGCAACAGTGAGAGGCCCGCGTACGGCAAAAAAAAAAAAAAAAAAAAAAAAATGATACTGTGATTGAGCACTAAAACAAGAAGTTATTGTGTATGAAGAAAAGTGTGGGGACAGGGCCGGCAATGGGGCTTACAGTTGGTATTGAAGCAAATATTTTGTCAGTAGAAGAACGGTAGCAATTCTGTATTTTTGAAAAGAGCTATGATATTATAGTTTTATCTTAAAATACTAACATTTATAACACAGCCATTTAAAAGATGGTGAAAATGTTACTCTCACCTTAAAAATAAGGCATACATAGATTTAAAAAATTCCTTTAGGGAAATACAGAAGCAAAAAAATGTGAAGACCTCAGCTCTAGATGGCAGTTCTCCAAATGGGCCTCACAGTACTGGCACCTGGCCAGAATGAATTCTTTAACTATCCATGGCAAAATGAGAAAGTAAGGACAATATATTCATTTTTTAAAAAATGAAGCTAAATGTTTTTCAGTTTAAAGTTCTCTTCTATAGTCTGAATTAGGTCCTTTCTACAGATTTGGAGTAGAGGGAGTTAAAACATTTTTTAGTTTCAAAATAATGATGTTAATACATTACAGGCTTTTTTCCCCTTTTCCACATTTCCTTTCAAAGCAACAGCTGGGCTTTACAGGGCCTATACAAAGAGGCTACATACATAGATAAAGCTGAGTTTCCTTTTGCTACCCAGATACACACAAAAGTATGGCCATAACTTGGAAAGCATTGCAGTTGAAAGCAGAAGAAATTGCCAAATCCCTGAGACTACATGATGATCATTTTAGGCATTGCAGCACAGTTTAACGGACAATACTTTTCTTAGTGGTTCAGAAAACACTGAACACAGTGGTGTGATGTGCAAGTGATGATGCCTTAGATTTGATCAAACTGTCATCCCAGCACCTGGATAAACCCATGCTCAATACATATGTGCTGAATGAATTGATGACTGAAGGACTTGGATTGAAACTCCTATGTGTATATCATTTTAAATTTACCCTTGTGAACTTGATAGAATAGCCCTGCCTTTGTCAGGGTGGTAACTTTAAGACAGACCCACATTTTAGGTGGATTGGGAGACCAACCAAGGACAATGTTAAAGGATGGTACAACAAGCCTTAAAGCAACAAAGAAGACTCACATAGGCAGTTTCTGTTGGTGAGGCAGTTGTTTTGGAGGGAAGGGGGTGTTGGGATGGGGAAGGAATTGAGGGTTATTCTTGTATAGCCTGGCATATAGTTAGTACTAAAATGTGTTGAATATATGAACAAATGTAGCATTTGAAAATTTCTCCCCGTAGGAATTTTTTCTCATTAGCTAATAGTTAGCCCTTTTTGGAGTATTAATCTCATTACTCCTTCAAGGCCAAACAAGATTATCAATCAAATGGTGTGAGAAGGAAATCACGTATTAACTACGAAAGAAAGCAGTGGCTCATATGCCATGAAGAGAATTCAGATTAGAATGAATCAGAGTCAGGTAGCAGACAGAGTTAATATTCTAACAACTGGACTATAACCTAAGGAGAAATTAAACACACTATCCTTTTCCTTTATGTCCTCATTTATTTTTGTTGGGGTTTGGGGAGATATGCTGCCTTAATTTGCTTTTGATGACTGTATTCTTCCTGGGAGGAATGGAGTAAGTGACTAATACCTGAAACGTGGCTGGCAGGTACGTTGAAGTGAGAGGCAGCGCAGACATACATTTTCTGTGTCAAGCACAATTTCCCAGGCTGAATTATATTTGAGATTTGTTTGTATTGGTTCTTTCATTATCACTTAACACAAACAGCTGAAAAACCAGATCAAGTGGTTAAGTGTGGAATCACATGATGTAATGTCTCCTAGACACAAGGGGTCAGCATTTCAACACAGATGACTGGGTTGAGGGCTTGCCTTCAGTTCTGCTGCTCTGCTCGGGTTTGATGTGCTTATGCGTGTGAGGCTGGATAGGGAAATGAAATTCAATTTGTATTTTGCACATCACTTTCTTTTCCAGTTTAGAATTTTGATGGCTCCCTTTTAGACTCAATCCATCTGCTATTGCCGTGGGAAATATCTAACAGCGAATCTTCCCAGTCTCACTGGCCCCCATGGTTTCAGCAAGCTTCAGTGACCTCTTGATTTATATTGCTTTCCCTTTCCCTAAAAGAGATTCGTAAACTGAAAAGTCCTTAATCTATGCTTGCTTAATGAATGTCTTGGGTGATTTCCTAGACTGCACTATTTTATTGTTGCCAATTTGTCAGGAAAAAGGGCTATGGATGAATGAGACTGTATGTTGATTCTGGGTTTATTTGGGGCTTTTGACTTAGCATTGGGTTTCATGATCATTACTCTTTTTTTCTAAATTGAAGTATAGTTGATTTACAATGTTGTGTTAGTTTCAGGTGTATAGCAAAATGATTCAGTTATATGTGTGTGTGTCTGTGTGTATTATATATATATATATAATTTATTCTTTTTCAGATTCTTTTCCATTATAAGTTATTACAAGATATTGAATATAGTTCCCTGGGCTATACAGTAGATCCTTGTTGATTATCTATTTTATATATAGTCGTGTGCAGCTGTTAATCTCAAATTCCTAATTTATCCCCTCCCCCTTCCCCTTCGGTAACCGTAAGTTTGTTTTCTATTTCTGTAAGTCTATTTCTGTTTTGTAAATAAATTCATTTGTATTATTTTTTTTAGATTCACATATAAGTGATATATGATATTTGTCTTTCTCTGTCTGATTTAATTCACTTAGTATGATAATCTCTAGGTCCATCCATGTTGCTGCAAATGGCACTACTGCATTCTCTCTATGGCTGAGTAATATTCCATTTTATATATATACCACATCTTCTTTATCCATTCATCAGTCAGTGGATACTTAGGTTGCTTCCATGCCTTGGCTGTTATAAATAGTGCTGCTACGAACATTAGGGTGCATGTATCTTTTCAAATTAGAGTTTTCATCTTTTCCATGTATATGTCCAGGAATGGGATTGCTGGATGATATGGTAACACTATTTTTAGTTTTTTAAGGAACTTCCAGACTGTTCTCCACAGTGAATGCACCAATTTACATTCCCACCGATGGTGTAGGAGGGTTCCCTTTCCTCCACACCCTCTCCAGCATTTATTATTTCTAGACATTTTGATGATGGCCATTCTGACCAGTGTGAAGTGATACCTTACTGTAGTTTTGACTTGCATTTCTCTAATAATTGGCAATGTTGAGCATCTTTTCATGTGCCTATTAGCCATTTGCATGTCTTCTCTGGAGAAATGTCTATTTAGGTCTTCTGCCCATTTTTTAAAAAACGTTTTATTTTATATTGTAGTATAGTCGATTAACAATGTTGTGATAATTTCAGGTGCACAGCAAAGCGACTTAGCCACACACATACACGTATCCATTCTCCCCCCAGGCTCCCCTCCCATCCAGGCTGCCACATAACACTGAGCAGAATTCCCTGTGCTATACAGTAGGTCCTTCTTGGTTATGCATTTTAAATATCTGCCCTTTTTTTTTGGACTGGGTTGTTTGTTTTTTTGATATTGAGCTGTGTGAGCTGTTTGTATATTTTGGAAATTAATCCCTTGTTGGTCGCATCATTTGCAAATATTTTCTCCCATTCAGTAGATTGTCTTTCATTTTGAGTATGGTTTCCTTTGCTGTGCAAAAGCTTTTAAGTTTAATTAGGTCCCATTTGTTTAATTTTGTATTTATTTCCATTACTCCAGGAGATGGATTCAAAAAAATATTGCTGCGATTTATGTCAAAGAGTGCTCTGCCTCTGTTTTCCTCTAGGAGTTTTATAGTATCTAGTCTTACATTTAGGTCTTTGATCCATTTTGAGTTTAATTTTGTATATGGTGTTAGAGAATGTTCTAATTTCTTTCTTTTACATGCAGTTGTCCAGTTTTCCCAGCACCACTTATTGAAAAGACTGTCTTTTCTCCATTGTATATTCTTGCTTTCTTTGTCATAGATTGACCACAAGTGCATGTGTTTATTTCTGGGCTTTCTATCCTATTCCATTGGTCTATGTGTCTGTTTTTGTGCCAGTACCGTATTGTTTTGATTACTGTATGGTAATCAAATCAAGCTTTGTAATATAGTCTGAAGTCAGGGAGTGTGATACCTCCAGCTCTGTTCTTTCTCAAGATTATTTGGCTATTTGGGGTCTTTTGTGTTCACATACAAATTTTTAAATTATTTGTTCTAGTTCTGTGAAAAATGCCATTGGTAATTTGATAGGCATTGCATTGACTCTATAGATTGCCTGGGGTAGTATGGTCATTTTAACACTATTGATTCTTTCAATCCAAGAACACGGTGTATCTTTCCATCTGTTTGTGTCATCTTCACTTTCTTTCATCAGTGTCCTGTAGTTTTCAGAGTATGGGTTTTTGTCTCCTTAGGTAGGTTTATTCCTAGGATGATCATTGTTCTTTGATCTGCCCTTTCACTGCCATTCCTAACTCAGTGCAAGAGCATGCTGCAGTATGTCTTGGGACATGCTATATTTTCCCCACAGTTAAAAAAAATTACATACAGTAAAATTCACTCCTTTTGGTGAACATTTCTGTGAGTTTTAACAAATGAATAGAGTTGTCTAAAACCACCACAACGAGGTAAAATTCTATCACCCCAAAATGTTCCTTTTTGCTTCATCTTCATAGTCAACCTCTCTGTCCATCTGGACCCTTGGCAACTACTGCTCTGCTTGCTGTCCTTATAGTTTTGCCTTTTCCAGACATTGCAAAAATGCAATTACATGGTATATAAGCTTTGAGTCTGTATTCTTTCACTTAATACAATGCATTTGAGATTTATCCATATTGCATGTACCAGTAATTTGTTGTTATCATTGCTGGCTAGTCTGTTTATCAGTTTACCAGTTGAAGGACATTTGGGTTGTTTCTGGTTTGGGGTGATTGTGAATAAAAGTATCATAAACAGTTACATACAGGTTTTTCTGTGAATATAAGTTCTCGTTTCTCTCAGGTAGAGGGATAAGTTAAAATATCCTTTATTTTCAAAATAAGGTTAATGTATAACAGACTTTCTTTTTTTAAAAATTGTTTTTCCTTTCCACACTTCCTTTTAAAATAACAGCCATGTGATCTACAGGGCCTGCACAAGGAGGCTCCCCACGAGTCGATGAAGCTGAGTTTCATTTTGCTACTGATACACATGGAAGTGTGGCCTATAACTTGCTAAGCATTGCAGCTGAGGGTATCTAGGAGTGAAGGTGCTGGGTCAAGGACACTCTATATTTGCAATTGCTTAATGATCCTCTTCAAAACCCTCCAAACTCTCCTGAGAGTTGAATACATGTATAGAGTCTAGATTCCTGCACTCAGAGAATGTTCATGCATTTATAGAGTTTAAACTGAAACAGTAATAATATATTTAAGCCAGAAGAGATCTTATGTGACATTTAGACGTTGTTTTATAAACGAGCAGTTGAGGCCTAGAGAAAGGAAGGGGTTTGCTTAAGGCCATTTAGCTAACCAGCCACACCTGGGTCTCTGGTCTTCTGATATTGTTTCAATTCAGATTTCTTACCATTTGGTAAATAATTATATTGACTCCCAAACAGAAGTAACAAAAATTATTAATTAACAGTATAAGCTTTTATAATGCTTTTAATTTATTAAAAGTATTTTTACATTTGCCATAACCTGTCCCTCCCGAGACTTTCCCATCTCAGTTACCAGCACCACCATCCAGCCAGTTACCCAAGCAAGAAACTTGGTTATCTTTGATGTTCTGAGCTTAGAGAATTCCCTGTCACAGAGCGGACATTCAGTAAATATTTGCTGAGTGAAAGAGTACTTGGACAGATATATGCATTTGAAATGTCTAAAATCTGATGTTATTCACACTGCTTTTGTATAATAGGTTGTAAAGGCTTTCACATGAACAATGACTCTCAAACATTTGGCATGTAAAGCACTGGATGCCTTTTGGTGTGCTTCCTAATTTTTAAGGTGAATTGAAATAATTGACCATATTTTATAATGCAATAAGATTATATTTTTATCATTCATTTTGTCCATTTCTTCCCTTTTTTTCATGAACTAGTTGTAAGGTTGTTATCATGTACTAGACCCTGTGCTGGCACTGGTGATAAAGATATGAACAAGAGAATTATCTCCTCTGCCTTCAGGGTGTTTACAGTTTGGCAGGAAAGGCAGACAGAACAAATAATGAGAAATGTCCCTTGTCATGTGAGTGTGATGTATTATGGGAGTGTGTAGCAGGCACGCTCAACTCAGTCTGAGAATGAGAACAAAATGGAATCAGTAAAGCCTACTGAGGGAGGTGACATCAGAGGGGATCTAAGAGTAGGGTAGCAATGAGCAGGTAAAGAGCGAGGGGGTGCATGTTCCAGGCAGAGGGAACAGTGTGTGTAAGGAAGGAAGAGACATTGTGCATTAAAGACAAACAGCAACAGCCCCAAACCTGGAAGAAGGCCTGTGGGGTTGGATCAGGGTGAGTGATGGGAAGAGTGATGTGAAATGAGACTAAAAAGCCCAGCCGGGGGCTTCCCTGGTGGCACAGTGGTTGAGAGTCCACCTGCCGATGCAGGGGACACGGGTTCGTGCCCTGGTCTGGGAAGATCCCACATGCCGCGGAGCGGCTAGGCCCGTGAGCCATGGCCGCTGAGCCTGCGTGTCCGGAGCCTGTGCTCCTCAACGGGAGAGGCCACAACAGTGAGAGGCCCACGTACTGCAAAAAAAAAAAAAAAAAAAAAAAAAAAAAAAAAAAAGCCAGCCAGAGCCAGATCATAGGGGCCCCAAAGGCCAAAGTGAGGATTTTGTACTTAATTCCAACAGTGATAGGAGGCAATTTAAGGGTTTAAAAAGAAAACGACACAGTTATATTTTCACTTTTAAAATAAGACTTTGGCTTCTGTGGGGAGGTTGATTAGAGAAGGTAAGAATGAACACAGGTGGAGACCAGTAAGGTAACTGTATTCAACCTGTTACTGCATCACAAATCTCTCTACATTTTAGCAGCCTGCAGCAAGCACTATCTCATAGTTCATGCGTCAGGATCCTGGTGCAGCTTGCCTGGTGCCACTGATTCAGGCCTCACAAGGCTACCATCCGGGTGTCAGCCAGAGCTGCTGTCATGTTTGACGCTCACGGGAGGGAGGAGCCACATCCACGCTCACTCACACGGCTGTTGGCCGGAATCAGTACCTCAGGGACCATTGGGCTGGGGACTTCCAGTCTTTGTAGTTGTGGCTGGAGGCTTCCCTCAGTTCAGTGTCATCTGGGTCTCTCCACAGGGCAGCTCTCAGCTCGCAGCAGCTGGTTTCCTTCAGAAGCAGCAAGTGAGAGAATGAGAACAAAATGAAAGCCAGAGTCTTTTTGTCACCCTCTCAGCCGTGGCAACCCATCATGTTTGCTGTATCCTATTTAGAGGTGAAAGGAGAGAGGATCACACCACACTGTGAATACCAGAAGGTGTGGGGGTCACTGGGGATCATTTGCCACCGTGTAGCTCTTGCAATGGTCCAACTCAAAAATGCAGTTTGAACTTGGGTGGTAGCAGGGGGGTTAGAGAGAAGTGCTGGTATTCTTCCTCTTGGCAAACAGGAGTAATATTTAGAAGACAGAATTGGAAAAACTTGATACTTGCTTGGATATGGTGGATAAAGGAATGAGAGATTTTAAAGAAGACTCCAGATTTAATGCTTGAGCACCTGAGTAGATACCAGCACTGTTTGCTTCTAGTGATATCCTGCAGGAAGGGAGAGATGATAAGTTCAGTCCTGGATATAGTAGGTTTCAGGTGACTCTGCAGTATCGAATTTGACATAAGCAGATAGGTAGTTATATATTGAAATTTGGAGCTCATAAGAAAGTTATGGGTCATATGATAGAGTTTGCATTTGTCACCATAGGGTTGGTAATCAAAGCCTGTCTTAGGTCTGGTTCCCTAGAAGCACAAATTTCTCAAGTGACAAGTGGTCACTGGGAATGAGGTGAGTAGACTCGAACTCTGCCCTGGCTCCTGGATTCATCCATTCTACATATTGGAGACAGTAGAACACATAATGACCATTGGCATAAGGTATATGTTATGTCCTAAAAGCAACACCCCAACCTCGCTGGGTGTCATCTCCAAGCTGTAACCTTAGTTGTCCCTCCAAGAGGCTGTTCCGACCTCTATCAGGACAGTAATGTCTGGGTTATGCAGTATGCGAGAGACCAGCCTC
The DNA here is from genome assembly GCF_949752795.1 of Hyperoodon ampullatus. Taxonomy (NCBI): domain Eukaryota; kingdom Metazoa; phylum Chordata; class Mammalia; order Artiodactyla; family Ziphiidae; genus Hyperoodon; species Hyperoodon ampullatus. The sequence goes on along the minus strand of NC_136917.1, from coordinate 98,177,563 downwards.
AGTCTACTTTTAGTTTGTACCAACCTACCAATCTGACCCAGCTATGAACCAGACCTAGGTTTTTTCCTCCTCCGTCATTGGATGGGTTCTCAGGTATTATATAACAGAACCATTTTAACATGCCCACATCCTGGGGCCTTTGGATCTTCTTCTTGGAGCTCTAATGAGGCTGTCCTGGCATCTTCACCTCATTTAACATGAATCGCACATTTCTCACACCAAATGTGTGGGTTTTTTCCCCACACCAACCAATTTTCCAACTTCCTGGACACCAATTAGGTGTCCTACAATTCAATTATATAACACTATCTGGAGTTAGCTTAGACCCCACAGGTTAAGAGCTCAGTCCCAAAAGGCTGCCCTCCCTCACAACTTCAGACATTAATCACAAGTCCATGTTGTCACCTGTGTTCTGACTGACCAGCTATAAATCGAAGGTTTCTGTGACCCCCTCTTGAGGTTTGACAATTTGCTAGAACTGCTCACAGGACTCAGGAAAACTATTTACTCTATAACCAGTTCATTATAAAAGAATACAGCTCAGGAACAGCCAGATGCAAGAAATGTACAAGGTAATGTGTGGGGAAAGGGAATAGAGCTTCCATGTCCTCTCCAGGGGCACCACCCTCCTAGTACCTCCATGTGTTCACCAACTCAGAAGTTCTCTGAGCTCCATAGGATTTTTATGGAGGCTTCATTACATAGGCGTGATTGAGCAAAACCTTCGTCATTCGTGATTAACTCAAACTCCAGGCGCGATCCTCTCCCTGGAGGTCAGTGGGTAGGGCTGGAAGTTTCAACCCTCTAATCACCGCCCAGCAGCCATCCTCCAGGAGTCACCTCATTAGCATAAACACAGGTATAGTTGAAGGGGGCTTCTCATGAATAACAAAAGAGGCTCCTCTTATCCCTGCCACTCAAGAAATTTCACGGGTTTTAGGAGTGCTGTGCTAGGAACCAGAGCCAAGAGCAAAATATTTGTTATTATGTCACAATATCACAGATGGGGATGAAGTAAACTGTGGATATACAACCCACACTTGATTGGCAACTGACTAAACCGCCTGATCTGTCAAATTATACTAGAAAGGTCATGATTCCTGAACTTATGTTTTTTTCACTACTCCCACTTCAACTAAATCCTCCTCCATAGGCACCCAAATATCTTTCTGGGCCATGTAGAATCTGTGTTAAAAAGAACAGCATGTTTCCTGACATCCACAACATTAGGGGGGAAGGGTGAAAAACAATTGCATAATTACCGTTGCACAATTGCAATTGGAACTGATTCTTCCAGCCTGAAATTGGTTCTTGGTCTCCCCTGGTGACACTGCAGACCTTCATTATAAGTGGAGAAACTTGGTAACCATGTCACACATTTCCCTGTGGTCTGAAACATTTAATGAGATGATGACCTGTATTTATCTACAAAATTTGACACCATTAGCTGTTAGCCAAACATACAGAGTGAGGTTGAGACCATGACTTGTAATCTCAGAATTTAGATGTTTCTCTAAAAAACATCTGGGCAAAATGAACAGAAATTTCCTCTATTACTAGGGATTTTGGTATTAGAGCAGATGCATTGTAACTCAGTAGCGGAGTGTGTATAATAGGCTGCATAACTGTTTACTTATTATTCAGTGCCCCATTTGCAAAAATTTTACACTTATCTCACCCTTTGAAATTAGGTTTGGTCATATGACTTGCTTTGGTCAAAGAAATGTAATGGCAGTGACACACATATCCTTTCCTGGTGGAAGTTTAAGAACCGGTGCATTTTTGCAGTACTGCCTTTCTCCTCTGCCTTGGCAACTGGCAGTTATAGCCAGTGATTCCTCCTCTGGCTGGATCACTGGGTAAGGACAAAGTGATGTGGAGCAGAGCCCGCAGCTAGCATAGAAGGGAAATGTATTATGAGTAAGAAATAAACCTTTGTAACTTTCAGCCACTGAGATTTGGAGTTGTTTGTTACCACAACATAATCAATATAACTTGACTGATAAAGAGTGTATATTTCTACTGCACACCTCTATTATATTATCTGGAGTCATTTTTATAAGAAAGAAACATTGGGGGGAAAAGGTAGTGTGGGTGTAACAAGAAAAAATTGGTAGAAAATAGTCTTTAAACTGTCACTACAAATTGGTGAAAATAACCTACTTGTTCTTTCATGTTTAACTATATACTGCTGTAAAAATGATCAAATATTTTGTTTTAAGTGCTTAGGGGTAGGGAAGGAGGTGGAGGAGTTGGGACTTCAAAATACTAAATGTACAAAGAAATGGAAAGTTCTCCAGATTTTCTAAAAGGATCAAAGAAAAGTGAGCTAATAGAAATACCTCTAACTACAGAGACAAAAAAAAACCCTGTTGGCTGGGTGTTTTTCTAACTCCTCATCTAGGATTAGCCTGTGGGTGTCACCCCACTCTGCTCGTCACATTTTAGAAGATCAATCCAATGCTTGGAATATTGGAGAAATCTATCAGATCTGTCTACCACCCATGAGGCAGGCAAAGTATGACGTCCAAAAACTAGTTAGAACTAAAGAAAAGTCCCCAGAGAGCCTTTCTCCAAGTTGCTGAAGACTTTATCGGGTTGATATATGTTTTCTTGGTTAGAAAGGATTTCTTTATGTCTCTTAGAGTGTTCCTCAGATTGAAATTTGAATTGAAAAGTCTGGTGAGATACATTTATGTATTACAATATGATTGCCACCATAGCATTAGCTAACACTTCTATTATATCACATAATTATTTCTTTTTTTGTGGTGAGAATTAAGATCTAATCTTAGCAACACTGAAGTTTATAGTATGGTATTATTGACTACAATCATATATGAATGTATCAAATCAAAATGTTGTACATGTCAGTTATATCCCCCCCAAAAGTTTGATGAGATGATAAAATCAGGGCCTGACTTTAGTGTTCTTTGAAGAAAGTAAGCACGAGTTGCTTCATCTGACTTATCTGACTTGAATGTGTCAACAGTTATCTTTAAATTGCTTTGCGGGGTATGTATGTGTGTGGAGGGAGCTCCAAGAAATTAGACATAATGTAATTGACCAGTCAGCTGTTTTCAAGGGTTTCCAGCGGTTACTTGAGAAATGTGGCATCAGTGCAATAAGGAGACCAGGTTTTCGTTTCTTCTCCAAGCAGGACGTATCTGCTTCCACAAACAGGGTTTATAGCATCCCTTTAAACACAATACCTGGAATAGAATGAATTCTGCCTAAAAGAACCAAAGTGTAAGTAAAAAATGCTTAGGTTTACTGGGCAGGTATGCAGCCTTACTTGGCCGTGATATACATTTGCTGACAATGCTATAGAGAAGGAAACACTTGCAAATATCAATTGATTAAAAAAAAAAACAACTTCTGTTTGAGTAAGTGCATAAACAAAAACTACGTCTTAGTTTACTGCTATCTATAAAAGCAAGCAAAAAATTTCCATACTGTTTAAAGTGGGGAGGTAGGAAAATGAAGATACAAACCCAAATTTTATCTTCAGTTTAGCTAGAACAGAGCTCCAGAGCTCCAGATTTATGTAGTCTGCTAGCCACGTCCACTTAAGTGTCTAACGGGCATCCAAACTTCTGTGTCTCGGCTGCACTCTTGATATTTCTCCTTTAACCTGCTTGCTCTGCAATCTTTCCCATCTCAGGAAGCCGAAACTTCATTTCTCCAGCTGCTCAGGCCAAATACTTTGGAGTTACGTTTGACTCTCCTCTTTCTTTCACACTGAATGCATCAGTAGATTTGGTCTGCTTTATTTTAAATATATATCCTGAATCTGACTACTTATCACCATCTCCCTTGTTCTCAATCTAGTCCAAACCATCACCAGTTCCCTTCTGGACTAAGCAAGAGCCCTTACTCATCTCCTTGTTCCCAGTCTTGTCCTCTCAGAGACACTTCTCACCAAAGCAGCCAACAGGAATTTTTTTAACATTTATTTTTTTTAAAAAACATATACAATACATAATTTAAAGAGTCAAATAATTTCAAAAGTTTGTTACTTAAACAGCAGTCCCTTACCTCCACCATCCCTCCATTTACTGCTTCCCAGAGGCAGCCACTTTGAACTCCTTTATCTGATTCTTTTGATACTGACCACATTTCATTCAGTCACCAGTGCCTGTGATTTTATGATACTACAAAAGCTGCCAGTTACACTGTGGTACGCCATGGGTTGAGACATATCCTGATTATGGACATGCTGACATGTGAAAAAATGTCTCAGAATTGAAGAAGTATGGTACTTTCATTTCTTTGAATAATATGGTTTTATACATGTGTATATATTTATTCTTGATTCTTGGGTTTAGCCATTAAACATTGACCTCCCACTATGGAAGGTGAAGCTCCATTATGCTTTTATATCCTCTCCCCTACTGTCATACCCCTCATCCACATATAATGTAATATGATTGTATTAATATCCAACATCTTTGCAGTATGACTATATAAACATAGTCACAGCTGGACCATATAATATCCTTTAATTATCTTGTCTCTTTCTTTCCCATTCCTTTCTGTTTTCCCCTGGAATTACTGTCTTTTAAAAAAATTTGCTTACATTTCTATATAATTATTCTCAAATTCACTCTCCTGTGTATAAATCTCAGAAACTTTCAGTTCTTTTGTCCCAGAGTCTTCTGAGCCCTCTAGGCAGGAGTGTGACGGCAGAGCCTGCTGCAGAGCTGTGAGCTCGGCATTTCTTTTAACCATCACCCTGGGATTCTTGTTCCCTCTCTCAACAAGCCCTGTTTCTTGGATCCTGCATAGTCTTTCTTGGTTTGCTCCTTTGTATAGAGTGTCTATTGTATTACTTTTCTGAGAAAGTTTCAAAGTAATGTTTTGAAACCTTGCATGTCTAAAAATAATTTTATTCTACCCCTGCATTTAATTGCCTGGGTAGGAAATTTCAAGCTGGAAAGAATTTCTCCCAGTATTTAGAAAGTGTTGCTCCATTTTTTTCCCCGTAGTCCAGCATTGCTGTTATGTGAAACCTGTTTTCTCCCCTTTTTTGAAAGTGCTCCTTTCTTTGTGACCAGGGTTCTGAAACTTCATAGTGATTTGTCAGTAACTCCTTGAATTATGAGGGTATTCAAGGATATTCAAGGGGATGATTTCATCCCCTCCTTCCCAACATTCTCTGTATTTTAAAACTTTCATTATTTGGATATTGACCTTGTGGATTATTGTCTTTTTTACCTATATATTTTTTTCTATTTTTAATTTTTCATCTTAGTTTACATTCCTCTATTTTCTATATTTTTTAGTTATTTTCTGGGAGGTTTTCATTCAACCCTCTGTTTTTTCCTTTATTTCCAGTATATATTTTTTATTTCTTAGAATTATTTTATTCTCCAAATTTGTCTTTAAACAATTAAGAATCCATTTCCTCTCTTAGTCTGAACACATCAACATTTTTTGAAATTTTCTTCTTATGAAGTTTTTGTTCTAAGTTATTATTTTTGTTTGTTGGCTTTGTCTTCTGACCTTAAGATGAGTAGCTATCCTCAAACATCTGTCAGTCCTGGATGCCTGTTCAAATTTAAGTATTAGACACCAAAAAGCTCTTTTGGAAGCTGTGTGGCTGGGTTTCACTCCAACATTGGTGAAATGTTGAGCCATTTTGTTAACAAGCACCCAATATTAGTATCTTCAGATATTTTCTTTGGGGATAATCATATGCCTCAGAGAACAGTCTCCATTAATCACCTTTCTGATGTCTAATCACCTCCCTGCCAGAGAACTGGAACCAAGTAAGGGAAGACAGCTGAGAGTCTCAACATTCAGTAGGTAAATTTCACTCAATCTCCCTCTTTTCAGTATGTACCCCTGCTCTCAAGTGATTCTCTGTCTCTTTATCCTGCTTTATTTTCCTTCTTAGTGCCCTTCACTGCATGACCCATTATATATTCATCTGTTTGTTTATTCTTTGTCTTCTCCAATTAGAATGTAAGGTCAGTGAAAACAGGGCTTTATCTCTTTTTTGTTCACTGCTGTATCCCCAATATCTGCCAACAACGTGTTGCATGTAGGATGTGCTTAATAAAAATTTATGTATTGGGCTAGGTTAAATCATATGAAATTTCTGCTATTCAACTCTGCAAATTCATATAGTTCAAACTAAATAAAAGAGCATCCTAGTGGCTAAGGATTAATAGCTTTTTCTTAGTGATAGGGAAGTGATTATAGGGGGTATTGAATATCTTTTAGAGTTTATTGTATGAAAGTAATCTAATAAATAGTGAGTGAGGAAACTCAAGCCCAGAGAAGTTAAATGACTTGCTCAAGATCAGACCATGTTAGGCAGTAGGAGAACCAGGACCAAAATCTTATATGTACCAGGTACTATTAGAGGCTCTGGGGATGAACCAGTGACTGAAGTAGACATGGCCTCTGCTGGGGATTTCTGGAAGTGAGAGAGATAAAAACCAAACAAACAAGTATAATAGGGCATTGAATGGAATTGTTCTTATTATCTTGCAAATTCAGCCAAAGGTCCCAGACATAGGCAATATGAACCCTCATAAACTAAAGGGAGCAATGTGGAGCTGTCAAATACCCATCCAGGGCCAGACTGGTCCTTCAAATCTCACCCTGACAACTCTACCCAGCCCATTCACTCAGAATACGGAAGTTCATAGAGAAAGGGGCACTGATTCAGAGTAAAGGGTAGTCTTAGGAATTGAGAGCACTGTTGCTTTATCTGCACCGCCTCTGTATTCAGACTGGGGATATGGTAAAGAGACTGGATTGTAAGTGCCCAGCCTGAATGCTTCTACTACTTGGTGCAACTATGATTCCAGAGAGATTTAATGTGAAATTATGAGAGTATGTAAATATTAAATGTTCAAGCAAAATGACAAAAGATAGCACATATCATTCCTATTTCTCCCAGAGAAGATCAACAAGAAAGCTTGAGGTGCTGAGTTACAGATTCCCCTGTTCATGATGTAAATCAAATTGGAGGGCTCTCTAACCACATAGGCCTAAAAGAAGCAAAGTTGATATCCATCATACACTCACTCACACTTCCAGTTCTTGGTATCTATATTCATATTTAAAGGAAATGAGAAATATTCATTGAGCAGATGGCAGTCTACATCAGGGCCCATGAAGTACACCTGTGTCTCACAGGCCACAGCTACAGTGGAAACAGCTGTTGACCTGGACGCATGTGTTAGTTTTCCATTAACTCACTGTGTTCACCAGGCCATCTGTAGTTCAGAGCTAAGTAAATGGAGTCATTTTTTCATGGTTGGCTCATTTCCATAGGTTGTTATGTAGAAAAACTGATAAAACATGATTGCTTCAAAGGGGGGAAAAAAAACCCGCTCAGAGTTTCTGGCAAAGTTTCCAGGAAGGTCATCATTAACAAGGCTATTCAATAAACTCTTACCGCCAGGTCATCATTAACAAGGCTGTTCAATAAACTCTTACCGCCTGTAGGTACTTTACTAATCCTATGGCAGCCTGTGGTGGACGGGAAGTCTACTTGGGTTGCTGTCAAATGTAGTGTGGGGCAGAGGCTTAGCATATCCACATTTATGTTATTTTTCAATAACTCATTTCCTCCTCTCTCTCCCTTCCTTTTCCCTTCCTTCTTTCAGGAACATTTTTGCCAGTGATATGGCCATGAAGTGTTTTATAAGGTGAATGAGCTCTCAAGGTGTGAAATAGCACTTTTCTTCATTTATATTACAGCAGGAATCTCTGTTTCTTTCACCTGTTAAAATACACTTTCCAGGAAGGAAGGAACCATTCTGAGTATTGGGTCCTCATTACCTACCATAGATTCTAGCACATAGTAGGTGCTCAATAATACCCATTGGCTGAAAGTATGAATAAATTGTATACATATACTGGGAGGAATTTTGGTCATGAGCCTAGATGGTCAATCTGTATTAGTCTTTAAATAGCACACTAGAGATATAGGCTGAAAATAGAATAAAAAATGAAGACAAGCAGGAAAACCCCCTAAATACAGCAGTATTTATAATTAATATAGAGGAAAATGGCACTTTATAATCTAATACTAAGGCAGTATACCTGGCTGCCTTTATTATCACTGATAGAAATTCCCTAGCTCACTTTCTGATTTTTTCTTCTAGTAAATTGCCCTTGATTAAGATTCTCTTTAATAAATAAAAAATTCACATTTATTAATTATAGATACTGTGCAGAGATGTTTTATTGATGTTTTTGCCTGCAAATTACAGGAAGCAGAGACCATCACTATTTTGGAGATAAAGAAATTGAAGGCTCTGAGAGTTTAATTTTCCCACAAGTAGTAAATAGAATGGCTAAGATTTGAACACAGGTTTACTTGACTGCAAAGAAATTGAAGGCTCTGAGAGTTTAATTTTCCCACAGGTAGTAAATGAATGGCTAAGATTTGAACACAGGCTTACATGACTGCTACATCACACTGTCTGTTAAACATCAGATGGCTCCTTCAGTGCTCCCTGGATATACCTCATCCCCTTGAATTCTATTTAGGATAGAATTTCCTGAGAGCTTTGTTCTTCAATCCTTTAGTTTTTTCTTTTGCTCATAAATTTGATGACACTGAAGTTGCACCCATGACCTTTAGAATATGACTAGACCTGGGGCAGAGTTGGCTCTTATAGCCAATGAACACTGTGGTAGCTGCCCTCAGAAGCCATGAGAACCTGCAGGAGGAGGACTTGGGGAGGATGAACCCCACTTGCTCAAGAACACAGCTGAATACTCCCAGAGAGACCAGAACTCACCAGGGAGTGCAACATTGGCCACAGATGTGGATATCATGGACTTGGATAGAAGATGAACAAGTCAGATGCCAGGGTGAAGGGTAACTGGGAGGTCCTATTTCAGGATTAAATGTCCTTGTCCCTACTAAAGCAACAAACCCTGCTGGCGCTTCCTTCACACCTTCTGGGCTGAAATCTTCCAGATTTCTGCCTTTCCTCAGGATACACCTTGGGAACCACTCTCTTATTTCCTTTATCTTCTGTGATCTTTCTTCCTTGTTTTATGGATAGCCTCAGCCTGAGACCCCATCAGTGCACTCTGAAGAGAGCACCTTCATCATCATCTTAGAAAATTAGCTTCTAGATGTCTTTTTCATCAACTTATACTCAACCCGATGAAGCAGTTTCACTGACTTCCTGACAATCTGTGTCTCTGCCCAGCGTTTGGAACAGGAGTGGAGCCACTCCTGACACTTCCTGTAAGCTCACAATTACTCTCTGTTCCTTACATCACTGAAACCTCACTTTCAGCCCATCCTTCTCTTTGTTCTTCATGGTCAGGCCCCCAAGCTGAACTGCAACAGTTCTTTTCTCAGTGGCTTTGGCGTTTCATTTGGAACTTATTTAGTGCAGTGTCCAGGCACATCTGGGAAAGGAAATTTTTTTGCTAATTAGGACATACAACCCTCTCTCTTTTGATCTGATCCTCCATTTTCTTTGCTTTCTTCCTTATGAGAGAATCTTTAGCATCTGCTTGAATGTAGGCATGCATATCTTTCCGCTGTAATACTTTCTCTCCATTTGACAGGCAGGATTGTCTTACAAGGAAAAGCTGAACACTCTGACAGCTGATTACATTACATGCCTTTTAAAATTTTGCTCCTTAAAGAGCATTGGATGACAGTGATGATGACCTATGAAAAGCAATTAAGGCTTCAGGATCATTTCTACGTGTGAGCTGGGAATGAGATGGCAGGGAGCACCAAGGGACTCTTTCTGATGGATAATAGCTTCTTTGGGTAAGGCGCAAGGTAGGACATGAAATACTGTATCTTAGCTTCTGTAACAATGAGTTATTTTTTTCTGCTAAAATAGGTAAACAAATGCAATAGAATTCTCGAATGCTGGTAGATCAACTTAATCTTCTCTGCTTTTGCCAAAATATTCCACAGAGAGTATAGCCATTTTTCTTTTTCAGGAACACCAGGCTTTCCTCTCTTACTAAGGTGTAGGGCTTTCAGAAAATTGCTTAATATCCTAGAAGATTTGCAGCCCTGTAGAAATTTTCATAGGGAATAAAAGCGGCTGCTCCTCTGAAAACAGTCTCGTGAATAACTTCACATCTAAGGGTGGAATTGTAAAGCTCAAAGGCGCAGCATGAGCAGTTTTATTATCGGCGAGGCTGGTTTTGCTGGATATGGAGCATGTAATTTCCTATTGATAGAATCTGAGTTGTTGGAGCAATGGAAAGTCTTGTTGTTCTTTGAGTTACTGGCAGAAGCACCTTGGCAGATTATTGTCCTATTTGATTGGTGGGAAGAAGCCTGACTGAGAAATCTCAGTCTACCAGGATTCTAAAAATCTTTGGCCTTGCATGCTATCTTCTTAAACTGGCTGTTTTTGCTGAAGAGAGTTGATATTTTGCCTATTCTGAGTGTGGGCAGTAGCATTTGCTGTTCCATTTAGCATATGAAGTTTATATAAAACATGTGTAAAAACATTAAGATTGGGCACTTTATGTAGAGAACCTCTTCCGTGCCACTCAAAACTGGGTAATTGCCAGCTATTCAAATATACTTGGTGGAGAAAAGATGAGTTTCCATGGCACCAAAACAATGTCTGCCTGAACCATATGTTTTCCAATCCAAATACAAGGTTTTTTTTTTTTTTTTAAATCAGAATGTTCTCCCTCTTTATCAGATTTTTGCTATCATGACAAGCAAGAAAACAGCAGGAAATACTTAGGACCTTATAACACAGATCCATTTCCAGAAAACAAGCCAGTCCTTTAGAAAAGGACATTCCAGAAAAAATCCTTTATATGCCCATGTTAAGTATTTAATCTATTCTGAAATTTTTGACATAGAAAAGGTGTAATAGAAAGGGTTGTGGACTGAAATAATTTGATTTCCATTCTCTAGGCTCGGGATGAGGGAGGTGGGAATGCTACACAACAAGAACACCATCCCAAGCCTTCTTTGTGGCTCAGCAAAGTATCAACTTCAATCTGAATAATCCATGCACCCGTGGGTACAGTAAGCACCTATGGCTGCTTAACATCTTTTGAAAACACTCTCTTATGTCTTGATCATGTCCCCATTTTGAGTCCTGCCTTGTTGAGATATGATGCAAAAGACTGTCCCAGAATCCCTCACTGCTTAAGGTACAAAAGCACATGACCTAGATTTTCCCATTTGGATGCACCCATGCAAGAGATGGATGAAGAAGGGAACAATGCTAGGATGTGGTCCCACACAAACCTGGCCAGCATGGTGGCAGAGGGGTTCTTGTTCTTCTGGGTTTGCAGTGGTGGCACATCTGGCACCGAGTCCCAGGTACTCTCAGTGCTGAGCAGTGGGCAGTGGCAGCTGTGGTGTTGTCACTAGGGTGTTTCCCCACAGGTGGCTGGGTGTTGTTCTTGGGCACTTTATTACTCACTAGTCAGCAATGTAAGTCTAATTCTCTGACTCTCCTTGAGATTCTGGAAACAAAACATGGTAACAGAGAAGTAGTTTAACTTCAGCAGAAATAGATAAGAAGGGCTTTGGAAATGGAAGATTCAGAGTGTCCACAGAATAAAAGAATCTGATAGATTTTGGAGGCCTTCAAATTGAGTGTTCTTTTTTTGATTTAATATGAGATTTTTCCCTTTAACTTTCCCCATAGCTGTACAAGGAACGACACTAGGGAAAAATTCTTGAGTATCTTCAAGGGCTTGTAAAATAGTATGAAGGAAATAAAAATTGTCCCAAATCATCATTTGGGATAAGTTATTATTAGCTTTTTTTGCTCCAGGTTTATTGAGATATAATTGACATACGACATTGTGTAAGTTTAAGGTACACAATGTGATGATTTGATATGTGTATGAATTGCGAAATGATTCCCACAATAAGGTTAGTTAACACATCCATCACTTCACATAATTATCTTTTTTTTTTTTTTTTTTTTTGTTTGTTTTTTTTTTTTTTTTTTGCGGTACGCGGGCCTCTCGCTGCTGTGGCCTCTCCCGTTGCGGAGCACAGGCTCCGGACGCGCAGGCTCAGCGGCCATGGCTCACGGGCCCAGCCGCTCCGCGGCATGTGGGATCTTCCCAGACCGGGGCACGAACCCGTGTCCCCTGCATCGGCAGGCGGACTCTCAACCACTGCGCCACCAGGGAAGCCCTTATCTTTTTTTTTTTTTTTTTGCGGTACGTGGGCCCCTCACCGCTGTGGCCCCTTCCGCTGCAGAGCACAGGCCGCGGACGCGCAGGCTCAATGGCCATGGTTCATGGGCCCAGCTGCTCCGCAGCACGTGGGATCCTCCCGGACCGGGGCACGAACCCGCATCCCCTGCATCGGCAGGCAGACCCCCAACCACTGCGCCACCAGGGAAGCCCCATAATTATCTTTTGTGTGTGTGTTTATGTACAGTGAGAACTTTTAAGATCTAGCAACTTTCAAGTATAAAAATACAGTATTGCTAACTGTAGTCACCATGTTGTACATTAGATCCTCAGAACTTATTCATCTTATAACTGGAAGTATGTACCTTTTGACCACTTTTATCCACCCACCCCCACCAGCCCCCTGCCTCTATCTAACTTATTTCACTTAGCATAGTGCCCTCAAAGTTCATTCATATTGTCACAAATGGCAGGATTTCCTTCTTTCTATGGGTGAATAGTATGCCATTGTTTATCCATCTATCTCACCTTTTCTCTATTTGTCAAGGGACACTTAGGTTATTCCTATGCCTTGGTTATTGTAAATAATGCTGCAATGAATGTGAGGGTACATATATCTCTTTTAGATAGTGTTTTCATTTCCTTCACATATATACCCAGCACTAGACTTACCAGATTATATGATAGCTCTATTTTTAATTTTTTTAGGAACCTCCATACTGTTTTCCACAGTGGCTGTACCAATTTACATTCCCACCAACAATACACAAGGGTTTTCTTTTCTCCACATCCTCACCAGCACTTGTTATTGCTTATCTTTCTGATAATAGCCATTGCCATTCTAATAGGAATGAGGTGATATCTAACAGTGGCACTGACTTGCATTTCCCTGTTGATTAGTGATGTCCAGCACCTTATCATGGACCTGTCGGCCATTTGTGTATCTTCTTTGGAAAAATATCTATTCAGTTCATTTGTCCAATTCTTAACTGGATTATTTGGTTGCTTTTTGTTTTTGCTATTGAGTTGTGTGAATTTCTTATATATTGGGTTGGCCAAAACGTTCATTTGGGTTTTTCCATAAACATTTTACTGAAAAAACCCAAACGAACTTTTTGGCCAATCCAATATTTTGAATCTGAACCTCTTATCAGATATAGGATTTGTAAATATTTTCTCCCTTTCCATAGGTTGCCTTTTCATTTTGTTGATCATTCTTTTGCTGTGCAGAAGTTTTAGTTTGACATAGTCCCACTGGATTTTTTCTTTTGTTGCTCATGCTTTTGGTGTCATATCCAAAAATTCATTGACAAAACCAATGTCAAGGAGATTTTTCCCTATGTTTTCCTGGGAGTTTTATAGTTTCAAGTCTTACATTTAAGTCTTTAATCCATTTTGATTTAATTTTTGTGAGTGGTGTAATATAGGAGATCAGTTTCATTCTGTTGCATGTGAACATTCCTTTTCCAGCATCATTTATTGAAGACACAACCTTTTCCCCATAGAGTATTCTTGGTCCTCTTGTTAAATATTAGTTGACTGTATATGTGTGGGTTTATTTCTGAGCTATCGATTCTGTTCTGTTGGTCTATGTAAATGATTTGATGCCAGTACCATACTGTTTTGATAGATCTTTCCATCTATTAATGTGATGTTTCATATTTATTGATTTACAATGTTTAACCATGTCAATAATATTGAGTGTAAAATGGACTTGATTCAAAAAACTTTATTTATTTATTTATTTATTTATTTATGACTGTGTTGGGTCTTCGTTTCTTTTTTTTTTTTTTTTTATTAGTTTCTGCTTTATAACAAAGTGAATCAGTCATACATATACATCTGTTCCCACATCCCCTCCCTCATGCATCTCCCTCCCTCCCACCCTCCCCATCCCACCCCTCCAGGCGGTCACAAAGCACCGAGCTGATCTCCCTGTGCTCTGCGGCTGCTTCCCACTATCTATCTACCTTACGTTTGGTAGTGTATATATGTCCATGCCTCTCTTTCCCTTTGTCACAGCTTACCCTTCCCCTTCCCCATATCCTCAAGTCCATTCTCAAGTAGGTCTGTGTCTTTATTCCCGTTTTACCCCTAGGTTCTTCATGACATTTTTTTTTCTTTAAATTCCATATATATGTGTTAGCATACGGTATTTGTCTTTCTCTTTCTGACTTACTTCACTCTGTATGACAGACTCTAGGTATATCCACCTCATTACAAATAGCTCAGTTTCGTTTCTTTTTATGGCTGAGTAATATTCCATTGTATATATGTGCCACATCTTCTTTATCCATTCATCCGATGATGGACACTTAGGTTGTTTCCAGCTCCGGGCTATTGTGAATAGAGCTGCAATGAACATTTTGGTACATGTCTCTTTTTGAATTATGGTTTTCTCAGGGTATATGCCTAGTAGTGGGATTGCTGGGTCATATGGTAGTTCTATTTGTAGTTTTTTAAGGAACCTCCATACTGTTCTCCATAGTGGCTGTACCAATTCACATTCCCACCAGCAGTGCAAGAGTGTTCCCTTTTCTCCACACCCTCTCCAGCATTTATTGTTTCTAGATTTCTTGATGATGGCCATTCTGACTGGTGTGAGATGATATCTCATTGTAGTTTTGATTTGCATTTCTCTAATGATTAATGATGTTGAGCATTCTTTCATGTGTTTGTTGGCAGTCTGTATATCTTCTTTGGAGAAATGCCTATTTAAGTCTTCTGCCCATTTTTGGATTGGGTTGTTTGTTTTTTTGCTATTGAGCTGCATGAGCTGTTTATAAATTTTGGAGATTAATCCTTTGTCAGTTGCTTCATTTGCAAATATTTTCTCCCATTCTGAGGGTTGTCTTTTGGTCTTGTTTATGGTTTCCTTTGCTGTGCAAAAACTTTGAAGTTTCATTAGGTCCCATTTGTTTATCTTTGTTTTTATTTCCATTTCTCTAGGAGGTGGGTCCAAAAGGATCTTGCTGTGATTTATGTCATAGAGTGTTCTACCTATGTTTTCCTCTAAGAGTTTGATAGTTTCTGGCCTTACATTTAGGTCTTTAATCCATTTTGAGCTTATTTTTGTGTATGGTGTTAGGGAATGATCTAATCTCATACTTTTACATGTCCCTGTCCAGTTTTCCCAGCACCACTTATTGAAGAGGCTGTCCTTTCTCCACTGTACATTCCTGCCTCCTTTATCAAAGATAAGTTGGCCATATGTGCGTGGGTTTATCTCTGGGCTTTCTATCCTGATCCACTGATCTATCTTTCTGCTTTTATGCCAGTACCACACTGTCTTAATTACTGTAGCTTTGTAGTATAGTCTGAAGTCAGGCAGCCTGATTCCTCCAGCTCCGTTTTTCATTCTCAAGATTGCTTTGGCTATTCGGGGTCTTTTGTTTTTCCAAACAAATTTTGAAATTTTTTGTTCTACTTCTGTGAAAAATGCCAGTGGTAGTTTGATAGGGATTGCATTGAATCTGTAGATTGCTTTGGGTAGTAGAGTCATTTTCACAATATTGATTCTTCCAATCCAGGAGCATGGTATATCTCTCCATCTATTTATATCATCTTTAATTTCTTTCATCAGTGTCTTATAATTTTCTGCATACAGGTCTTTTGTCTCCTTAGGTAGGTTTATTCCTAGATATTTTATTCTTTTTGTTGCAATGGTAAATGGGAGTGTTTTCTTGATTTCATTTTTCAGATTTTTCATCATTAGTGTACAGGAATGCCAGAGATTTCTGTGCATTAATTTTGTATCCTGCTACTTTACCAAATTCATTGATTAGCTCTAGTAGTTTTCTTGTAGCATCTTTAGGATTCTCTATGTATAGTATCATGTCATCTGCAAACAGTGACAGCTTTACTTCTTCTTTTCCAATTTGGATTCCTTTTATTTCCTTTTCTTCTCTGATTGCTGTGGCTAAAACTTCCAAAACTAGGTTGAATAAGAGTGGTGAGAGTGGGCAGCCTTGTCTTGTTCCTGATCTTAGTGGAAATGGTTTCAGTTTTTCACCATTGAGGACAATGTTGGCTGTGGGTTTGTCATATATGGCCTTTATTATGTTGAGGAAAGTTCCCTCTATGCCTACTTTCTGCAGGGTTTTTATCATAAATGGGTGTTGAATTTTGTCGAAAGCTTTCTCTGCATCTATTGAGATGATCATATGGTTTTTCTCCTTCAACTTGTTAATATGGTGTATCACATTGATTGATTTGCGTATATTGAAGAATCCTTGCATTCCTGGAATAAACCCCACTTGATCATGGTGTATGATCCTTTTAATGTGCTGTTGGATTCTGTTTGCTAGTATTTTGTTGAGGATTTTTGCATCTATGTTCATCAGTGATATTGGCCTGTAGTTTTCTTTCTTTGTGACATCCTTGCCTGGTTTTGGTATCAAGGTGATGGTGGCCTCGTAGAATGAGTTTGGGAGTGTTCCTTCCTCTGATATTGTTTGGAAGAGTTTGAGAAGGATGGGTGTTAGCTCTTCTCTAAATGTTTGATAGAATTCGCCTGTGAAGCCATCTGGTCCTGGGCTTTTGTTTGATGGAAGATTTTTAATCACAGTTTCAATTTCAGTGCTTGTGATTGGTCTATTCATATTTTGTATTTCTTCCTGAGTCAGTCTTGGTAGGTTGTGCATTTCTAAGAATTTGTCCATTTCTTCCAGGTTGTCCATTTTATTGGCATAGAGTTGCTTATAGTAATCTCTCATGATCTTTTGTATTTCTGCAGTGTCAGTTGTTACTTCTCCTTTTTCATTTCTAATTCTACTGATTTGAGTCTTCTCCCTTCTTTTCTTGATGAGTCTGGCTAATGGTTTGTCAATTTTGTTTATCTTCTCAAAGAACCAGCTTTTAGTTTGGTTGATCTTTGCTATCGTTTCCTTCATTTCTTTTTCATTTATTTCTGATCTGATCTTTATGATTTCTTTCCTTCTGCTAACTTTGGGGGTTTTTTGTTCTTCTTTCTCTAATTGCTTTAGGTGCAGGGTCAGGTTGTTTACTCGAAATGTTTCCTGTTTCTTAAGGTGGGATTGTATTGCTATAAACTTCCCCCTTAGAACTGCTTTTGCTGCGTCCCATAGGTTTTGGGTCGTCGTGTCTCCATTGTCATTTGTTTCTAAGTATTTCTTAATTTCCTCTTTGATTTCTTCAGTGATCACTTCATTATTGAGTAGTGTATTGTTTAGCCTCCATGTGTTTGTATTTTTTACAGATCTTTTCCTGTAATTGATGTCTAGTCTCATAGCATTGTGGTCGGAAAAGATACTTGATACAATTTCAATTTTCTTAAATTTACCAAGGCTTGATTTGTGACCCAAGATATGATCTATCCTGGAGAATGTTCCATGAACACTTGAGAAAAATGTGTATTCTGTTGTTTTTGGGTGGAATGTCCTATAAATATCAATTAAGTCCATCTTGTTTAATGTATCATTTAAAGCTTGTGTTTCCTTATTTATTTTCATTTTGGATGATCTGTCCATTGGTGAAAGTGGGGTGTTAAAGTCCCCTACTATGATTGTGTTACTGTCGATTTCCCCTTTTATGGCTGTTAGTATTTGCCTTATGTATTGAGGTGCTCCTATGTTGGGTGCATAAATATTTACAATTGTTATATCTTCTTCTTGGATCGATCCCTTTATCGTTATGTAGTGTCCTTCTTTGTCTCTTCTAATAGTCTTTATTTTAAAGTCTATTTTGTCTGATATAAGAATTGCTACTCCAGCTTTCTTTTGATTTCCATTTGCATGGAATATCTTTTTCCATCCCCTTACTTTCAATCTGTATGTGTCTCTAGGTCTGAAGTGGGTCTCTTGTAGACAGCATATATATGGGTCTTGTTTTTGTATCCATTCAGCCACTCTGTGTCTTTTGGTGGGAGCATTTAGTCCATTTACATTTAAGGTAATTATTGATATGTATGTTCCTATTCCCATTTCCTTAATGGCTTTGGGTTCGTTATTGTAGGTATAGTCCTTCTGTTGTGTTTCTTGCCTAGAGAAGTTCCTTTAGCATTTGTTGTAAAGCTGGTTTGGTGGTGCTGAACTCTCTCAGCTTTTGCTTGTCTGTAAACGTTTTAATTTCTCCATCAAATCTGAATGAGATCCTTGCTGGGTAGAGTAATCTTGGTTGCAGTTTTCTCTCCTTCATCACTTTAATTATGTCCTGCCACTCCCTTCTGGCTTGTAGAGTTTCTGCTGAGAGATCAGCTGTTAACCTGATGGGGATTCCCTTGTGTGTTATTTGTTGTTTTTCCCTTGCTGCTTTTAATATGATTTCTTTGTGTTTAATTTTTGACAGTTTGATTAATATGTGTCTTGGCGTATTTCTTCTTGGATTTATTCTGTATGGGACTCTCTGTGCCTCCTGGACTTGATTAACTATTTCCTTTCCCATATTAGGGAAGTTTTCAACTATAATCTCTTCAAATATTTTCTCAGTCCCTTTCTTTTTCTCTTCTTCTTCTGGAACCCCTATAATTCGAATGTTGGTGCGTTTAATGTTGTCCCAGAGGTCTCTGAGACTGTCCTCTGTTCTTTTCATTCTTTTTTCTTTATTTTTCTCTGCATCAGTTATTTCCACTATTTTATCTTCCACCTCACTTATCCGTTCTTCTGCCTCAGTTATTCTGCTATTGATCCCATCTAGAGTATTTTTCATTTCATTTATTGTGTTTTTAATCGATGCTTGATTCATCTTTAGTTCTTCTAGGTCCTTGTTAACTGTTTCTTGCATATTGTCTATTCTATTTCCAAGATTTTGGATCTGGGAAATAGAATCTTGGATCATCTTTACTATCATTATTCTGAATTCTTTTTCAGGTAGACTGCCTATTACCTCTTCATTTGTTAGGTCTGGTAGGTTTTTATCTTGCTCCTTCACCTGCTGTGTGTTTTTCTGCTTTCTCATTTTGCTTATGTTACTGTGTTTGGGGTCTCCTTTTTGCAGGCTGCAGATTCGTAGTTCCCGTTGTTTTTGGTGTCTGTCCCCCGTGGCTAAGGTTGTTTCAGTAGGTTGTGTAGGCTTCCTGGTGGGGGGGACTAATGCCTGTGTTCTGGTGGTTGAAGCTCGATCTTGTCTTTCTGGTGGACAGGTCCACGTCTGGTGGTGTGTTTTGGGGTGCCTGTGGCCTTATTATGTTTTTAGGTATCCTCTCTGCTAATGGGTGGGGTTGTGTTCCTGCCTTGCTAGTTGCTTGGCATAGGGTGACCAGCACTGTAGCTTGCTGGTCGTTGACTGAAGCTGGGTGCTGGTGTTGAGATGGAGATCCCTGGGAGATTTTCGCTGCTTGATATTATGTGGAGCTGGGAGGTCTCTTGTGGACCCGTGTCCTGAAGTTGGCTCTCCCACTTTAGAGGCACAGCACTAACTCCTGGCTGCAGCACCAAGAGCCTTTCATCCACCCGGCTCAGAATAACAGTGAGAAAAAGTAGAAAGAAATAATTAGTAGAAGAAAGAAAGAGAGATTGAAAGAAAGGAAGAAGGGAAGTAAGGAAGGAAGGAAGGAAGAAAGAAAGAAAGGAGGGAGGGAGGAAGGATGGAAAGAAAGGAAAGAAAGGAGGGAGGGAGGAATGAAAGCAAAAGGAAGAGTGAATGGAAGAAGAGAGGGAGGGAGGGAGGAAGGAAAGAAAGAAAGAAAGACAGGAGGGAGGGAGGGAGGAAGGAAAGAAAAAGAAAGTGGAAAGAAGAAGGGTGGGAGGGAGGGAGGGATGGAGGAAAGAAAAAGAAAGAAGGAAAGGAGGAGCGGAGGGAGGGAGGGAGGAAGGGAAGGGAGGAAAAAAAGAAAGAGCAGGTAAAATAAAATAGAATAAAGTATGGAATATAGTAGCGTTATTAAAATTAAAAAGTAATTATTGAAAAAAAACACGGACCGAAAGAACCCTGGGACATATGGTGGAAGCAAAGCTATACAGAGAGAATCTTACACAGAAGATTACACATACACATTCACAAAAAGAGAGCAGGGGGAAAAATCAAAAATCTTGCTCTCCAAGTCCACCTCCTCGATTTGGGATAATTCGTTGTAAAAAGAGGAAAAGGGCGAAAAGTCTGAAATCTTGCTAAGTCCACCTCCTTAATTTGAGATAATTCGTTGTAAAAAGAGGAAAAAAAAAAGGGGGGGAAAGTCTTAAATCTTGTCCTCAAGGTCCACTTCCTCAATTTGGGATGATTCGCTGTCCATTCATGCACTCCACAGACGCAGGGCACATCAAATGGACCGTGGAGCTTTAATCCGCTGCCTCGGAGGCTGCACAGAGAGATTTCCCTGTCTCTGCTCTCACAGCTCCCGGGTCTCAGCCTTGGACCTGGCCCCGCCTCTGCGCGTAGGTCGCCGGAGGGTGTTCGTTCTTCGCTCAGACAGGACGGGTTTAAAGGAGCCGCTGATTCGGGGGCTCTGGCTCACTCAGGCAGAGGGGAGGGAGGGGAATGCCCTCTCCTCGCGCACCAGGCAACAAAAGGGAAAAAAGTCTCTTGCCTCTCCGGTAGCTCCAGACCCTTTCCCCGGACTCCCTCCGGGCTAGCACTAACCCCTTCAGGGTCTCTTCCTGCCGCCAGCCCCAGACCTCTCCCTGCGCTCCGACTGAAAGCCGATACCCGAGCCTCAGCTCCCAGCCCCGCCCGCCCTGGCGGCCGAGCAGACAAGTCTCTCGGGCTGGTGTGTGCCTGAGGGCACCGATCCTCTGTGCCAAAATCTCTCTGCTTTGCCCTCCGCACCCCTGTTGCTGTGCTCTCCTCCGCTACTCCGAAGCTTTCCCCCTCCGCCACCTGCAGTCTCCGCCCTCGAAGGGGCTTGTAGTGTGTAGAAACCTTCCCTCCTTCACGGCTCCCTCCCACTGGTGCAGGTCCCGTCCATATCCTATTGTCTCTGTTTATTCTTTTTTTCTTTTGACCTACCCAGGTATGTGGGGAGTTTCTTGCCTTTTGGGGGGTCTGAGGTCTTCTGTCAGCGTTCAGTAGGTGTTCTGTTGGAGTTGTTCCACGTGTAGATGAATTTCTGATGTATCTGTGGGGAGGAAGGTGATCTCCGCGTCTTACTCTTCCGCCATCTTCCTCCGGCTCCGGGTCTTCGTTTCTGTGTGAAGGCTTTCTCTAGTTGCAGCAAGCGGGGGCCACTCTTCATCGCGGTGCGTGGGCCTCTCACTATCGCGGCCTCTCTTGTTGCGGAGCACAGGCTCCAGACACGCAGGCTCAGTAGTTTTGGCTCAGGGACCTAGTTGCTCTGTGACATGTGGGATCTTCCCAGAGCAGGGCTCAAACCCATGCCCCCTGCATTGGCAGGCAGATTCTCAACCACTGCGCCACCAGGGAAGCCCCCTCAAAAAAATTTTAAATGCTACCCTAATAAATAATTTTTGAGGAATTTTGCATTTCAATATCATGAGGCTATACCAAGCAAGTTAATATATTCAGCAATAGATTAGGATGACCTCCCAATTTGAATGTAAAAGTGAGAATAATAATCAATAATAGTCACATAAATAAGAGAAGTCAGAAAGAAAAACAGTTTTAAAAGCCTCTTTGACACTTTGTTCACATGCACTGAAGACTACTGAACTTGGTTACTGGCACAAGATGGTGAACGCAGCTCTTGGTCTCCTAGGGAAGCTGTTTGCTTTGCCATGTCACATACACACTTTTTTGATCTCAGATACTATTCTTCTGTCTTGTTTCCTTGTGTTTAATACTTCTGACATATGGCTTGTTTCTCTGTCTACCTTTTATTATGTCGTTTCATTGGGGGTACTTTGAAATCAGTATGAGGAATAATCAGCAGGCTACAATTCTGTTTTAAGTGCATTTCCTTATCAAACTACATAGAATTATATGGCATTCTTAGGATTCAGTGCTTCTACTGATGACATATAATGTAGAGCTGAGTAAAACTATAGAGCCTGAGAGAGTTAAGTCTATTATTACCTGATATAGAACATAAAAACAGAAGAGGGAAAGCAGCTGGATGAAAACAGCCAGAGAAAGAAAAGAAAGATGTTTTCCTGCTGTCAGTATTTCTTTTTCTGAGCTTTGAATTTATCTCATTTCCTCTCTCCTTGGGACTCTGTATTTTCAGCTAGTTTGATATAACTTAAGCTACTGTCAGTACAGTGAAGTCACCTGTGCTCAAATGCATCTTCACCACTTATTAGCTATGTGACCTTGATCAAGTGACATCAGCTGTCTGTGCTCTAATTCCCTTTCTATGTAATGGGGATAATACTAAGTGAATCTACATCATTGAATGAAGATTAAGTGAAACAATTCATGTACCATGTTCAGCATCCTGCCTGCCACCCAGTGAGTCCTCCATGGATATCAGCCATGACTCTTCTGCCCTACTTTTACTCATTGGCACTTTTATCTCAACTGTACTTTAAATGAGTAGGAAAAATAAAGAACTATATTAGATACTTCAACAAGTACATATTAAACTATTATATACCAGACATTGTGCTAGAGTTGGGGATACAAAATGAATACAAACAGTGTCTAGAAGGACAGATGCTTTGTCCATGTAGCACATTACTCTATTTCTAGCCTCTATCAAAGTGTCTGACATATAGTAGATGTTTTAAAAATATGTGCTGAAAAGTAAATAATCAACCTATGAGGTAAGTATAATTACTCTCACCGTTTTACGGATGAAGAAACTAAAACTTAGGAAGATCCATTTATTCAGTGTCACCCAGCTAGTAAGTGACAGAATCAGAATTGTAACTACCTCAGCTTCACTCAGCTTGGAGTTGGTACCTATGCTGCATCTATAGGAAGGAAATGCTAGCACGAGCTATCTGTGATGCTTGAGAGGTATGAATTTGGCTCCTTAATTTCTAGTTTCCAAAGAATATCATCACCCTGCAGATAAACCAAATGCTCAACAAAACATTTCCTAAATGTTTATTGAGTATTCACCTTCTTGAATAGGACACTGTACTAATCTTTGAGGATGTATCAGTTAATATGAGAGATGTTAGTGGAACTTACATCCCAACCATGGGGACAGCCACTAAATAATTAATTATGTACATGATTGCCTTTGTGATGAATGCTGTATGGGAGCATATATCAGAGATTCTAAATTAATCTGACAGAATGGTCAGAAAGTCTACACCAAGGAAGGAATGTTTATTTTTTACTTATTTATTTTTAACATCTTTATTGGAGTATAATTGCTTTACAATGGTGTCTTAGTTTCTGCTTTATAACAAAGTAAATCAGCTATACATATACATATATCCCCATATCTCCACGCTCTTGCGTCTCCCTCCCACCTTCCCTGTCCCACCCCTCTAGGTGGTCACAAAGCATCCAGCTGATCTCCCTATGCTATGCAGCTACTTCCCACTACCTATCTATTTTACATTTGGTAGTGTATATATGTCCATGCCACTCTCTCACTTCATCCCAGCTTACCCTTCCCTGTCGCCGTACCCTCAAGTCCATTCTCTACGTCTGCTACTTTATTCCTGTCCTGCCCCTAGGTTCTTCAGAAACATGTTTTTAAAAAGTTTATTTTTAGATTCCATATATATGTGTTAGCATACGGTATTTGTTTTTCTCTTTCTGACTTACTTCACTCTGTATGACAGACTCTAGGTCCATCCACCTCACTACAAATAACTCAATTTCGTTTCTTTTTATGGCTGAGTAATATTCCATTGTATATATGTGCCACATCTTCTTTATCGATTCATCTGTCGATGGACACTTGGGTTGCTTCCATGTCCTGGCTATTGTAAATAGAGCTGCAGTGAACATTGTGGTACATGACTCTTTTTGAATTATGGTTTTCTCAGGGTATATGCCCAGTAGTGGGATTGCTGGGTCATATGGTAGTTCTATTTTTAGTTTTTAAAGGAACCTTCATACTCTTCTCCATAGTGGCTGTATCAATTTACATTCCCGCCAACAGTGCAAGAGGGTTCCCTTTTCTCCACACCCGCTCCAGCATTTATTGTTTGTAGATTTTTTGATGATGGCCATTCTGACTGGTGTGAGGTGATACCTCATTGGAGTTTTGTTTTGCATTTCTCTAATGATTAGTGATGCTGAGCATCCTTTCATGTGTTTGTTGGCAATCTGTATATCTTCTTTGGAGAAATGTCTATTTAGGTCTTCTGCCTATTTTTGGATTGGGTTGTTTGTTTTTTTGCTATTGAGCTGCATGAGCTGCTTGTAAATTTTGGAGATTAATCCTTTGTCAGTTGCTTCGTTTGCAAATAATTTCTCTGATTCTGAGGGTTGTCTTTTCCTCTTGTTTATGGTTTCCTTTGCTGTGCAAAAGCTTTTAAGTTTCATTAGGTCCCATTTCTTTATTTTTGTTTTTATTTCCATTTCTCTAGGAGGTGGGTCCAAAAGGATCTTGCTGTGATTTATGTCATAGAGTGTTCTGCCTATGTTTTCCTCTAAGAGTTTTATAGTGTCTGGTCTTACATTTAGGTCTTTAATCCATTTTGAGTTTATTTTTGTGTATGGTGTTAGGGAGTGTTCTAATTTCATTCTTTTACATGTAGCTGTCCAGTTTTCCCAGCACCACTTACTGAAGAGGCTGTCCTTTCTCCACTGTACATTCCTGCCTCCTTTATCAAAGATAAGGTGACCATATGTGTGTGGGTTTATCTCTGGGCTTTCTATCTTGTTCCATTGATCTATATTTCTGTTTTTGTGCCAGTACCATACTGTCTTGATTACTGTAGCTTTGTACTATAGTCTGAAGTCAGGGAGCCTGATTCCTCCAGCTCCGCTTTTCTTTCTCAAGATTGCTTTGGCTATTCGAGGTCTTTTGTGTTTCCATACAGATTGTGAAATTTTCTGTTCTAGTTCTGTGAAAAATGCCATTGGTAGTTTGATAGGGACTGCATTGAATCTGTTGATTGCTTTGGGTAGTATAGTCATTTTTACAATGTTGATTCTTCCAATCCAGGAACACGGTATATCTCTCCATCTGTTTGTATCATCTTTAATTTCTTTCATCAGTGTTTTATAGTTTTCTGTATACAGGTCTTTTGTCTACTTAGGTAGGTTTATTCCTAGGTATTTTATTCTTTTGGTTGCAATGGTAGATGAAAGTGTTTCCTTGATTTCTCTTTCAGATTTTTCATCCTTAATGTATAGGCATGCAAGAGATGTCTGTGCATTAATTTTGTATCCTGCTACTTTACAAAAGTCATTGATTAGCTCTAGTAGTTTTCTGGTAGCATCTTTAGGATTTTCTATGTATAGTATCATGTCATCTGCAAACAGTGACATCTTTACTTCTTCTTCTTTTCTGATTTGGATTCCTTTTATTTTTTTTTTCTTCTCTGATTGCTGTGGCTAAAACTTCCAAAACTATGTTGAATAATAGTGGTGAGAGTGGGCAGCCTAGTCTTGCTCCTGATCTTAGTGGAAATGGTTTCAGTTTTTCACCATTGAGGACGATGTTGGCTCTGAGTTTGTCATATATGGCCTTTATTATGTTGAGGTAAAGTTCCTTCTGTGCCTACTTTAAGGAGGGTTTTTATCATAAACGGGTGTTGAATTTTGTCGAAAGCTTTTTCTGCATCTATTGAGATAATCATATGGTTATTCTCCTTCAATTTGTTAATATGATTTATCACATTGATTGATTTGCATATATTGAAGAATCCTTGCATTCCTGGAATAAACCCCACTTGATCATGGTGTATGATCCTTTTAATGTGCTATTGGATTCTGTTTGCTAGCATTATGTTGAGGATTTTTGCATGTATGTTCATCAGTGATACTGGCCTGTAGTTTTCTTTCTTTGTGAAATCTTTGCCGGGTTTTGGTATCGGGGTGGTGACGGCCTCATCGAATGAGTTGGGGAGTGTTCCTCCCTCTGCTATATTTTGGAAGAGTTTGAGAAGGATAGGTGTCATCTTTTCTCTAATTGTTTGATAGAATTTGCCTGTGAAGCCATCTGGTCCTGGGCTTTTGTTTGTTGGAAGATTTTTAATCACAGTTTCAATTTCAGTACTTGTGATTGGTCTGTTTATATTTTCTATTTCTTCCTGGTTCAGTCTCCAAACATTGTGCTTTTCTAAGAATTTGTCCATTTCTTCCTGGTTGTCCATTTTATTGGCATATAGTTGCTTGTAGTAATCTCTCATGATCTTTTGTATTTCTGCAGTGTCAGTTGTTATGTCTCCTTTTTCATTCCTAATTCTGTTGATTTGAGTCTTCTCCCTTTTTTTCTTGATGAGTCTTGCTAACGGTTTATCAATTTTGTTTATCTTCTTAAAGAACCAACTTTTAGTTTTATTCATCTTTGCTATTGTTTCCTTCATTTCTTTTTCATTTATTTCTGATCTGATCTTTATGATTTCTTTCCTTCTGCTAACTTTGGGGGTTTTTTTGTTTTTCTTTCTCTAATTGCTTTAGGTGTAAGGTTAGGTTGTTTATTTGAGATGTTTCTTGTTTCTTGAGGCACGATTTTATTGCTATAAACTTCCCTCTTAGAATTGCTTTTGCTGCATCCCATAGGTTTTGGGTCATCGTGTTTTCATTGTCATTTGTTTATAGGTACTTTTTGATTTCCTCTTTGATTTCTTCAGTGATCTCTTGGTTATTTAGTAGTGTATTGTTTAGCCTCTATGTGTTTGTATTTTTTACTGATTTTTTTTCCTGTAATTGATATCTAGTCTCATAGTGTTGTGGTCAGAAAAGATACTTGATATGATTTCAATTTTCTTAAATTTACCAAGGCTTGATTTGTGACCGAAGATGTGATCTATCCTGGAGAATGTTCTATGTGCATTTGAGAAGAAAGTGTATTCTGTTGTTTTTGGATGGAATGTCCTATAAATATCAATTAAGTCCATCTTGTTTAATGTATCATTTAAAGCTTGTGTTTCCTTATTTATTTTCATTTTGGATGATTTGTCCTTTGGTGAAAGTGCGGTGTTAAAGTCCCCTACTATGATTGTGTTAGTGTTGATTTCCCCTTTTATGGCTGTTAGCATTTGCCTTATGTATTGAGGTCCTCCTATGTTGGGTGCCTAAGTGTTTACAATTGTTATATCTTCTTCTTCTATTGGTCCCTTAATCATTATGTAGTGTCCTTCTTTGTCTCTTATAATAGTCTTTATTTTAAAGCCTATTTTGTCTGATATGAGAATTGCTACTCTAGCTTTCTTTTGATTTCCATTTGTGTGGAATATCTTTTTCCATTACCTTACTTTCAGCCTGTATGTGTCCCTACGTCTGAAGTGGGTCGCTTGTAGACTGCATATATATGGGTCTTGTTTTTGTATCCATTCAGCCAGTCTGTGTCTTTTGGTTGGAGCATTTAATCCATTTCCATTTAAGGTAATTATCGATATGTATGTTCCTATTACCGTTTTCTTAATTGTTTTGGGTTTGTTATTGTAGGTCTTTTCCTTCTCTTGTGTTTCCTGCCTAGAGAAGTTCCTTTAGCATTTGTTTTAAAGCTGGTTTTGTGGTGCTGAATTCTCTTAGGTTTTGCCTGTCTGTAAACTTTTAATTTCTCTGTCGAATCTGAATGAGATCCTTGCTGTGTAGAGTAATCTTGGTTGCAGGATTTTCCCTTTCATCACTTTAAATATGTCCTCCCACTCCCTTCTGGCTTACAGAGTTTCTGCTGAAAGATCAGCTGTTAACCTTATGGGGATTCCCTTGTATGTTATTTGGTGGTTTTCCCTTGTTCTTTTAATATATATTTTTTGTATTTAATTTTTGATAATTTGATTAGTATGTGTCTTGATGTGTTTCTCCTTGGATTTATCCTGTATTGGACTCTCTGCATTTCCTGGACTTGACTGAGTATTTTAGTTCCCATATTAGGGAAGTTTTCAACTATAATCTCTTCAAATATTTTCTCAGTCCCTTTCTTCTTCTCTTCTTCTTCTGTGACCCCTATAATTTGAATGTTGGTGTGTTTAATGTTGTCCTCAGTTCTTTTCATTCTTTTTTCTTTATTCTGGTCTGCAGTAGTCATTTTCACTATTTTATCTTCCGGGTCACTTATCCGTTCTTCTGCCTTAGTTATTCTACTATTGATTCCTTCTAGAAAATTTTTAATTTTATCTGTTGCATTGTTCATCATTGTTTGTTTGCTCTTTAGTTCTTCTAGATCCTTGTTAAACATTTCTTATATTTTCTCCATTCTATTTCCAAGATTTTGGATCATTTTTACTGTCATTACTATGAATTCTTTTTCAGGTAGACTGCCTATTTCCTCTTCATTTGTTTGTTGTGTTTTTACCTTGCTCCTTCATGTGCTGTGTGTTTCTCTGTCCTCTCATTTTGCTTAACTTACTCTGTTTGGCACACTTTTCTCAGGTTGCATGTTCATAGTTCCTGTTGTTTTTGGTGTCTTCCCCTAGTGGCTAAGGTTGGTTCAGTGGGCTGTGTAGGCTTCCTGGTGGAGGGGACTGGTTCCTGTGTTCTGGTGGATGAGGCTGGATCTTGTGTTTCTGGTGGGCAGGACCATGTCAGGTTGTATGTTTTGGGGTGTCTGTTCCCTTCTTATGATCTTAGGCAGCCTCTCTGCTAATGGGTGGGGTTGTGTTCCTGTCTTGCTAGTTGTTTGGCATAGGGTGTCCAGCACTGTAGCTTGCTG
Organism: Hyperoodon ampullatus; assembly: GCF_949752795.1. NCBI lineage: Eukaryota > Metazoa > Chordata > Mammalia > Artiodactyla > Ziphiidae > Hyperoodon > Hyperoodon ampullatus. Next base: position 98,148,843 of record NC_136917.1, on the reverse strand, counting down.
GTCTTTGAGTGGAGCTGGGTCTTAGTGTTGGGATGGAGATCTCTGGGAGAGCTTTTGCCATTTGATATTATGTGGAGCCAGGAGGTCTTTGGTGGACCAATGTCCTGAACTCGGCTCTCCCACTTCAGAGGCTCAGGCCTGACACCCAGCCGGAGCACCAAGGCCCCATCAGCCACACGGATTTTGGGAGGTCTGAGTTCTTCTGCCAGTGTTCAGTATGTGTTCTGTAGGAGTTGTTCCACATACAGATGTATTTCTGATGTATTTGTGGGGAGGAAGTTGATCTCCACTTCTAACCCCTCCACCATCTTGAAGGTCTCTACAACAGTCCACTTCTCTGTGGTTTGTACCCTGAAGTTTCCTCCTTCTGTAGTTCAGGCACTTTCTGGTTTGGTCAGTTGACTGATCATAAGGTGCCCAAGTGAGGACTTTACAAAGCCCCTGTTCTTAAAAGCCTGGCTGGAGTCTCCAAGGTGTCCTGTGTCTTCCTTGACATTTGAAGCCACTAGTTTCAGAAACAGGACACATTTCTCAGTGTAATTTTTTTACAATGGTGTGTTAGTTTCTGCTTTATAACAAATTGAATCAGCTATGTATATACCTATATCCCCATATCTTAAGGAAGGAATTTTTAAATTAATCTGTGAAGGGCAAATAGAAAAGAATTAACTAGAAAATAAATTGAGAAAGAGCACTTCTGGCAGAATAGCACGTAGTCATGACTAACTTGGGGCATTGCAGTAAAAGAAAGAGGGCCAGTGTGCTACATTACACCCAGAGAGCAAGTAAGGCAGTAAGTTGCATGAAGCTATAGAGACAGGTTAGGGCCAGATTTTTCAGAGCTTCAGAACCAGGTTAAGCATTTTGGTCTTATCCTAAATCCAGTAGGATTTAAAGAGAGTGATGTGGTAAGATATACAATTCAGAAAAATCACAGTATGAAAGGACATGAGGGAGAACTCTGTTGAAAGAAGATGGCAGTGTGGACCAGGATAGTGGGTAGGAGATGGAGAAAAGTGGGTAGATTTGAAAGATACCTGTGGTGTAGACTTCACAGACTTGTTAACTTAGATCAGGGAGATGATCAGCAGGCCAGTCCAGATTTTATCAGACCTGAAGCTTACGAAATTGTGGCGCTCCTCCAGGAATTGATTTCCTATATAAAGGAAGGTCCAAGATGGCTGGCAAAGGTCCAGAGACATTGCATGCAGAGCACAATGAGGTCTGGATGAGGAAGAGGAGGGGCTTCCTTTCCTGCATCTCTCTCTTTTTTTTTTTTTTTTTTTTTTTTTTGCGGTACGCGGGCCTCTCACTGTTGTGGCCTCTCCCGTTGTGGAGCACAGCCTCCGGACGCGCAGGCTCAGCGGCCATGGCTCACAGGCCCAGCTGCTCCACGGCATGTGGGATCTTCCCAGACCGGGGCACGAACCCGTGTCCCCTGCATCGGCAGGCGGACTCTCTACCACTGTGCCACCAAGGAAGCCCCCTGCATCTCTCTTTATTGAGGGCCAACACTTTCCCCAGAATCCTTCACAGCATTTCTCTCAAGTGTAGGAGGTTGGATAGAAAAATAGACGATCCCTTCTAATTCTGAGACTCTCTGATTGTGTTGGGCAGAAAACAATTTAGGCAAGTGCATTATCATCTGTGAGCCAAGAAGGCAATGCACACCCATGCTCTAGTAACAAAATACAGTTATCGTCCAACAAGGTACTTTTGAAATAATAATTTATGCTTGGACAACAGAGATAAACTGAGCTGTACTCAACAAATTGGGACGATGCCCACTCTATCTATTATGGACATGAGTGACTGGGTAGGTTCCCTCTTTTTTTCTCACATCTCACTTGTCTCCCCTCATGAAGATGAGTTCCAGCTCTCCCCAGGGATCACTGTGGGTAGGCTCTGACTCATCTCCTCATTGATAACAGTTGGCACACGTTTTCTGTCAGCTGACGGGTGCTGTAGCACTTTGTACTGAGGCAAGGAGAAGGCATGAGCTGTAGAGTCTCAGAAAGAATCAGGCATGTGGTGATTGTAAGCCTTACCTCTGATAGAACCCAGAATCATGCTGGGAAAGTATTAACTGGAGGTAGTGTGCTGGAAGGTCATGCCTCCCCAAGTGAGCTGAGAGAACACTGGTCCTGGAAGACGGTCCAGGAAAAAGGGATTCTGTCTGGAGAAGTACATCTGCCTCTTGAAGAGTTAGAATGCACAGCATTGTATCGAGAGGACTTCTGAGAACTCCTACAATAAGGGAATACAAAAAAACTCAGTTTTTCATGCACTGTTTCACAACTGTACATGATCAGGGAATCCCTTTTTAGCACACACAGACACACACACGCCACTGATTAATATGCTGAAGAATACACTTTCAGGGAAAAAAGGTACATCAGCATCAAGGCAGGAAGGGCAAATAAAATGGCCCAACATAGTAGAAAAGTCCTAGAGATCATGCCCAGACCAATAACATCCATTTTCAATATGTTTTGGCAGCCCTTGGTCTGGACTACACATAAATTCATGTGGAGTTGATTCTTGATCCAAAGGATGCCTGAGTTATTGGATTGGACTGTTGCTCTCTTAAGAGAAGAGCTTTGGTTCATTTCAAGATAGGTCATAAAGTGATTACTGATAAAGACAACTGCCTCTCCCAGTTTTAAATTTATTGAGATTTGAAAATTTGAAGTAAAGAAGCAGTATAAAATCTATCTAGTTGTTTCTGGAAGCATAAGATTGTCTATTGAGGCATCAGTTTGAAAGTTGGAAGTACAACTGAAAAGTCAAACAGGATGGCATAGTGAAAAGATGGGGTCAGATAGACCAGTTTTAAAATTTTGGCTTAGCTGTGTGACCTTGGGTCAGTGACTTAACCTCTCTGAATCTCATTTTCAATATCTGGAAAAACATTTCCCTTGTAGCATAATGCAGGCATTAGAAATAGTACATCCATTCTCGTGAATTATTATCTCATCATTGTGAAAATATAGAACCTATGTGCTTATCATGTAGTAAATGTTCACTTAAAGCTATTTCTATTAATTCTAATAGAAGAGAACTAAGACACATACTATTCATTTGATTCCCATACTATAAATATTTTCTCAAATCTATGTCACCTTTTTGTCTTTCTAATATAAGGCATAGCCTGGGGTCTGGAATTACTGCCAGGTTAAAATCTCAGCTCTACTACTTGTTATCTGTGTGACCTTGAACAAACCACAGTACCTCTCTCTGCCTCAATTCTCTAATCTACAAAATAAGGACACTCATATTATCTATCTCCTATTTCTTTTACAATTTTTGTGAGAATTCAACTAAACAATGCACTGTGCTGCAGATATAGTTTTTCATTGTTGTTAGTATCAACATTTCTCAATGCTTTATAAAATGTTTGCATTTGAAAACTCTGACTCATTGCACACAGAAAAAGTGATTGGACATAAGACAAAATGTAGCAAATGATTTCTTTATTTCTTCATCTCCTTTCTCTTCACATGTCACCTGTGGCTTTCCTTGGCCTTGGGTAACTGCTGTCTGAGTCTTAACTGTCACTTTGACACTGACTTCTCATTGCAGTCCAATCTTCGTTGGCTACAATTAAATGGTTTCCAATATTGCCTTAGGAGAAGAAGGTTCCCATTGGAATGACAATTTCCAAGGCAACATCACCTTGACCAGTAATAATTTACCGTATTTCCATCTTCTTCATTCTAATTTTTTCTCCTTTCTTGAATTTGTAGGTAAGAGCTGCAAATTCAAATCTATTTGGCTTTAATGTCCATTTTCTTTTCACAGCACCACAGTAATAATAAGAGTAACAGTCTCACTAATTATAAAAACTAAAATTTATTGAATATTTATTAGGTCAAGAACCATACTAAATTATTTATCTCCATTATCTTATTTAATTCTAACAGTGAACCTATGAGCAGTAGACTTCATTGTCATACATGAAGAAACAAGAGCCAGAGAGGTGAAGTAACCTTCTCAAGGGCACACAGCTGGGACATTGTAGAGCCAGAATTCAAATTCACTTGTGGCTGACTCAAGAACCTATACCTTTAGCCACTTTGTGTTGCTGTTGCATTTTCAGACTTTTCTTGCCCTTTAATAATGATGATGCCAGAAGTAACTCTAAAGGATTGAAGGCAGAACCAGATATAGAGGCTACTCTCCTCACATCAAAGCAGCATCTAGATTTATAAATCATCTGCTGTTAGGGCTACTAGGGACAGGGATAAAGGAAATGACGATGGAAGGGAATAGTCATGACAGCACTGCAGGAACAGACCTGAGAATGTTTCCCCCTACCTTCTCCTATGAAAAAGACCCTTTTTGAGACTGTGGCCCCTTCCCCAGGTAAATATTCAGTGAAAATACCTACAATATGGGCTTCTGTGGAAGTGGAGGGTATGTGGGTGTGGATGAGAGTGAAAGTCCTTTGTGGAGTTCCAGGCAAGTTGTCTGGAAGGAGCACGTATCATAGAGGTCCCGTATAGAAAGTGATTTTTGCCTCCCTTGCACATGCCCTGAGAATGGTGGACACATAATGACCATAGTCACCTCTTTGTCCATACACCGATGATAGATTAGTGCTTACCTAATATCTACATGTAGCAATACACAGGCAACACAAATTGTACAGATGTACAAATTGCAAGCCAAAACCCAAGTGAGCAAAAGTTACTTCATTTTTTTTTTGTAACAGAACTTTGTTTATGTTGAAAGTTGCCTTTCTAATAAGTGGTGTCAACTTGATCTCAGCCAATCAAGTTTTCTTCCCTTATGCTGGGGTTGCTTCTGAGAGCAGCTGGTGGACTATGAAGGCATTGGATGGGGTAGGGATGGGGGAGAGAGGGGAGCATAGGTGTCTGCTCTGAGCTACCTTCTACCAATGCCATTGTCAGCTGAAACATCCATCCTAGTCTTTGGGAAGTCTTGTGCTGATCAGTGTTACTCCATGCTCCTTGAGAGTTATGTGAGAGTCATTTTTGCTCTTGGCTATTACCTCCTAAATGACTACCTGTATGCAGTTGTTCATTATCTGAGGCTCTGCTTCCAGGTGGAGCTAAGCTTGGGCAGGGTCTTTGTTTATCTATTGGATCAGCATTAAGAGGTGCATGGCTTAATACTGGCTCTTTTTTTGTACTCTAGGCTCAAGAAGGCACAATTTGAAAGGGATGGTATTGGTAGTGGAATGAACAAATGGAACTTTTATTAGTTTTGTTGATATAGTAAGGCTGTGTAATCAACTACCTGAAGACTCAGTTGCTTACAACAAGCATTTATTCTCAATTCAACTTGCCAAGGTGACAAGTTCAGTTTATTTAGGCTGCACTCATCTGGACAGCTCTGGTTCATGCTGTGAGATGGTTGGGTTTTGTTCCAGAATGTGGATCTGCTCCATATACATCTGTTCTGGAAACAGGCTGAAGGGGGAATAGCTCCCAGGAACATACTCTTCTCATAGCACTGAACCACTGAAAAGTAAGTGCCAAGCCAAACTGTGAGCAGATTTAGGGCCCTTACTTGCACCACGTTCACTAATATTTCATTGACCAAAGCAGATCAAGCTTAGCATCCATAGGCCAGGAAAGTACACTCTGTCCACTGAGACAGAAAGAGTAGAGTGAATAATCATCATTGTGTGTATTAGTGCTATATAGCCTTGTAAAATTATGAGGCAGTTAGGAAAACATTACTCTTCCTCCTTATGGGTTTACATTTATATTTAAGAATTAATGTCTGTCCTTGAGTCATGTGTGTGTATTTGTGTTTGTACTCACAACCTGCACATGGTTAGTCCAATAGTTACCAAATGGGCATTCAAAAGAAAACAGAGATATATCTTCAACCCTCCTGGTGGGAAGACTTTGAAGATGGCTGGATATGGAGGACAAAAGCCAGTTGAACAATCCTCTGGAATTCTTGAAAAATTATTTTAGTTTTACTGAGTATTGATAACTTAGGGGGAAGGAATGGGGTCTGGGGGAAAACCAACACTCCCCCTCCCACCCCCCAGTAGGAAGAGGTCAGATTCTGAAATGGTGGGTGGAAATTCCTGGAATGAAGGTTTGAAGCAGGAGAGAAAAATGGGCCTGAGAATAGGAGATCAGAGTTAGGAATTGGGGGCTTCTAATGAGGGGCCCTCTGGGAAGGAGTTAATGCTTAGTTGCTGTAATCTGGCCTATAAACAATGTCATGATTAGTGAACTGTTGCAAATGACTTCTCTCACATGCAGTCCCTGTAGTTCGGGGTTTTTGTTTTTTTGTTTTCTGTTTTTCCCTCAACACTTTAGTTAATGCTCAATCATACAACTCACACAGTGAAAGACGGGGCTATAAAGGAAAATGAAATATACCTATTTAAGCAGATTCTTAAATTACCATCAAGAAAGCCCATTTAGGGACTTCCCTGGTGGTTTAGTGGTTGAGACTCTATGCGCTTCCACTGCACGGGGCTTGGGTTCAATCCCTGGTCGGGGAACTAAGATCCCACATGCCCTGTGGTGAAGCCAAAAAATAAAGAAGAAGAATAATTAATAAAAAAGGAAAGAAAGCCCATTTAACTCTTAATGTAAACCTTCATCTTTTCCTTTTTACAGTTCATTTGGGAAATATAATAAGTAAGAGAAGGAGGTCCTGTTTTTGTTGGAAACATAAGCTTTTTTTTTTTTGACTTTGTGAGAAACCATTTATTCTTTTGATTTATAAGCATATTGTACATATTCTAGTTAATACATCAAGTATATAATGTGGGAGTTCCTTTAAAAATGCTAAGATCATACATATTAAACTCAGCTACACATTATATTAGGCTACTAGACAAATGTCATTTTTAATACCACAACACGTATATATTACACTTTTTTTTTCACTGACAGAGGAACATGCCTTTCAAAAATATTTTATTGGATGAAACTCTCTTATTCTCAGGAAAATTTTGTTTTTTGATATAATTTATTATGCCTTTTAAAATTCTGTTTGATAAAAGCATTTGGTAAAGCATTATAAATACCTGTAAAGAAAATATAGTTTAAAATTCTGAGGGAAATATTATATAAGTTTCCTTTTCTACATTTTCACAAAAATCCACACAGGCAGTAAGAAAGACTGACAAAAATATTTTATGTCTGACCAGTATGTTCCAGGTTGGAAACATTCAAACATGACTTTATTTAAACATTAAAGCTTCTCTTGATTGAAACTTTGGCTACAATCCAATGGTTGGTTGGGGTTTTAACCAGGAAAAGATACTGTCAGAAGAATGAAAAAGAAAGCTTCATACAATTAGCACTAGGTTAGGAATGGGGATAGGATGAGTTTTCATTTTTTACTGTTAATTGGCCTCTCTGGGCCTTAGCTTTATTTTTTTAGTTGAAAATTGATCTAATAACTCTCTGGTACTTTTCAGCTTTATTTAATACTTTTTGATGTGCAGAAATTTTCAAAATTCTATCTAACACTATGTATCAAACAACATGTGATACTTCCAAGGACAGAGTGATACTGCAATTCTTTCAGGAGAACATCCTAGATGCATCATGGATATTGCTCTGGAAATACCCTCATTCTGCACAAATTCAAATGGTAGAATTGAGGGTGAAAGTTTGTCTTACCAAACACACTTTAAAGCAAGTGACAGACTCTAGGGTTCTTTTCCTGATCTAGTTCAATGTAGTTCTCTTCCTGGTCCAGTGCATGTGTGGCCTTATGAAGTTCAGACTTCATGGAAGAATTGCAAACAGCAAACTCAGTGGGAGAATGCCAGTATTGTAGGTGACTGGAACCTTTGTGAGCATATAGGGAGTGGGAAGTGAGGGGATTGGCAGTTAATGAATTAGTATAAATGAGCATCTGGGTAAGGTGAGATTAAACACATAAGTCAAACAAGATTTCAGAGCTACTTTCAGGGGTCTCAAATACCTTTTTTTTTTTTTTGCCTATAAATTAGATCATGACAGATTCTTATAATTATTGATTATTATACAGGTCCTACCTGAAAGAAGTTGGGGATATTTCTTTCCTAATGCATTTACACTTTGTACATGTTCATTAGTGCAGGAAAGGGTAAAATCAAATGCCTATTGAATGCTGACCTGTAAGGTGCCCATGATAAGCAGCACAGAACAGGGTATCATGGGGGCATGTGTTCAAGTCTAGCTGGGCAGCTGCTACTCAGCTCCAACCAACTGTTGCAATGAGGGAAGATGGGTCTGAGAATTAGGTTTTATGTGAAATCTCATATTTTCAATAATCACTCACATATTTAAAACATTTAACATGCCAAACAAAATCTAGACTTTAGGCTGCCAGCTTGTGTCCTCTGAGTTGAAGCTTGGAAACAATTTGGTGAGAATTTGGATACTATCATCTATAAGACTGGAGAAGGGCCTTTAGTGTCAAGGAATGAACACTCAGTTTCAAAGATCCAGAAAAATCTGCTCTAATGAACATAATTTAAAAAACAAATGAAACCTCCCACTGGCTCTCCTTATTATGAATATTTTCCTGTTATTGGTTTTCCATGTTATGAGTGGTTTCCTATTATGACTATTAAAAATATTATGATTAGGAATTTGCCAAGTCCCAAGTATAAGTTTGTTCTAAGAAAGTGGTATCAGTAGCTCTCTCAGTATTTAGTTTGTGGCTGAGAAAGGAGAAGGTAATGAGGAAGAGAGGAAGGCCAGAGCTCACAGCATGAGTCACAGTCACCTTTAGATCCATGGAGGCCTCTCCATGGCACACCAAGCAACGAAAAATGATCTAAAACTGCTCAAACCAGAAAATGCAGGGTTTGAGGCCTGTTTCTGGATCTAAATAACCCAGCCTTTCCCCAGAATGATCTAATGGCCACTTCCTGAATGAGCAGTACTTTGGAGTAGAAAGACCCAGGGTGTGAGTCTGATTGTGAACTCCTTCATTAGAGACTTTCCAAACCTTTCTTTGGCATCAAAATTTGAATCACCACATGGCAAAGACAGAGGACAAGCTGTTAAGAATAGTCTTCCTTCCTCTTATTTTTTGCAGATTACTTTTTCAAATTAACTGTTGCCCAGGTTATGCCTTTTCTTTTCAGACATGCAATGGGAGGCCTGAGGAGGCATTCTCATGTGGTATGAGGACCACGTGTGAACCGTGGCTCCAGAAAGAACAAAACATTTGACTTGTGCAGGCAGGGAAGATGTGTTTTGAAAGAGCTATAATCAATTCAGGAAGTTGGATTTACTGCTTGAGCTCATAGCTTTCAACTATCCAGGTTGGAGAGAAAAAGAAAAAGTACCGCAAAGGATATTACAAGCAGAAGAATCAATGACAACAAGCACTTCAGACACAGGCAATATCTAATGGGAAGGAAAAAGCATGACTATTTCCAACTTAGGACCACCACTCATTTTAATTTTCCTTCCTCAAAATGTCCACCAGAGCTTGCAGCAGCCGGTCATCCCTGTGCTTGTAAGGTTTCGTGTTATAGAAAACATCAACGTAGTCATTATACAGACTATCCTCAGAGTCTTTAAGCTGGGAAGGTTTGTTCAGCCTTTCCAGGGCTTCATAGAAATTTTCGTAGGGGATGTTGAGCTTTGCGCTTGGAGACTTCTTTGGTGATTGCTTTGGGGGTGAGTTTTTGCTGAAAGCGCTTTGTAGGAGTTGTAGCATGGCCTCAGAAGGGGCTCCCTCTGCCAGCTCATCCCTTCTGCCCCCCACACCGCTGCTGCTGGGGCTTTTGGATGCCAGAGTGTTCACATTCAGGTTCTCTTGTGTGGGCTGTTCCTGAAACACAGAAAGCCACCGGCAAAGGGGAGAAGGCTCATTATTTAGGAGCAGGCAAGCCAGCTGCAGCACACGCCCACTGCCTGCCCCTCGAGAGGCAGTCTGGGGAGCAGAGAGATCACAAGGCTTGGAATCACACTATCTCGGAGTTCAATCCTCATTTTCTCATTTACTGAGGCACCTTTGGCACCTTTTTAATCTCCGTGAACTTCTCCTGTAAAATGGCAATAAGAATCCCTCTATTTCTGGTGGTTTTGAAGACTGAACGAGATGATGTATGTAAGCGCTCATACCTATCTGTCTCCTTCACTTGTCAGCCTGCTGTAGTAGAATTCAAGTTAGGGAATTTAACAATATTGAATTCATTAATTTTAATGTCTGAATTCTGGATGAAAAAATAAATTTTAAAAGATAGTAGGGGGCTTCCCTGGTGGCGCAGTGGTTGAGGGTCCGCCTGTCGATGCAGGGGACACGGGCTCGTGCCCTGGTCTGGGAAGATCCCACATGCCACGGAGCGGCTGGGTCCGTGAGCCATGGCCGCTGAGCCTGCGCGTCCGGAGCCTGTGCTCCGCAACGGGAGAGGCCACAACAGTGAGAGGCCCGCGTACCGCAAAAAAAAAAAAAAAAAAAAAAAAGATAGTAGGGTTTCATCCTATGGAAAAGAATCAGTTTACCACTCCCACTCCCTTTCCTCCCACCCATGTTTTGGGAAGGAGCTGATATTAAAATAGGTAATAACTCGTATAGAGGTGCCAACAGTGCTGTCCTGTGGGAATAGCTTTCTAGAGGCCTCTTGCTCTGTCAGGAGCTGCCCTTTCAGCCTCTGAGTTGTCAGAAGGGCCTGGGGAGAGACTGGGGTGGTGGGCGGGGAAGGGGGGAACTGGAGAAATCAGAGAAGTGGCTCTTTGTCAACGGTTGTGGAAGCATTTCAGTATTTTAACAGCCAAATGGTCCTGTTAATACCCCTTAAGGAATCTTGGAGGAAGAAATACCCACAAGGCCCACCTGCCTCCAGAATTGGGAAGAGGAGGCCTCCAAGGCGGAGTCCCAGAGGAAAGCTGTTCCGCAGAACGTAAATGGGGCCATAATATGAGCTGAGGCCTTCTCACAGCTAGTTTATAAATTTCTTGAGTAAATAATGTCTTTGTACCTTCCAAAACACCTGTCACAGAGCCAGACCTATTCAGGAAAGGACATTCTGGAGATTCTGATAACCTACCTACTACATCTGAGGCACTGTGCTAGAGGCCTGGGGGATACAGAGATAAAGAAAATGTGCTTTCTTCCCACCATCTGATAAGGGAGAAGCCAGCAGCCTCAGTAGGCTGAGACCTAGGAATGTAACTGACTGACTTTAGCTTTCCTTGGCAATTTTCTGAGAGAAACTGTGATTCTATAGCTCCCCTTGGAGTTGCCAAGAAGTGTCAGTTAAGGAATTAGTAAAGAGAAGCCTGCATGATTTGGTCAGTTGAGTCTTGGTCTTCTTTCTGTAAAATGGACATATTGAGGTCTATCCTTTCTAGGTTACAAGGATTATAAGTTAAATGAGACAATGTGAAAAATGCTTACAAACTAGGTGCAATACAAATGTTGGCTATATGTGATCATACAAAAAGACAGCTCTCTTTAAAATTTGATATTGTTATAAATGGATAAAATTCATGTTAGAGAACTGAATAATTTTGAATTCATTCATTTTAATTTCTAACTTTCAGATAAAAGAATAAATGAATGAAACAATTTCCTGTGGAAAGTAAACAGTTTACTCCTACTCCCTTTCCTCCCAACCCATGTTTGATTCACTTCCTGCCTAAAAGTTAGGGGCAGCTTCACCCACTACATTGTCTACTACAGTTCACAAAAGAACATGCCAGTAAGAACAGAGCCACACAGACCTCCCCCGAATCCACCATCTTCTCCACCCCTCTTCGGTCATTCTGAACGGTGTTGTAGGACGTGTACACTCGGGGCTCTTTCATGTGTTCTGGTTGAGAAGAGGTCCCATGCAGAATTAGCTTCCAGTTCACGATTCTTCCTTCATTTTGCATTCTTCCAGACTAATGAGTAAGCATACATAATTTTAGTGTATATTCTGAGCAATATAAACTCCTTCAAAATAGCTAAATTTTATAGTTTAATTTTAAAATTCTGTGCATTTTATGTGTAGAGCTCTGGGTACAAAGACAAGAATCACTGGACTCACTCTTCCTATGAAAATAGATAGTTGACAGGTTCAAAGATTTAAAAACTGATTAATTGCCTTCAATTAAAAAAGGAGAACTCTACGTGAACCTTCTTTTCTATACTGGGTGTGTCCTTGAAAAGTTGGCTGTATCTTATATAATGAGAATTATATTTATCAATTATCAACTTGTAGAAACATTCCATTGGGGGGAAAAAAAAGTCTGCAGAGTCATATAAATAGCCTTCAGCCTTAAGCAGTCCTTAAGAACTGTATATTTATGGGAAGAGTAATAATTTTCACAGGCTCAACAATTATGTTAAAAATAATGCTGAAATCTAAAATATCTTTTAAAAAAATCTAAAATATCTTTAAAAAAATCTAAAATTGTAGAGTCAGATTTTGCAGACTTGGTATAAAATAGTCCCATCTTGGTAAACAGATTTTCTTAGTTTCCTTATGGTGAAACTGAGTTAAAGAATGGAAGCCAAGGTCAGGAACAGGGCCATAAACTAAGAACGTTTTCTTGTTCTCCCTATGAGAGCAGAAATTTTTACAACTTCCATTGCTAAATCACAATTTTAGCAGTCTTTAGCTGAAAGCTATTCTCAGAGAAAAAAAAGTAACAATGACTGTAGAATTTTTATTAATTTAATTAACATCTCCAGGAATTTAAAATCATTTATTTTAAAAAAGTTATCTAGACATTGAATCTGGTGCTACTGGTACTTATAACACTGCTAACTCAGAATAACTTGGGCCTGAAAAACCATTCATTTATATGCTCACCTATAGAAAATGCTGGAGAAATGATATAAAAATAAATAATTCAACTGTACTTGGCTTTTTGCTCAGACACTTTATTTTTGGGACAGTGTGTTACAATTATAGAAGAAAATCAGAGTGTTAGCAAACAGAAAGAAAACTGAGAAATGCTTTTGTTTCATAACTGAAACAAAACCAAAAAAGTCATATTAAATAAGATATGTTATCTAACAAGTAAGCTACTTTTAAATAGCCACTGCAGTAAATATTGGTAAGAGTTCTGTCATATGACCCCAGCAGAGTGTCATAGCAAAGTTGGTGTAGCATTTAACTATGGTTGAGAATACAGCTGATTCTGGTGGCTGAGTAGGTCATGTGGCTGGCTGTGTTCTGACATGGGTATACTTAGATTTGCCCCACAGTCTGTCACATTGTGTATCAAAATATCTTTTCTTCCTTCTTATATGGCTGGTGCCTAATTTTTTAAAATTTATTTTCTATATAGCCAAGTGGGCAGAGCTTGAAACACTAAACTTTCTCCTTACCTCCATAAGGAGTGATCAGATTTCCTTTGGGCCCTTTCTTATGCACTAACTTTAAAACAGCTTCAGAGTGTTTAAAAGTGAGCTTGTGGTTCTATATCCTTTCATTCATACTTACAATGTCTGTAATTCCCAAAGTCCAAGTGCCTATGGGATTCTCTCCCCACGTGTGAACAGACATGAAATCCCAATTCTTAAAGCCATTAGGAGATGTATCCCGCTCTCTTTCAGCCAACAGTACGGTGCTGGTTCCTGTTTTCATGCAAGAATCACAAATTAACAAATGTCCTAACAGATCTGATAGTAGGCACACTTTAGCATTTGATAACTGAAAATGGAAGCCGGGAAAAACTAGCCCTCTTAATTTTCCCTTTGAGTATAATACTAGGATGGAGACATTCTCAGGAAATAAAAAAGTTTTTATTCACAGTACTTAGTGCATTGCCTGACATATAATAAGTTGTCAATAAATACTGTAGAAAAATAAATAATGGATGAATATATTGAGTAAGGTTTATCTGAATAAGGAGAACTCAGAGAACTATGTTTATGAACTACATTAAAGAAGAGCATCAAAGACCTAACATACATATTAATGGAACTATCATTTTGAAATTTAAGAGGAAGTTTTGAAAATTTAATAGGTGCCTGAGTCTATAATGTAGCATAGACATAATAAAATAAAGCCATATATAATTTAATCTCTTGTCATATAAAAGCTACTATTAAGAGTAGTTTACTAGTAAGAGTAGTTACTCTAAATTTTCAAATCCAAGTTCTATAGATCAATAAATAATATTTTTAAGAGAAAGTATCAAGTGAACTATAGGGCCATTAATGAAAAAGCATTCTGCCAATATTTCCAGCCAATTCCAAGGTATTAAGGAAGTGTAATTCCAGAATTAACAGAACTTACTCCAAACCTCTAGGAAGTTCATATCCTGGAAGGGCATTATAGAGATAGTTCATCTTTCTCATACATCACTTATAGGAATTAAATTTAGTCAGTTGAATCCTACTAAAACATGAAAAAGGATCAGGACAGCTTCTCCTGGTTGGATCGTGGTTTATGTTTCACAAGCTCTTTACCATCTATGATCTTGTCTGACTTAGTAACCTTTCAGGAAAGGACAAATGCCCATATATCATATCATATGCCTCAATCATATAATTGTGGAAAAATTTGTTAGTCTCCTCAACTCTCTTTCATGGATCAGAATTCTCAGTTTTTCCACTTAATTCCTTGGATGAGACTGATATATCTGTCAGCTTAATTATTAGAGTAACTTTCACTAATGTGTTACCTGAGAGAAATGAATGATAGATAAGTGACCTGGGATAATGAGCACAGTTTGAAAATGCATAACTCAGAAGGGTTTATTAATTGGTATTATTTGAATAGGCCTCATTCTTTGCTTATCTAAGGATCAGTTTGAATGAGCAGAGCAGAGTTCTGATGCAAAACAAACAAACAAACAAGCATATATTTTAAGACCTGAAAGTATCTATGGGAAGACTTAGGTCTATATATAAAGAAAAATCAATCACTGATTTGAAATCATTTAATTTATACTGAAAAATTTAAACACATAATTTAGAAGAAATTGAATTTTGTTTTTTGTGGTTTTTTTTTGAAATTTACCAGCAGCAGAAGTGAGGGTGACATGAAGGTCTCCTCTGCGGGAATATTCAATTGTTGCTTCAAATTGCACATGTTCCAGTGACTTGATAGCATTTTCTTGTCCTTCACAAGCTCTTGTTGGAATTTCTATGATAACTTCTCCATTAGCTTTCAGGGCTCTAAATACATTAAAGAATCATCACTGAACAAAGTATATCTCTTCTTCCTTGCATTTTATGGAAATACATACACAACACTCTTAAGGAGATACTCAGCTAGGCTTGTTGTCTCTCTCTATTACGAGTAGAAATCAATTCAGGATTAGGTATAAAGTAATTTTAATGCACAAGAAAATGATAAGGTTTTTGTGGAAATAGAAAAAAACAATTCTACAATTTATATGGAACCACAAAAGACTATAAATAGCCAAATCAACCCCAAGAAAGAAGATCAAAGCTGGAGGAATCACACTTCCTAATTTCAAAATATAATACAAAGCTACAGCAATCAAAACAGTATGGTACTGAAGGGAAAAAAAGCACTAATTCGAAAAGATACATGCACTCCAGTGTTCATAGCACCATTATTTACAATTGCTAAGATATGGAAGCAGCTTAAGTGTCCATCAACAGATAAATGGATAAAGACGATGTGATATACACACACCCATATGATGGAATACTAACCAGCCATAAACAAAATGAAATTTTGCCATTTGCAACAATATGGCTGGACTTGGTGAGTACTATGCTAAGTGAAATAAGTCAGAGAAAAACAAATGCTGTATGATATCACTTATATGTGGAATCTAAAATACACAACAAACTAGTAAATATAACAAAAAAGAAACAGACTCACAGATATAGAGAACAAATTAGTGGTTACCAGTGTGGAGAGGGAAGTGGAGGGGCAATACAGGGGTAGGGGGTTAAGAGGTATAAACTCTTAGGTATAAAATAAGGTATAAGGGTATATTGTACAACACAGGGAATATAACCAATATTTTATAATAATTATAAATGGAGTATAAACTTAAAAAATTGTAAATCACTATATTTTACATCTGTAACTTATATAATATTGTACATCAACTATACTTCAAAAGAAAAAAAGTATAGTACTGGCATAAAGACAGAACTGCAAGCCAATAGAACAGAATAGAGATCCCAGAAATAAACGCACCCATTAGACCTGAAACTGTAAAACTCCTAGAAGAAAACATAGGGAAAAAGCTTCATGACATTGGTCTTGGCAGTGATTTAATGGATATGACATTAAAAGCACAGGCAGCATACACACAAAAAATAAACGAGTAGGACTACATCAAACTAAAAAGCCTCTGCACAGCAAAGGAAACAATCAAACTGAAATGGCAACCTGCAGAATGGTAGACAATATCTGATAAAGGGTTAATCTCTAAAATATATAAGAACTCCTACAACTCAATAGCAAAAAAAACCAACAACCTGATTCAAAAATGAGCCAAGGACCTAAATCAACATTTCTCCAAAGAGGGCATACAAATGACCAACAGGTATGTGAAAAAAAAAAAAAGTTTACCATCATTAATCATCAGGGAAATGCAAATCAAAACCCACATCAAAACACCTGTCAAGGGACTTCCCTTGTGGCACAGTGGTTGAGAGTCCGCCTGCTGATGCAGGGGACACAGGTTCGTGCCCTGGTCCGGGAAGATCCCACATGCCGTGGAGCGGCTGGGTCTCTGAGCCATGGCTGCTGAGCCTGTGCATCTGGAGCCTGTGCTCCGCAACGGGAGAGGCCACAACAGTGAGAGGCCCGCGTACCGCAAAAAAAATAACCAAAAAAGAAACACCTGTCAAGAGTCAGATGACTATTACTTAAAAAAAAAAAAAAAGACAACTGTTGATGAGCATGTGGAGAAATTGGAGCCCTTGCACAACTGGTGGGAGTGCAAAATGGTACAGCCACTATGGAAAACAGTATGAAGTTTTGTAAAAAAAATAAAACTGCCATATGATCCAGCAGTCTCACTTATGGATATTTATCAAAAGAATTGAAACCAGGATCTCAAAGAGATATTAGCACTCCCATGTTCATTGTAGTATTATTCACAGTAGCCAACACCTGGAAACAACCTAGAAATTCATCAACACATGAATGGATAAAGAATATGTAATATTCCATACATACAATGGAATATTAGCTTTAAAAAAGAAGGAAATTCTGCTTTATGTGACAATATGGATACAACTTGAGGACATTGTGCTGAGTGAATAAAGCAGTCAGAGGTAGATAAATATTGCATGATTCTACTTATATGAGGTATCTAAAATAGTCAAATTCATAGAGTCAAAGAGTGGAATGTTGGTTGCCTGAGGCTTGTGGGGGGAATGGAGAGTTCCTAATCACTGGGCATAAAGTTTAAGTTAAGCAAGATAAATAAGTTCTAGAGATCAGTTGTACATTGTACTTATAGTTAACAATTATGTATTGTACACTTAAAATTTAAGAGGGTAGATCTCATGTTAAGACTTCTTAACACAATAAAATAAAAAGGGAAAAAAGGAAAAAAAATGTTAAGGAAGACACAGATACTTAAATACAAGCTATTTGCCGTGGCATTGAATTCAAGCAGATTTGCCTTATAGCCATCAAAAAGTGGTCCAATACTGAAATATACCCTCTTAAGAAATGATTTTCTCTCCTTAATGCAGGCCCTCCAAGCCTCCCACCCTTGGATATTTTGTGTGAGTGGGTCTTCAGTACAATTGCAGTTGCCTTGATACGAGATTCTGCTTCCGTGGCTAGATGTAGTGGGAGAGGTGTAGTCTAATTGAAAGCCATATGATAAAAGATCCTTCACGGAAGGAAAGTCATGAATCACAAAGCACTGTGGCATGAAGCGAGGTTCTTTTGGAAATAGGTTTGGGGTAACACTGGTTGGCAAGTACTGCATTTCATCATTTCTAAGATGCATTAAAAAAACCATTTTAACATCTTTGAATTTGGAGTGAATATTAAAGAACTGATGGTTGGTAATAGTTTAACTGGCAATGATTTTTCTTAGTGATATATAAATCAATTGTGCACATTAACTTACTGCTATCTGGTTGGTAGGCTATGAGAGGAAAATACAAACATGTTAACACGATTTGCAAATCTTTGATCTCTGTGATTCCTCATGGACACACAGGGAACACTGACAAATGCCATCTCCATCTACTTCAGAAGGGTAGGTGAGAAAAATTAGGCAGAGTGACAAACGTCATACTCAAATAGTGCCTTGGGCACACATTTGTTTAAAATTCCTGGAGACACTTACCTGGGCTCAAAGTCATTGTCCTTTACAACACACTCCTTCTTCTCAGACACACTGCTCCAGGTCCTGGGATCAGCTAAATCCACCAGAGCTTTGGCATTTAGCAACCCAAATCCAAATCGACTATTCACCATCAAGCCTGCTCCATTCTTTTTCCATCCAGGGTTATTGGCCAGTGGGTCATACTCAGAAGTCCAGACAACCAAGTGCTGCATATCTCGCCAGGTGAGATTTGGACTGGAGAGGAAGTGACCCAAAGAATCTTTCAGGGACAAAAAGAAGTTTCCTTGCAAAATCAAGTGCTAAAAACAATCATCTCCATTCAGAGATGATGACGTATCTTTTGCAACTGTACTTATGTAATTTTTGTGTGTATCACTATTGTTATGTCTTTCATTCATAATTAAAAATACAGTCTTGAAAACTTCTCCTCATACCGCATAAGTTACGATCTTAGCATGAGTAAAATTCGTTTTCAGCATTGTAGAAAAGTAGAACTTGGTCCCTGATTCCTGTGTACTTACATTTAACTGGAGCAAAATTTAAAATGTTAGCACTTCCTTTGTGCCCTCCAATCTTCTGCTGTTCATTAACAGTCTTAGTATTTTCAGCATTATGAACCCACAGTTGAGCTTTTGACTTCCTTCTTAGGAAGACTCAGATTTAGACATGGGCTGGCTACCTACTCTTAAATTTTTTTTTTTTTTTTTCTGTACATGGGGCTCTCACTGTTGTGGCCTCTCCCATTGCGGAGCACAGGCTCCGGACACGCTGGCTCAGCGGCCATGGCTCACAGGCCCAGCCACTCCGCAGCATGGGGGATCTTCCCGGACTGGGACACGAACCCGTGTGGCCTGCATCAGCAGGCAGACTCTCAACCACTGCGCCACCAGGGAAGCCCAACTCTTAAATATTTTTTAACTCTTTTCTTTATATAGCAAAAGTGTCAAGAAGCTCTTAGCTACTTGAGATCATTCTTACAAGGCACCATGCTGAATAGTGTGGGGATATTCAAGGAGGTAGTTCATGTTTTTAAGAAGTGTACAATCAAGTAAAGGAACTAAGTCTTTCAATAACTATAATATATCTGTTGAATGCTGTATTCATAGCATAATGTATTGTAGAACTTTGAAGAGAAAGAATTCTTTTGGGATGGAAAGATCTAGGAAGGCTTTTCTAGGAGGAAATATTTGAGTTGATTTTTAAAGGGTGGGTAGAATGTCAAAAAGTTGAAAGAGAGAGAACAGGGGATGAGACAATTGGTCAAAACCTCTGACAGGGGAAGGATAGGATGTGGCCAGAGTACAGTGAATAGTCTGGTTTACTGAAGCAAGGAAGAGGTGGGCAGGAGTACTGAGCCAGATGGTGAGGACCTTGAATGCCAGGAAAAGGAGCTTATACTTTATCGTTTGGGCAAGGGGGAGCCATTCAGGATTTTTGAGCAAGGGAATGGTATAATGAGGAGTCTTGGCAAAATTAATTTAGCAGCAATATAAAGATAAATCAGAGATGCATGGGATTATCAGGTCTGTTATAATGAATATGAAACCTTCCCTGATCACCCTATTTAAGATTTCAATTCTCCCCAAATACTCCTGAGCTCTCTTACCTTGCTATACTTTTTTTTTTCTTTCATAGTGCTTATCATCTTCTAACATACTGAGCAACTCATTTGTTTTGTGTATTATTAATATCTGTCTCCCCTGCTAGAATCAGCGGGGAGAAGGGCTGAGATTTTTATCCATCTTGTTCTCTGATGTGTACCAAGCACTCAGAAGAATTCCAGGCACAGGGTATATATGCTGGGTAAATATCGGTTGGTTGGATGATTGAATGTGTGTAAGTGTTAACTAGCCTTAAATACAATTTTAAAACTTACTGCTATTAGTCATTAGAGTCTTTCATGATCTCAAGCTTTTCCTTAGCTTTAAGACCTGCATTGTTTCTATCAAGCCAATCAAGCATTATTTATTAAATAATAAATGCCTAAGTTCTGAGTCTTCAAGGTTTCTATCTTACCACTTGGCTGTGAAACAACCATCAGGGGAATCTGGCTCAACTTGCTATTTTCTCCCCAGAGCCCATAATGGACTGGTTTAACAATCCCCTGGTGACAAGCAAGAGGCAATACATTCCTAAACACTGAAGAGTCTGTTGCTGGCTAAAATCCTAGTCCTCATCATAAGCATTGCAAAGGCTCTATCTGGTGGGCCTCATGGGGAAGCTGTCCTCTCTCCACACCAGTTTGAGTGCACAGCCCGTGCATCACCATCTCTGAAGGGAGCTGCAGTCAAGGACTCAGGCCTTCCTCCCCCATCAAGCTCTTCCCATATTTACATTCCTAGGCCCTGTGCCTTCATTCCTAGGTCTCCTTATCTGAGGCCTTGGGCAAAGCTCTTCTTCAGGCGCCTCAGCCAAGGCCTCCTAATGGGGGGAGGAGAAGGAACCTTGAAGATACTTCTCCCCACTCTGACTCAGTACCCAGTACTTCTCCACTCTGAGCCTTCCCCCTCACCCCACCCCACCCGAGTCCATAAAACTACCAGAGCCTTCTGTTGGGGCTTCCTCAACAGTGAGACAACCCCCATGTCCATGCTTTCACCTGACCATCAGCTGGTGCACCTTTCCATGGGGGAAAATGGAATAGGGAGAGTCAGTGTTTTCTCTGGTTTTAGACTCTGGCCTTTACCATCACAGTAAGTGATGAAAGGCTTAACTCTTTAATTTTTGGTCTGTTGCTTTAAAGCTACTTTGACCCCTGGCAGCTCAATATGCTTTCTCTCTGCTCAGCTGAGCTCCTGACAAACAACAGAGAGTGACTGATAAAGGCCTAAACCCACTGAATCAAAATATCTGAGGGTAGGGCATGATTTTGTATGTATATTTGAAAAAAACTGTCTAGGCAGTTTTATGTTATACCTAAATAATAGGAGTTGGAAGAAAGAATACAAGAATATAACTAATTAAGACAATTAGGGGTCAGAATAGGGAGTAACAGAAGGCACATTAAATTATATTCTACTGCCAAAGACCTGTGTGACCTTAAGCAAACCAATTCACCTCCCTGGGCCTGAGTGGACTCATCTATAAGATGAGTAGTTGAGTATGACAATCTAGAAAATTCCATATTATTCAGAACTCCAATCTGCCCATATCATGTATACTTCATTGTAGATCTTGTTTCCACATTGGCCATCCCACACTGAGGAATAATTAACTAGCTGAGCAGAAATGGCTTATTTTCTGAATGTGGAAACTAGTTCTGGCCTATATGGCTCTTTATTGAAATTCTTGCTTCCAGTCTTTTAAAGGGAGTTTTAGGTAAAAGCCTCTTATCAAGGGGGTCTCTGGGCAAAACACCAATTTCCCACTTGGACTCTCAGTGTGGGCAGGTGTGTGTGTGTGTGTGTAGGTTGGGATGAGGATATGTAGTAAGGAGGCATGGTCTTGATAATCATGATAATCAAACACAAAGCAGATTTTCTACATTTCTATAGTTAGAGAATTATTTTTTATTTAGTTGAAGATTTTATTGTTTTTTAATTTTCTTTTACCTATTCTTTGCAAAATATTCAAAGAGCTTCATTGTCATGCAATTAGGAAAATTAAGCCTATTTTTCATTTGAGTGATTGCATTTCATAAATGAAAAGGAGCTTCTAACAATAGTGCTTCTCATTCCTGACAGTCTTCCTCTGTTAATTAGCATCTCACTCCTCAATGGCATCCAGAATAATTAAAATTTTTAAAACTACATTGGGTTGCTAATTAAGGATGCGTTTATAGAAAATAAGGGCTTTGGAATTAAACACTGAAATTAAGCATTGCTTCTAATTAGAAGAGTGTAGGTAAAGTAATCTGGAGACAAAATTCTAAGGTGAAAAATCTTAAAGGCTACATGGTTTAGCCTCTAATCACAATTAGATAAGCCTAAATGTTGAAGATTTTCTAACCTAGAGATTTTCCAACATTTCACAATCCACTGAGTCAAGGATTTCTTTGATGTGATTTATCCAAAGGTTTCATGCAACTTTGAAAGTCCGTTTCCCATCCTCTAACCTTTAATGAAAACAGAAGATTGGTTCATCTGTTTGTTTAATACCTCCAAAGGTGTGAAGGGATTCAATGTTTCACTTTTTGCTCTTTATTAAAAATTATTCTGATTCTTTGCTCTCCCCTCAAAAGACAGGTTACTGTCTGCCATCTTTCTTAAGTATAATAGTACCACAGGCATTTATCCAAGGAATTCCTGTCTCTCTTAGTGTGTGTGTGTGTGTATTTTATATATATATATATATATATATATATATTTCCAGGATATGCCTATTAAGTATCCTAATGGGCATCTTCACAGTCACAGCCCAATGAGGTTGTAGGAAAATACAGTTGTAAGGTAACCCTTCATAGCAGCTGTTTCTCAAATTTTGGTTAAGGTAACTACCAGCATAAACATTGCCTGGGATATCAGAAACTTCTGAATCTGAGTCGCTGGCATTTGGTCCCGGGAATCTGCAAACTAAATAAACACCCAAGGTGATGACTGTATGCTGGTGTTTGAGAAACATTCTTCTAGGGAAGGAAAGTATTCCTCTATACATTTGATCCAGAAACTATTCTTTGAGCCAGAAATCATTTTTCTCCTTCCCTCTTCTCTTCCCATTCCCCAGAGTCCCATATTTAATGCAGCGTAGTAAGTAGTCTGCATGACAGGAGCCTTTTATTCAGAACTCATAAATATGAGTTAAGATGTTTCTTTATCAGTCTCAATCTTCTTAACTCCTCTTTCTTTGAGGGGATGAAATTTCCCCTCCCTCACAGGACTATAGGAGGCAGTGTCCTGTAGCTGCTGGTAGTACAGGCTTTGGGGTCAGACAGACCTAAGTTTGAATCTTTTGTGGGATCTTGGTTACATTTCTCAACCTCTCTAAGTCTCAGTTTGTTCCTTAGTAAAATGCAATTAATAATTTCTGTGTCACAAGACTGTTGTAAGGATTAGAGTTGGTCTTTGTATATAAAGAGGTTAGCACAGTGTCTGGCCATGGTAAGAGCCTGATAAATACTGAATGTTATTATTCTTGATAAATTTAGCCCAGAGTTGTTCTTCAGTCTCCATAGTTGTTCCTTGAGGAGAAACACATGGTAAAATGATTCTTCCAATCTTGATTGTCTAGGGACTCTTCTAGAAATTCTGGCATTCAGATTTTTTGAAATAGTCATTTGGGTATAGACAATTGAATGGAGCTAAGAAAACTGCCCAGTTGAGAACAGACATCCCAATAATCTGTATGTACTTTGGCAGGAAGTTTATAAATGTTAAGATAGATTATGGCCATCTTACTGATGATTGAATCAAAATGAAAAGAATTAAATTCTTATTACATGCACCAGGGAGATCATAGACTCTTAATGTCTCTTAAATCATGAGCAGTGTGAGAATCTGATGGAACCTACAAACCATTCCCCCCAAAATGCCAGACACGCACTCTCAAACATTTCTGCATCTAGTTTCAAAGAAGTTCATGGACCCCATGTATTTCATAACAATCCATGCAGCCCCTGCTTTATAAATAGTCCATTAGGAATTAACTGAGATTAATGAGGCTAGATCATTCTTAGATCACTTTCTCCTTATACAGAAATAGAAGGTTTGAAATTTTAGAAGTCAGAGATTACACTTCTAAAATTTCAGTTCTTAGTCAAAATAATATTACATCTGTTCAGCTAGATGGGTGTTTCTACTATTCTGGTCACTAGACAAGGATGGGCTAGGTCTGGCTAGTTACATTTGCATGCATCTGATAGGTGTTGGGTAGGGAAGACAAGATTTTACAGATGGTTTTCTTTTAAAAGCTCCCTGGAGCTAAAAGCTTATATCCTAAAATCATAAATATCATGATCTTGTTTCACTACCTGTGTGTAACTACTTGCCTTTATAGGACCTTATTTCTTTCACTCTGGACCTCTTACCACCAACCTCAGCAATTCATGTTAGATGATCTATATATGCTGATACCTTCAGTTTCAAACTGGAGGATTTTATAAAGGGAAAAGTTTCAAAAAAAAAGATCTGATCTGACCCCTCCATTCTATAGATGATAAATTGAGCCCTCTTAATTTGCCTAAGGTCACATAGCTAGTGATACACCTAGAACTTGAAGCCAGGTGTTCCTTGCACTTTTCACTGCTTAGATTATCTTTCCTCAAATTTGGTTTGGGTCTGCTGATGCCAGTCAAAGCTTGTGTCTTTAGACTTTGCCCTCTGTCCATCCCCTTCCTGTTACAACTGGACTCAGATTCTGAACATAGCTTTTCTGTTGGATTCAAGAGCTTCAGATTTCCCTGTTTCTGACTGGGCATCTGGATTTGCTCTTCCTTTATCAGTATCTTTCCAGCCCCTCCAAGTAGGTAGACTCTTGATACAAGCCTTACTAGGCCTATCTTTCTTAGCCGCTGTGGCCGTTTCATAGCTGAGATACCAGGGACTAAACCACAACTCCACAGGTGGCTCCAGGGCTCCTGAAACAATGCTGGACTCTCCTCAGCAGCTGCAGGGCTTTTCCAGCTATGGCCCGGGCCAAGGAGTTCTATTCTTCTACTACTGTGAACCTCAACTCATCTACTGAACATGATATGAAGGAACTGCTTTGTTCTCTCTGTAGAGAATATGGATGTTCTTCTAAGATAACTTCCTTATTAGGAAGAATAATAGTAATTTACAAGTTTTAACACGTCCTCTATCATTGCAACCATAGCACCTGACTTAACATTTAAAGATTTCTCACCACACAACATCGGAACATTTTTTTCCTCTGTATTAAGTATTAGGCTATTGAATAACTATTATGAAGTGGAAAATGTTGCTAAATCTCTTTTTGGTAACATACACTAAAATAAATTCCAGGGGGATTTAGAGCATAAATATGGTAAAGGAACCATAATAAAAGACATATAGATAAATGTGTATATAATTTGGAGTTGTAAAGATTTTTCTGAGCATAAAAAGGAAAAAAACCTTAAAGAGACTAACAAAGATAACTGTATACATATTAACTTCATTACATCAAAAATTACATGTAAGTAAAATTAAAAGGTAAATGTCAAACTAACCAAGCATTAGTAGCTTTTCTAACTAAGGCCATAAAACAAAATCAAGGTCATAAACAGTCACAGATGATAAATGGCAAAAGAATATAAAATATTGAACTTCATTAATAATGAAATAAAAGCATATAGAGATGAGATGCCATTTTCACCTATCAAAGTAGCAAACATTTTAAAAGATAATAAAAGTAGGTTTGATAAGGGTTTAGGAAACTGGCACTCTCACACATATACTGCTGGTGGGAATACAAAATGGTACCCGTCTTTATCGACAGTAACTTGTCAATATGTATCAAAATCATTAAAACATGCATGCCCTTTGACCCAAAAATTCCAATCATAAGGGTTTATCTTAAGGAAATTATCAGGAATGATAACTATCTATGGACAAGGGTGTTGAGCATGAAATGGCCTTAATAAAATTTGCATTTATATAATGGTATACTACAAAAAGATAAAAGTCCTGTTTTTAATTCTCATGTCCCCTGATGTGTTATATCAGCTCTAGGGTGGGGCTTATATAATCTAAAAAAAATGATGTTTTTTAAACTTATTATTCCTAACACTACCCACAGGAAATTATCTGGACAATTATCTGGACAATCTGGTGGGAATAAACAGAAGTGAGAAGGCCTTATAGCTGAGTGGTAGGAGGACTGGAGGGGACTGAGTGGGAGGAGAGCATGAGTTTTTAAAAGTCAAGGAAGATTGATTTAGATATGAGAAAGTGCTTTAATATAGGTAGATTTAAAAAATTACAAAATAGTGTGTGAATTAAGATTCCAATTTTGCAAGATAAGTGTGTGTATTAAATCTACATTGAGATGTTGACAGGAAGAGAGCTTATTTTTTATTATTTTTTTGTAGTTTTCCACTGTAACCATATATTCAGAAAAAAATATATGCTATGAAAAAGAAGGAGAAACAGCTTTTTACAGGTGATTAGATGGTTTCTGGGCCTTACTTTGCTTCCAGGGCCAGAGCGAAGATGCCAGCAGCCAGGGGTGCTGAGGCAGAGGTGCCTGTGTGGGTCTCTGTGCAGTCGTTGTGCAGGTCAGCACTCGTCTGAGGGGCACCAGGAAAGAAAGAAACATGGGAGAACATGTGAGGAGTGTGATCCTGTCCCCGGGGGTTAACCCTACCAAGGGCTGCATCTGTTAGGATCAGGAAGCCCAGCTGATTCGATTCCCTACTTCCTCCTCTAAACTACAGGCGGATGTTTGCCATCTGCTGATATTTTAGCTCACTCTCCTCTATATGCAACTTGTCTATAATTCTGGCATCAGAATGCCTTTTCTGGGGATGAAGTCCTCCCACTATGAATTTTTTTTTTCTCTTCTGAGATTCCCAAATGAAACGCTGTCTGTAAAAAAGGGACTATTTCAAAATCACTGTGAATCATGCTGGCCCATTAATCATCAGGTCCATTGTGTTTGGCCTGGCATATTTAGAAATTTTGCCTCATGCACAATTCCCTTTTGCCTTCAGATTGGCATTTGACTGCCTCTTCAGCATGAGGAGGTAAAGCCATCCTGATTTGGGCCACTTGAACTATTTGCACAAAATGTGTTTAGTGTGTAGTTTGCACTCACTGTTGATGTAATCTGATGGCCATGAGTTAGTGTCACATTTGTACTTTGATGAACATGGCGAGTTTTTCAAATGAAAGTGTGCTGGACTTAGATCTGGGCTCAAATTCTAAACCTGCCACTCAGTAGATGTGTCCCATGGGCAAGTCACTTGGTTTCCCCATCTGTCAAATGAGGTTGATATTTCTTGACTCATATTCTGAGGCTGAAATGAGATCCTGTCTGTGAAAGCATTTTCACACAATGTGATTGCACATAAGGAATTACCCAGGCTAATTTTAGCCTAGTGAAGAGGTTGCTGAGATGAAAGGAAGAAACCAAAGAGACTTCCGATTAGTCTGACTTGAGGACCACAGTGTTGTTGGTTGAACAAGTACTTGGGCCAAAGGATTACTAACAAGACTCCCACCCAGGCTCTTACACTATGATTTTTAGCTAGAGATTTCAAGGTGTGGGAGGGAGGTGCAAAAAAACAGTTTATTCTATTATCACCTCCTTTGGCTTCCCACTTGGAGTCGCTGAATATCTCAAGTTCTGGTGGCCCTGTTCCTCTGGGGGCTGCGGAAGCAAGGTTGCCCTTTTTACCTGTTGACGCAAGTAAGCCCCAGAGATGACTGTGCTGAGGAAGAGGTTTGCGTAAGACAAAGTCTATGTTAGTGTAACTGTCTCAAATAGAATCCACCAGCAAAGGCTATGTTAGTGCAATTGTCTCAAATAGAATCCACCAGCTGTCTCTTCTATGGCTCATTTACCTAAGGAGCGATCTTTACAAAGATGGAAATTCTTCCTCCTGCTTCACAGCAGAGTGGCTCAGATGAGAGACCGTCTGTGAAATGGTGACTCTGAAATGGACCACAGGCCATTTTTTGAAAAGCCACTCTGAACACCCACAGGGTCATCAAGAGCCAGGGGCTGTGAATGCAAGTGGGGCACATGTCTGGTAGGCTCCTTTACAGCAGGGTATAAGATATACCTGCCGTAAAGAACCCCTAGGTAGAATGTTACTGTCTCTTTGAGTAATTGAAGATATGGGCATGAGACGTAGGCCAGAGTTTCTAAGTTGAGACCATAGTTTTACTGTCTAAACTAGAACAGGCAGTTCCAGAAGAGTGATCCTGCATGAAGATCGTAGTTCTGACAATTTTGTTGAGATGCCATTAATATGAATTTTACACACATTCCAAAGACTAATTATTAGGCAGGTTACCCACAATCTAATTGGATCATGACCTGGTTTTTTATTGAGATTAGGATCTACATACTTTAGCCGGTTGGTTCTTTCTGTGTCAGGAGTTAAGTTTGAGGCTTTCAATTTTTAAATTAAAAGAAATGCCTCTCTTTGTTCTCAAAGCCCCTGAATGGGCCTTCATCATCATGCCCTTGAAGGGAAATCCAATAATTGCCCTTGGCAGTCTGACTCATGGAAGTGAAGGCACAATCAAGCGGGGGCTGGAGATGTTCTCTGAGCATATAACCTTCCTAAGCTGCTTATTCGGATGCTGAAAAGTTCACCTCAGGGGAAATTTAGACTGTTATTTTCCTGTAGGTCGTCCATCCTTAGGAGACATAGCTGGTGTATGCTCTGTATTTTTATCATCTGCTAAAGGGCAACTCAGACATTTTCCCTGCTATTAAAGGATCAACAAGTACAAGGGTGATAAAGCTCCAACAACTCTAAAATCTCCTTTAAGGCTGTTTTCAGGGAGGCATCACACAAGCTGAACAGACATTTGGAGTCTCGGCCATATGTAATGACAGATTGGTGGCTTCTCAGGGCTGAGTTTAAAAATGACTGAGAGGTGACATCATTTTGGCAGAAGCATCATTATCCCTGGGAGAGAAAGCTTCCCAATATATACCCACCCTTCAAGTGAGCAAAGCGTGACTCTCCCCAACTGAGAAGTGAAGCTTAAGCAAATCGGTTTGACCAAAGGATCCTTCTGAAGGCAAGCCGTGTTCTCCTACCTAAGCAGAGAGAGTTAGACAAAAGCAACCTACGATTCGCTGGTCGGTGTAATCCCCGCTGCTGTACGAGGTGGCCAGCGTAGAGGAGCACTTCTCAGCGTACCAGGGGGATAAGCCTTGCTGCGAGGCACTGCTGATGGAGATGGTGTAGATACTGTCCGTGTACCCATCACAGTCACAGTTATCTCCCTGACGCCCCCCATTCCCAGAAGCCCAGACGAAGATAGAGCCCTTTCCTTGTCTCCCCTAAAGGAAAAGCCAAAACATATCACGCCTATTATCATCACTGGGGTCACTGTCACATCCCAATAAAATCCCCAACAAATATATAAATACACGCATGAAGTTCTCAGAAACAGTAATTTGGAGTCTGTTTCCACTCCAGGTCCTCCAGCGTCGATGTTGGAACTCTCACGAGACTGTATGTTATAAGCCACTGAGCTCTGGTGCTGCCAACCCTCCTTCATCTGGGCCCTCTCTGGGATGGTGCTGAGTGAGGACTTTTCTTTCTTTTCTTTATTATGTGGATTCATAATCTGGCCTTCAGCACTCAATTTTTTTCACTGTTCCCTTGGCTTATGTCACTACGCTTGAATCTTTGAACTTCCTCTCTTTCTTTCTGCTTGAATCTTCTGGCTGACTGATAGAATGACAAAATCAGGCATTATTCAGATCTGCTTTGCAGCTGCATTAAAAGGGACTCTTCAATTGAATGGAACTCGTCAAGGCTACCCTTTCTATGATTTTTCAATTTGTGCTCTCCAAAATTTCTACTTTTGTTTCATCCTGTGCCGAACGAGGCCTTAGAATCCTGGCAAGAATGCACTAAACCCCAGTGACAGAGCAACACAACCAAGGCACAAGTATTCATCAGGCACGTGCAGAGAGGGAGGTGGCACGTTGCTATATTTAAGGCTGCATTTTCAGAGTATTTGAAAGAAGTCTGGGTAGTAGTTTACCTCGTGTAGAAATCCAAAAGCAGCAGGAAAATGAGAAAGGACATATCCAGAGTATTTTTGAAAGTAAATATTCTAAGACTAATGAATATCTGTTGAATGTCAGACCCAAATGGGGAAAACTTTCTTAACCCTTAACTTCCATCCCTCTGAAGAACGATTTGGCTCTCTAAATGCACTTCAAACATAAACAATAACAAGAAGTTCACAACCATTTCTTTGCATATAAACTAAGTGTTCTTCCCTTCTCCTCATATTCAAATGGTCAGGTTTCATTTCAAGTGGGTCTGTGTTAAGCATCTCACCTGTTTGACACCGTATTCAAAAGCCTTCTGGGCTAGTCGGCCAGGCCCCTCCACAGTTTTCCCATCATCATTAGGGCCCCAGCTCGCACTGTAAATATCCACATGTCCAGGATTAAATCCAATTGAGCTGGCTTCAATAGCATCCGTCACAATGCCGTCGAGCATTCTTATCCCTGAACAGCAAAACAGACAAATAACGTATGTTGATGTCAGTGTGTACATGTAGAATGCACAATGCTCTTAATATTCATTTTTTTAAAGGACTCCCAAAAGAGTCAAAAGTAGGTAACCAGTGTATGTCCCAAATGACTGTGACCCAGCTGCTAAAAGCACAGCAGGAAGATCATGTCACCGCCTCCATAAGCTTCCTTATGTGCTGTGCTGTGGCCATGGTTGTTGTCACTTACAAAATGTCTCCCCTCCCTCTGCTGCCCTGATAACCTGAAAATGACAGGATAGCTTTCAGAAAGAGGCATCAAACAGCTCTCTCTCAACATGGCTGCTCGTGACTATACCACGAATGGCTGTGGCCCAGTGGCCTTACGAAGGACTCTGTACGGGAAACCGTGTAACTTGAAAAGATCTACTTACAATAGGAAACTCACAAATAGGGAAAAAACTCTTGTTTCTAAGCACTGATGAAAACTAACCCAGAGGCCATTCTTTTATGTGTTTGCTAAGAAACATTTTCAAGGAACATGCTTCCTTTTCTTCTAAATAATCTCAAGGATGAAATCATTGCCATGGATTTTACTCCTGAGGGGGAATCCGTTTTCATCAGGAGAAGGCAGATGCAGTGACTCTTTATGCTTTCCAACAGGCTGTCACCCATCATCAGACTCATGTATTCAAGAGCCAGGAAGGCAAAAGCAATTTAGACAGATACAGGCAGCTACCTGGTTATTCCTGGCTTCAGGCTAATGATGCAATGGAGTGCACAGCTTTATATTTTCACACTATTATTTATTATGGAGCTTGGGTAAAAGAACATGTAGTTGACATGACTAGTAGAAGTTATATTTATTTTTTTAAAATTGTTTAAAATGCATTTGGGAAAAAAAATCCCAGCTCTGCTATTTACTAGCTCTGTGATCTTGGGCAAGCCATTTAACTTCTATGTGCCTCAGTTTCTTCAGCTGTAAAATGCGGATGATAACAGCTCGTGTGCATTGAGGATATACTATATGCAGCTACCATTGTACAGGCCTTAAACATATGAACTCATTTATCCTTATGACAACCATCTGAGGTGGGTGCTGTAATTCTCCCCATTTCACAGGGAGAGAGACTGCGGCCAGAGAGGGACAGGGACTTGCCACACAACTTGCAGCTGGGAAGCTGGGACTTGAATCCCAGAAATCTGGCACTCAAATCCATCCTGTTAACTTCCAGGATGTGGATAATGTCTTGGAAGGTAAATGATGGACATACAGTGGGTGTGTTTTGGTTTCCTTGAGAATCTTGCTTCTGATTCCTCCTCTATAAAATGAAGGGATGAGATGATTCTCCCACAGACTATAGCTACTTAGTTCATCATTACTTAAAAAGTGCATTCTTTTTCTAGGTGATTATGTAATTTGTGCTCCTGCCTCCATTTTCTTTAAATTAACATGGCATTTTGATGATGCTGGTATAAAGGAATCAAGAATGACCCTTAAAATCTAGGAGTGTGGTGTAATAGTGAGAGGTGCATTCTATATGCTAGGATGTATATTTATTTGATTTCTGAAATGGAATACAAAGCCAGATTCAGGGTATACTCAGGTAGAACTTAAAGGAGTTTTCCTGTCATTGCCATGTTCTACAGTAAATCTTTTTTGTTGTGGTTTTAGAAAACAAACTAAATGCAAGGTTCATAGTATAACCATGAAAGCCTGAGGCAGGGCTAGTGTGAGGAGGAGCGACAAGTGTTTTATTCTCTGTGAGCCCCTGCAGATCCACTCTGCACCCTGCTTCACGGAAACGTGGATGGCAGCAGTGGGTTCTTTTGTCTTCCCATTGGTTTCAGCCAACTGAAACAGCAGCAGGAGGTTTGGGGGTGAGGGGAGAGTGAGGTACTCACTCCTGGATCCCCCCTGCTTAGAAGCAGCTCCATTGTTGTACTCAGGGCCACAGCTCCTGTCCAGTGGCTGTCTCATGTGGTCACAGCTTTCTGTCTCCAGTTTCCATGACTACTCCCTCCCCTTGCTCCATTAAGTCTAAAGGTGGTAACATCTGCTTACATCAGTTAGTCCCTTGTTGGTTTCTTTTAACTCTTGTAAATAGTTCCTTTATTAAATTGCCCTGATGGAACTTACCATATGCTTACCTATAAAGACACTGACTGAAACAACCAAAGCTTCTAAATTTTTGCTACCACAGATAACCTTTGGCTTCTTACTATAAGAAGTATGTATTCTTTTTATTGTTTTTAACTGTTCTTTGTTATGAACTAAAGGACTACAGAATTGAGAGGCAGGGAGAATCTGTGCCTAAATTTACCTCCTCCTTCTGTCTCTTAAGTAACAATAACAAACTCTCAATAACAAACTCTTCTAAATCAGAACACAGAGAAAATTAGATTTGCTTCAAAAGCTATTCAACCTTTCCTTTTCCCACCCAACAAAGATGTATGGGCTATATTCAGCTATCATTTTCTAAGAATCCAGATCCATTGATTTGCTTGCAAATCACATTCAAGTCGTGTAGCAAATTTTGCATGGAGTTCATTTCTTCCTCTGGTTGTTGAAAAGTCCCCCCACACCACCCCATTTACAGCAGGTAGTGCAAGACTCAAATTAAAGTGCAAAACTACAGGAACAACCCTTTGCTTTACCTCCAACTTTGGAATTGTATGCAACTCCGACCCCACACTTGTGATTATTTGCTTGCATGGCAATTTCTCCTGCACATCTGGTCCCATGTCTGAGGATTAGAAAATAGGATTTATAAAACGTAAATGAGGACAAACATTGGTGTTGCATATGAATCCATGGTACATGGATATGTTAACTTTTTGTCAGGCTTGTTGCTGGTTTTCTTCCCATCGGTATTAGATGAAGTGTAGGTATCAGATGAAGGGAACACGTACTGGAGCCCAAGTATATGAGTTCAAGTTCTAGCTTCTGCCACAAACTAGTGATGTGACCTTGGGTAAGTTACTGGTCTTCAAAGAATTGTGGCATCCCATGAAATATTGTATGCAGAACACTTAGGAAAGTGGCTGGTATATAGTAAGAACCCAGGAAGTGTTAGCTATTGATACCATCTCAAAGAAATGGTTTCTGCACCAGAATTTTGGTGTTAAAGTGACTCCTCCCTTCCCCTCACTAGTGAATTCCTTGGATTAGTTTAACCTGTACAAGTCCTAGTAGGATGTGTAAAACAGAGCCCCCTCTCAAGCCCTCCTCTCCTCCTCTAACCATATACCAGACTAAAACATCTGAAGGTTTCCTGGTACCAAGAGGATTTTGAAATTTTAACAATACACTACAGGCTATTTGGGAAACCAGGGTGCTCCTGCAACTCTGACTGGGACCAGAAACCTGAATAAGACTAGTTTTGCAACTAGGGACAATGAGGGAAATTTATGATTTCAGAGCGTTTGGGCAAAAAAAAAAAATAAAAAAAAATCCATCTCTAAAACAGACCAAAGTCCACCATTAAAGT
Organism: Hyperoodon ampullatus; assembly: GCF_949752795.1. NCBI lineage: Eukaryota > Metazoa > Chordata > Mammalia > Artiodactyla > Ziphiidae > Hyperoodon > Hyperoodon ampullatus. Next base: position 98,115,090 of record NC_136917.1, on the reverse strand, counting down.
ATCAATTCTGAAATTCTGGGGATAGTGATTGTCTTTTCCCATCACTTCCCTGACCTCAGGAGGGTCAATAAGTTGAGTGAAACTTTAATGTGAATTTGTTTACTTCATGACTTTATTCCATTGTGGAAGCACCTGGGAGCAGCATGAAGGCTGTTGGTGCCTTGGAGGAGCCACTGACCAGATATGCTGACATAGAGGAAAAAAGAGGAAGGGTTAGCTCTGAGCAACTCTGTCAGCCAGCTCCCTTTGCACACTACTGTACTAGACATCAATTAATTTAGCCCAGCATGAAATATAAAAATCCTAAATTGACTGGGTCATTTAAAATAAGCCTGTTTCAATCCCTCGTCTGGGAAGATCCCACATGCCACAGAGCAACTAAGCCCGTGCACCATGACTACTGAGCCTGCGCTCTAGAGCCCGTGAGCCACAACTACTGAGTTCACATGCCTAGAGCCTGTGCTCTGCAACAAGAGAAACCACTGCAATGAGGAGCCTGCACCCCGCAACAAAGAGTAGCCCCCACTCGCTGCAACTTGAGAAAGCCCGCACGTAGTAACAAAGATCCAATGCAGCCAAAAATAAATACATTAATTAATTAATTTTTAAAAATTGCCATCTCTCAAACCACTAAAAAAAGTTTTTAAAAAATCTAAATATTGATACTTGATTTATTCAATACTTGTATTATGAATTAAAGAAAGAATAATTCCTAAGGAAAAAAATAAAATAAGCCTGTTTCACTTATTTTTTTTCCCTAAAATACCAAAGATGATTTCCTGTTCTCCTTCCACTAAATGATGTTCCTCCTTTATGTTACTACTGGATAGGAGTCCTAAGTTAGAACAATGTAATTATCTTTAATTCATAGTCTTCCCCAATGTAGCAGACACCCACTTCTTTTTGGTCTTCTAGCATTTCCCCCTTTTGGGAAGTGGCCCTCGCTCACTTCTTGTGATTCTCTATCATGAGGCTTGTCCTCCCAGAGAGCATTTCAAGAATTGATGCAGATTCTGGGGGAAAGAATTATATTATTTCTCAAGAATCTTCAGCTTTAAGTTCCACGTGAGCCATGTGGATCTTGCTACCAGGCAGTGTTCTATTGAGAATGAAGCTAAGTGGAGGTGAGCAGCACTAGGAGATGGATACAGAGTAATTGGTGTCCTGATGGCATAGTATTTGAGTTTCTGGATCTTACAATGCCTGAAGCTGAACATCTCTTGGGTAAAAATATTTTAATATCTCCATTTTACTTAATCGTTGTGTTAGGATTCTCTCACTTGCAACTGAAGCTCTCCTGACCAACACACCCATTCTCTGAGAAATGCATGCATATTGAACACATAGAAGGCACCTTATGCCTGTGGATTAGCCTTCTTTCCTTTTGTGGAAGGGAAAATTCATTTGCCATCATCGGGGAAATATGCTACCAGAAGTCACCACCACCTGTATTTCCATTTACACAAGATGGAAGACAGCGCCCAAGATAACAAAGTCTCCAGGTAGAGCCTACAGAATCAACCTGTTGGCAAACATCTCCAGCATTGTACCTCTGTCCTAAAAATGATGCAGTATGACACTACCTATTATTTATCTCTCTTTATATAGTGTTTATCTCTCTTTACATAGTACTATTTTCTTAAAAGGTGCAGGATCGTGGTACAAATAGGGGTTGATATCTTTGCCTCCTCTTATCCTCACTTCTCACCTCCACACCTTGAGAAAAAAAGACTTTATTAAAGTGGTTCTATATCATTCTTCCTAAACCTGCAGTTTTCTTTCCTTAAGTCAGGCTCTGAGATAACACTCTATTATCTTAGAGCAATGGTTATAACTGGCATTTAAACAAATTGATTTTTAAAAACTTATTCCAGAAGATAATTTAAAGATTACTATTGTACTAGTTAAAATATCCTTGCCACACGTTATAAAATAGAATAATCTGTAATTGGTGTTGAAATACTGATCACAAATTCATGCCAGATTAGTAGTAAGAGTTACCTGCACTTTTAAGATTTTGTTATTTAGTGATTCCTCATTTGATTTGCAGAGGAGAATTCAAATGTAGCTTTTATTAACCTCATTTACATAGTAATAAAGAACAGCAGCAACACAGATAGTTTGGAGAGATAATGCCCTTGGAATTGGGAGATAATAGGTCTCTAACTGCTATAAAGGCCAAGACAAAATGGGGCCATTCATTTTCTAAACCTAAGGGATTTATTTCTGACAATATGCTAGAAGGGTAACTCTACTTTTTATTATACCTTTTGAAAAATGATGGGGATGCTAGCTTTTTGGTTGATAGTCAAGAGGACCCTGAGAGATAGCTGCTTATTGTGTAATTTTCAAATAGCAGATTCTGAATTGGCTTAGAAAATTGTCTCTGCTTCTCCTTTTATCAGATGATACTATTCTTGTCATGCTTTTTTTTCTCAGTGAAAGGAGGTCTACCTTAGTTGCTAAATGAAAAGCCTTGATCATTATCATCATCATAGCACACATTTAACTTTTTCTGTATACAAGGCATTATCCAAGCCAATTACATATATAAACTTATTTAATCCCCCTAAGAACCCAATGAAGTAGGTACTATTATTACCTCTTTAGTAGATGATAAAACTAGTCACAAAGAAGTTAAATAATTTGCTCAAGGTCACTCAACTATTAAGTGGAAGATCTAAGATTTGATCTAAATCTAGCTGCAAAGTCTGTGCTCTCTTGTTTGGCCATGCTACACTAACTCTATGCTATGTGCAAGATCCACAGTCTGCTATGCTCTGGAAGCTCAGAGTTTTCAGGCACAAAATACATACAATTATGGGTTGCTTCCTTGGGGCCTTTGGAACTCTGAATTGGGGGAAATGTGGCTATTATCAGTACCATAAGTTGAGAGTCCCTTTTTTTGGGGGGGAAGGGAAGAGGGACATCTGAATTCCCCTTCTCATGAGTACAAAACTCTAGAGAATGTCATTTCATCCGGTATTCACCTATCATGCATCTACCACACAAGTTATCACCCACTTTGGATCCTGGGCCGGACCCAGTACACACTGCCTAAGAAGGAGGCTGACACCTTCAGCTAACAGCCTCCTCAGCTGTGCCCATGTGGTCGGGAGCAGATTTCCCTCTTAGTCTTGATCAAGGGGATGGAATGAGAGTTGTCATTTTTACTTCATTCTAGGAAGAGTGTCCTTTTCTTCCAAGCACTTATTGCCCAGTTCCTTAGGAAGCTTCTTTTAGGAGGGTAGGGGACAGATACCTTGTCACCATTTTAGGAGACGAAATAAAAAATAGAGGCAGAGTGAGATGAGTGATTTCCTCAAGGTCATCCTCCCTCCTGGTAATTGGCAAAGCCATCACTACCAGGCAGGCTAACATTACAAGGTCATGCTCTAAAAGAACATGTGTTCCTCCTAGTCTTGCACTGCCCTCACTCAGAAATATGGCTGAACGTTTGTCTGGTGGGGGGGGAGGTCCTGCTCTAAGTTCCTGAGATATCCCACTTTCCTCCAAGGGTGCCCTCTCATGGTTCCTTTTGTATTGTTACTGGAATGTTCTAACCTCAAGCGCTGTTTGCTGTTGACCCCTTTAAGAGATAAACCCTAAAAGAAGTAAATGGTACTGAAAGAACCCTCCCCAAGCCTCCCCTTCCCCTCAAGGAAGAAATATACACTCGGAAGTTGAGGCCAAGTCCTGGAGCCCCAGCCTCCCTTCCTGGGGTTTGTTGGCCTTCTGGAGGACAATCCAAAGTAACAACTTTAGGTCAACATTACTACACCAGCCACATGGGAATTCTGAGAAAATAAGGGAGAAGGGGAGAGGGAAATTGAGAGCAAGAGAGAGAGAACTCTATTGACCCTAATTGGTTAATAATCTGAGAGAGGAAGAAAGAAAAGGGAAGCACTTTATGGGGCATCCACAAAGAGCTTTTCACTACTTTTTCTTTCTATCCCCACTTGTAGCAGCACTCATTTTGCCTTGGCTTTCATCTGCTTTGGTGCAAGTTTCTTTTGGGTGGAGCAAATGAAGAGGAAAGTGTGAATGTCTCCTTGAAGTCTGTGAGAGACATCATTATGCACAAAGATGAGTTTTCACATGGGCATTGACACTTGAGGCTGTGTGCCTAGAGGGTGAAGTTCCTCTGGAGCTAAGAAAAAAAAGGTTAAAATGTCTCTTGCCTTTGGGTCTTTATTTGGCCTCTTGCTTTGGTGGGTCTGGCTCTTGGCCTCACTCGTCACCTTGTGGCTGCTATGGAGAGTTAATTTAGGAATCAGAAGATATCCTTTTTCTCTTCCCTTTAGCTTTAGAATACCCAGCAGAAACTCTGGAACAGGCTACTAATTAGCCCAATGCCCCAGAGACTGTGTTGGATTTGAGGGCCAAGCCCATGGTATATTTCTCATCTGGTGCCTTGCCATATTCTTCTGAGGGAACTAGTGAGCATGGTTGTGGCCAACATAGGAAGTCATGAGGATTTGTTACCTTGGTCATCTATATTTCTCTTCATGACTAACATCAAGCATGTTGCTAGTAATAAACGATTCATAGAGGAATTGGGGGCAGGGGGATGGACCCAGATTTTTATTCTTTATGTCTCAAACAATTTTTTTTAAAGCCGTAACTATTCAGTAACATTTGAGGGGAACATTTCATAATGTAAGAAGAAAGTTTAATTGAAATATGGTTCTATAAGCCCAAAGGAATATATAAATAGAAACTTTTGTTTCTGTTTTAAAAGCAACAAAGTATTGTGGTATGGATGGTGTACATGAACATTTTCTGAGAGCTAAAATGTGGATCATATTTATAGTGTAATTTTCTCAAGTAAGATGAAAGCATTTTAAAGCACTTACCCCCACCCCCAAATCCACATTTACTCACTTGTTCTCATTTGTGGGATCATATCGGGGAAATGGATCATGGTCATTATCGTTAAAATCATAGCTAGCCTCTGGATCCTAAAGAGAAAACAAGAATAACACTGTAGCATCATAAAAAAAAGCAGTACTTTCCGAGTCTTCTATCCCTATCCTATTCCCATCCTGGCTGATAGCTCGAAAGCCTGCATTTTAGAGTTTCTGGCTCAGTTGCTGATCATTTATCATCCCCATAAACCAGGCAGAAGTGATGTACACAGAAAAGTGAGCCATCATGCAATTCTCAGTGAATGTTTCCAAACCTCTCACTCATAGACTCATAGGATATTAGAACAGAAGGAGTCAAAGTTTACTTAGTTCAACCACCTCATTTTCCAAATGAGAAAATTGAGGCCCAGAGAATTTGAATGGCTTAATTAAGCTAGAGCACTAGTTAGTGACATTTTGATGCTCATCTTTCTTAAGAATATAGGTGCAAAGAGCTGGCTGTGGGCTGGGGCTCAGGTCTACAGTGATCTCCTTCAGCCTCCTCAGTTAAAATAAACATGTAATTTAATTAAAGAGGCTGTGTTTGAAATTCAAGACAAGCTTCCAGGTCCCACCCTCTTCTGCAATCAGATTGCTAAACTTAAACATCTTCCACATAGGAATTTTATCACTACTACTGCTACTTCTCTATATTTTCCATATCTTTTAATAATTCCTAATCTTTTTCATCTCTTCTTTTCCTTCCTGTTTCCTTTGCTCTTTAGCTGGGGAAAGTTGGTTGAGTAGAAAGGATGAGAGAAAGACAAGGGGCAATATTCAAGATGAAACACTGATTTAAAGACCTAAAATATAATGGAGAACTTCATAACCAATTAAGTAAATAAGTTTCATTTACTTATTTCCCATTTTTAGTGAACTTTTCTCAGCTTGTCATTTTTGTATTGTGTAGTGCACACTTTGATTTGCATGGAAGGAATCACATTCACATAACTTCACAATGTGAGAGATATTGCCCCATAAGGGGTGTGAGCAGGGAGACTGTGAAAATGGTCTCAGATATTAGGCTTGATTTGATTGCTTTCATGTCCCCAAATACTGAGTGGCATAGAGTTTGAATGGCTTTTAATAATTTAGCTGATGTTAAGTGCCTCCCCCTACCCCAACACACATGCTTTTGTATAATCCTTGGCTCCAGCAAATTCTTTCAATGCCCAGTGATACAAAAAAAAAAAAAAGTTTATGTGCACTGGCAGAAGGGTGAGGGAAGTGGCAAAACCGTGGCCCGTCATTACCAGGGCTGACATCAGAGTAGCCTCCTGCTTGAGGGAAGCAAAGTCCTAACTGTGTGTCAGTGTAGACCACTCCCTAAGTTGCAGCAATGGGAGGGCTTAGACTCACATAGTTGGCATAGATGTCTGTGTGATTCCACTCCAAGCCATCATCCAGTACAGTGATAACAACTCCTTTGCCTGTGATGCCTTTTTGCCAAACAGGTATCACATGGAGGTCCAGCTTGGGCAGGGCTGCAGTCATCCTAGTATCTTGCTGATAAAGAAAGACAAAGAAGCATTGGTAAAACCACGATTTGTTTGCTGCAAAATAAGAACTGAAGCTCCAGTCTGGAGACCCATCTTCTTCCTGGGGTCACTCTATTCTTTAGAAGCGGGCAATTAGATGAAATAAAAAACAAAGTTAAGGGTAAGACCAAGTGAATCATCAGAGTGCTGCTCTTTTTCCAGTTGTTCCAATGGAAAATCACTCAAAAGGATGAATCACCCTGTGGCCCTTGTCTTTGAGCTGTGTGGCTTTGAAGAAGTTCATCCCTAAGTTGCTTTCATTTATAATTACATGCTCAAGCTTTTCATCTACCAAAGCTTTATTTGATGTCCCATGTTTCCATCTCCCCCCAAATCCTGAGCCTCCACTGCCACACTGAATGTACTTTATATTGTCTGGTTCACAGCTCTTCATGGATGTTTTTATAAATTTTCTAAAAGAAAAGGCAGAACCTGGAATGCCCAGGAGGCTGTGGTCTTACCAAGACTTGCAATCTAACTGCCTATGTCCAAGTATGAGTGATTTAGGGAGTAAGTATCTGTGAGAGAAGATCTGGGATTTGTTTTCAGATAATTTTTCTGTTAGTTGCTGTATGTGGGACTGTAAGGAAGAAGAGCTGGACAGCAAGGGAACACAGATACGAGCACATCCCCAAGCATTCAAGAGAGATGCACTAGAAGAATGCCAGCTTTTTAGTGAAGAGGTCAACAAGGAATTTATGAATAACAACAATCAAAAGTATCAGTGAATGCATTGGCCCCTGGCTGATGCTCCTCAGAAAGAGGTGGGGGAAAACAAGAATTTACTAGGCCAACATGAAGCTGAATCACAGGAGGCTGGAACTACACACAGATTGTTGGCCAACGCCAGAGATGAAGGACTCTCTGTCAGTTAGAAGAACAATCATAGAGTGTGGTTGTTAAGAATATGGCCTCTGGAGCCATGAATTATGGCCCCTCCACTATAATTACATGATTTTGGCAAGTTATTCAACCTGCCAATGTCTCTGTCTCTTCATCTGATAAATGGGGGTACTTACTATACCTACAACAAAATGTTGTGTGAGAACTAGATGAGTTAACTCATGTCAAACATTTAGAATAGTATTTGACACATAGCAAATGCACCAGTGTTAGCTAGTGAGTCTCTTCTGCTGCAGTGAGTAGGTATCGCCTAGGTTAAGAGAGTTTCAAGAGGAATTGCTCTCCTTTCCCATCCATTATGCAACAAGGATGTCTAAGCGTTAGCTTATGGTTGTCATGAAAATTCATCTTTTATAATATTCTCAACAATAAACACTTCTATTAACATGTATTACTACGATAGAGGCTTAACATTAAAACAGAGGAGAGCGCTCTGCAGGCAAGCAGGAACACTTACAGTTTCTCCACTAGGTGCCTACATTCCAACAAGGATTTGATAACTATCTTAAAGGTAGAACTGGTTTGCAAGTCTAGACATCTGCAGATAGATGCCTTTTGTCTTTCCTTGTGTTCCTTCCTTTAGCCTAGTTCAGAAATTCTCACCTGTAAGCATGTACAAATTGCCTCTCAGGGCTATATATACTGAATCATGTTCACTGTACTCTTTGGGTGATCTAAAGTGTTCTCAAGAGTAACTTTGATCAAATATGTTTTTTTGCCATGAGTACTGTTTTGGAACCCCTAACTTGCAAGACATGATTCTTCTGTACTTATTCCAGATAAACTTAAGAAGACAAAAGGCAACAACGCTTCCTCTCATAGTAGCTAAAGATCTGTGTTTCAGACATCCTCACATAGTAAAACAGAAGATCCAGATCATGGAAGGTCCCATCAACCCTAATCTCTAGGTAATACAGCCCTCTGCTGAATTATCTATCATTAAAAAAATCTATCGTGCAGATATAACAAATAACCCAGGTCCTACACAGTCCTCCTGTAGGTACTTACCAAGTACCACTGCTGATTCCACATCGGATCATTGAAGAGATCTAGTGCTGAGTCTCTTAGAACTGAACGTTTACTTCTCTCTTTTTCATACTGTTGTTCAGCCCATAGCACCTACAAGGAGTTTTAGAGCAAAAAAAATCAACAAATAGGCCACCTGTGGTGTAATCATCTTCCCTCTAACTAGCTCTAGTACTCTCTCCATCAGAGTTCAGGCAGCTCCACAGTGTTTTCATTTGACTATAGATCAAACTGGCAGCTCAGTGAGAAGAAGGGATTGCCCACTGGGGAGATGAACATTTCCTCTATTACAGTAAAATGTACCTTTAGGGGGAGGAGAAGCAGTCAGTGAAGTGATGATTCCCTCAGATTATTTACACTGTGATTACAGTGGAAGTAAAAGTTCAGCCTGCTTTCATCAGCAAATGGACCATATTACTCACTTTTATATTGAGGTTCCAGGGTTCTGTGGCAGAAAATTTGTGCATTTTCCTGGAATGAGTCAACAAGCTAAGAGATCCCAGAGACTGCTGTTATGTTGCTCTTACAGCTTAATTTCTCTTTCTTTATATACAAAAATAGAAATTGCAAATGTGACAAAGACAAGAAAGGCGCTACATCTTTGCAGATTTGAAATTCTGCCTCCTCTATTCTTCAACCTTCTGCTTAAGTGTATTTAATATGAGAAACAGATCCAGGGTGACGAATGAGCACTACTGACCATGCACACTTACCATTGATTTAGTTTCATGTATTATGCAAAGGCACCTGACAATACAAAAATTACCTTCCCCACATTTAGAGCATAATCCTGTTATACTTGAGGCCCTGAGTGGGTGAGGGGCTGCCTTGTGGTTATATTCATTATGAGATAATACCATGCTCTAATTTTGCTGAGCAACATGACTCTTTCCTACCCAAAACATATCCTCTCTTCTGTACACATGGTGATAGTCCATGGTGTGATAGGATATTGTTAATGTGAGAATACTAATGAGTCAGATCCAAAAATAAAAACTGAAAGATAATTTGCAACTAAAGGATAAAACCATCCACTAAGACTGTCCTGAATTTCCAATTAGAAAATATACTGCAAACCTATTATAAACATTGGGAGCGACTTGAGAGTTGGAAATCAGGACATATATAATTTATTTTTAAAGTGCCTGTATTTTCAAGCTTAAGTGTTTTGGCTTAAAATACCTCAGTGCTTGGAATATACTGCCTGTCTTCTGAGTTGGTCTTTGGGAACTGGCTGCTAGGGAACAAGTACTAATCTTTGAGAGAGAGAGTCACTTACAGTTGGAAATTTCATTAACAGACTTATAAAGATAGCTTACTGCTGCATTTCAGAGTGCTAATTTGAAAGAATATCACCCCTACCAAAAAAAAAGGAGCAATAAAATGAAAATCAAAAGCAATTTTTAAAAAATGGAATATAAGAGGAGGCACTCTGTCATCTGATCAGATAAACATCCAATTGTTGGAAACAGTGTTATGATTAATGTCATTAACTCCAAATGCCATATTAATCTCTGTAAGAGCAGACCAAGTGGAACAGAGCAAATTAATGGTGTCCTTCTATTATGTATATAATAAGTATCATGTACTTAATTGTAAATAATCCTTTTGATTTGAAAAGGGAATTAAAAATCATCTAGTCTAACCTCCTACTGCAAGCTTCAGTGTGTTCTAGGGTTTTTCCTGAACTAAAGTTATTCTGGGTATAACTTTTCATAGGATTATATAGACTCCTTTTTTATGAAGTTATGCTGAAGAGTAAATTCTTAGCTCTTCCTCCTTATGCTTTGAGATTTCTCCCCCAAATCAATTATTAAGGAAATATCTAAAAAATAGAACTGGGCCATCTGTTCATTTTAATGAGATACTTGAGTAACAGTAACAGTTAGGTCTGCTCCACTCTATCCAATTTCCTCCTATTAAGATGAGAAGGAAGGTCAGTTTGACTTTCTTGTGCATTAATGTCAGGCATGTATTTAGACAGACAAGCAAATCTCTCTCTTGTTTTGCCCAAGGACTAAGCCTAGCCAGAGTGCTAGAAGTTGCCCTACTTTCAAAGCCCACATACAATTAGCCATCTGCCTTGGGACAGCGAAGAGAAGATTTCACTGGACAAGAAACATTTAAAGTAACGTTCAGGGCCTCTGATTAGGTCTCTCACTTCTAGCCATTAACTTGGGTAAAAGCCAGCAATGGTTGTTTGTGAGCTGTGGTGTTGCTGTCTGTGGTCCTGATACAGCATTCTTGGTCTGGGTTTGGTTGCTTCTTTCATGTTTGAACACTGGTAACCCAGGCCCAGTCATTTCCTACTCTCTTAATTTGTCTTCCTTTTCTTCTTCTTTTTTAAATTCTATCAGTTGCATAACAAATAAAATAGCAAATTATTTTACAGGGTTCACGAATTCCTGTGCTTTAAACAGTTCTGGCACCTTTCTGTCACTTATATTTTCTTTATGGGATGTTGAAAGTATGTGTTTTATCTCTCACAAAGCTTCCAGAATTCTTTAGAATGGCCTAGACAACAGAAATCATGTACACAGATATCAGGCCAGCCAGGATAAGTTTTCACCAGTATGACACATTCTTGAGAAAAGGCAATATTGTGTATGCAGATTCCAATACTTCAAATTTCTATTTCATCTCAACATTCTATTGGTGTGTTTGCTGACCTTGAAAACAGACTTCAAAATCAAAAGGTACATTAGATATACATGAAATTGGCTCCACACTTTACCTATATTCATTCTAGACATTTCCTGCTGTTGCCTAATCATTGAATATGTATACAAACCAGGATAAAAAGAGATCAAATGCTTTGGATCAGACTATACAATACTTATAGAAACATTTGCCTCATGAAGACATGGATTTAAAGCTCCTTCAAAAGCACTAGTTCCCTACATAACCAAACCAGACAGAATGGCAGAATGTTTTTTCAGTTACACTGAAATGTTATTAAGAACAGGGTTTATGTATTATATTTCTTTGGCATCATCACATCGGATATCAAAGTGCTTGGTACATAATAGGCCTATAATAAAAGTTTGTTGATTGATTGCATTGTCAGACAGTTCATCAGTGCTGCCACTTGATTCTCAATATTCATTTTCATGCTCTTAGACTGGATTTGTGAGCTAGTGTTTATATGTATAGTGTGTGTATATATATACTTTATATATATTTATACATATAAAATTTAGTCAACCAATTCAATCTGATCCAGTTATTATTATATGCAATTATAACCCTATGGAAATAATAAGAAACACTACAGATTTTGTGAACACAATAAAAAAAATCATATTTGCTTTTGCTCTTGTTAGCAATCACAAAGAAGGCAGATAAGTCAGGTTACTGGTTTGAAGACAAATGCACAACACTTACACGATCATCATCAGATAATCTCTTAGTGATATGAAGGGCACTCCTTCGAGACCTCCGAGGATGGTTTTTATGTTTGAATAAGTAGTGATTTTCAAGTGACCCAATCTATAAAAGAAAAAATTAAAATAAAAATCCTCTTTCCAAAATAAGTATCTATAGGTTAGGTTGAAACACAGCTAACTTGGAGACAGGCAGCTTTTGTTAAATCCATTTCTTGTACTGAAGTTAACTTTTTTCTTCATGAGGAAGACACGGATAAAAGCCTTCCCTCTCAGTGTGTTGAGTGAGATGAGCATCATGATATTATCACTTGGGCTCACAGCATACTTGGGAGCTGATGTGCTTCTGTTCCACATATTTCAGAGGAACTACATTTGCTTTTCTAGGTGCTGTTATTGTGTAGATAGACATTTCTTAAAAAATATTCATTTTGTCAAATTTATTCTGTCAGAGAACAATAATTTGTGGAAGGCAGGCAAACCCTTTGGTATGATATATAGGCAGTGCCACATTCAGCTAGAATAATTTGTTGTTATTATGAAATATAGCCATTGAATCCATAGTGATAATTATTATAAGCTACTAGTAGTGACCATCTGACTTTCCAATAGTTCAAGGCTTTGAGGAAGAAGCCAGCATGCCACATTTAGGACAGGTGTTCCACCTGGGAGTGTGTAAACTTCTCTGGGTGACTATCAATGCATTTGGTCCATTTAGAACTAAGTTCATTATTCTTTTAAGCTAGTTTCCCTTTATTCAAAATGGTACTTAATTTGAACCTACCAAAAGCTCTAGATGCCCTGTATGTTTTTAAACTGAGACAAACAATTGACAATGGGTTATTTCAGAAGAACTACATTCTTTAAATTGGTGTTTCTTATCACCTAGAGAATTTTTTAATAGAGATGCTTAGGCCCTGCTGCAAGCCTGAACCTCAGGGGCTGAATCTGCTATAAGCTTTACATGGAGTTGGGGAGAGAGAATATTAGCCATAAGAAAAGATCACCAGTGCTTAGCTCTGTTTCTTCTATCAACTAGTTTTGCTTCTTGTCACCCCTGCCCCCAATCCTAGCTTTTGAGGCCTTAAGGAGCTCAAGATAGTGATGCTAAGTTAAGTGTAAACAAAGGAAGAAATAAGCAGAGCCAGGAAAGCACTATCAGTCTTTTACAAAGAATTATTATTTTAAAAACATTTATTAGTAATGCCATTTAACTGGAAATATGCATATGCAAATCACATGCAAGTATAGATAGGTTTTCCCACTATTTCTAAAGACTCTTGTGACTATGCCACCCCTTCCTCGAAGATCCTACCAAGAGTACTGATTTATTGTTATTTATTTATTTATTGAGACTTGTGATTTTGAAAGACAGTCCACATAATGAATGGTCTGGGTTTGGATGTATGTCTGGGGCTAATAAGGTGAGAAAATGAAGAGGGAGTTATTTTTTGCTCTCTCCTCCAATCTCCTTTCACACAATTACCAATGCTATTTAGCTGCCCAAAAGATTAAGTTCCCAGTTTTTTTTTTCCCTTATAGGACACACAAGATTTCCATGATACCCACAGTACCCACCCATACAGTTCCACCCACTACTCACTCTCTTTTTAGATCCCAACAATGCCTTGCAGTTTCCAGACTTATAAGTCACTTTCTTTTTATCTCCCTGTTTTCCCACAAGTTGTTTTCTATGCCTGGAGTGCCTTCTCCAATGTCATAATGTTCTCCAGGGCAAGCTTTGATTCTTCTTCCTAAACGTGTGCAAGTGTTTCCTCCTTGGGCTGTCTTCTTTCACCTCTCCCCAATTCCCTTCCATCCTCAATCCTTCAATCAATAAGTATTGAGACTCCAGGAACGGCTTCTTTTGCTATACCAATTGCTTGCAACTGCAGTCATTTGTTTCTAAACCAGTCTCTAGACTCTTGATTCCTTGAAAGTTTATTTTCCTCCTATTATTCCTCAGCCCCTAACACGGAGCCTAGCAAACAACAAGGACTGGGCAAAAGCAAAAGTATGGGTTTGCTACTGGAACACGGAGAAGAGAATTCAATATGTGTATTGACTTCCCTGCTGGGGATTTCAGACAGTTTGGCTCATGAAGTTGGAGAATGAAGCCTCTGGCAAGGAAAGGCACATTTCCCAGTGGATCTGGATCTATGGAATTGCCAACGCCCACACCCCATTACTCATCCATGACTTCAGCTGCATCTCTACCACCACCTCTAGAAAAAACGCGCCAAAATGTTTTACAACTCCTTCCTCCCTCCCACCTCCCGTTTCCATGCACAGCAATTTACAAGGCAAGGAATGAGGGCTTGATTCTGAGCCAAGGGAAAGGAAAGCTCAGATTAGAAGTCACACCCCCTGCGGTGCACAGCTAACAAGCCCCCTACATAATGCCTTAACGCTCCCCCACCCCCAGCTGTCTATTAACCCAGGCCTTGCTTGGACAGGCAACAGTTTTTTTCACAAGATGAAACCCCTGGAAAGCTAATACGCATTTGGCTGGGGAACAAGAAAGAAAGCTATCCTTTCCCCAGTCACTTCGGCAGCTTGACCCTTCAGGGGAACTGACCGAGCAAAGTTGTGAAGCTCGGACTTTGCAAGTTTCCATTGAGAATCCAGAGCTCGCGGTAGAGGCCCGGAGAGTTGGTCCCATGTCTTTCACCCACCTCATCTGCCACTCCATAGCCCCCGAGCCCCCGGGTCGGGAGGCCCGGCCACTGACACTCTCCCAATGCCCTGGGCGTATCCTCGAAGGCTGCCGGCGAACATCTCCAAGCCTGCTTGGCCCCTTGCAGCAGGACTTGGATCTGATGCTGCCATATTGAAAAGAATGAAACAGCCAGCTCCTGACGCAGACCCGCTGAGTCTCAGGGGACAGAGCGCACTGCCTCTCCTCTGGGCACTGGTTGGTAAGAGCCTGCGTGCATCTCAAGTTCCGTGAACAAGCGTGGAGGGATTTTTCTTCCACACCGTGCGGGAACGGATTTCAATTCCAGAGCGGACAGCAGCAAGATTAAGCTGTACCCAGCTGCAGCGGCTTGGTTCTGCCTGGCTGCGCCCAGCCCAAACAATAAATAAGGCAAGCCTTCTCCAAGCGCGCCAGGGCCGAGAGCTGGAGGAGCTCCTGCTCTTTGCCACTGTGCTCAGGAGAGTACAACCTGGGACTCCCACATGGGAGATTACGCTCCAGTCCCGCCAGTCCCCTCGAGCCCCAGAAAGTTTTTTGAAAGTGCAAACTCTTACCTGACCCAAAAGGTCATAGCCCAGCTCCTCGGCTATCGCTGAGGCTGCCTCCGGTCCCCCGGGGATCTCCGCCGCCCATTCATTCACAAACTGCCTCTTCGCTTTTACATTATTCAATGCACACCAAGCGCAAAAGAGAGCGAAAGCAGTACACTGCAGAGTCCAGGCTCTTGGCTCCATGGCTCTCCCACTCGCTCGCACACGAGTGGGAAGGAGAGCGGGGATGAGAAGCAAGATAGAAAAGCCAGAAAGGATCGACCCTTCCACCCTCCGGCTCTGGACCACTTCTCGCTCCCGGTTGTTCTGCGACAAGACAGAGACGCGCAGGAGAGGCAGGGCGGCGGCGAGCGCTCAGTGCAGCGCTTCGGTCTCCCGGTCTCCCGGTCTCCCGGCAGAGTGGAGCCCCAGCCCTTCCGAGTCGGAATGGAAATCAGTGTTTACACGTCAAATCTACGAAAGCCATCTCTTGACGTCAGATCTACCTGGACTAAGATCTGGATGGTATTCCCAGCGGGATGAAGAAGCGGCTAAAATAAGCAACAGAGAAGAAAAGGAAGGAAACGTTTGCTCGTATCGGTTAAGTCTGCGCCCGTTCTGATTGTAAATTCTGTAGCCGTGAGAAACACCTTTACTTCTCAAAGAGAAGTGCCCCATTTGAATATAACTACCAGGAATCAAAGATCTGGAGTGCAGCACACTTTCCTTGCCTTCTGTCCGTTTTCTTTATCTTTACTTGATTATCTTGTGTAAGAGGAGAATTCTTATAACGGCCCTGTGGATATCGTCACCTGCTATGAAGAACAGGGCTTTTCAGTCTTTCAAATCGGACAGAGGCTGGGAGGGCAGAGAGAAGAAGGGAAGCTTCTACTGCCCGGATTCTAACCTAAATCGCCTGGGATAAACGAGCACTTCTGGAAGACAATGCTAAAGCAATACTTTTAAAAAAAGTATTTTTAACCGTTCAAACCACCTTAGTTAACAAGTTTACATCCTTCTCTCCTCTGTTTCTCAACCTCAGTAAAACAATATCTATAATTCTATCCCAGATATTGCAGGGCCCACTACCACCCACTTTACAGTCCTTTCAGAAAAAAATGATTAATCTCCTGATTTAAAAATTTTATTTATTTTTATTCACATGATTTTTAAAAACAGAAAATTATTTCCTTTATTTATAAACAAGGGAGTGTAGGGACCCAAGTGCTGTTGTGTTGCCTCAGGGAGAGAAGGAGCAGGTTTCATTAACTCTGAACTTTCCATTCTGCCTTCAGTAGAGCTCTTCACTTTGGTGTTGAACTGAAGCTATGCCATTACTTTCCCATAAAATGCACAATTTCTTTTTGTGGAAGGGTGTTTTCCCGTGGAAAGAGAATAAGCAGACGTCTAAATGGTTCTCCCCGCCACCCACCCCTCCCCCCCCGATCCCAGAACAGGGAAATGGGTACAGTGCACTGTGGCTGAACCTATTCTGATCCTGAGGGGTTGAACCTGGAGGGAAATGCCAGGATCACCATTCAGCACCGAGGAATGGACAGCGCCACAAGCGCTGGCTGCTGGAGCTGCTCTTCTGAGCTCCAAAAACTGTCGTCTTCCCGCAACCGCCTAGAGCCAAACTGTTTCTCTTTTGACTGGTGCCTTTCCTCTCTTTAAAATGGAAAAATAAGAAATTGACCTCAAGGGAGAAGGACGGTTAGGTAATGATCGTGACTACTTGCGTCGGAGTTCGCGGGAACGCGACGGTCTCAGCCCAAAAGTAAAATTGCAGGGGATTCAAAGTCTTGCCTGCGAAAGGTCTTTTTCTTTTCTTAAGCTCCCAGCCGCCGGGGGGCGCATCCTATTCTAAAAGAAGAAAAGAGATAAGAGTGGAAGAAAGCATATGAGCTTGTGGAGAAAGGAAGCAAGAGATAACTCTTTACGGGAAGCAAATGAGATGGAGGCTTGGTGGAGGATAAGGCTGAGAAATGCATTTGCCTCCATGTTTGCAGAAATGTGGAGTAGATTGATAATTTCTTTAAACATAAAGCTTCTTAACAAAAACAAATTCCAACGTTAATAAGCCATGTGATGCAGTTAAGTCTATTACTATAATGTAACTCTCACATGAGGTGCTGTAGAATGGGCTCAGACTGATAGTTCTTCTGTCAGCTCTGTAAATTCACATGTGTGAATGTTGGCGGCTGGGTGAACTGTCTTCTTTTCTCTTCGTGCCTCAGCCTGAGTTGTGGCCTCAAGCTCTCTAGGATGTTTCATTCTCACAACAGACAGATGCTAACTGTGTGCTAGCAAAGCAAAAGAAACTTGTGGCAAATATTTAATAATGGTGTTTCATTATTAAATATTTTAAAATATTTAATATTATTTACTTAATAAATATTTAATATTATTTAATAAATATTATTAAATATTTACTGTCAGTTTGACAGTTCAGGTAAATCGTTAGTGAGGCCAGTGTCTCAGTAATGAAGAATTTGTCTTAAATGGAGCACCCTACACACCTGGAATAAACATTTGGTTGATATATTTAATAGGGCAAACTAAATTCTCACAGTAAAAAGATAATATTCCCATCCAAACTATATACTGTATATATATATATATATATATATATATATATATATATATATATATCAGTAATTTATTTTGAAATTCTCTGAATCTTATCTGATGGACCTTATTTGCCACAGTTTCTGGGATGCAGAAGAAATGAATGTTTACCAAGGCTGGAGGGTGCAAATAGATGTAGAATTCATCTTAACTTTGTCATATCAAGGGCTAGTCTTATCCTGCTATGTGGATCATAGTAATAACCTCCAGGCCCATCACTGTCATATTTTATATCATGAATTATAAGAGCCAATTATCACCCTTAAGTTGGTTTTAACAGCATTTGATTCATCTGATTAATTTATGTAGAAAACAGGATAATTCAGAAACCGAGGAGGACTATGTTTCTATTATGAATTATTAAGTAAGTGTCATGCCTTTCATGACTGCTCCCAACTGCCCAGTGATACAGTTAATCATTTATTAGGTTTTCTTGGAAAGTAATAAGAGCAAGGCTATTATGAACAGGAAGTAAGAAGATGTTCAGAGATGACCGTATCTCTTTAGTCTTAGAAAACAAAATGTTTAAACCTTTTGTTACAGTGAAATAAACTATGTACACTAAAGTGCACAAAACCAGGTGCTCAATAATTTAATCACAGTGTGAACACTATATAACCATTCCGGTCAAGAAAAAGAACATTACTAGCCCTCCAGAATAATATTCCAAGTTTTTTTTCAAGAGGCATAGGAGAAGGAGTGAGGAAATAACTTAGGTTTAACATTTTCCAATTGTTATGTAGACTTACCTGTTTTCTTTGGGTAGTAGTAGCTATATATTAAGACAAATATATAATTAATTAGTCTGTATACTTGAAGATATTTGGTAACAGAACATATTATAGAGGAAAATCTACCTATAGCAGTGTTCCCCCAAATAGAAAGTTACAATATTTGTATGACACACTGGGGTAAAACTGGAGGAAATTTGGGAATATCGGTATGGTACTTAGTAAAGATATTCATTACATTTTTTTATATGATACAGTTTTGACAAGAAAATAAAATATAATATTTGGAGCAATATATTAAAATTGAATATAGATAACATTAAATTGAGAACTGTGAATATACTTCCATCAATATAACTTTTTATCTCAGGTTTTATGCTTGAAAGCCTATATACCATTTCTTTTTTTTTTTTTTTTTTTTATTTTTATTTTTTTTTTTAAATGTACATTAACATAGTCTGATATAGCTTTATTTCACCACTAATGTTTTTTTTTTTTTTTTTTTTTTTTTTTTGCGGTACGCGGGCCTCTCACTGTTGTGGCCTCTCCCTTTGCGGAGCACAGGCTCCGGACGTGCAGGCTCAGCGGCCATGGCTCACGGGCCCAGCCGCTCCGCGTCATGTGGGATCTTCCCGGACCGGGGCACGAAACCGCGTCCCCTGCATCGGCAGGCGGACTCTCAACCACTGCGCCACCAGGGAAGCCCCTATATACCATTTCTAATCAAAACATTTTTTGTTTTGTTTTGTTTTTGTTTTGCGGTACGCGGGCTTCTCACTGCTGTGGCCTCTCCCGTTGCGGAGCACAGGCTCCGGACGTGCAGGCTCAGCAGCCATGGCTCACGGGCCCAGCCGCTCCGCGGCATGTGGGATCTTCCCAGACCGGGGCACGAACCTGCGTCCCCTGCATCGGCAGGCGGACTCGCAACCACTGCGCCACCAGGGAAGCCTAATCAAAACATTTTAATGTAAGTCTTTTTGAATTGTTGATGGTTGCTGTCAATGAAAAAAAAATTTGTACAAGAGAATAAAGATTTTGAAACAAGTTTTACAACCATTAAACAATTTGCAATATTTGATTTTAAATATTGCAACTCTTCCTTTTAGCTCCTTGCCAAATTTACCATTGGAATTTCATAAGAGGATGCTATAGATTTAGAATTTACCTAAACTTTATATGTCAAGTATTACAAAATCATTTTTCTAAATTGAAAAATACACATACCTTTTAGAGATATTACCATGCACCTACTTTGCCACAAATAGATAAAAGTATTTAATGTATGGGAAGACTGATATCAGGATCATCACCTAAAGATACACCTGCCAAAAACCTCTTTCTTTCTCATTGTCTATCCTCCCATGGCCAAATTTTGGTGGGCATGCTATGCTAGTGAAGCACTTAAGACCTGAACTTCTCCAACAGATCCACAGAGCCTTCTCCTAGGATAAAAACACACATGCTTGCAGCAAGTTGCTGAAGTTGATATCAAGACGATAGACACTTGGCTTGGTTGAGCTCAATGTCTTGAGGCCAGACTAATGAGTGCTAGGTGTCACTCACTAATCATGATTGACTAATTGCCAACCTGGTTGGGTCTTCTTCCCAGGAGCCCAGGATCAAGCTACTTGCCTGGCCTTCCCAAAGGATAAGAAGACCGAATATCTTGAGGGACATCTATAATTCTACCAGCTGGAAAGCCCTAATCTATAGAAATGAAGGTAAGAGAATAATAAAGCAAAGTCAGTACACTGAAAGGCTCTGGAGTGGATGGATAATTATAAAGGACTTCTGTTGAATGAACTAGACAAACACTTAAAGTCTTGAATTTAATATAGATTTGGATTATTAAAATTGAAGAAATGAGTGCTATTAATTCTGATTATTGAACATGACTCGTCACTTCTAATGAAAGTGGATAATTAAATGTAGTCATATACAAGTATTTATAAACAATTTTTCTTACCTTAGAACAGGTTCCTTAAAAATATGCATTTACTGAGTAAGTTTTGGAGTATGGCTGCTTTTGTTTCCAGGCAATGCTCCTGCTTCCTCTATGCCCTCAAACACTGCCATTTTCATATGGAAAACACAGTATATAACTGCTTTCTTTGTTCCTGAAGTGTATTTTTTTAATGAAAATTATAGACTCTCAGTATCAAAAAGTAACCTTAACAGTTATCTGGTTCCTTGCTTCTCAAAGTGTGGTCCATATACCACATGATATGCATCACTTTGGAGCTTGTTAGAAATTTAGTCTCTCAGCCCCCACCCCAAAACTACTGAATCAGAATCAGTTATTCTAATTAATCCATGTCGATTCACATGCAATTAAAGTTTGAGAAGCATTGATTTAGTTAACACATCCCTAAATACATGACACTCCTCAGGAATAGTCCTTTTCACCATTGAGAATGATGTTAGCTGTGGGTTTGCCACTTTATTATGTTGAGGTAAGTTCCTCTATTCCCACTTCTGGAGAGCTTTTATCATAAATGGGTGTTGAATTTTGTCAGAATCTTTTTCTGCATCTATTGAGATGATTATATGGTGTTTATTCTTCAGTTTGTTAATGTGGTGTATCACACTGATTGATTTGCATATATTGAAGAATCCTTGCATCCCTGGGATAAATTCCACTTGATCATGGTGTATGATCCTTTTAATGTATTGCCGGATTCGTTTTGCTAGTATTTCGTTGAGTATTTTTGCGTCTATGTTCATCAGTGATATTGGCCTGTAATTTTTGTGTGTGTGTGGTATCTGTCTGGTTTTGGTGTCATGGTGATGGTGGCCTCATAGAATGAGCTTGAGAGTGTTCCTTCCTCTGCAATTTTTGGGAAGAGTTTCAGAAGGATAGGAGTTAACTCTTCTCTAAATGTTTGATAGAATTCGCCTGTAAAACCATCTGGTCCTGGACTTTTGTTTGTTGTAAGTTTTTTAATCAGTTTCAGTTTCAGTACTTGTGATTGGTCTGTTCATATTTTCTCTTTCTTCCTGGTTCAGTCTCAGAAGATTGTATCTTTCTAAGAATTTGTCCATTTCTTCTAGGTGGTCCTTTTTTTTGGCATATAGTTGCGTGTAGTAGTCTCTTATGATCCTTTGTATTTCTGTGGTGTCAGTTGTAACTTCTTTTTCATTTCTAATTTTATTGATTTGAGTGGATAAAGAAGATGTGGTACATATATATGATGAAATATTACTCAGCTATAAAAAGGAATGAAATAATGCCATATGCAGCAACATGGATGGACCTAGAGATTATCATACTAAGTGAAGTAAGTCAGACACAGAAAGACAAATATCATATGATATCACTCATATGTGGAGTCTAATAAAAAAATAAAGATCCAAATGAACTTATTTACAAAACAGAAACAGACTACAGATATTGAGAACAATCTTATGGTTACCAAAGTGGAAACGTCGAAGGGGGGAGGGATAAATCAAGAACTTTGGTGAACACACACACACTGCTATGTATAAGATAGATTACCAACAAGGGCCTACTGTATAGCACAGGGAACTCTACTCAGTATTATGTGATAATCTATATGAGAAAAGAATCTAAAAATGAATGAATATATGTATATGTATAACTGAATCACTTTGCTGTACACCTGAAACTAACACAACATTGTAAGTCAACTCTACTCCAATAAAATTGAAATTTTTTAAAAAAGGAATATTCCTATCAAGTGGTTAGGTAATTCAAGGTCTTGCAAAACAGCCCACTTCTTTGGTTTGAGTTGGCTCAAATAGTTAAAAAGCCCTTCCTTATAATGACATAAATCTTCCCTCATTATCTGCCTCTAGTCATATTAACTTTGCCCTATAGTACCACACTGATAAGTCTCAAGCACTTTTCTTTATGACAGCTCTTCTGACCTGGAAGACAGATTATTTTGTCTTGTCTAAGTTTTTTCTACTCTAGGTTAAACATCCCCAATCTTTTTAATGATTTTGCATCCTGGTTACTCTTGTCTGAACAGGGTCTTTTTAACATACTTTTAAAAATATGGCACCCAGAATTAAATGTAATATAGTTGGCCAAACCTGTGTTGATTAGAGCAAGAATTTTACCTCTTTTTGGAACTATCCTTTTTTCACTATAGCCTAAAACTGAGTTAGCTTTACTTTTTTCTTATTGAACAAATAATTTACTAGAATCGCTATTTGTAGTCACATGTGCTGATATTAAGTTACATTTCCACCCTGATTTGCACAGTTTTTATGTTTTTGTTATCTGTGTATATAGAGGCAGGGGGTTAAGTGTTTTCCTTGTTGAGTTTCAGCCTCTCAGAATTTTTGGAATCTTGATTTTTTTCATCCATTGATTTGCTCCTAGCTTTATGCTATATACAAATGTAGTCAACTTTCCATTAGTATCTTCATTCAAGTTATTAATAAAACGATTTAAATTAATTAATTAAAAGACAGGAGAAAAGATAAAACCATTAGAAACCTCCCTACAAATTAAATGATTTAATAATCATTATGCTTTAGAATCAGTTACAAATTTATCTTGCCGGTGACTGTTCAAAATGAAAGCAAAAAGACCTTGTCACATGACATGCAGAAGTCCAGATATATAATGGCTATAGGACTGACTCTATGTCATGCTGGGTGTCAGTGATCAAAATTTATTTTGTGAGTAATAAAAACCAAAACTTTAATAATTTGTTCTGAAATTGATGGTAGTCCTCTGATCTAGTTCATAGAACTTACTTCTTTTTCATTCTTGGAACTGAGAATTTTTGACTATCTCATCTTTCAGTACTGATCTTTTTTCTGCTTTCTAATATTCCTCAGTGATCTTTGACACTGGTTCAGGTGTCTCATGTTTAGAATAAATTTATTCTTAATTGAAGTTTCTCCATGTTATCTGTCCCCTCCCCTTGAATTAGTCCCAAGTAGTAGTGGTATAAACAGAATCATCTGATACATGTAACATTTTTGTCTATCAAAACAAAACTAATCTTGGATGAATCAAAATTATTTTGGTTTCAAAAGACAAAGAGCTGTATCCTAACTAAAAACTAGCTTAAACAAGAAAAAGGAAATACATTGGCTTATGTTATTAAAGCTTGAAAAAAGAAAGATAGAACTGGCCCAGGAGACTGGAATCAGAGACTTAAACAGTATTATCGAGTGCCCTCCCCACCCCCTCTCTCCTCACTTCTCAGCTTCTACATCTTCTTAGCTCTCATTTCTCAGGCTTTCCCAAAGGGTAAAATACACAACTGTTGGTACTTCTGGGATCACAGTTTTCCAGTTCGTAATCCAAGGAGAAAAAGAGGACCTCCTTTCCATCCTCAACATGAAAGTCCCAGAGCAAAACTCTGGGTGCTAGGTAGGTTTGGGTGTTATGTTCACCCTGGGCCAATCAATGTGGCCAGGACGTTTTAGTGTTGTGATTGGCCAGATGTAGGCCATGTGGCCAACGTTGTATTTGAAAGTGGGAGGAGGGTGTTAGCTTTACTACGACTTGTAGCCGCATCATTATTTCAGTGTTTTCAGTAAGGAAAGAGCAGTTCCCCAAAGGAAGGGTGAAGTGGAGGTCCCTATAATAAAGGAAGAAAAAGTGTTTAGAAACAAAAGGAAGTTCCCATAATTAAAGGAGAAAAAGTGTTTAGAAACATAAACAATCACCATGCCCTTCAGTAGGCAGAAAGCAAGTAAAGAATCATCATTGACAATTCATATTTTCCCATTCTGCATATTATCTGTCCTGTTATTGATGCATTTAAGCATCATTTAACATTTAAAAGCAAATATCAATGTTGAATTAGTTAATTTAGACAAAATAATATAAATATAGCATGTGATAAATTTAAATCCTTAAAAATTGTTTAAAGAAGACTTAGGGGTAAGGTTATAAAAACAAGATAATATCTTTTCTAACTTTTCATCTTGAAAGTTTAGATTTACAAAAGGTTACAAAAACAATACATAGAACTCTTATATACCCTTCACTCAGCTTTCCCATCTTATGTATCTATAGTACAATTAGCTAAACCAAGACATTAACATTGATACAATACTATTAACTATTCTACAGAATTTCTTCAAATTTTCTCATGATTAGATTGGAATTATGCATTTTTTAGTAGGAAGTGATGTTATGTCATTTTCATTCCTGGTATCAGGAGGTACAGATATCCACATGTCTAATTACTAGTGATGCGATCTCTGATTACTTGAATAAAGTGGCATTGGCCATGTTATCCTCCACTATAAAGTTACTATCTGAGAAAGACTATTTCAATGCAAAAATAATTGTTGAAGTCATGATAAAAAGAACCAAAGTAGGGCTTCCCTGGTGGCGCAGTGGTTGAGAGTCCGCCTGCCGATGCAGGGGACACGAGTTCGTGCCCCGGTCTGGGAAAATCCCACATGCCGCGGAGCGGCTGGGCCCGTGAGCCATGCCCGTTGGGCCTGCGCGTCTGGAGCCTGTGCTCCGCAACGGGAGAGGCCACAACAGTGAGAGGCCCACATACCGCAAAAAAAAAAAAAAAAAAAAAAAAAGAACCAAAGTAAATTAATAATATCCAAATTTATGTTTTTGAGAAAATAAAGATAATTTCACTTCCACGGACACTTGTACTTATGATCCTCGTTATTTATTTTTCCACATTCCAGGAGGTTGCTTTTCAGCCTTACTGATTGTATTTCTTGCTTGTCATGTCTGAGATCAGGGTTGGCCCACTCTTATAACCACAATTAGAGACAATTGTTTGAGGCCTGCTTTTCCTTACCTGTTTACAGCAGCTTCAGTGCAATCCTTCCTGGATTACATTTGTTTAAACAATAAGCAGATTAATTCCAGCATTCACTGGAGGGAGATGAGAAGCAAAGGAAAAGTTAGGTTCACTCCATTGTTGTTTATCCCTCACTGGCCCTGCTAGAAAGAAAGCCCGAGGATGACCAATCCTAAAGCTGATGCTGGGGGATGGAGGAGGGTCTTAAATTGCCAGCCTAGCACAGATGATTCAGTTCTCAGCTGCTCTCCTGGGCCTCTTTGACCACCGCTCTCTGACTGGAAAGAGAAAGCAAATCTGTGAAAGCAGAATCAGTCCATAGCATATTACTTTAAAATTCTGAACTGGTTTCTGATGCTCAAGCTCAGGAGATGTCTAATGCAAATAGGGTTTTCTGGCTTCTTTTAAAAACTAGAAAATATGGGTCTGAATTCCCACCGTTCTCAGACACTGAGACAAAGTGTCAATTTCTGCCATTATGTACCCCTGCTTTTGTTTTCTTATGATAGAGTTCAAGTATCCTTAACTGTATTGAAAGTGGGAAAACAAAGCACAACAGAAGGAATCAAGTATTTAGAGACAACTTTCTCTTATGCCTGACTTACTCGTTCAGCTATGGTATCTGCCTATCTCCTCTGAGTATTTGTGTCTGCAACCTTTTCCCTGGAGCCTCCTGAAGACTCTTTCCTGTATTGTCCAGAACTGGCCACACTGCAGCCATAGCTCTTTACTCACAACAAGAAAGAGGCAAAGGACAGCAGGTCCAATAGCTTAAGAAAATGTGTAATTGGCCAGGTCTGGGTTGTTACATCCCAGGAAGAAACTAACAGGGGGCAAGAGTTCATTCCCAGCCCATGAACTTGGGAAAGAGATGGACTTGTGGGTGGGTGTGTTGGTGGGGATGGAGGTGGAAGGTATGTTAGCAAAGTGAAGGGGTCAATTCAAGGCTGCTCATGGTTTTCTGACTCTCCAGTCCAGGTTAATCAGGATTCTAGGGTGAGGTCACACCTACACATGGGGAAATGTGGGGTTTGGCACTGGGAAAGATGGGGAAAAATGGGCATGAGAAAGTGTTTTGTGGTGTGTCGTGGCTGGTGATCCATTTTCTCCTTCCTGGTACTCTGTCGCTAGAGAAAGCGGAAGCAGGGCCTTTAATTTTATTTGCAGGGTTAGTTGAGAGTTGACTGAAAAACTGACACCATTTGACAGACTGGCCCCAAACTCTACATGGACACTGTTTTGAAAAGCAATAAGCACAGAGGTAAGAACAGGCTCTGGAGCAGACTGCCTGGGTTTGAATCCCAGTTCTGCCACTTATTAGCTATGATGTTTGGACATGTTTTTGACCCTTCTGTGCTTTAGTTTCTTCATTTGTGAAAAGGGCTATAATAGTAACTTACGTGATGCAGGTATATAATATACCTAGTGCAAGTAAATGATAGTTATTTTTATTGAGAAAATAGCACTTTGGATATACCACAGTTTGTTATAAAAGTGTCTTTTCAATGGGGAGGAGGTTGCGGGGTTGTGGAAGCACACTGGTTGTGTGATTGCAGTGCTTAAACCTGCCTGGCTCTGGCACCCAATTCGCACATCACTCTCTCTTCTGTTCCTACTCACTGGTTTCCAGTGTGCTCCCCTCCCTCTTTTCTTTCCTTCTGTCATAGGCTTGCATATTCTCGGTAGATTTTTCCCATAACACTGTTGAGAGAAGCAAGACAGATTTGATTAACTCTACTCCACTGAGATGGAGAAGAGTGAGGTAATTTACCTTGGGCTCATGCAGCTGACATCACACATTTGACTTTGGGTACCAGCTCCTTCCTCTTTGAGCACTTGGTATTTGATTTCATGGTGGAGAATAAACAGTCGCTGAGTTAAGGGTATTGGGAAGAACTAGAAAGTTGCTCCTCTAAACACAGTCTCTAAAAATGGCGCTTTAAAAAAATGAGGTACTATGTTGACTTGATATGTTAAGTATGATGAAAATGTATTGTGTGGGGCTTCCCTGGTGGTGCAGTGGTTGAGAGTCCACCTGCAGATGCAGGGGACACGGGTTCGTGCCCCGGTCCGGGAAGATCCCACATGCCACGGAGCGGCTGGGCCCATGAGCCATGGCCGCTGAGCCTGCGCATCCGGAGCCTGTGCTCCACAATGGGAGAGGCCACAACAGTGAGAGACCCGCGTACTGCAAAAAAAAAGAAAGAAAGAAAGAAAGAAAATGTATTGTGTGAAAGCTTGAGCCAGTGTATTCTACAGTCAATATCAGGAGTAGTGGTCAGATTTTGAGGCACACAGAGAAAACAGTCAAAGGGGCACCTTTTTAAAAACTTTACTTCACCCCTCCACCTTGTCCTCCTGCTATTAGAACCAACCTATGATTCTACCTGTGTGATTGGATAGTAACAAAATTACTTCATTTCTATTTTCTAACTTCATGTGGGAAGATTTAGATCTGGCCTACGTGCACCATGATTACAGGAGTATAATCATAACTGGCATTTATATGGTACCTTATACTCTTGATAAGGAGTTAACATCTACTAGCTTCTCACTACACCAATACCACCAATCCCATTTTACAGACAACTAACCTAGGTCATAGGCAGGTGAGACCACCAGAGTTTGCATAATTAATCCGATAGAGCTAAAGTGAGAACACAGGCCTGCAGTACTTCTATCTTCCTTTGCATGGAATATTTTGATGTTTAATAGTTTGAGCAGTTGAGGATATGAGTCCTCTTACTTAAACTGAAA
This sequence comes from Hyperoodon ampullatus, assembly GCF_949752795.1. Classification (NCBI taxonomy): domain Eukaryota; kingdom Metazoa; phylum Chordata; class Mammalia; order Artiodactyla; family Ziphiidae; genus Hyperoodon; species Hyperoodon ampullatus. The sequence goes on along the minus strand of NC_136917.1, from coordinate 98,087,228 downwards.
CTTCAGCTTCCTCATCTGTGCAGTAGGGGAAATAATACTGACTACTCTTTATAAGAACTGAAGGTGACTCAGGCATGTAAATCACTTAGAACAGGGCTTGGTGCAGCATGGTAAGTGCTCAGTAAAGGCTACCTGTCATGACTGCTGGCCTGTACTCTCTGGCCATTTTCTTGGCCTTGAATCAAAGAGAACTGCCCATGGTTTGAGAGTAATCCTAGAAACACTATGTCCCTAGGTTTATATTATCTTAAAATATTATTACCCTTTGTTGCTTTGGCAGGACTGGGAGCTCGAAAAATAAATGAGTTAAATTGGACAGCATCCCTGGCATTAGTACCAGGCATATTTTAGGCCAGTAATTTTCAAACTGTTTAGTTTACGTAAAGCTCACCTGGGGTGCTTGTTTAAAATGCAAATTGCTAAGCATCCCTCCTCCCATTCTGATTCTTGGAGAGCGTGGGGTGTAGGAATCTGCAAACTTTAACAAATACCCTTGGAGGTCATAAGAAACTCTGAAAGGCCCTTAACCAGTGTTGACTCCTACCCTGCTGTTGCTTCTCCTGCTTCTCTTCCTTCTGTTCCTTTTTTGTTTTTGTCATGGTGATCATCATCCTCTTAATCCCCTTGTCTTCTCTATCTTCTCATATCTTTCTTCTTTTTTTTTAGCCTTTCAAATAGATTGCCTGAGGTTATTTTCCACTGTTAAGCTAGCTATATTATTATCTCTTTAGAGAAAATGCCACTGAACCTGGGGGAAAAATACAGAGTAATTACTCAAAGGGAAAAAATATATACATATAACTTCCCTGGAGCCAATTAGGAAGACTATTATTTAGTTGAAGTGATCATTTTGCTCTCACATCGATGTAGGGCTCTGGACCTCTCACAAAGAGTAAAATAGCCCATGTTGTTTCCAGAGCTTATTAACATTAGAACCAAATTTAATGCCCTGACAGTAGTTTTAAAGTCTTTCCTATTAAGATGCATAACTAGGTATAGGATTATTATCCATACAATCCAATAGGAATCTTACTTATATTGATATTTTTGCTTCAAATCAGCCAGGCATTCCAAGAAATATGTTCTTGGTCCTCTCTCCCCATCCCAACTCCCACCTGATTGAACCTTATTGCTGAGAAACCAGAAAAGAGAGCCAAGTGCCAACTATAAACCACTTGAACAAAGTATGGTCACCTATTTGGCTACTATATCTGTACAGCTTCAAAGAAAGTAGATATTTAGCGCTTACCAACTTTTAAAGAAATATAAATAGCTAATCCAAAGCATGAGTTTCAAAGTGTTTTTAGCCCAAAGTATAGACGTGATTATCAGTGGTTGTCAGTTCTTGCTGCACATTTGGGTCATTTAGGTAGCTTTTAAACAACACTGATGCCATGGACCCACACCCAGAGATTGTGATTGAATTAGTGTGTCCCAGAGCATGCTAGGAAGGAACTCTACTGAGCATCACGGGATGGTTATTAATACACACAGATCAGATTTACTTGACAACTGCAGCTCTCTGCCTCCCTCTGTAAGGCATAGGTACGGATTAAGATTAGAAGTAAAATAAAGCAGAGAATTTTAAGAACGTTTTAGTCTCAATTCCTGCATATTTTAGGGAAAGTGAAATATTAGGTCTAGGGCTTCTTAACTGCCTCAATTCTCCATTTCATTTTGCTAGGGTATACTTGACCTTGTCAAAATACTCTTATCACCTAGTAACATATGCAACTTCAAGGACATTCCAAGTGAATCTTAGCAATATGAAGAATGAAGGTAAAAAGCAAGTTAAGTCTGCTGGTCAGTAATTTCTCATGGCTGAATCAGAGAAGTCATAGAAGTAGCCAGAAGGAGTTGAGAGTTTATTCACCCCACCTCACCCTTTCTGGAACTTGTGAAGATTAGCTGGAGAGATTTATGTAAAGAGGCTATTTTTTTACACTGGTCTTCAATTTTGGCTTAGGCCTTTTCAGCTCTCATTGAAAATAGGTGCATTGAGATCATGATTTGCCAATATGCCTCGTGTAACAGATTTTTCATTTTGTAGGTGCTAGGCATAACATTTGTTTTATTTAGAAAGATCACTAATAAAGTTCTAGTACTTGCTGTCTGCCTAGATGTTCTGGCACTTGGGAATAAACTTTTCCTGTTCTCTATATTTTAAAGTTTAAAGACCTTTTAGAAGTTGAATTCTTTTCTGATTTTATCTCATGCTGCAAAATCTGCTGGCTTATATAATTTAAAATCTTTCTTTCAAAGATTTCCACCAAATCATTGTCTATAATAGATAAAAAAAAAAAACCTTTTCTTTCTCATTTACAGTCTTTTTTTTTACTACTATTTCTGGAAAATTTTTCTTATATTCCAGCTCTTCCACTGAGTTCTTCATTTTCATTTTTGCCATCATATTGTTAATTTCCAAGAGATCCTTTTTGTTTTACGAATGTTCCTTTTTATTTGTCCTTGTTTTTCTCTCATCATTGCAAAATGTCCTCGTATCTTTGAGAATATTCATGCCAGTTTTTTGCTTTTTTGAAGTTTCCTCCCCCTGTGCAGCCACTAAGTTTTTTTGTTTTTGTTTTTTTCTGTTTCTGCTCTGTCAAAGCAAAGGCATTCCTCAGATATCTGGAGATCCTTGATTGCCAGACCTTGTTTAAGAGTGAGGCAAGGAAAGTATGGTTGGAAGCTGTGATCCTTTCAAAGGGAACTGACAAGTGAGAACTTTGCTATAGGGTGGTCTAGCAGATAGTCGAGGTGAGAAAACTGATGCCGGAGTCTTTTAAATCTTTCCTCTTGGGTTGGTCAGGTGCCACGGAGAAGACTCCAACTTCCAACCCCCAGTCTGGAGGAAGAAGGGGTGGCTGCAGAGGGAAAAGAGCCCTGGGGAACCCATTATCCATTATGCCTCACTTAGTTCCATAGGAAAACTCCACCTTTAGCTGTGCTTGTGTCCTGGTAAATCCCTGCTTAAATCTCTGTAGGAAAGAAACCTTTAGTCTTTGGCTAGGGTGGCAAAAGAGTGGATTCCTGGTAGTGATAAGAGGATCTGGGGGTATAGTTGCTTCAGAAGCAGGCTTTAGAGTAATCCATTTTATTTTAGCATCTCTTTACATCTCAGCTTCCAGAGCCGTTTGGTGCCATCAATTCCCAAGCCTTAGGGGAATTCTGAGATGTAGAAAGGGTTAGTTCTTAGTTTTCCCTGCTGCTGGCTTAAGATTCAATTTTCTTGGGTCCGCCAAAGTATTTGCTTTTCTGCTTCCATAATTTTATTGCTATTGCTTCCACTCATGTTGTCATTACAATGAGTTTATGCCTTAAAAAAATCCCTTCCCTGTAGTTTTTGAGGGGTTTGGGGAGGGAGTGCATGTAGACACATGCATTTAATCAGCTAACTTTACCTGAAAGGATAATAGCCAAACAAATAAACACAAACTAAATGACCCCCAATATTTGACTAGTTAATAAACTGTAGGACTCTCATAAAATGGAAGATTATCTAATCATTAAAAAATTATGCCAATGAATAGTTATTGACATAGAAATATATCAATTTCCCTGTGGTAAATGACAGATTAATAACATTAATAATAGTAGCTAACAAAGTACTTTCTCTGTCCTCACCCTTTGCTAAGGACCCTAATGAATTTTTTTCATGTAATTTCACACAAAAAAATGTTATAAGGAAACTATCTTTATTATCCATTTTATAGATGAGGAAACTGAGGCTTAGATAGACTAAGCAATTTGCCCAAGGTAACAGTATCTTTCGCCCAGATTTGAGAAGACTGTAACTGGGTTCAAAAATGACAGAAATAGAACTCATAGGCACAATGAATTCTATTCACAAGCTGTATCCAACGTCAAAAGGGTATGAGAACAATATTGACAAGGATGCCTCTGACCAAGCATAGCCTCTGGTGTTCCTCTTCTTCCCCCAGGGATAAGGCAGTGGTCAGCAGCTTGAGCAGGTGAGAAATCTGACAAGTCTGAGAGGCCCAGGGCAAACAGTGGTCAGACTTAATTCCTTTTATGCTTTCCAGGCCATTTCAATCCCCAGAAACAATTTATTCTACCATGTAAGGTAATACTTAGCAATCGTGCTACCTGGCTATGTCCAGGTTCTAGGTCCAGAGATTCTTATTATGACAGACTTTTGTGATTTACTTTATTCTGCACCTGCACGGTGAGAGTCTTCCACTTATGTGTATTCAGTGGCTCTCCATAACTAGGTCTGCTCACAGCCTATTTTGTAGAGTTAATAAGCAAAGTTTATAATATATGATTCAATTTCTGTAAAATGAAAAGAAACATGCTGGGTTCTGAGAAAAGATGAACCCAGTTCTCATTGTTCTGTGTGAAATTGGGGTGGGGAGTAAGGGGTGCTGGGATTCTATTTGGAATTGCAAAATAATTTTGTGCCCAAAAGAACATCAGAGAACTCCTAGGATTACCTCCCTACCAGAACCCTTCATTGAGTCTACATAAGAAACCCATCCTTCTGTTGTTGACTCTTTATTATGGTATAAGAACCATTTACTCATGACTCTGGGTTACATCACAAAGTACTCTACCATTAACATGAGTTTGAAGGGTACCATGGCCAGTTGCTTCTCTCTAATTTCTTGGCCTTCTTCCATGTTTGAAAAAAGAAAGGACTGGGTAGGCCCATCACTCTTACGGGTGTAGCAGGATAAAATTTTGAGATATTAGCCAGGGTCCAACATCCTCTCCTATTCAGTCAGTAGCAAGCACTGCTTCAGAGAAGATGTGAGGTTTTATACCAAGAATACAAAAAGAAAATAAGCAGTCAGTGCTCAGCTTTTGAATGTCTAAAAATAAAATTTCAACCTCACTGCAAAGAAGGTAATCTATAAAGTCAAGTGTATAGATATTCTAGTTTCTTTTGAGCTGCAAGAGGCCAAGCCCCAAAGGAAACTGGGCATAAAGTTTGTGCTATAAACAATAGAATAGGAAGAGAATTCAGACCGAGTCAGAGTGCCCTATCCTGGAGACCAGATAAAGGTTATCTAGGCTAGGGGAAAATGTTACCTTGAAGAAAAAGCAACAGTGGAATATGGGCATAAGACTTCAGCTCCTGTCCCCATCAGAACAACATCTAAGAGAGAGAAGAAGTGACTGAACTTTCTATCATTTCGGAGATTTGAGAGTATAGTCATCATTCTAAGTATTTAACATAGCACAAAGATTGGCCAATTAGAAGAGATACACAATCAAACCAACTGATTATTCTGGTGCATGCTGGCTAAATAACAGGCCTGGACAGAGTGGAGTAATGCCTGATTCCCATTTGAGAATTCAGGGTGGCAGAGCCTTGCGTATGTGTTTCATAGGACAGTGGCAAGAGAGGAATAAAATAAAGTTAAGGCATGAGAAAGCATGAGATACCTGAGTTTCTTTCAGGCTTCCAGTAATATGGTGACAGCTGAAAGTGTGCAGCCCCAAGGGGTCTTGGAAGTGGCTGAGAACACCAGTGGACTCTGAGAAGCTTGAACCATGCTAGGACCTCAGGCAGTAGCAGAAGTAAGGAGCATAAGGGCCTATTTCCAAAGGGTAGGCAAGACAATTTAAATAGCAGCTGATGCCAGTAGAGAATAAAGAATGCCTATTGACCACACACACATGCACACACACACACATGCACATCCCTGCCAAGCCCTCTTCAGAATTTAAATATCATTCAGGGGAGAAAATAGAGAAAGGCAGAATCTTAAAATTGTCTGAGTTTGAAACTAAAATAGCTGAGCAATAATTTTACTATCCACTTGGGAAAATTTCATCAAATTTTCTGCGTTTAGACAGAAATGTGGATTTATGATAGACGTTACATTTATTTACAGATAAATAAAGATGTATTTTACTTATTGGGTGCCTAATCAGGTGTGTGTGTGCACATACACGTGCACATGTATATAAAACCCAGATGTCAGCTGAGGGGCCCTGTTCTTTGAGATTCTAATTAAATTGGCTCACATGCTGTCCATCGTGTGGTGAGACCACGTATCTGTTCCAATCTCTCCAGAAAATACTCAACAAGAAGTAGAACGGCTGCTCTGCTAGAACAGCACATGTCTACATCAGTGGTTTCATTTTAAGCGGTAGAGATGTCCTGTTGGATGGAACTCTCATCTGTAAAAAAAGATAAAAGCAGGGCCCTCCTGGCTGAGTGGAGAGGAGGGACCAGAAAGCAACTCAGGGCATCTGTCTGGAGAATTTTCATGGGATAGGACTGCCCCTATATAAAGAACATCATTTTGAAAACTATTGCTCTACTATTGCAGCACTGGGTGTGTTACAGAGAGTGTATTAACAGGTGTGGGAGCTATTAATCTTTTTTTAAATTAATTAATTAATTAATTTATTTATTTATTTTTGGCCGCGTTGGGTCTTTGTTGCTACACGTAGGCTTTCTCTAGTTGCGGTGAGCAGGGGCTACTCTTCGTTGTGGTGCGTGGGCTTCTCGTTGTCGTGGCTTCTCTTGTTGTGGAGCATGGGCTCCAGGCACGCAGGCTTCAGTAGCTGTGACACGTGGGTTCAGTAGTTGTGGCTCGCGGGCTCTAGAGCGCAGGTTCAGTAGTTGTGGCGCACGGGCTTAGTTGCTCCGCGGCATGTGGGATCTTCCCAGACCAGGGCTCGAATCCGTGTCCCCTTCATTGGCAGGCAGACTCTTAACCACTGCTCCACCAGGGAAGCCCGGGGCTATTAATCTTAAAGGCCTAGGTTTAATTCCAAATGGAACAGGAAATTTGTGCATAAAATGTTTCTAATTATGTCCCTTGGGCTTATAACTTCATCTCAGTCCTTGCCTTGCTGGATTTAAAGAAGTGATAGCAAGTAACCAAATGTTTTACTCTGGCATATGCAGACCATCCTGTCAGCTGTCCCAAAAGAATTTGCTATATTTCATTCATTCATTCATTCATTCATTCATTCTTTCATTCAACGTATGTTTATTATGCTTTCACCAAATACCAAGCACTGTGCTTGGAAACAGTTTCCCTGCCCTCAATTGACTATGATACCTTTACATATATCCTTGGAACTATAGATCCTTCTGCTGCTTGCTGCCTTTTCAGATCAGAACAAGCTGTGAATATTTGGATGTGTTTCTAACAGTGCTTAAATTCTCAAAGCTCTAGTGCATTTAGTCCCTTCGGAAAGATCAACCCAGAAACCCGAAATATCTAGAGCTTGCCCAGGTTGTCATGTTCACATGAGGAAGGAATCTGGTCTAAGACACAAGGACACAAAGATCATATCACTGATCAAAAAAGGGTAGGCCAGCAGAAACCCTCAAAAACATTTCTGTTTGCTGCTTACTTGATTCATATGCCATTTAAAAATGCAACCATAGGGCTTCCCTGGTGGCGCAGCGGTTGAGAGTCCACCTGCTGATGCAGGGGACACGGGTTCGTGCCCCGGTCCGGGAAGATCCCACATGCCGCGGAGCGGCTGGGCCTGTGAGCCATGGCCGCTGAGCCTGCGCGTCCGGAGCCTGTGCTCCACAACGGGAGAGGCCACAACAGTGAGAGGCCCGCGTACCACACACACAAAAAAAAAAAATTAAAAAAAATAAATAAATAAAAATGCAACCATTCCCTAGACCTAGACTCCTTGATAAATGGTGAAGAAAAATAGTACCTTTAAAAATATTTGGCGTTTTATTTGTATAAAGTTATACACGTAATTAGATCAACTACTTCTGCTGGACTCATTGTGAAACGAGGAGTCCTCTGCCCTCCTTAGTCTGTCCCATTTCCAGGTCCTCCAAAACAACCCTTTCTGCTTTCTTGGCTTTCAGCATTTTACCTTCATTTTATTTCCACATCTCTATATTATCTTGTTTTCCTCTTTCTTGATTTTTTTTTTCCATTTTAAGCATTATCTAGCCTAAAAGCACCTAGTTTTCTTTAACCACATTTGCACTCCAGCTATACGCAGTAACTTCTGTCTCTTCATACAGTTATATCACAATCCTGTTTAAACACATATTCAGTGTTTACATGACTAGACTGTGTAAAGTCTTTTCACCCGTGAGGCATATTGTCTACTATGATTACTCTTCCCTTCTTATACACTTTGCCAGGTGTGTTCTTTGCTTAGTGTTCTATGTGTTTATCACCAATTCATCTTTAAATTCTCACCCATTTGTCTAAATCTCCTCTCGTTATGTTCAGATGCATCAACTAATCTGTCCGTCTCATCTTCCTGGGGATATTCTCCCAGAGCCGCCTGGCCTGTCTGGACAGGATTCTTCTCTTCATGCCTGGTGTATCTTGTACACTTTCATCATCATCAGGGATTCTTTTCACCACCCTCTTGAGTTAGAGCCAATTTCCTGGATTCTGTCTCTTTTGCCTTCTTGGTATTTTCCCTTGTGTTTATAGAGTACTTTTTAAAATACAATTCTGAAAAAGTGTAGTACGTGTCTGAAAATGCCTTCAATTTACCCTCACATTTAACTAAGAATTTAATTGGCTGTATAATTTCATATTGGAAAAATGTTTTCCTTGGAATATTGTAAATATTACTCTAATTTCATACTACTGCCAAATGTTTTATTGAGAAGTTCAAAGTTATTATGATTCCTGTTGTTTGTTTGTTTTTTATTTCTGGAGGTCTAACATTTTCTTTTTAAAATCATCCCAGTGTTCTGAAGTTTCACAGTGAAGTACCTCAGTGCAGATCTATTTTCATCCATTGTACTGGACATTTAGTGTATCTTTCAATCTGAAAACTCATGTGTGTCAGGAAATCTGAAGGACAATCTGGGAACTCATTTTCTTGCCATCAGTATTCCTTATTCTCTCTTTCTGGACTTCTGTCTGTTATTTGGATGCTGGACCTCCTGGACTGGTCATTCTTATGGGCAGGAATTATCTCATATTCATAGTTTTATCTCTCAGAGTCCCAGGTATCTTATCCTTAGCAGTTGCTCAGCAAATGATGGCTGAATCAGACTAAACTGAAAGAGTTCATATTAAAAAAATTCTCTCCTGCTGATATGCCCTCCTTCTTCATTTACTGACATTCTGCCTTTCCTCCAAGATCTGACCTATGTCCTCTCTTCTGATTCTTCTACTCTTTCCCTGCAGTACTCCAGTGCACCTATCATTTACTTCTGTAGCATATATTTAACTGTTTATATGAATTCTACATAAGCTTAGATTGCAAACCCCTGAACGGCAAGAACCTAGTCATACATCTTTGCATACCACCTATTACCTACATATAACCTCAAGAATCTAACTCAGTGCTTACCACTACATAGTTCTTAATAAACGTCTGTTGAAAGAATGAATAAATGAAAGTGAGGAAATTGATGTATTTTTAAACATCCTGTCACAGAAATAACAAGTAGCTAAGGAATGACTTTAGCCAATGAACAGCCATGACCCCCAACAGCTATAGAGAAAAAAAAAACAACTGTTTATTTCAGCTAAGAAAGAATGAATACAGAAAAATGGGCCTCCAAAGTATGATGAAATGTAAATCCTCAAAGTCATTGTTTCTGAATCTCAAAACATAGCAGAAACAGCTATTTAAAAATGCCAGTTGAAAACTTAACCAAGGAGGTGAAAGACCTATGCTCTGAAAACTATAAAACACTGGTGAAGGAAATTGAAGATGATACAAAGAAATGAAAAGGTATCCCATGGTCTTGGATTGGAAGAATAAATATTGTTAAAATATCCAGACTACCCAAAGCAATCTACAGATATAATGCAATCCCTATCAAAATACCCATGACATTTTTCACAGAACAAGAATAAATAATCCTAAAATTTACATAGAATCACAAAAGACCCCGAATTGCCAAAGCAATCTTGAGAAAAAAGAAGATGGCTGGAGGTAGCATGCTCCCTGATTTCAGACTATACTACAAAGCTACAGTAATTAAAACAGCATGGAAAGACAACTTACTGAACAGGAGAAGATATTTGCAAATGACATGACCAATAAGAGATTAATATCCAAAATATATAAAAAGCTCATACAACTCAATATCAGAAAATCCAACTGAAAAATGAGCAGATGACCTGAATAGACATTTTTCCAAAGAAGGCATACAGCTAGCTAACAGACACATGAAAAGATGCCCCACATTGCTTATTATTAGAGAAATGCAAATCAAAACCACAGTGAAATATCATCTCATGCCTGTCAAACCTCAAAAAGTCTACAAATAACAAATGTTGGTGAGGATGTGGAGAAAAGGGAACTCTTGTACAGTGTTGGTGAGAATGTAAATTGGTGCAGCCGCTATAGCAAACAGTATGGAGATTCCTCAGAAAACTAAAAATAGAGCTGCCATATGATTCACCAATTCCACTTCTGGATATATATACAGAAAACCAAAAACAATAATTTGAAAATATATATGCACCCCAATTTTCAAAGCAGCATGATTTAAAATAGTCAAGATATGGAAGCAACCCAAGTGTCCATCAACAGGTGAATGGATAAAGAAGTTGTGGTATCCTAAAGAAGCCACCAGAAAACTACTAGAACTAATCAATGAATTTGGTAAAGTTGCAGCATATGAAATTAACGTGCAAAAATCTCTTGCATTTCTATACACTAACAATGAAAGATCAGAAAGGGAAATTAAGGAAACAATCCCATTAACCATTGCAACAAAAAGAATAAAATACCTAGGAATAAACCTACCTAAGGAGGCAAAAGACCTGTACTCAGAAAACTATAAGACACTGATGAAAGAAATCAAAGACGACACAAACAGATGGAGAGATATACCATTTTCTTGGACTGGAAGAATCAATATTGTGAAAACGACTACCCAAAGCAATCTATAGATTCAATGCAATCCCTATCAAATTACCAATGGCATTTTTTACAGAACTAGAGCAAAAAAATCTTAAAATTTGTATGGAGACACAAAAGACCCCGAATAGCCAAAACAATCTTGAGTGAAAAAAATGGAGCTGGAGAAATCAGACTCCCTGACTTCAGACTATACTATAAAGCTACAGCAATCAAGACAATATGGTACTGGCACAAAAACAGAAATGTAGATCAATGGAACAGGATAGAAAGCCCAGAGATAAACCCACACACCTATTGTCAACTAATCTATGCAAAGGAGGCAAGGATATACAATGGAGAAAAGACAGCCTCTTCAATAAGTGATGCTGGGAAAACTGGACAGCTACACGTAAAAGAATGAAATTAGAACACTCCCTAACGCCATACACAAAAATAAACTCAAAGTGGATTAAAGACCTAAATGTAAGTCTGGACACTATAAAACTCTTAGAGGAAAACATAGGAAGAACACTCTTTGACATAAATCACAGCAAGATCTTTTTTGATCCACCTCCTAGAGTAATGGAAATAAAAACAAAAATAAACAAATGGGACCTAATGAAACTTAAAAGCTTTTGCACAGCAAAGGAGACCATAAACAAGATGAAAAGACAACCCTCAGAATGGGAGAAAATATTTGCAAATGAATCAACGGACAAAGGATTAATCTCCAAAATATATAAACAGCTCATGCAGCTCTATATTAATAAAACAAACAACCCAATGAAAAAAAGGGCAGAAGACCTAAATAGACATCTCTCCAAATAAGACATACAGATGGCCAAGAAGCACATGAAAAGCTGCTCAACATCAGTAATTATTAGAGAAATGCCAATCAAAACTACAATGAGGTATCACTTCATACCATTTAGAATGGGCATCATCAGAAAATCTACAAACAACAAATGCTGGAAAGGGTGTGGAGAAAAGGGAAACCTCATGCACTGTTGGTGGGAATGTAAATTGATACAGCCACTATGGAGAACAGTATGGAAGTTCCTTAAAAAACTGAAAATAGAATTACCATATGACCTAGCAATCCCACTACTGGGCATATATCCAGAGAAAACCATAATTCAAAAAGACACACGCACCCTATTGTTCATTGCAGCACTGTTTACAATAGCCAGGTCATGGAAGCAACCTAAATGTACATTGACAGATGAATGGATAACGAAGATGTGGCACATATATACAATGGAATATTACTCAGCCATAAAAAATAACAAAATTGGGTCATTTGTAGTGAGGTGGATGGACCTAGAGTCTGTCATACAGAGAGAAACAAATATCGTATATTGACGCATATATGTGGAATCTAGAAAAATGGTACAGATGAACCAGTTTGCAAGGCAGAAATAGAGACACAGATGTAGAGAACAAACGTATGGATGCCAAGGGGGGAAAGTGGCGGGGGGCGGGTGGTGGTAGTGAGATGAATTATGAGATTGGGATTGACATATATATACTAATATGTATAAAATAGATAACTAATAAGAACCTGCTATATAAAAATTTCAAAATAAAAAAGAAAAGAAAACCCTAAGGTATGTATAAATTGGTTAGAATGAATAAGGGAAATTATTGAAGTTGAAGATACAAAAATCAATTATATTTCTATATACTGGAAATGAACAATTAAAAAAATGAAACAAAAAAGCTCAATTTATAATAGCACCCAAAATAGTATACTTGGAAATAAATTAAATAAAAGATGTTCAAGACTTGTACACTGAAAATATCAAAATGTTACAAAATAAATTTAAATAAAGTGTAAAATAAAATGAATATGTGGTATATATAGAAAATGGAATACTGCTCAGCCATAAAGAAGAATGAAATTCTGCCATTTTGCAACAACATGGATGGACCTAGAGAGTATTATACCTAGTTAAATAAGTTGAACAGAGAAAGACACTCTATGTTAACATTTATGTGGAATCTAAAAAGATAACACAAATGTATATAACAAAGCAGAAACAGACTCACAGATATAGAGAACAAACTAGTGGTTACCAGAGAGGAGAGGGAAGGGGTGAGGGGCAAGGTAAGCATATGGGATTAAGAGATACAAACTACTGTATATTAAATAAATAAGCAACAAGGTTATATTGTGCAGCATAAGGAAATATAGTCATTGTTTTGTAATAACTTTAAATGGAATATAATCTTTAAAAATGTTGAATCACTATGCTGTACACCTAAAACTAATATCACATTGTAAATCAACTATATTTCAATTTTAAAAAATTTTAAATGCCAGTTGAATAATTATCTGTTATTTTTCACCATGTATATGCATAAATCCAGTTTTGATCCTGTTTCGCATTGACTCAAGCACAGTTATTAATTGTATTTAAGGAGAATCAGTAAGGTTTATAATTGGTGTACAAAATTATTTTCCAGATTAACTTTATTTTGCCACTACCTATGTGTGGTGAACTTAACAGAGTTCTTCTAGAGAGGACTGTAAGTAAAAGAAACTATGAATTTTAATTCTATTTAAGGGACTAGAATTCCTTTATGAAATCAAGAGTAGAACAATATAAAAAAGAAAATGGCTATCCTGGCTATATTACAATAATGTGTCAATGCAGCTGCAGGAGGTATTTGGGGCCTCACCATAAAGCACCGTTGGGGGATATCCAAGTATGATTTTTCTATTGACCATGACAGTCTGAGCGAGGTCTGAATGTGTAATTGTTTCCAGTGTATATGGGGTATGATTAATTGACTTTTCAGGTAACTAGACTCAATCAAAAGCACTATGTTGATCTAATCAGAAGACTTTGGCAGCAACTAAAAACCTAAATCTAAAAATAATTCTTCAGTATGCAAAAACATCCGTGAAACACAATGGGCAAAGTGTTGCATCTGTTGGTCCACACTAGAGCTGTATCCATGCTGCAAAAGAGAGAATTCAGGAAATCATCCAGATGAATCAAGACAATAAAAAACAATGCAAACCGGCGTTCCTTAGTTCTAATGAGAAGTATTTTTGATCTGGAATGCCTGCATAATTTCTTCAAGATTTCTCTCCAATTTGTGTCCTTAGAAATGCTTTTCTGACTTTGCCTAATTCTCTAAATATAATTTTTTCTTTCTCAACTATGATGTAAGAAGATGCCTTGGAGCTATTTTAGACTATCTATGTGCTATCCTAAAAAATAGTTCCAGAGCTTCCCTGGTGGCACAGTGGTTGAGAATCTGCCTGCCAATTCAGGGGACATGGGTTCGAGCCCTGGTTTGGGAAGATCCCACATGCCGCGGAGCAACTAAGCCCGTGAGCCACAACTACAGAGCCTGCGCGTCTGGAGCTTGTGCTCCACAACAAGAGAGGCCGCGACAGTGAGAGGCCCGCACACCGTGATGAAGAGTGGCCCACGCTCGCCGCAACTAGAGAAAGCCCACACACAGAAACGAAGACCCAACACAGCCAAAAATATATAAATAATTAATTTTTTAAAACTCCAAATTATTGCAGCCCTACTATGTGACAACCATAATATATGTGCTACCTCATTAGTCCTGATAACATCTCTATAAGAAAGGTATTATCAGACCCGTATTACAGACAAGGAAACCAAGGCCAGAGAGATTAAATAACCTGGCCAAGGTCTGGAACTAGCGAGTTCCTAAGCATATATTGGAACATAGATCCAAAGTTAATTCCCTTTAAAAATTCTACAGTACTTTCACGTCGTTATAACACAAAAGAGGTTTTGGTGATTGACCTGTCAACAGACCCAGCACTATGATTTTATTGTCCAGGAGTTCAGCCATCTTACTGTGCCCGAATCTTTGCAACCAAAAGAAGCAATTTTGTGGATGTCTGGCAGAGGCAGGGTGCAGTTGTAGTTGTAGCTGTCAAGGTGGCAATTGTGGGGTGTCTGTCCTGCTCCCAGCTCTGTGCTGAGCCTAATGGGACACACAAAATACTGAAATGTCCAGTCTACTTCCTTGGTACACTAAATAGACATTGTTTCTTTGAAAAATTCCCCTATTTCCCAAATGTTTCACCAGTGGCAATTGAAATTTTAGGTGGTCCACTGACCCCTGAATTAAGTAATATTGAATCTCAAAGGGAATATTGTATTCCCTTTTCTATCCTTCCATAATCATCAAGAAGAATGGCTTAGCTTGGTGCTAGTATGCTTTTAAAACTCCTGCTAATCTCTTTTACCAATAAAGTGAAAGCAGGCATTTGGTTCAGAGGTTTTGGCAAGCAACAGAGCATTTATTTTATTAGTAGCTTCTATTTATGACAACTGATGCTAACTTTCCATTTGTGATAGTGATATAAATTGTCCTTTCTAAGTGAATTTAGGCTAAAAGTGAGCCAATTGAAATAATGATATTTTAAAAGTAATAATACAGGCATATGGTGATAATACATGTTTAAAAAATAGTACAATATGGCAAGATAGCCAACCCTGGAAACGGACTGAAATACGACCAAAAGAGAATAGGCAGGGTTTCAGGCAGCCCAGCCTGCAGTAGGTCCTGAACTAGGCTCTGCCCCTGCTCAGCTGTAGGGAGAAGCTACCTCCGACCTCTTTTATAGAGATTAACAAGTGGAAAGTTCTTTTTTATAGGAGAGAAATTGTGCATTAAAAAAAATTACTCCTGGGCTTCCCTGGTGGCGCAGTTGTTGAGAGTCCGCCTGCCGATGCAGGGTACACGGGTTCGTGCCCTGGTCCAGGAAGATCTCACATGCCGTGGAGCGGCTGGGCCCGTGAGCCATGGCCGCTGATCCTGCGCGTCCGGAGCCTGTGCTCCGCAACAGGAGAGGCCACAACAGTGAGAGGCCCGTGTACCGCAAAAAAAAAAATTACTCCTGTAAGCCTCATTCATGGTCATAAATAGAGTGACGAATAGGTGACTTTTATTCTAGGCAAACTATAAATAACCCCTGGAAATAAGATGAAGTTGTTTATTAAAAGATACAGATAATAAAGCTTGACATTATGGTTCTACTAATTAAGAGAATTTCATTTAAGGGGTTGAAACCAGAATACGCAGGTAATACATCTGCCACTTAGTTGTCACAACTAAGGAGCATCTTGCCTCCTGTACAAACTTTCTCCTTAGGATGCAGATATGGGCAACTTAATGATGGCCCTCCTACCCAACACCAGCCGAGAATGTACACTCCACTAAAGCAAACATCCCAGATCCACAGCTTGGTAATTTCACCCCATCATCTGGCTTTAAACACCTTCTGCGTGCTGATGCTCCTGTGTCAGTTCCGTCAGGGTGAGATTTTGTCTCTGTCACTGGAACATGTGGAAGCAGTCCTGAATATGTGCTGATTGAATTAATGCAGGCTGCCACTTAAGCTCCTGATTTTCTATAGTCATTCCAGACAGAAATCATCCTGTACTGTTTTTCACCCCTCTGCAATCTCTAAAACAGAGCAGACAGTCTATAGCATGACACGCATTACCTCTATGTATCACGGTTGTCAGTATGAAAATTAAATAACTAAGGCACAGCTACACAGACACTGACCTCCTCAGGTTCTATGAGCGTGAAGCTGTTTCCCTCACCAAATGGCCTGGGTTGATAAACCCTCTAAACTCTTGCCACTACTTTTTAATGTTTTCCTTTCTCTACCATTGTTACAAGACTGTCAGGTATCATTATTATTGGCACCATAGGTCCTCAATAAATGTCTGTGAATGGATGAATCATACCCCATATACACTGGAAACAATTACACATTCAGACCTTGCTCAGACTGTCATGGTCAATAGAAAAATCACCCTTGGATACAGGATGCTCTAGAAATATCTGACCCCGACTTGGTACATCATGGAAGGCTTTTTGGAAGAGGCCACATTTAATGTTAGCCCTGAAGGATAAGTAGGAGATGTTGGTCTGTAGAGGGATGATGAATGTGTGTGTGTGTGTGTGTGTGAATGTGTGAATGTGAATGTGTGAATGTGTATGTAATAGCCTGGAGGCAAATAAGAACATGATAGCTTCAAGGATCTGAGAAGTTTCTATATGGCTATAGCAAAAATGAATTAAATGAGATAGAAATAAATCAGTAAGAAGAGTTTGGAACTGTGGAAAGCTGGGTTATGCATATTGTTATAAGGTCACAGGAATGCTGGGCTAGTATTTGCAGATCTTCTAATTTTTCAAGAGAAACTGGATTTTGAAAGATTGCCTCAAATTTATAAAAATGCTATATAGACTAAACAAAACAACCACATATTAGGTGTAGCTCCTGACAATTCCCTTTTAACCTCTGCCTTCCACAGTAAGATACAAATTTTTAGCCCTCCTTAAGCTCTCCACTAACCATGTTTGCAACTTTATCTTTAATTCTTCCTGAGTCCAAATCCCATCCTATGACTTATGCATTGTCTTTCGAACTCAGCGTGTGTTCCTACCTGCACAACTTCATACAAGTGAGTCCCTTAGAATTCCTGACTCTTTTCCCTTCCTATCTGAATCATGTTTCCTTTAAGGGATTGAATGGTCCCTTGTCTCCCCGGACTCAGAATGGATCAGTTACTGTCCTCCTTTTGTAAGCCACCCCTCCCAGCAAAGGGATTCTGTTGGGACATGCACCTGACAAAGGTCACCTAGGTAGGGAGCTGTACTTTTTCTCTGTGCTGGGTTTATAACTCCTTTGTGCAGCTTACAGTTGGGCTTTAAAACTTAATGCATTTCATCTTTCTTATGTTACTGATTTTGCTCTGGAAAATTGATTTTAAATTTCCTTTCATGATATATATTTACATGAAAGGAAATTGTCAAGATAAGTCTTATTCCCTGTTTTCATGGGTTAACAGCTTGTCCAGTCTCCTGTCGGTAAACTACGGACCAAGGGCCAAATCTGCTCAGCCACCTATTTGTATACAGTTTGAGAGCTAAGAACGGTCATTACATTTTTAAATAGTTGAAACATCAAAAGAGTAATAATATTTTGTGGCACATGAAAATTTTATGAAATTCATATTTGTGTCCTTTAATAAAATTTTATGGGAAAGCAACTACACTTACTTGATTAGGTGCTATCTAGGGCTGCTTTTCACTACAATAGCAGAGTTGAGTAATTCCAAAAGATATCATATGGCCTACAAAACCTAAAATATTTACTATCTAGATTTTACAGAAATTTAAATCTAGAGAAGTAATTCCTAGACTTTGGGATTTCCTGGGTTAGTAAAATTAAAGAATTGGAGAGGAGAGTAAATAAACAGAGCTGCCAACTTGTAGTTTCTTACTAAGTAAAGACACTTAAATGTTGCCGTTATCACCAGAATTTAATAAAAGAAAATGTATTATAGCCCAAAGAAACAAGAATGAACATACTCTTAGAATAAGGAAAATATTGTGCATTTAAGAGCATGGGGCCTTAGAATTAAACCTAACTGGTTTGAGTCCAGGGTCCAGTTTCTTCTATATGTGGGAAATAGGCCTCATTACTTTACCCTTTTAATCTTTAATTTCCTTAATTTAAGGGATGTCATAAACATTTTCAGAATTAATCATTTTTTTAGTATTATTTCAACAAAATGACAAGTTTCTAGGTTATCCCATTTTGCCATGTTATCTTTATCCAGCTCACATCCTCAGATCTCACTGTACTGAGAATGCCTATAACATGAGGATGTAGCCCATGTTTTGGCATTTATTATTCATCACCTTTATTTATGCATTCCAGTAACAGATTAGTTTTAATATCCTCAAAGGTAGAGACTACAATTTATAAATTTTTTTCATTTTTTAGTGCCTAATGTGATACCAAAAATATAGTTAGTGCTCCTATACCATATACAGTTAGTCCTCTTGATGGAGCAGGCTCCTGGCTCTTCACACTGTCTCTTCTGCTTTATCCATAGAAAATACTGAGGTTGAGAAACAAATAAAATCATCAGTCTTTTCTACTTACTAGAAATAAATGACTGCTCTCCAGGGCTGCTTAGGGTGGTCCAGTGTTGGCAATGCAAACATGGCAGAATGCCTCCTTTTATCTTTTTTTGTATAATTCATTTTTCCTTTGGTCATATAATATAGACCACAAATTCAGGGGCATCTTGCATATCAACCATGTGGCACAAAGTCAAGTGAGGTTCCTATCAAAATTGGTAACTGGGTCAATAAAGCCTGTGCTTATTGAGAGGAAAATTAATATAGTAGTTGAAATATATAGTTTGCTGGCTTAGGAAAAATGGGCCGTGATGGCTCTTTTTTTAAAAAAATAACTAATTACAGCAGGATTCAGCTGCTTAAGCTTTAATTCAGCAGAGCACCAAAGAGCCCTCAGGACTCCCACAGAGTTTTCTCTCTCCCTCTCTGCTGGAGCTAAACCTTTGAAGTAATTAAGAAATAATTTTAGAGTAGCCACACATGTAGGCAATCAGACCCAATATAAGAAACACCTGTTTTTACTTCAGTTCTGGCCTGCTTACTAATAGGGCATATTTGTCTTGGGACATTGTGTTTGCTTGTGTAATTGTGCATAGCACATTTTCAGATTTTACCACAGATGGGTCCTGGAAGCAGCTCTGAGTGAGTGTGTCTGAGTAAGCAAGACAAAAAACGTTCCTCATCTTCTGTACATACAGACGTAAGCAGAATGAGGCCTTGCCCTACCCTCTGCCCACATCATGCAGGGCAAACAGGAAGCTGTCCGTGAACAGCTTTGGTTTTTCCAGGCTTAGCAACAAGCCTTCTTTTGTTTGCTTAACAATTCCAGACCTATCCAACCAAAAGGGGTGGAAAATATACACAGTAACAGCTAAACATTGAAAGTGCTGACAATGGCCCTGATGTCACAGAAGTAGAAGAGGCTCTGACCCAGTGGGAGGATATGTTTCGAGTGTTTGGAGTTTCAATACCGTGCATATTAGCTGCACTTTGACGAATGTTTTCATGACCTAGCCCGGAAGAAGGATGTTCTGAGAAGCACAAAAGAACGGGAAGAGTTCCTTGAAGACACGGAGAACATAGAGACAGAAGAATTGCAAGGAGAACATGATCAGAGGAGAAATAAAACTCAAGTCCAAAGAAGTAGATAAGAATGGAACATGGTATCCAGTAGCCTTGTTTATATCTGTGAATGGAGATGAAGTGGAGAACAGAGGCAATGGGATGGAAAAAGCCATGCTTGCAAAAAGTAGCTGCCTATTCATGGTAAAAGTATTTTCAGGCTTGAATTATCTTTTCCTCAATTTTATACTTTGTTTTGAATGGAGAGAACTATATAAAAATATTAACTATATTCATGACTTCTGTATAAACCGTATGTCATTAGACATAATTTCTTAGATAGAAGTTATATTGAGGTATAATTCACATACTGTAAAATTTACCCTTTAAAAGTGTACAGTTCACTGGGGCTTTTTTCATATATTCCCAGAGTTGTGCAACTCTCACCACTACCCAGTTTTAGAACATTACATCCTTCCTCCCCCCAGAACCCTATGCCCAGTAGGAGTCACTCTCCATTCTTGCCCCCAACCTCTTCAATCACTAATCTGATTTCTGTCTCTATGGATTTGTCTGTTGTGGACATTTAATATAAATGGAATCATATAATCATATAATCATATAATATGTGATCTTTCGTGTCTAGCTTCTTTTACTCAATATGATGTTTCAAGATTCCTCCAATTAGCGTAGATCATTACTTTAGGTCTGAATAATATTCCAGTGTATGGATATCTCACATTTTGTTTATCTGTTCATCACTTCATTGACATTCGGATTGTTTCCATTTCTTTTTGGCTATTATGAATAATGCTACTATGAACATTCATGTGCAAGCTTTTGTGTAGACGTACGTTTTCAGTTATTGGGTACATAGGAATGGAATTATTGGATCATGTGGTAACTATATGTTTAATTCTTTGAGAAACTATCCAGAATCACCTTCCAAAATGATTGTCCCATTTTCCATTCCCTTCAGGAAGGTTCCAAGAGGGTTCCAATTCCTCTACATCCTCTCCAACACTTGCTATTGTCCATCTTTTTTTTTTTTTTTTTGCGGTAGGCGGGCCTCTCACTGTTGTGGCCTCTCCCCTTGCGGAGCACAGGCTCCGGATGTGCAGGCTCAGAGGCCATGGCTCATGGGCCCAGCCGCTCCACGGCATGTGGGATCTTCCCAAACCAGGGCACTAACCCGTGTCCCCTGCATTGGCAGGCGGACTGTCAACCACTGCGCCACCAGGGAAGCCCTGTCCATCTTTTTGATTATAGCCATCCTAATGAAGTGATTAGACACAGTGGTTCTTAGTGGCCCTCCAGAATGGCCTAGTACAGGTAAAACAGGTCTGGGTCTTTCATCAGGTTTTACCGTCTAATCCATATTATTTTGGGGCTGCAGACTAAATTAATTAAACTAAAAATATATATTTTATCCTAATTTGGGACTGGTTTTACCCAAGACTAAACCATTAGTGGATATCATTTAATATGGGTCATGTTTTAATAATTATCATGGGCATAATACATGCATACTTTCATTTGCAAAGTCAAGTTTTCTGTTAAGTGCTGATATATACCAACTGATTAAGCTGATAACCAAATAGAAGTAGATAAGCGCTCCATCTGCTGGGGCGTGGCCAATACTGACTGTAACTGCTTAATAACCAAACAGAGCAGCACAGGTAAACAACCTTAATAATGAATGATTAGGCCTTTTCTAATGGAGGTACAATGAAGCAGTACAACATGAGGTATTGAAAAGAGCCCTGGCCTGGGATTCAAGGGATCTGGATTCCAGTTCTGTGAATGATCTGTATCCTACCCTGTTCCCCAGAACTGACTCTTTCCTACCAGGTTAGACATGTCTGCTCTTTGCTTACCATACTCTCCCCATACTGACCCTAAGAGTGCACTTAAAATGTTTTACACGATTGCTTCCTTAATTGACTGCCTGTGGCCCCTAGATTGTAAACTCTATGAAGTCAGGGAATCCTTTCTGTTGTGTCTACCATTTCATTTTCAGTGCTTTAGCCCAGTACTTGACTTAAAGCAGCTGGTTAGTAAATATTGTAGAGATCTTGTACAAGTCACTGAACTACATCTTCAGCTTAACATTAGGATGGAGTGTTATCATTTACCTAAATAGTACCTCTCTCTACAGGTAAGATTCCTTATCTGTAAAATATAAGATGGGATATTAGTAGTACCTACTTAATTGTGTCATTTAAGGTCTAAATTAAATATAAGTTAACACCCTAAAATTGGTGGCACATAGTAAACAATCAGTAAATATTCATTGTTATCATTATTTTGATTCTCACTCTGAGGTATCAGTTTCTCAAAAAATATTAAAAAGGTCTGAATGAGCGTCTCTCTAACATGCCTCTCAGTGCCTGTATTTTGATAATATGTTTGTTAGCATGATAATCCCTACCCATCGTGGTCCTGAATATTTCATTCCTGGGGAAAGTGGTATGGTTGACACATGTATGTAGGAGCTTGATAACAATGGAAGTGCCCAAATTTCATTCATGGAGACAAAATTCCATTTGATAATTTATATTTTTCTCTAATTCATTTGTGTTTTGGAACTCAGCTTTATCTTTCTCTTGTACCTTGATGATACAGAGTGAAATATTAGGGTGAGTTTAGAAAAGTTTAAGAAAATGTCGTGTCCTTTTTGGTGAAATCAAATCCTGTGGGTTGGTTGCTTTTTGACTTGGAAAAGGTTATTACCATAGACCATTTCAAATCCCAAAGTAACTTTCAGAGCACATTGCTCCTTAGGGGAACCACATTATAGGAAAAATACCAGTCCTTTCTGTGAATCCCTGATCTTATCTAGGAGGGAAACACAGTATTAATTCCTGTTCTTCTGAAAGTATTTTCTTGAAAATAATAAACCTCCAGTTAGAGAAAATGGCTGTTACCCAGATTCTGTTCATTCATACTGATACTGATTTGTGTTAAAGGATTTTCTAAACGGCTTTGTCAGTCATAAGTGGATTAATGGAGCATAGATGATAGTGCCTCAGTTGAGCCCCATCTGTAAATTTCACCCAATTTACCCAATCTATCTTTGTGTTTCTCCTTCCTCTTTCATCTCCCCTACCCAAGACTGAACTTTCCATGTCTCTTCTCCTTTATCTTTCTTTGTTTTACCTTCTATGATCACTTGACTTTTGCTTCACCTCTATCTCTTATTTTTTTTCTGAAACTCTTGCCTCTTTAACCATTCAATTTTAACATGAGGACTCAGAAAGTGATAGGGAAAAAAGGGAGGGAAAAGTAGAAGGTGGGAAGAAAAATCTGGAGGAGATGTAGAAACAAAATTAATTGTGATTGAGGAGCATAAAATGAAAGAGAGGACAAGTTACCAAAGTACTTAAGGGAAACATATGTGATACATTTTCTGGGAAGGCAAGGATAGAGTGTTTAAAGAAAAAGTACCCAGGCTAGACATCAACACACTTTTCCAGACACTGAAAAAGAACTGCAGAAAAATCCTGGTAAAAGAAACATGCTATCTGACTTTTTAATAAATTCACTTCCTCTTTGAAACAGACAAAGTATTTTCCTAGGTTGTTTCTCTCCCATTATTACTTGTGAGCTCTTTTGTTCACCCAAAAATGCCAGTACATACTCTCTCTGATATATTTGAATAGGGTTTCATGTTAAGAGTAGTTACTGAATTCAAGGACCAGGCCCTATACCCTGTGTGTGTGTGTGTGTGAGTGTGTGTTTTCCTTCTGGTAAAAGTCCTAGGTTTTACATAGTCCCTTCTTACATCTTATGTCACTGTACTTGAGATTGCCATAGCTGATTCCACTCAGGTCAAAGAGCATATAGTCAAAATACCAAGTCACATATTACATGGCTTTGAGCCATTTGCAGTCCAAATACTTAATACCCACAAATGAATCTTGGTTGGAATAACAGAAAGAGAAAACTTTTTTTTTTTAACAAATTTCGTTGTTTAAATATACCTTTTATTGTGAAACATAACACAATAGAGATCATCTATTCCACAATAAAGTGAGTAAACCTAGATGTATAGCTTAATGTATATTGTAAACACCTGTGTAGTCATGACACAGGTCAAGAAATATAACATTGCTAGCTATAGATTTTTAGGAATCTTGACATCTGCTCTGGTCTGAATGTTTGTGTTTCCCTCCTAAATTCATACCCTAGCCCCAAAGGTTATGGTATTAGTAGTTGGGGGCCTTTGGAAGGTGATTAAGTCATGAGAGTGGAGCCTTCAGGAATGGATTAGTGTTCTTAGAAATGGTCCCACAGGGCTCCCTAGCCCCTTCTGCAATGTAAGGATACAACAAGAAGTCTGCCACCCAGAAGGGGACCCTCACTAGACCATGCTGGCACCCTGATATCAGACTTCCAACCTCCAGAACTGTGAGAAATGTATTTCCGTTGTTTATAAGCTCTCCTGACTGTGATATTTTGTTACAGCTACCCAAATGGACTGAGACAACATCTAATAGGGCAAGTCCCCCCAACTTGTTCTTCTGGTGTGGCTTAGTTCTTTGCCACCATTTGTTGTCCCATTTACATTTTAGAAATAGGTTTTCAAGTTCTAACAAAAATACTGCTGAGGCTTTCATTAGGATTGCACTGGGTTTATAGATTGATATGGAGAACATAGTATATTTATCAGTTATTTATTTAAGCCTTTAGTTTTTTCATAGTTTTAGAATGATCTCTGTAGAAGTCTGGCATATGCTTTAGAAGATTTATTCCAGGGTATTTGATCTTACAAAAATTATGTCATAAAATTTTATAATTTTATGTGCAGAAATCTTGGACACACTTTGATAAAATTTTTCCCCTAGATATTTGATATTTTATAATACTGTAAATGCTATCTCTATTTATCTTACTCTTTTTATATTTCATAATTTAGAAAGAAAATTGATTTCTGTGTATGGATATTTTTATCCTGCTACTTGCCCAGCTATAGATTCCTTTAGATTTTTTAATGTACAAAACCATACATCTATAAATAATAATTTTTGCTCTTCATTTTAATCCTTATACATATTCTTTTCTTGCCATACAATACCAACTAGGACTTCCAGTGCAATGTGAAATAGAAGTGTTGTTCCTATCTTGAAAGGGAAAGTTTTAATATTCTTATCATTAAGCATAATGTATGTGATAAGTGTTTATAGATAATCTTTGTCCAGCTAAGGACGTTTTGGGGTTTTTTTCCTCATTTGCTATGGGATTTAGTTTTTTAATCATGATGGATTTTGAATTTTGTCAAAATCTAGATGCTAAGGTGCTCATTGTTACTGGAGTCTCCTTGCTTCTAGACCTTTTTAGTGAAGAGAGCTAGGAAATATAGGTATGGATGGATATACTCACACTATACATGAATCTATATCTATCTCTATATCCATCTGTGTGTGTATGTATATACCTTTGAGTTCATAACTGGTACCTCCAATTCCAATTCATCTCCACAGGGTTCATTCTAGCCTTCCTCCTTGCCTTATTTGTAATTTTTTCTCCAACAAGAAAAACCTGGATCCCATTATCCAAAATATATTTACTTATTTTTTCAATCCTAGAATACACATAAAGTAGTTTTAGATTTTCTAACCCATAACCCTGTAAAAAACAAATTTACTAACAAGAGTACTATATTTGTATATAGTTTCTTTTGTCCTTAGCTTTGGAGTTACTGTGAAAATATTGTTTTACAAAGTTACTTAGGTTCCTTTTCTTTTTCCCTTATACCCTTCAGTGTGATTTTTTTGTTGTTGATTTGTTTTATAGTTAGGTACATTTGTTATTCTTTGTATTCCGTTTGGAGTTGCTTTCACAAATTCACATCAATGAATTTAAATTTTTGACATAAAATAAGATTAAATTAATGGTTTTGAATCATTACCATGGTTCTAAAAGCCAGAACTGTATGAAAGGGTACACTCGGAGCAGTGTCCCTTTGATCATTCCTGTTTTCTGTTTCAATTCTCCCATTCTTTCCATCCCGTTCCCACCCACCCTTTGTAGATAACCTATCTCATTATTTTCTCTTTTATCCTTTCTGTATTTTTTTGCACAGATGTGCAGATAAATACATTTTATCTCATATCTCATTTCCTTTACAAGATAGCTTACCACAGGTACTCTTACATTTTGTTTTTTTATATTTAACAATATATCCTGGAAATCACACCATATCAATTCATAAGTCTCTTCCTCATCCTTCTAATTACTCCTGCATAGTACTCCATAATTTATTCAGGTACTCTATAAGAGATTTATGATGTCTCCAATATGTTGCAGTGCAAACAATGCAACAATGAATAACCTCGTATGTATGTATTTTTGTATTGTTGAAGATGTAAATTCCTAAAAGTGGAATCACTTGGTCAAGAGGTAAATGCATACATAGATTTGTTAGAAATTGCCACATTCTAGAATGGTTGTACCAGTTAATGTTTGCATCAGCAGTGTATAAGACTGTTTCCCTACAGCCTTGCCAAAAGAGTGCATTGTCATACATTTTAATAGTAGTTGATCTTATAAGCAAAAAATATTATCTTAGTGTTTTAATTTTTATTTATCTAATTATTAGTAATTTTGAACATCTTTTCATATGCTGAAGGGCTATTTTATATTATTATTTTTTCCTGTAAACTGTCTTTCATGTCTTTTTCCCATTTTCCTATTTGCTTTCCATCTTTGTCCCACAAATTTTAAGAATTCTTTTTACATTAGGGGTGTAGTCCTTGGTCTGTGATATATGTTGAAAATATTTTCTCTTAATGTTGAAAATATTTTCTCCTATGACTTTGATTATGAGTTTGTTTTTTTTTTTTGACATGTACAAATGTTTATTGTTGTTGTTATCAAATTTATTAGTCATTTCTTTTATTCCTTCTAGATTTTAAGACATAGTTAGAAAAACTTCTCCTACAATGAGATTAAAGAGAAATTCACCCATGTTTTTCTTCTAGTATTTGTATGGTTTTATTTTTGCATGTATGTATAATACTGTTTTTAGTATTTGTCCCTAATTTTCTTGGAGTTCATTCTTGTGTGTAGATCTAGTTTTATATTTTTCCAAATGGCTACTCAGTTTCCTTAGCACTGTTTATTTATAAGCCCATCTTTCTATAATGCAGTTTTGTACCTTGAATTGGATCCTGGAACAGAAAAGAGCATTAACATCTGAGGCCCCATGTTCTCTTGAGCAAATTGTGGATAATATCACTTTTCAAAATACTGTTGTGCAACTTAAATGATGTAACCTATACACTACACTGGGCACTTAATAAATGCTAATTTCCTTCCTATTAAAGAGTTACTATCTGTTAGCTAAGTGTATCTAGATGAAACACTGTCTAGAGCAGTGGTCCTCAAATACTAGTGTTCATGAAAATCTCCTGGCATGCTGGCTAAAAGGCAGATTACTTGGCCCTATCCTATGGATATTCTAACTTAGTGCGTCTGGTGTGGTTCAGGAATCTGCATTCTACCCAAGCCCATGTGTTATTTTGAAGACAAACCCCAAGAAGCATTAGCCTAAGGGGTGTGCCTATTTCATCCAATCCCATGGTAATGAGTAAAAACATGCAAAAATTATAACCCAGCTAGGGTCACAAGTCACTATATTCATAAAACTATTTTATATCACTTATAGACCAATATTTGATAAAAATACTGAAGACTTAAAAACTAAAAATGCAATTAGAGTTGATTTTAGTTAGTTTGAAGTAGATAATTTTTGAGACAGATTATGAAGAAAATTAGGAGTGAGGATGAAAAGAGAGCTGTTGTTTGTGTGTTTAGTAAATTTTGGGTATGTTAGTATGTTGCCCACACCAAAACATCCTCCCCTAGAATATGTCAAATGGAGTGGAAAGATAGAAAAAGCATCTTTTTATTGGCATTCCAAAGCTAATTAGACAAAATAAAAGATAAAGGGGATCTCTTCTAGAACAGATTCTTTTTGAGTTCCAGTTAAGCTAAAAATAATATGTGCTTGACTTACATACAAACTTAAATTTTATGCCAGAAAATGTCTCCCCAACTATTGACTTCAATAAACAGACTGATGCTAAGAGCACATGTACTGTTTAGAAGCCATTACAAAAGAATTTTGTCTCTATGTCTCTTACTCCACTACTGATACAGGCAGCAGGTGACAGGGAGGCCATAGCTATGATTCATTCACAAGTATTGTGTCTAAAAGTAATTTTTGTGGCAGCTCAACCACTGAGTGATTTCAAATTTCTAAATAGGTGGTAAAGTACATCAGCGTGATTAAATGCACTCCCACAAGAACAAGTGTTTGTTCTCAATATCATCATGTAGCCTGTACAACTCTAATTTGAGAGTCTAGATGTTCAAAAACACCTGTCACAATATGTTGAACATGATTATGTTTTGTGTGGTGAGATGGTGTATGACAGTCAGGCTCTTGACTAAAAAGTAAAATACGAAGTGGCCTCCTTCCTCCAAAAAGGATTCAACTGCCAAGGTGATTTTTTTTTCTTTTATCTAGGAATTTTTAAAGATTAGAAACCAACTTTGCCTTTAGAAAATTTGGTAACTTTATTCCAGTTGGGTCATTTCTCAGCTAGGTGACTTTTAAGGAGTCAAATACAAATTGAGATAAGACCACCCCTTGTCTCATTCTAATGGAGAAAATAGAATGCATTGGAAATAACCATCAAGATACTATACAAATAATACACACTTATGTGTATACATGTATACATATGATTTACGTCAGACACTGTTTTCTAGTTTGGTGACGATATGTAGTCTTTTGAAAACTATCTCTGTAAAGGAGCATCCCTCACAAAATAAGAGGGGAGAAAGGAGCAAATAGATATATGTATTTTATGTTTGTATAAAGTTTCCAAGAACTTTAAAATTATTATAAAGATGGTATGAATTAAAATATAAAACATGAGTATCAATTTATAAATCTATGCTATCTCCGCCTCGTTCTATCACATTGCATTCAAGTCTGTATTATGATATCTCAGACTTCTTCAGTGTGGCCTTCTTTGGCAGGACCCAAGATTTCCCTGCCATGCCTACCCCCCACCCATTTCCCACTTCTCAAAAGGAAAAAGAACTAGGTGAAGAAAAGGAAGTATCACTATATAAGCAAATACATACAGGGAGAGAAAAACAGACAGAGAGAGAAGGCATTCTGATTTTAGAAATGGTAGAAGGGATGATTCACACTGAAACTACTTAATATAGATGCATAACATCTAGTCATTACAGAAATCATGGGTCATAGGCCAAAAATATTGTTGATGCACATATGTATCACCATACACTGTAGCATTAACCAAGCTACACAGTAAATAAACAGATAATAATGGATTTAAAATAATGATAAATTAGAATGGAAAGGCAAAAGGAACAGCATCTAAAACGACATCTATTTTAAGACAACAGTGGTGCTACAGCAATACCAGGATTCTGGCATTCAAATTATGTGTATGCATGTAATATTCAAACTCTACCACATTTGATAGCACAGTGTGGTCTTCATAGTATAATACTGAATTTAAGTCCTCGGTATGCTTAGTTAATGTGCTAATTTTGCAAATATCAAATTTAAGTAACTCTAATAGCTCACCCATTAATTTAGCCATAAACAGCCTTAAGTCCTATGTGAAAATAAAAGTCTATTGTTTTGTGTATTCCTTACACTTAAGAACTGAGAAAGGATGTACGTTTCGAGAGAGTGAAATATATTAGTAATCCACTTATGACCTTGGAGCTTACTTTAAGAGTCATTGGTTACATGGGCAAAGGGAAAGTGCATATTTTTTTAAAGCAGCCATAAATTAGTGTATGCAGATGTCACAAATTGTTTGGCCAGAGAGTTTCACACTGTTAAGAGCTTAATGAGATTCAGTGCTCAGTTGTCACTGGTTGGGCTGATCTCAGAGGCTTTTCGCACAAAAATATATTATAAAGTTGAAAAGGGCTTTGAGGTCGTGGAGAGAGGACATTCCTTCCAATAAGTCTGCAGCCGGATTAGACAGACTTGGAGGTCTTTGTAATTGTGTTAGGACCTGAAGGTTACAGTAGCCGTAAGTGACTTGACTGATATCTCAAGCCAGGTGGAAGACAGGTCAAATTTGCACAGTTCCATAATTTCTGAATGTTGAATCAGTAACTCCCAGAGTCATATTCCTAAGATATCAGCTGACAGAGAATAGAATATTTGCCAGAATATTTACCAGAAAATTCAAGCCATACCTCACCTTGAACTGTTACCAGGCCCTTTCCAGATTCTTGGACAACAATACCATAGAAATGAATATTGCTTCCACAAGACTCTTAGGCAAGTAAATCTTTTTATTAAAAGAGCTTGTGCACAAGGAAGAAAGTGGAAAAAAAAAAATGACAGCTCCTCAAGTAGAAGGGACAGGTTGCTTTTATAAAAAAAAGGGAGGGTTGGGCTTCCCTGGTGGCGCAGTGGTTGAGAATCCGCCTGCCAAGGCAGGGGACGTGGGTTCGTGCCCCGGTCCGGGAAGATCCCACATGCTGCGGAGTGGCTGGGCCCGTGAGCCGTGGCCGCTGAGCCTGCGCGTCAACAGGAGAGGCCACAACAGTGTGAGGCCCGCATACCGCAAAAAACAAAAAAAACAAAAAAAACAATGGAGGGTTTATCTCATAATCAGTGATAATTTCCAGAAATCATCGCACTTCTTTGATCAGCAGCAGGTGGCTCCATGGTGGTTGTCAGGAATAGGGAGTGCTTCTGTGAGGAGAAGGAGATGCATGATAATTTTATGCAAGAAAGCACAGGAACAGATAAGGTGAAAATATATAGTTGAGTTTCTTGTCTTGTGGCAACTAGGTATACTTATCAGTATAACTGAGATAAAGTTAATCTTTTATCCCTGCAAGCTTAGTTTTTTTTCTCTGGGAGTCAGGCCCCCAGGGTCTTTGTTCTTTAGCTTGCAAGTCCTGTATTGCCCAAGGCCGGTCCCCAGTCCTTTTCCAAAATGGCTGTACTCTTGTCTGCCTGTGTCAGAACCAAAGTGTCCTCCTGAGACTACCATAATATCCTCAGATTTTCTCAGCCTCCATCCAAAATTATGTTCCATTTTCTCTTTTCACAATCAAATTACAATGAAAAACATAATTTTGCTTCAAATGACCGAAAAAAGACCTCAGGTATGGTCAAAGAAGGTGGTATAACATGAAGTGAGGTGTCTGGCATGTTGATATAAAAATGCCTGCTCTACACAGACTGGAGAATTTAGGACTTACAGACACTGACATTCTGTTTATCTGGAAAATGGATTTGCTTACACAGCATCTGTTTCCAATGGATTCCTGACTCTCACCAAATTTTAGAGCCAGCTTCTTTGAGACCAAGATAAAACCTTAAGTTATCCTTTCAAATTGAATGTGGGGTGTGTGTGTGTGTGTGTGTGTACTTTTCATTTGCATATTGGACTGGTTAAGTCTTTAAATTTAGCTTGCATTTTTTCATTATTTCTCAGAAGTTCAGCTAAAGACACATTTAACCTCATACCAGCCTTATTCTGGACAAGTATCCACAGCTATTATTTTAAAGTTATCTACAACACCTTCCAACCTCTACCTTTTACTCTATAATGGAAAATGAAATTTTTTGCTTCACTGAGGTACACTCTGAATTTCTTGAGATTCTGATTTAGGCATGAGACTGTCCTTAACTCTTCCCCTGGGTTTTAGCCGTCTGTTTCATCTAGCACCAAGCACTCAGCCCCTCTCTTCAAACTGAGGTCCGCCACTCCTGTGCTCTTTAAACATCAAAATAAGAAAGAGCTGCCAGCAGACCCGAGTGGAGTAAATTTTTATATGAAAACAAAGAAAAGGTACATACAACTGTGGAACTGCCTGAAAATCCAAGGCTGAGGGTTTGGAAGGATAGCAAATTGAAGGTAAACTGCCTCAATTCTTCCCTCCCATGTTTATGGAAGGCATCTTTACTTCATCAGAACACTCTTTCCAGTATCAGCTCTATGGAGACAAGAATTGATAGATTGGTTGATTTTGCTCTTTTGTGTGTTTTGGATTCCCAGGACCTAGAACAGTACTTCACGTATTCACATAGTAGGCATTCTATAAATAATTGTTGAATAAATGGAATAAATGACTCAAATGCAGCTTCAGAATCCTGTGCAACACAGTACTCTAGGCAATCAAAATAAAATCTGTTTGCCATCCTTGGATTCTGGGTTCTTAGATGCTGACTTCATTGTGAGGATGCCAAGACACAGAATACAGAATTAACAAATTGTTAGCTCACAAAGCAGACCAAGTATCTCTTCTGGCTCTGATCCACCCCACGTTATAGCTCTAGGGCTGACCTGCTCTAAGAGAAATACTAGGGTTGGTGACTCTAACATAAGGTGGCATGGTGCCAATCTTAATACTGCAGGCATGGGCACGACGTTAGATTTCTAGGACTGCTGTAACAATTTACCAACTACGTATGGATTAAAACAATAGAAATTTATACTGTCTCATTTCTGTAAGCTAGAAATCTAAAAGTATCTGCAGTACCACAGTCACTCTGACAGCTCTAGGAGTGAGGCTTCCTTGCCTCTTCCAGCTTCTGGAGGCCCTGGGTGTTCCTTGGCTTGTGGCAGCATAACTCCAATCTCTGCTTCCAGCATCGCATGGCCTTCTTCCCTGGATGTGTCTTTGTATCCAAGTCTCCCTCTCTTTTCTCTAATACAGACACCAGTCATTGGATTTAGGGCTCTAATCCAATAAGATGCTTTTTAACGTGATTACATCTACAAAGACTCTATTTCCAAATAAGATCCCAATTCACAGACACCAGGGATTAGAATTAGAACACAACTTCTAGGGGAACACGATTCAACCCACTCTGATCACTGTCCTCATGGAGCTTACCATTGAGAGTGAAGATACAGACAAGTAAATAGGAAATTCATAGGGGCAGTAAAGGATGCTGTGAGAACAACTAAAAAGAGCACCTAGCCAGAGTGCCTAAGGGACTCAGAATTGCACTCAGAAGGCCGACAACAGTGACCTAACTAAGTAGAGATTTATTTGTATTACTTAACAAGAAATTGGAAATAAGCAGTTCATATCTGGTGCGACTGTACCAGGAAGTCATTGACAACCCAGGCTCCTTCTGATTTCCTTCTCCTCCAGTGTGGCTCTTATTCTTATGGCCACAAAACGTCTGTTTCAATGCTGGACATCAGGTCTGCATTACAGGTAAAAAGGGAAGGAGCAGGGAAAGAGGCATCTGTGGACTGAGTCCCTTTACATCCTGGAGGCCCCACTTGGCCGACTTCTACTTGCAACTCATTGGCCAGGACTGAGTCACAGAGCCATTCATAGTTTCAGAGAGACTAAGGAGGTGAGTAGCACTAACTGGGCCCACACCAGTCTGTGTAAAATTGGGGTTCTGTTAATGATGTAGAGGGAGGAGGGGAACTAGCAGATTCTGCCATAGAAACTGCCCCAATGATAGTGGTGTCAAAACTGAGACTCAAAGAATAAGTAGGTGCAGAGGGCAGAGAGGGGTTTTCCAGACGGAAGGCAGAGAGTGTATACAGTTGTGTAGGAAAGAAAGAGCCAGCAAGAAAGATGAAAGACTTTAAATATGTCTAAATTGCAGCGTATGAGGTGGGAAGTCACACTACAAGATAAATCTAGGGAGGAAAGTAGTGGTCGAATCATAAAATGTCCCATAAGCCATATGTATCATTTAGGGCTTTTGGATGCAATTAGAAACCAACTGCGGCTGTTTCAAGCAGAAAATGAAAGCACTAAAATGTTCTTAGGGAGCTCACAGAATTTTCCAGACCTAAAGAACCACATAGGGCTGCACTGTCAGGAAGAAGGTCCAAATTAGGATGCAGAACTGATAAGTGAGGCTACCACTGCTGAGCACTGACCCCACCAGACATGAGATGCCACCCCCAAAGCCCTTCTTCTGGGGGCTCAGGAAGGCTCCCCTCCTGAGTTTCCTTGCTAAGTACAACTTGTGTCAACTCCCAGCTCAAAGTCTGTGCAAGAGATCTTGATGGCTGGGGTCCCTGTCATGGGCCTAAATTCTAGCTTTCAAGGAAGTCTGAATATTTGGCATTGTTTTTTTCCTTCTGACATGAGAAGTGGCTCTTCCTCTCACCAAGAAATTCCCCCAAACATTGGAAGAAGCTTCAGTAGCTGGCAGCCAGGATGGCCAAGGGACTCAATGAGATAACAGAAAGGATGTACAAGGAGTACCTGAGAGAAAGGAAGAAGACCGTGGTCAGGAAGTGGGGTAGGGGGGAGATTGAATTTAAGAAGATGAACCACCCTGGGGTCTGGTTAGGATCTCGTTCTCAGAGAATGCCTTTGCCTAAGGAGATGGTGTGGACACTGAGACCAGAAAGTAGGTCTTCTGGATTATGCCAGGCTGCCTTGTGGAATGAGACAACTGTGATATTTAGCCTTTCTGTGCCTGTTTTAAAAACAATAGCAATAAGAAAAACTGTGCTGTTGCACAAGAAGAAGAGAAGAGGGAAAAAGGCCTCACCTGTCCTCTGCCCTTTGGCTGGTGCTCTAGGCCAAGGGCAGCAGATGTCTACTCCCCATGGCAGCGGAGATGGTCAGTAGCCCACTTCTACCTCTGCCCCCAGAGGAAGCCCTAAATACAGCATTCATTCCCAGAGAACAAGACCCCAACCAGACCCCAGGGTAGTTCCTCCTCTTAAATTCAAATGCTCCCCACCCCCTTCCTGACCACAGCCATCTTTCTTTCTCTCAGGTGCCCCCTGTACATCCTTTCTGTTACCTCCCAGAGTCCCTTGGTCATTCTGGTTGCCCAGAATCTGACAGCTCTTCCTGGCCAGTGGTGAGTCTGTCAGAGTGAACCCTCATCCCAACCTGTGGGGAAATGAAGCACCAGGGTGAGTAAGTAGCTGAGGACAGGACCTGGGATCATGCCTCCCCAGCTTTACCTCTCATAATAGCATCTTCATCTTAAATGAATTCATAAGGATTTATTACCATGGTACTTTCCTCCCTCTGCCCCTGAGGAACTGAAGTCTCTAAGTCCCACTAAGATTAAGCACCAGCTCTAGTTGCAGGAAGACATAAATAATGAAAATCTCTGGACATTCTCCTTTCCATCTCACACCAAATCACGAGAAAGGAACCTGGATATTGACTTTTGCAACTTTTAGGCCCAGCTGCTTTTCCTGTTAAATAATGAGCAAATGCTGCAAAGCAGGTCAAAGGGGCTGAGTGCCCCGGGGTTGGCGGGTGGGGAAGGAAACGGCAGTAGTGGTCAGGCTGTGCCCTATTGACCACACAGATTATTCTGGCAAATCCACTTAGTCCATGAGTGACAAGCAGGGGTCAGGGAAGTTCCCACACCCTCCAGTGAGGGGATGTGGATTGGCAAATGTTTGAGGGTGAAATAAGAGGTTGCTGCAAAAAAGATTGTGAAACAGGGGGAAGTTTCTAGGACTACACCTCCAAGAGTAGGGGGCAGCTCATCTTCTTGAATGGCCAGACTGAACCAATTGCAGCTTAAGGGTCAGCAGTGCAGGAAGAGAGTAGAACAGTAGAGAAGTGAGGATCCAGGGGACAGTCAGTGGATCTAAGACTCCAGCTACCCCTGCCATAGGGTCACAATTAGTTTCCCTTCATATACCAGAACTCCATCGCTTTATCTTGGGCAGGAAAAGGGAGTCATCCAGAAGATGCCATTTAAACCCTCCTTTACTTGTTATGGAACATTTAGAAGAAAGTAAAATACTATTTATTGGCAAGTGTTCTCCCTGCTGGTGAGGACCTCATAAGGAAAATCACTTCAGCCATAGAAAATAAAGAAGCTGCTTTGTTGGGTGCACATTTGGTGTTAGAGTGGGTAAATTTAAGGTGCAACTACATTTTGCATTAAAATTTATTTTTGTTGATTTTTTTCATGCCAGTGGTTTTTTGTTTTTATTTTTGGATAGCACCAAACTTATTTTTCCCCATGTTCATGCTTGTTTGCCTGACTTGATTATTTCTTAACAATGTTAACTTGAAAGAGTGTCATGGTTATCTGATGCCAAGTTGACCACTTACCATCACTCCCAGCAGCACTTCTAAAGTGATGCTAGGAATTATTCAGAAAGATGTTTTAGCTAGAGCTACGCTCAGGAATTTTTAAAGCCAGGACAGAACAGTATCATTCTGCCTCTTCATTCCTTGTTCTTTTTTTTATTTCATCCAAACACTTGAAACATTTTTAATGGAAGCTCCAAGGAAAATTATAAACACATTTCAAAAACATCAGTTCCATGGCTAGCCTTTTCTCTGTGCTTAGTCTGAAAGACTACCCACGTGGGTATCCCTCAGGACAGTCCTGATATTCATGGAAAATTAGTCCAACTTCCAATAGACAGGAAGATAATTGTGCAATATGATATTTTTCTTTCCTCTCTCATTCTCTCAAAAACACACGCACACACGCATACATACACACTCTATTAACACATCTTCCTGCATATATACTTCACAGTTGTCTCAAAATAAGTGGACATCTCTTGCCTTAGTATAGAAAGAAACAATCTCAATGCCAGTCATGATGTGGACAGCTAAAAAAAAAATCTATTATTAGGGCCCTTTTAATTAAGTCCAAAGATCCCAGCTAGACATCAATCTCTATTTTCATCACAGTTGTTGATCTAGTAAATGGTAGATCAATGTGTCAAAAAACAGAAGTTTCACAGTATCAGGAAACTCAAAAGACTACTTTTTATGTTTCATAAGGCAAACATGTACAAACTCTGCTGAAAATTTGCAGGATCTCTTTAATCTAGGCAGGATAATTATTTTATCAGTTTAATGAGATTTTTGTAGTTTACATCAGGGAATACATATATAGAGAGACATATGGGTAGAGAGAGCTAGAGATACATACACACATACACACAATATGAGGATCTCTAGGCTGGCTCTGTATTTGGCCCATTCATTTATTCTTTTTACTTTCAAATGGATCCATCAACCTAGGTAAATAGTGCCTTTGTGAAGCCTTCTTACAAAATAGTTACTTTTCAGAATAATTCAGCAATCACCTTGACAATTTGCTTTCACAAACATTATTATCAGCTATTACTTTTACAATAGTCACCATTATATTTTGACCCATGGTTCTTCAACATCCAACGATGGTGTCCAGCGTTCCTAGGTTGATGGTACAGGCTGTATATGCTCTCAATACCACCCCTGGGCTATTTTAAGATACGCTAACACAAAAATCTGCATGTCTTTTCTTCCTAGTCTTTGCAGGTGAAAATATTCATTTTCTCTCCCAATTTGATTCAGTTATCCAGGTTGCAAGTGCCAGATTTGAACATATAATCAAGGGTTCTAAAATGAGGATAAAGAGCATCAGAGAGGATGAGAAAGTGGGAGGGTGGAAGGCTTGTTGATTTTCCTCATCAAGCAAACTGTGTAAGAAGGGACCTTCAGGCACAGAGGCTGGAGATAACTAGGGTCGAAGGCTCGAAGGCATGGGATCCAGAGCTTGTGCTACTCAGAGGCACAAACCAAATGTTCAAACACCCGTTTTCATGCCCCTTATTCACACTGCTAATTTAAGCTTTTTTTTTTTTTTTTTTTTTGCGGTATGCGGGCCTCTCACTGTTGTGGCCTCTCCCGTTGCGGAGCACAGGCTCGGGACGCGCAGGATCAGGGGCCATGGCTCACGGGCCCAGCCGCTCCGAGGCATGTGGGATCTTCCTGGACCGGGGCACGAACCCGTGTCCCCTGAATGGGCAGGCGGACTCTCAACCACTGCGCCACCAGGGAAGCCCTTAAGCATTCCTTTTTAAGCAGTGATATAAGTATATTTTCCAGATAATTGATGACTTTACACAAATATCTCACTTTTCTTTTTAAGAGACTTAAATCATTTGTAGTTTCTAAAAGTTCACCATTTTTATAACTTACTTTAATTTCCTTTATCAAAATAAAGTATTAATCCCCTTCACATGTCCTTATCTCTAAATAAGTGAGAATATTATCTATCCTCAAAAGGTCCAATAGGAGCCAATTGTACCTCCAATAAAGGAAATATTTGTTTAATTCTTTGCTGTGAAAAACTAATAAAAAATAAGTGCATTTTATGTGTCATTTTACCCCACATCAAATTTATGTATCTTAAATATTACACATCAGTTGAAATGAAGCACATTTGATAAGAAATGCACATTGGCCAAATGATAGGATTTAGATGCAAAGTGAAAATTGTCCCATTAATTGTTTCCAGTCTTCTTGTCACACTCAGTTCTTGGTTTTCTGTCAGTTTTCTGGAAAGTCATTGGTCCTTACTATTCGTCAAGGTGAAACTTCAAACCATTTCACTCTTTGCAGTTTCATCTGGTTAATTATTTGAGTGTGGTTGCAGATTGTGCTTAATATACCTACACATAGTTATTAAGAAACTATTTACATTAAAATGGATTAACATAAAGTAGAAAGAATACTCTTTCTTGTTTCTAACATCGTAATTTATTTACTGGCATTTATCCAATAAGCAGCTACTCACTGAGTACTTACTTTATGTCATGAGCATGACTGGTGTCAATGATGTAATACTAAGAAGGCTCTTTTCCCTCCAGAAACCATAAAATGAGTACTGACATTGGAGTTAGAGCCCAACTTGGCCACTGAATAGCTTTATGATTACAAGCTTCAGTTTCTTCCTTATCAAATAGGGGAAGTAATGACTACTTCACAGCATCCTCGATAGAACCAATTGAACACGTGAGGTGGTACATAAGGCATGACTGGTGATAGTAGTAAAGGAGGTGAAAAATGAAGTAAGGTGCTAATTGGATGTAACTGAGGGAACAGAACAATAGTAGAAATTGAAGAAGTAAAAAGTGAGCACCGGGTAGGATCCACACAGAGCAGGATATCTGTCTAACAGAACCTAAGCCAGGTCTCCAAGTCACCTGGGAGGAGACTGCATTTAGAAGCCTGCAGGTCAACATCTGCCTAGTGAAGTCTCTTCCCAGGTGACTTAGAGACCTCATTTCCGTAGTGGATTGAGAACTCAGACATCAGTGTTGATAGAAGAACTCCTATCATTGGTGGCACCAGACAATCAACTTAACAACACTAGTTCAACAGATCTCTTTGAAAGTAAGTGCACATAATGAGAATATCTGGGGAGAAAGCTGCTGTGAAGTTAGCCTTTGAAATTTATTCAATCATTGAAGAAAGATTTACTCAGTAACTACCATGTGCCAAACACCCTTACATATTTTGGAGGGGGAGGGAAATTACAATAAATTATAAGAGGGAAAATACAGCTGAGGCCTAAAGGGAGAAAAACAGCTTACTAGGCGAAGAGGCAGGCAGGAGCACTCCAGGCAGCCGGGGCAGCATGGGAAGCTCCTCCAAGGTAAGGGGCAGCCGAGCTCTGTGGAAGAACTTTATGGGGGGTGGATGCTGGGTTTATGGGAGAAGAGGCTGGAGAATTAAGAAGCCACAACAAGCAGACAATTGTAAGTCATGTTACAGAGTTTGCATTTGATCCTGAGAGCTTTAGAAAGACATTAACGGCTTTAAGTGGGGAAAAACCATGATCAGATGTGCAGGAACGTAAGTTGACTCTGGCCACAGGGTGGAGCGTGGTTTGCAGGGAATTGAGGCAGGAGTTAGAACAATTAGGAAACTCAAGGGGGAGTCTAGGCAGGGAAACTTGGTGGCCTGGACTGAGGTAGTTCAGTGGAAATGGGAAGAAGGGAAATGAATATAGAGACAAGGTACAGAGGAGTCCTGGTTGAATCCTAGTAAGCTGTTGTAAATCATGATGGATAAGGAACAGGTAGAGTATGTTTGGAGTGGACGTGGCTGGAAGAGAGAGGAGGAATCCTGTTCTGGGCAGGTTGACTTTTTAGCGCCTACAGATACATCTAAGTTGATATGACTCATGGACCATGGTATCACTGGATCTGGTACTCCAGCGATAGGCTGAACTGGAGACAGAGATCTGGAAATTATTGACACTTACAGTACTAGGAATTGGAGTTAGGCGATTGGATAAGATCACCCAAAGAAAGTAAGAGGATAGTCTGGGAATGAACCCTGGGCAAGAGTTACATATAAGAAATGAGCAGAGGACAAGAACTTCATGAAGACAGAGAAGTGGTTAAAGAGGCAGGAAGAAAACCAGATGTTTTGGTGCCACAGAAACCAAGAGAAGAGCATATAGTAGGAAGGACAGGGGGTCTGTACTGTCAAGGTTCACAGAGAAGTAACCAGTGACATTTTGAAAGCAGTTTCAGTGAAATGGAACAGGCATAAGCCAGATTAGAAGAGAGCAGATTAGAGGGTGGCGAGCAGATGGAGATAGTGAGAATAACTCTTTCAAGAATTGTAGCCATGAAGGGGAAGAAACAATTCGGACAGCAGTTAGACGGGGGCCAGATTTAGACCACAAATAGCCTTCCAAAGAACAAGACGGTCACTGAAGCTGAATTCATTGGAGCTAATGGATACCTTTCATAGTCATTTCAGGAGGGAGGCCTATAGCTAAAATGGCACGAGGAGAGAGAGCTCTCAACCAGAAAAAAGAATATGCATGAAAGAAGCAGTGAAGGGATGTTGGGATCCTTCTCATCATTTTTAATAAGCAGAAAAAGGCAAATAGATTTACGTTTCGATTCGTGCTCTCTCTCTCTCTTTGCTCCCTGCCTCCCTTTTTACTCCTCTCCTGTATGTACTGTATATTCCATTTAAGAAGACTCTCTAGGGCTTCCCTGGTGGTGCAGTGGTTGAGAGTCCGCCTGCCGATCCAGGGGACGCAGGTTCGTGCCCCGGTCCGCGATGATCCCACATGCTGCGGAGCGGCTGGGCCCCTGAACCATGGCCGCTGAGCCTGCGCATCCGGAGCCTGTCCTCCGCAGCTGAAGAGGCCACAACAGTGAGAGGCCCGCGTACCGCAAAAAAAAAAAAAAAAAAAAAAAAAAAAAAAAAAAAAAAAAAAGACTCACTAGTCTAGAACAAAAGGAACTCCTCATCAGAAGAAATAATCACTCATAGTCACTAACCATAGCACTTTCTTGTTTTCATACAGTCAATATCCAATTCTCACTTGTCACATTCTGCTCAACTGCTTCTCTTTGCTTAATAAATCAAACTTATTGTGAAGCTACAAGAGCCAAATGACAGGTAGTTCTAATGGAGATCAGAGCCTTCTTTTACATCCGTTAAAAGCAGCTCTGAGAATATTTTCTGGCATTTTAAGTAAATATGCTGATATCTAATTTGTAACCTGAGAAAGCCAATTTAAAAATTCTTTATTGTTCATTCAGTCTAAAAGACAGGTTGAGCTGAATCGCCTGTGGAGCTGGGTTATTGCCTCCTGGGGTCCAGTAAGAAACAGATGTATCATAAGTGACAATGTTTGTATTTATTTACAAAGCATCAATATTTCAACTCCCTCATAGCCATAACATTTCAGGAACAGTCCTTAATATTCTCTCTCCCTTGCACTAAAGCAACCTTTCTTATGAGGAAATATATGAAAGGTATTTGATTTCAAGATGAACTCAAATAATTTTCTCCTCTGGAGAATACATGAAAAGGTAAATAAGTGGAAAAGTACTTTTGAAAGGATTTAAATTAATGGCATTCAATGACTAATCATAAAATCCTATTGGTTAAAAAATGCCTACTCATGTCCGAAGGGGAAGTAATAAAATATCATACCAATAAAAAGTAATAATCACAATCACTGTGGATCTACAAAACCTTATTAAATATCCCTTGACAACAATTTTGAAAAAAACTCTAAGTAATTATCGAGCCTCATTTTAAATTAAAACCTGGCCCTGGTGCCCACGTCACTCTTACGCACGCATGGTAACAAAGGAGACTTGTGATGGCTTTGTATATATTGCTGTAGAGTTAGCTGGCTGGCCACCCTTATGATATAATCTCCTTCTACAGCAATTTAATTAAAACAGAAAGGTCTGACCTTTGCTGGAGATTTTCTTATCCATAGTACTAAAAATATCCCCTGGAAGCAATCTGTCAATATGATCTTTCAAACACGATCATGCTAGTACTAGAGAAGAAGAGAGAGGAAATGAGAAAAACCAGGACCCATAAAGGTTAGCACATGGTTAGTTGTACTGAACCAGAGTCACAAGGTTGTCTATAAGGAGGATAAGAAATACAGTTAAGCCACCTAATTACATGAAGCAATGAATGAAAGTCCTCCGTCTAGTGCCTACGTATCATAAGGGACTTATATAATAGAATAAGGCAATGAGAATTGCCTCTCATTCCCCCACCCCTCTTCCAGGAATTATTCTTGCATCTGTTTTGGTTTGGATGATCCTTAGAGGATTCAGAGCCTTGATTTATAGATATTCATAATATTTTCCTGTCCTGTAGCCCCCAGAATTCTGTGCATTCTGTAGCAAAACATTTTGCAATGAAGAAAGAGCTCTTCTCTATTGATGGTGACAGGAGTTCACTACCCACTCTGTTCTAATGATTGAGATGTTCCTGCCTGGTCATAGGCCAAATGTCATTTATCTTTATAGCTATGATGAGAGAGGAAATTTTCTCTTTTTCACCATGTGAATGTGGGCTTCTAATTTTTAAGTATAATCTGATGGGTGAAGAATGAAAGTATTGGAGAGAAAAGTATAACTCAAGGAGAAACAGAGCCCATGCTGGGAAAGAAGTTCTGCTAATCATGCTTACCATTCAATGGAAAATGGTAAAAAGGTCCAGATTTGAGGTCAGGCAGACCCAGAGTCACTTCTTCAGCACTTCCTAGTCACCACACTTTAGGAAATAAACCCATCACTTCTGAGCCCCTGGGTCAGCCCATTAAATGGCTATTAAAACAGTATTATCAACTTTGCAGACTTCTCAAGATAATAGAGATAACTTTACTATATCATCCAGTATATATCTGATGTTTAATAATAAGTAGAAACTATTATAAACGGTCAAGAAAATTAAAACATCCCTAAAGAAACCGTGGGTCAAATGGGAAGCCACAGATTCCCCAATGAAATCCACACTTAAGTTAGATTCTAATGACCAAACTCCTGTTGTCAACCAATGAATCAGATAGCACACGTTGGTCAAACCTAACTAGTACTTCAACTATCTGTGCTTTAACTAGTGCCGCTTACCAACTGTACATTTGGAAAACTGAGATGAATCTAAGGCATGGACAAAGGCTAAGAGAAACTATGTTTTATTCATATTTGTATTCAGAGATAATCCTTAAAATCTTTAAGAATCAGTATGAAACGAGCATCGACCATAAGAATGGGTGCTGACTACAGACAAGTGCAATAGCTGTGACAGTGTTTGAAGGATGCTTATCAGTCCTACACTTCTCTGTAATGCCTAGCATTGAACTTTATATATAGTAAATGCTCAATTAATATTTATTGAATTGAATTCATACTGTGTTAACCTGCTCATTTTGCAAAAGTGAGGTTAATTAGGAAAAAAAGTTGAATTAACAATGATCAGTTTGAGGATTTATAAAATAATTATTCTGACTTTTTTCCCCCATGAAGATTTTTCAGTTTTTTGTGGATCAGTTTGAGTGTATGTTGTCTGACTTAAATTTGATCTTCACTATTTTTCTTTTGATTAAATAACATTTTAGTTATTTAAAAAAATAAATTTATTTTTATTGATTGGAAAATCCATTTGTATCTGACTTGTTCCGGAAGGATATGAAACAGCTCTATCTTTTTTTTTTTTTTTTTTTTTTTTGCGGTACGCGGGCCTCTCACTGTTGTGGCCTCTCCCGCTGCGGAGCACAGGCTCCGGACGCGCAGGCTCCGGACGTGCAGGCTCAGCGGCCATGGCTCACGGGCCCAGCCGCTCCGCGGCATGTGGGATCTTCCCGGACCGGGGCACGAACCCGTGTCCCCTGCATCGGCAGGCGGACTCTCAACCACTGCGCCACCAGGGAAGCCCTGAAACAGCTCTATCTTGATTTATAATTTACAAGCAGCTGTTAGGATTCTTGTGTCAACTCTTGAAAAATGAGAAAACAAGTCCAGAGAGGTCAAGTGACTTGCCAAAAATCAGACAGCCAGTGAAGTGCAGAGTCAAGATTCACATCCAAATCACATGGTTTCAAATCCAGTGCTATGTTCTCTTTACACCATGCACCCTCTTGGCTGCGGATATGAAGTCAAGGCCAGGCTTTATTTGGGGCAGACTCCAGCCTTACTGACAATTAATTCTCTCAGTGCTGTGTTCATCTTCTTGTGCTCAAGCTTTAGCAGCTAGGACAGAATCTGCATACATGCATGTTTAATAGTCTACATGTGTTTGAGGACTCTTGTCCATCTTTTTACATTACCAGGATTCTCTGGTTCTCATGAGAGGCTGGAATTTCTCTGAGCCTATTCCTCCCTTATGCCTATGGTTACCATTACCAATGGCTGTACTCACAATCACAACTGTTCAGTTTCCCCCAACACACACCAGTTGTCACTCTTAAGTACACTTTCATCCCAGCTAATGGTTTTGTTTGAATAGATTGGAGTTGTGTGCAAAGTGGAGCCATAACAATTTCAGTTGTGATGAAACATATATACTTTACCCCTTCACATCTGCTTTTAAATCAAGTATAAACTTTAATAATTATTCTCAGCAGAGGCATCTGGAAGATGTGTTGATACTTCTTGGCAGTAGACACCAGATG
The DNA here is from genome assembly GCF_949752795.1 of Hyperoodon ampullatus. Classification (NCBI taxonomy): domain Eukaryota; kingdom Metazoa; phylum Chordata; class Mammalia; order Artiodactyla; family Ziphiidae; genus Hyperoodon; species Hyperoodon ampullatus. Next base: position 98,042,701 of record NC_136917.1, on the reverse strand, counting down.
GGTTATTCAGTCTGGAACAGGTGGTAAATTGATATTAAATAATGATAAGCCTGGACTTCTCCACCATTCATGATTCTCATTTTCTATTGATAGGTTTACCATTATGGTTTAGCTCAGTTTTCTAAATTTCTTTTTCTAACCCATACGATTTAAGGAGAAAAAGAGGAGGAATTTTCTCCTTGATCAGAGAATATCTGTGGCCCTCAAGACACTCTGGGATTGAAAAATGAACTCTCATGAGCCCATGATATTAGGGTAGAGCTAGGAGACTCATCATTGTTTTTAGGGCCACAGGTCTAGGACTTTTCTACTCCTGCTCTGCCAATTAATGCAGCTCACTTCCCACAATCCTCCTCCCCCTATTCTGTACTGTCAATAAAATTCCCAAGGGGAATTCTATGCAAAGGAAAGCAGCCAAATGAGAGTAGAGTACACTTTTGTTAGTAGCTGCTTAAATATCCAATATTGAAATGTAGCTCTCTTCAGAAGGCAGGAGTTGGAGTAAACACGTTAGAGTTAAGTCCTGAATGGGACTTCTTAAATTGAAATCTTGGGCTAGATGCATGAAATAAGGAAATAGAGGGAAGAATGGAGTGAGTTTTCTGGTCTGTGGATCAGTTTCTGCTTTGTCTCGAGAGAAACAGTTGCAGGGTCACCAAGGCTAGGCTGTGGATCCACTTAGACTCCTGGATGGAAGAGTGAGAGCTGGATTGGTGACATGCAGTGACAACACAAACACTCTAAGTCAATGTTGTCTAAGTTGACCAATCAGATCATCAATCCCTCTTCCCTTGGAGAAGGGGAAGAATCTAGGAAGGGATAGAATTAGTGGAAGAAGAAAGAGATTAGGTGTCCACATGCAGCAATATCCAGGGTTCTAGAAAGTTACTATCACATCCATAGTTCTTAACTCTCTAATGCCTGAAGTTCTACTAACAATCTGTTCAGAATTTTATTTTAAATATTTTATAGCTAATAAAATACAGTTTAAAAATGCTCAGAGAGCTGATTTGGTGGCTTAAAAAATAGAGTAAGGAGGCAATGACTACAGAAAGAAGAGAGGGAGTATAAGGAGAGTGGGGGAAGAGACACCCAAATCTGAACAGTTCGAAACTAGGACCATTGAAGAAAAACATGATTTGCCTTGAGCTGGCCTTAGAAGTCATTTAAGGTATAGCAGAATTGTTTTTCCTTTTTTTGCACCGTGTGGTTTGCGGGATAGTTCTCTGACCAGGGACTGAACCCAGGCCCTTGCAGTGAAAGGGCTGAGTCCTAACCACTGGACCACCAGGGAATTCCCTCTAGCGGAATCTTCTTAGTAAGAGTCTTACTAACTGTTTAACTTCTTCACTGATTACCCAAAGTGGAGTGAGATATCAGTGAACTTGTTTCATGAAGGCAGGGAGAACACCCAGAGAGAGTGCATCTTCTCCCTGTTCCACCTCAGTCAAAGGTTTTCCTTTCTGTATTGAAAATAGAGCACTCATCCTCGTTTATAAACTCTCCATCATGCCAATCATTGGGGTTATACGAAGAGTACACTGCAACTAAAAGTTAAGATTTTCTTTTGAGCTCTTGGATTTTGTTGCTTTTTTTCCTCTAATTTACCTAGAGACAACACAGAAGTTAGATGGGTGGATCCTGAGGCCATAGTAGAACACCTCTGGACTTCTAGAGAAGTCAAAAATACTACCTTTATGAAGTTAAACAATAAGAGGAATATATACTATATCAAAGAAGAGGTGTAAAAAGCCACCATAAAGGTAGATAATATCTCCAAAGATAGGAGAGCAGTAAATGAAGATAATACCATTTCTAAAGTTAGAGTTGATCAATGTACAGAACTAGAAGCACAGTCCCAGGGAAGGAGGAGCACCCGTTTCCAATGCAGGAGTAACCCATGCCTCTGAGAATAAGGGAGCCAGGTCTTTGAATTCCCAATTCCAGCAACAATAGTCATCTGCCATTGCAGACTCCTGAGCACCCACTCTGGTTGGAGACATAGTCTCTAAGTAGGATTTTGTCCCCAAATCCACATGTGGTTATCTACCTTAGTGGACACCACCAAACCACCCAGGGGCCTAGGCAATGAAATTGTGTTCCTCAATACCCTAGGTTTCATACAATTATCCTGTGGGCTGCCTCAGGGAGTGGAAGGGAAGTTGAGCAGGCAGAGCTTCTCCCTCTACCCCATCACCATTTCCACCAGAGTAGCTCACTTTCATCTGTATATTACACTGAAGTTCTACATAAGATCTCCTGGGGACAGATTCTGCACCTAAAAAATGTACAAAAACTCACCGGTATTAGTAAAGTCAACCATTAGAGTCTGCTCTTTGGATTCTTCCCGGTGGGCTCTACCTTGATCCCCAGGTGGCCTCCAATTGAAGTCCCTTGGTATCTTATCTATGACATGGACCTCTATGAGATTCTCTAGAGAAAGAGAAACACAAAGTCATGTATCTCAGAAATAAGCCAATCAAAAAGTGGGCATGCTGTACACAAGGTAGAGGTTTTTAAATTCTTGATTCTTTCCGTCAAAGGCCAGCTTGTGGATCTCAACCAGGAGTTGAGGTATTGAAAAGTGGAGCATTGAAAAGTATGTGAGGCTGCTTTTGGCTGTTACAGTGATTGGGGAATATCATTGTAATCTTAGTGAGAACCAGAATGCAAAACATCTGTAATATGTGAGACAGTTCTGTATAATGAGATTGGATCTCTCCACTAGAAGGCTAATACCATACTTGTTTAAAAATACTGCATAAAAATGGTCTATTCTCTTAACTTAGTAAAATCATGGGGAATGTTCCTGGAATTCTCCCTAGAGGTTAGAGAATTCAGGTATTTGTTTATATAGATTGATACATCATATTGTCATAGCATAATAACATTAAACATACAATTAAATCACTATTTCCTAGTTCCATACTTTCTGAGCATCATTTAGAAGCCCATATGGATCTGTTGATGACTATTCTATTCCCTATATCAGTTGTAGTCTCATTGTAAATTAATGTATTAGCCATCCGGTTCTTAGACATTGGTATCTCATGAGTTGGTCTGTGAGACAGATCTATTCTCAGACACTAAATCAGGCTTCAGAGCCTGTAGAACAAAGGACTCCTAGATCAAGGATAACTCACAAAGTATAAGCCACTGTACAAGGCTCTGGATAACCTGCTGGCCTTTGCTTGTAACATCACTGCCTTAACTTGAACCTTATTTCAAACTGTAACATACACATTCCTCTTGTAGAAAGTACTTAGACACGAGCAGATTAAAAATTTAATTCCAGAGTATGACTTTTGAAAGCATGTGAATGAAACTTAATTTATATTCTGTCATTGCTGTGAATCAGGACGGCATCAGGAAATGGTACGAAACATGTAATGTTAAACAGAGGATTAAAGTGTATGACATTATACATTAGGAACAAAAAATGCAAACACTTTTTTTTTTTTTTTTTTGCGGTACGTGGGCCCCTCACTGTTGTGGCCTCTCCCGTTGCGGAGCACAGGCTCCGGACGCACAGGCTCAGCAGCCATGGCTCACGGGCCCAGCCACTCCGTGGCATGTGGGATCTTCCCGGACCGGGGCATGAACCTGTGTCCCCTGCATCGGCAGGAGGACTCTCAACCACTGCGCCACCAGGGAAGCCCACAAACACTTTTATGTAAGATTTTTCTCTAGCATTCTGCTCATTGTTAATAACCTCCTCCTTTTTTGCTTTTATGTAACTTATAAGAATCTTATAGAATATGACTAACTCATAAAATTTTAATAGAATTGGACACATGGCTAAAAATATCACCTGTTACTATAATTATTAAACAACTTTATGCTTCAGAGCAGAACCAAGTGGGGTTAGGAAAAACAATCCCTGTGAAAAAAGCTATTTGTTTGCGAATACAATGTGTTATGAGAAGGGTTGCCCTTAATTCAATAGTCTAACCCAGGGCTGAAGTGATTATAAAAGAGTTAGAGGATTTTAGTCCCTTTTCCTGCAAATTCAGTATTCTGTGACAAACAGAACTTAGATATGTTTTCCTGAATGGTAAGAAGTCATCACCAGTACTTAATGATATCCAGAATAAAAAAGCAACAGTCAAAAAAAGTGTTTGCAAAATGAACACTGATGAACCATTTTCTTATTTTTGTTACATCCTACAATATATTTCCAATGTGAAAAAATGCAAGACCCCAACATAATAACAGCCTTATGATAACTGCCATTGTTTGAATACTGGTTGTGAACAAGGCACTTTGCCAAATGCTTTACATATTGCAGAGTGTTTAGTTAGTTTCTTTTAATCCAGAAAAGCCACCAGATAGTTGTTTCTAGATGGAGGTAGCAGGTTCCTTAGAGTAGATCTTTTTTGGAGAAATCTCCATTTCTTAGATTTTTGAAGTTATGCAGATGTACAGGAAGTAAGTGGTAACTATTATCTTGAGGAAGGAAGTAGTAGAACCTTCTGTGAGCTGACAAAGGCTTCTCCTCCCAAAGTCCCTGGCACTAGGAAAAGTTTATTAAATTTACTTAGAGAATAATGTTCTTTTGGGGAGAAATAAGACAAGACCCCAAACTCTTTCCTTTTGAGGTTTAACTCTATTCAAACTTCTCCAATGTATGGACATGGCACAAACTGAGATTTTTCAGGCAGAAAAAGACAACAGGGACCCCAAAGAGCAACTTGGCCTAAAGGAAGGGGGCATAATATGGTGAACAGGATCAATATCAGACCTGCCACCTTTGTACAGAGCTGACCTCAGAAGAACTTAACTGTGCCCAATAATTGGATTCGCAAAACTCCTGGAAAACACCTTTAGTTTATATGACACATGCACAGCTATCCAAAGCTCTCTTGACAGACTGAGTAAGGGAATGAGAGATTTTGAGAAGATAGTTACAAATATTTGTTCTGCCTTTGCAAACATAAATCTAGGTTTCAACAGAGACTCATAGGCATAACAATTTCTGTCTTGCTTTTTAAGCCAAATTGAGGCAGACCTGAGGGTAACTAGGGAGTAACAAGGGTTAGGTCTTTCTGAGGTCAAGCCCCTCTTCTGCCATGGATAAAGAAACTCATGATGACATGAAGCTTACCATTTTTAAATGTGCAGATTGGGTAATGAGCAACTGCAGAAAATAACGTTCTCATTTATTACAAAGGGAATGGTTCACCTGGTGATGAAGTTTGTTAGTAGTTCACTGCATATCCAAATTTGTGTAATGTTATATTTCATAATGTATTCTATAATATATAATAAATAATATACACACAGTACACAAATCCATAATAAAGAGAGAGCATTACTCCCAGGTCTCCTGGATGCGTCATGTTTTAGGGCAACATGATCGTGTAGGAGTCATGGCTGGGAGTGGATGTCAGACATAATATTTAAGTTGTGTGCTAACCTTCTCACTTCCTGCCCTTTCCAGCCTCACCCCCTCCTCCATCCCAGGACTATCAATAATAACAGTGTCTAGGCGATGTGGACCCTCCTGTTTGTTGACAGGCTATGATAGCACTTAGATAATAGGCCCCAAAAGCCTCTAGGAGATGCCACCCTCTCTTCACACAACTGGGCTTAGAGGTGAGATTCTTGTCACATAGAGACAGGCAATTAAACTGACTATGGCTTATTAGTGCCACTTAGTTCAGGAACAATGATTTTGAGGCTCTGAATAAGAAAGAATCTACTCCTTTGAGATGGACTCAATGACCTCTAGAGGTCACTTCTATGTCATTTTAGACAGTAATGAAGAGGAAAATGCAGCTGAAGATAAGATTTCATAAGAGATGACGTCTGGATGTGCTCTCTGGGTGCTTTAGACATCTACAAAGCAGAACTGTATCCTCACAGAGCCTACCACTGGTGGGGGCCTGATAAGGATCACCAGTGATTATCCAATCCCCCTGCAATGGCTTTTCATTGCTCTTGGAACAAAGCTCAAGATACCTAACATGATCTATTATGCCCTGCCTTACTAGACCCATGTACCTCCCAGTCTCATCTCTTCCCACTCTCTCATGTGCTATACATAGAAAACATAACAGGCCACTACCCAAATGATCCAAATATTCAATAAATTTCGACCAAAATTTTAGCAGAGGGGTGTGTGTGTGTGTGTGTGTGTGTGTGTGTGTGTGTGTGTAAATTGTCAAATTGACATGCTGATCCAAATTGCATGTGAAATGCAAAGAGCCAGGAATAGCACCTCAAAGGCAGTCTTGAAGAAGAATAGTAAAGCTGGAGGAGATATAATATACACTACCAAGGCATATGATAATGTGATGGTGACAGTGTGGTGTGGGCATAATCATATACAAGTAGGCTAATGGAACAGAAGTAGGGAGCCCAGAAACAGACCCACACATGAATGGATACAAATGATGACAAAAATCATGTTGCAGTGCAGAAGAGAAAAGATAGTCATTATACAAATGTTGCTGAATTAATTGAATATCCACATAGAAAAAAATGAACCTCGACCCCTACCTCATACTATACACAAAAACCAACTCTAGATGTTATAGATCTATGTATGAAGTGAAAAACAATAAAACTTTTAGAGGAAAACATGGGAGATTATTTTGGGGTAAACAAAAAAATTCTTAAATAGGATATGAAAGTACCAGCTATTAAAAAACAAAAACAAACCTGTTCATCAAAGAACAACATTAAGATAGTAAAAAGGCAAGCCACTCGATGTGAAATATTTGCATTACAGGTGTCTGACAAAAGACTCATATGTATCAAAAATATATAATCCCTCTATTTCAATAAGAAAAAGACACACAAACCAATAAAAAAATGGGTAAGAGATTCAAAAAAGACATTTTACATGAGACAGGATGTAAACCATGGAAAATTATTCAACCGTAGTCATCAGAGATATGCAAATTAAAATTACAGTGTGAAATATTTGCACACTCACCAGAATGACTGAAATTTAAAAGCCTGACAATACCAAATCCTGGTGAGGATGTGGCACAATTTGAACTTTCATGTACTGTAGGTGGGAATGTAAATAGAAACAACCAGGTTGGAAACTCTTTGGCAATATTTAATTAAACTGATTATAAGCAAAACCCATGACACTGCAATTCCATTCCCAGATATCTACCCAACAGGAATACATATATAGGAAATGTGCATGGGAGTACTTATAGTAGCAGCATTTGTAATAACCCCAAATTGAAAACAACCCAAATGTCTATCAACAGCAGGATGGATAAATAAATTGTGGTGTATTCAGGCGATGGAACACTATAAGCAACGAAGATGAATAAACTAAAGCTACACAAAGCAAAGTGGATGAATCTCACAATGTTGAAAGAAAGAAACTAAACACAAAATAGTACATACTATACAATTCAGTCATTTATATAAAGTTCTAAAACAGGCAAAACTAACATACTGGGACAGAGTCCATGTAATACTCACCTCCAGAGGGGCTAGTAATTAAGGACGTTCTGGGATGCTGGTAGTATTCTGTGTCTTGACCTAGGTGTTGGTTATGCAGGTGTGACCAGCTTATAAAAGTCATTGAGCTATACAGTTGATTTGTGCACTTTTCTTTATGTATGCAATGTTTGAATAAAATAATTTACTTAAAAAAAAGTATTTTAGGAAGGGATCTTCAAAGCTGCTACTTACTCTTGTTTGAGGGAGACCCTGGTTCTCTCCAAGCTTAGCCAAGGGAAGCTGCAGGGAAGCCCTGTTTAGAAGGAAAAAAGAGATCTCTGCAGAGTGGTAATTGTTTACGTCGGACCATGGGTACATGTGATTTCATTATATTATTCTCTCTAATTCTGTATTTGGTTTTAATTTTCCATAATAAAACAATTTTTTTCCTAAAACTCTATTAGAATATAAAACCTGATTTGCATCAAATCAAATCAGCATCAAGTGAAATCTCTTTCTACTCTGTCTATTTTGTTAGCCCCCTAAGGAAACCTCATCAGCAAAGCTTTTTGCTCACATTGGAAAGCTCTCCTCCAATTCACTTGAATCTTTGGAGGGTTTGTTTTTGTGTGTCCTGTTTTTCTCTCCTTGGAACTAAAGATGTTCACTGTTTCCTCTCACATGAGACTCCCACCAGCCAATTATATCCTCTGCCATCCCAGTGCCAGAGCCTAATGAATGACCTAATGACAAGTATAAACTTCACTGAAGAACGTGTAAGGATGTAGATAAAACTAAAGAATATGAGGCAAGAAGAGACTAAATGTCAAGCTAATGAGAGGGCTTATGCCAAATCAGAGAAAAAGAAGGGATTAATTATGGGAGTGGAGCAATAGAGATGCCCCCAAACATTTCAGTGAAGTGCAGTGAGGCAGGTTAGAGTCCAAAATAACAGCCCAATTGTTTTGGGAGTGGGAAAATATTTGTTTTTAATTTATATGTCCCCTAGAAGTGACCCTATTTTTACCACACACACAAAAAAAAATCAAGAAATGCTTTAAAAGATCAATAAAGTAAAACTACAGATAATTTTATTTTCAGTATACCAAAATATTCTTCCTAAATTAGGGGAGAGAAACAGTGCTTTGTAAAACTGATTTATTTTAAAAACCATAAAGAGAGAATGGTTGCCATTCAAGATGTCACATAACCCTATATGTAAAAGTACCTATAACTCTGATTTAGTTTTACTTTGAAATTATTGTTTTTATGTACCTTTTTATAATATTTTATACTGTTTTCACTCCTCTTCAGGCTTAAACTTTTCTTCCCTTTTTCTCCTCTTTAGCCTGGGTAAAGTACCCTGCTCTCCCAGGTATGGTGCAAAGTGAAATTTTCCTTTGTCTCCACAATCAATCTCCATCTTGCCTCTTCACCAGAGAGAGATTAAGGAGAAGTAGGTTCAATTTCCTCACTAACTGAATTACAATCCCTGGTTAGAAGTTGGGCAAGCTGCGAAAATAAACCTCAAATGTAGTTCAGTCCCTTGGAAATTCTAAACCAGTAGGTACCCCCACTGACCCCAAGGCTCATGCTGTGCATACTTTGAGGCACTGGACTTGAAACACGGCAGGGAGGAGGTTTAATGATGTTACACTGGAGTAGCAGAGAATCCATGTTTCTTTGCAATGAAATCCATTGACATTAACCAAGAAAAGAGTTAAAATATAAAACAACTCTCTTCTTACTCTTCACTAGTATCTGAACTTCTGCTAAGCACTCATGGCATAGATGTAGAAGACAAGGCAGGATCAGAAGCAGTCCACGAACAGCAAGGCCAAGCAAACAGGCTGAACCATTGCTAAGAGAATAAGAACAGAGCCTCAGGTTTCTTTGAGGATTCTGAGCTCCCTTGTAGCAGCACAATACAAGGGTAATGGTACCTTGTGCTGGGTAGTTTTCAGCATGTATTGAGGACTCATCTTTATCCATACTTGCAAAATATCTAGAATTTAAAATAAAATATGAGTAATCACATGAGTTGGGGCTGAGATTTGTCTTTATCTGCAAATTATACTCCTAATATAAGGACATAATGGCACTGGAGAGCATGGAACAGCAAGAAGAACAGAATGAAACCAGAAACAGCCCTCTTAAGCACACCTGCTAAACCTTTTTAACCATTTTCTTAGTGCGGAAAAATTGGGCGAAATTAGTATCAAAATGAACTTCAACTCCCTTATAATCTGCTTTTCTTTATATAATTACTTTTCCTTAACCATATAGTAATGTGTTTACAAATAGTTTCAGTCTGTAGTAAGTGCTCATACATTCTAAGCTACTTTGTTTCCATGCTGTAGGTAGAAGAATACTTGCCTATAATTGGCAGAAACAACAGGATATGGATGTAGCTGGTTCCAGGACTGATTTTATTCATAACCCAGACTCTTTCTACCTTTCTGCTCTCATCCTCAGCATATTGATTTTTCTTCTTCAAGCTTGATCCCTTATGGTCACAGGATGGTGATCTCAGTTTCAGGCATCTGTTCTGTATGCAATTACACCCCAAGACAGGAAGGCCAGTTTCTCTTCATGTGTCTCTTTTTCTTAGAAAATTTTCTGAGAATCTCTCAGTAACCCTGCTGTATCTCATTGGTCAGAACAAAGTCATATGCCTAAGTATAAAACTAATCACTGATGAGGAGAATGGGATTACCATTCCTGGTCTAGACTCACCATGATTTGTCCCTTGGGGCTGGACCACCTTCCTTATGTGCCATGCCTCTTAATATCTAAACAAAACAGGGGTTCTCTTAACATGAGAAAAGGGATGGTTGCCAGTTGAAATGACAACAGACTACATATGCCACAAGTACTTTCATAAAGTTCTGAATTAAGGAATTTACCATGTATTATTACAGGTAGATATTGGGACTAGGTATATAAACATTAACTATGGCAATGACAGTCCTGTTTCCCACAGTGGGACAAGCAGTGGGACAAGCAACTACTTACACAGTAGTGTGTAAGTTAATCTTCTCTGAGTAACTACTCTGTTCCTGTCCTCTGTGCCGTGATAAGATACAGTGATGAAGACATCAGTGTCAACCCTCAAGAAACTCACAATCTAATAGAGTTTTGAGGTATAATCAAGATTCTGGTGAGCAAGAAATCAAGGTGGGAAGACAAGACAAAAAAATGGACAAGACAGAGTTTCCTATGGTGAGGAAGCTTATAATCTAGGTTGGGGATAGGACCAGTGCTAGCAAATCAACTGGAGAATAATTAGATGAAGCTGAAATAGTAGATTAGGAATACTACACTGAGGGCAGATATAAGTTGTTTGGAGAGCCATAGGAAGTTTTTGAGTGCAGTAGTGATATGACCAGATCCCTATAATAGAAGATAAACATGATGGCTGTGACATAAGATGAAAAATACTGTGTCTAGCAGAGCCACTGTAGTCGCTATTAAATGCATAACTATGAAGCACTAAGAACGTAAACTCAACTTGTGATAGTGGTTATGGAAATAGGGGATGGAAGAGAGATTTTAAAGGAACAATGGTCAGAGTTTGTTGACTGCAAAAGGCAGAAGTGAAGATGAATCCAATAACTAGAGCCTGGATGACAAGAAGTGCCTAACAGCTCCTCCCAGAGAAGCTGTAGCCCCAGGTACTGGATCTAACCAGCCCCAGGACAATGTGGAATGTGGTGGAGTGGGCTGCAGAATGTGGTACCAAGTATAAATAAAAAGAAAGTTAACAAAGTCATAACTAAAAGAGAGTTAGGTAGAGTGTCAACCTGACTGAGGTGTCAACCTGAAAATTTAGGCAGAGAGGCTTGATCCAGATAAAAGACAAAGTTCAGACACCAGAGGCATCAAACATGGGAAGAGGTTATTAAATGTGAAGACTTGGAACAAATATACAAACAAAATAATACAGAAAAAACAAACTTAAATATGTCAGTAAACACAATAAATGTACACAAACTAAACTCTTCACTTAAAAGACAGATCAGAAATATAAACTTTAAAAAAATCTTATCTATAAACAGTTAACAAGAGACATACCTAAAAGACAGGTATGAAGAGGCATAAATTTGTCATACCAGTTAAATACCGATCAAAAGAACACCTGTAACAATATCAATATCCGACAAAACTTATTTTAAGGCGAAAAACATTACTAGGAATAAAAACAGTAATCACATAATCATAATAGGTTTAATTCACCAGAAAGATATAAAAATACTGAATTTATAATAGTCATAAAACATGTAAAAACTTACCAGAAGAAAATCTGTTTTGTTTCTATACATGTCAAATGAATACCAAAGAATGCTTATTGTGTAAGGTGTAAAGGTCAACCAAGCAATGAACCAGCACCTGTGTCCTCCACTCAGTTTAAATAATATTCAAAAAGAAATGGACAAATCCACTATCAGAGTAGGGAATGTTAATATACCTCTTTCAGTAATTTTTTTAAGACAAAACCATCAGTAAGGATTTGGAAGATTTGGAAAAACACAATTAGCTAGATTGATCTAATAATCCCACCATGTATATTTAACTTTTTCTTCTCACAGTACCCATAACACAAATCCTGTACTTCAAGTTCCTGGCTCTGTCCCTTACCCCGCCAAGAAAAACAACACAGAATTCTACCCTCTTGCCTTGGCTTACATTGCTGTCCAGCCTCCAAAGGTACAGAATATCTTGACATATATTGTCATTTATCTTTCCCTGGTTGTTTTCTCTTTGTTCATATTATTTCGAGTAGTGTGTAAGCTGATTGCTGGCAGAAATATGGTTCTAAATTTAGCAGCATCTCAGCAAAGGGCTAAGTTCACAATTTAAAGAATTTCTTTTTAATTAAATTATTTAAATTAAATATTAATTAAAGAAATTTATTTGTTTTAATGAAAAAGTAATATATGTTCATTGTTACAAGTGAGAAATCCAGAGATGAGTAAAGAAAAAGTTAGCATTTTTCTCTCTCTCCCTCCCTTTTAAGGTAGTTAAGTTTACCTAGTTATGTCTGTCTGTATATCTATCTATCCAAACTTATTTACTCATATCATTTTTGGGGAGGGAAGAATTTTTCACTAAATATTTCACTATATATTTTTTCACTATATACATTACTTAAAAACTTTTCCACATTTAACAGATTATGAAAACTTTTTCCAGATTAAATCACAAGTGTGACTCTAACTCATTACTTTTGAGATTTGCATGACACTTTATAATATAGATACACCATAATTCTTCATCCTTCCTTGACTCATGGTCTTGGGTTGTTTCCAGTTTTTCTGCCACCCAACATACGGGTACTTTTCATTTCTGTAGGATAAGTTACTAAGAGGGGGATTGGGGAGTCCTTTTTTAACTTTAAAAGTTAGTTCTTTGTTGCCCTCCGAAAGCCTGTTGTAAATTACATTCCCACAGCAGTATATTGAAAGGTCTGCTCCCTGCCTTCTGGGTACTCCTGTACCTTTCAAATTTTGTCAACCTAAAATGTGAAAACTGATACCCCGTTGTTGCTTTGGTTTGCATTTTCCTAGTTACCAGGGGTGCCAAGCCTTTTCATATATTACCTGTACTTTATATATTTTTGTCTGTGAGTTATCTGTTTATATTCTTTGCCCATTTTTCTATTTTGTTTTGTTTCAGAAATACTTGTTCACAGTAGATTCTTTTATGTGAGATGGAAATAAAGGGCGGTGTAGGGGGTTTGGCCAGCATAATCCTCTTTGGCCTGAATTATTAGAGCTTTGCCTCAAACCTCCCTTTCACTTTGGCTGTGAAGACATGGTTCCATCTCTCTGAGAAGTTGAATGCTTCCCTTTAAAAAAAAAAAAAAAAAAGGAAAAGAGAATAAAGGGGGAGAAAAGCACTTCCCCACATCACATAATCCTCTTTGCTATCCATGAAGCCTGCTGCTGCTGCACAGTTCATGTGGGATTTATACTGCAGCAACCAAAGAGCACAGCATAAAACCCACCTGCAGAGACCCTGCAGTCTGGAGTGCCAATGTTCAGGAACCATCCACTTAAGGTCGTGCTGCTCTATTGAAAAATGTGGACTCCTTCTGATAGTCTCAGTTGAGGGATAGAAGCCCCAAGCATAGAAGCCAAAATGACAGGATTCATGCCCTCCCCTAGACCACGCTTTTATCCCACCTTTTCACACACTTCCACGTTTGTCTTTTCTTCCCCTGCCTTGCACCCTACTTTTCATATTTCACAAGAGTGTCTCACTCACATTCCTAACTTTAATGAGCTTCCAGCTGGTTTTTAAAAAGTAGAAAAAAACAGGAAAAGAAACCTCATCTTGCCAGCCTGTATGCCTCTAGCAGGCTTTCCCACAGAGAGAGAAAAGTGAGTCTCGAGGCTGCGGGGAGGCTGACACACAGGGCACGAGGCAGCTGTCTGCTTTTATTAAAATGCCACCTTGACCAGAGTCTGATTTCTTTGAGGACCAGTTGACTATTGTTCAAATGCAGGACCCATGGCACATGCTCTGCTGCTTTTGTCCCTCAGCCCTCTTAGCAGGTCAGTTGTAGGGAGAAGATTAAAACCGTGCAGCCAGCCCCCAACCCATCACTCTCCCCCTCTCCCCGACTCCGTCTGGCCCTATCAGCAGCTTCTCTAAAAGGACTTCACCAGCACGTCCAGTTCAGCACAGTTCCTGTTTGTCTCTTTTCTCATTTCCCATGCATGGGGGCAATTTATCCTCTGATCCTGTCAAAAAGTCCTCCAGAGAATTCCAAGAAGAGGGTAACATGAATGTACTTGCATATTTCAACCCACACAGAGACCAGCTTGAAATGTCAGATGATAGCTGTATTTGAGCAAATATTAATCTCTCTATGAACAGATTTTAAATTTAAATCATATCCCACGAATATAGTTTGTGTTTAGGATACTCCTTTTTTTTTCAGTCTAATTTTTTTTTATCTTAAAGGAAGACCATGCCTAAACAGTTTCTTCCCCTTCCCTCTTTTAAGAGCTTTATTGAGGTGTCATGTCTCCATAAAACTCATCCATTTTAAGCATACCATTTGAAATGTTTTGGTAAATGTAAGTAGTTGTGCAGCCATCACCACAATCCAGTTTTGGAACAGTTCCATCACCTCAAAACTTCCCTCTTGCCACTTGTAGTCGATCCCACTTCCAACCCAGGCGACAACTGATCTGCTTTCTGTCTCTGTAGTTCTGCCTTTTCTAGATGTTTTATGTAAACGGAATCCCACAATATGCAATCCTTCTTGTCTAGCTTCTTTCAGTTAGCATAATGTTTTTGAGGTTCATCCGTGCTGTTGCGTGTACCGGTATTTTCTTTACTATGGCTGGATAGTATTCCATTGCGTGGATATACCACATTTTATTTATCCAGTCACCTGCTGAGGGACATCTGGGTTGTGTCAACTTTTTGACTATGGTATCTCTACTATGAACATTTGCATGTAAGTCTTTGTGTGGACATGTTTTCATTTCTCTTGAGTAAATTCCAAGTAGTAAAGTTGCAGGATCATATGGTAAGTGTTTGTTTAACTTTCTCAAAAACTGTCAAACAAATTCTTAAAGAAAACATTTGATTCTCATCTTTAAGGTTGCATTTGCCATGAAATTACCTAATCTAAAAGAATAAATCACAATTCTGAGCATCATTTTGCAAAGTTTTTAGGATTGGAATCATGAACAATAAAAGTAACAGAACTAAGGAAAGAGAGTAGTCTTAAATCCTATGCCATTTCTTCTCAGTCTTCAGGCAAGAGGTCTTTAGAATTCTGCTGACAAAGGAAAAGTAAAGAATCATCACTGGCTCTCAGTCCTTTTGTCCCTACTTTCCTTGCCCTGCCTCCATGGGCCCACTGCTGAAAGTGGCACTTGCAGATTTCTTTGGCTAAGAAGAATCAAGTGGGCCTCCTTAGGGCACAGGAACAGAATCCAGAGGATTCTGGAAGCATGGGTCTTGCCAGTCCTATGGACAATAACAAAGTGGAAGCTGCTAGAAGGCACTTCCTCAGCAGGGCACCTCAGGGGCTTCTTGGGTTTCCTTCCACCAGCCTTCCAAGTGCCTCGGGGGTGATAAGCTAAGATTTCCCTGCTCTTGTAGTAACTATGGGTTCTGGACCCCTGAGATCAAAAGAGAAGCTAGTCTCTGCCCAGCTAGTTTGGGATGACAAGGCCACAGCCACAGAGGAAGAGATTTTTCAACTACAGTTCTGCTACTTACATATTTATGACCTTAAGCAAATGATTAACCTTTATAATTTTCAGTTTTTACCTGATAGGGTTACTGTGAAGATTAACTGGGATAATGATAGAATGCATGTAAGGTAAGCTCTTTGATGGCAGGAAATCTTTGTGTGAATCCCAGGAGTCTAGAACAGTGCCAGGCACATAGTAGGTGTTCAGCAAATGCTTATACACTGACTAAAGTACTTAGCGTAATACATGATACCTGGAGAGATTATTCATTCATTCACTCGGTCTTTTGTTTAATATTTATTGAGCACCTACTATATGTTTGTCAAGAGCTAAACTGAGCCACCATGAATCAGAGTAGCTGATTAAGACAAGTCAAAACGAAATGGTCTAGCCTTTAATCACTTACTGTGATAGCATAAGCAAGAGGTTACAGTAGAGAAAGCACCGATTCCCCCACTGTTCCATTTTCCCCAGAGAATGACACCAGTGAGGGTTAGATGGATCAGCACAGACATGGGGAATTGTCTCACTATCAAGAGCCCCAGGAGTCGAAAGACTCCTGCCATCTTATGGACCCCAGGGCCATGAGGTGGGAGGGCGATGAGGGTGGAGGGGAAATAGCTGGAAGAGAAAAAGCACTGAGTACTGAGTAGAGTGAAGAAAATGTCTTCAAGTTTTCACTCCCCCAGGCCTCCCCCCCACCCCACTCTCAGCTCTCAGAGGCACCTAACAAGACCTCTACTTAAGGGTCTTGATAAAGAGACCTCCAAATAAAGATCGCCTGGCTGTGAATACAAATACGTGTAAGAGCTTGACTGGTCACGGGGGCCTGAGTCACTGACTGCAGCTCCCTTCAGGGGCTGTAGTACACGGCTGTGCACCAAGTCTGGTGTGTGGAGGGCAGCCTTTCTTCATCAGGCCCTCCAGGTAGAGCCTTTGTAAATGCCTGTGTTCTGGCCTGAAAAATCACACACAGGTTTTTGGCCAGGAGCCAATCTCCTCAATGCTGCTGTTAGAGTGGATGTGGCCTCTGCCTTCATAAAAGCAAGCGAGCTATTGAGTAGACAGACCATAAACAAACAAATAAATCCATAATTGCAAATTATGATGAGGGCCCTGAAAGTGCCAGGTGGATGGGGGAGCAGAGTCTGGGGAGAGGGAATAGCAAGGTGTTCCTGCACTAGCCTGAGTGCTCAAGCTAGCACCCTCAGAGGGGAGATCTGAGCTGAGGACTCAGGCTGAGAGGAGCCGGCCACAGTGAGGGCAGGAGGGAGGGGTTGGGAGGGGTAGAGCACACAAGCTAAATCAATGTTCATCCATCCCCCGCTTTGTTACACCAGGCTTTAACTAACTATAGTGACTTCTGCTGTGGCTCATCCAAATTTGTGTAATAATCCACCACTCTATAACAATTTTTTCTTTGATGTATAAAACTGGTGTATCCAGTCGAATCTTATCTGTGGTTAGGCAGATCTCAAACACACATGAGTGACATGTTCCTAGGATCTAAATAATCTTTTATAAATTAGAATGAAGCTCTATTGTGTAGCTATATGGGGAGAACCAAAAGAATAGTTTTAGCTAAAACTCCTTGGTGCTCTTGATTCCTCTTTGAATATTAGAGACTGGAGATGCTGCAGAAAACGGTGGTTACTTTTGACTTTAGGGAGGAAGAATGGGTCTGTGGTTATTTTCCTCTGAGAGGGCTCTGGAGGATGCCTCAGCCTGTCCTCTGTAAGCCTCTGACACAAAATTTATTGTCGAGAATAAACTGGGCCTTCCATTAATTGTGAAAAAACCATGTACACACAGGAAAAAGAAACTAGCAGTTATTGTAAATCTTGTTTTTGCCCAAGATTATTTACCCTTCTAAAAAAATCTACTCCCTTTCACGATCATTGCTTATAGTCAGTTCAAAGGAGCCAATCCCTTTCACAAAGTGCTGACATTATGCACCTAAATTTTCAAAACTTTGTTTTGAATGAGGTTGGATTGAGGTACTGAACTATTTATATCCCCGATTTATTATGTGTTAAAATAATAGGTGCCCTATTGGGCAATGCAAGGTGGAGGTAGGAGTCAGGGGGGCCCTATATTGGAGGGGGTATTGGGGGAGTTGGAGGATCTAAGGAAAGCACAAGTAGCACAGTTCCCATTCGTTCCCTCCTGAGAAGAATGCCACCTTAGCGCCTTTCCTGTATCTCAATTCGAGACATGAGCTTGTACAAAGGAATTCTGGAAGAGCCGTGAAGAGCGTAGACATCAGCTGAACCGCTGGGAGCAAATTCTCCCTTAATTTTTCCTATGACCTGGGCTAAGTTGCTTACTGCGTCTGTGTCTCACCCTCCTTGTTTGTAAAAAAGGATTTGAGATGATAACATTTTCCACCTTAGAATGTTGTTTTGAGAATTAAGTTAGTTAATAGATGTGCTTGAAATAGCACTTACCTATTATTACCATTGGTCTCCAATTCCTTTTCAAAGTCGATTCCAACATTTCCTTCCCCGTAGTAGTTTTAGAAGTTTCTAAATATGAAATTTAAAGAAAAAACATTTTCAGGAATCTCCATCATCTCATGCAAATGAGAGCTAGCAATTATGTTTGTAAATGACAGGGTCCGTAAGTAGCTGAGAGGGCTGCCGTCTCTGAAAAGAGCTCTGCAATGGGTGCGGAGGGGATTGAGCCACAAGTCCTCAGAGCACAACCATGGAGGCGTCAGGGTTAATTATGTATTGTAAACCACCTAGTGGTTTCAATCCAATTTTAAATGGTCTGGATGTTTATAAAGCCGTGGCTTTTAATTTGGCTTTGACAAAGTGCTGTCTCAATTTTAACAATCCCCCTGAGCTCTGTGACTCATATCATCAGAAATCTGACCTTTTAATGGAAGGGGAAAAATCTAAGTTGTTACCTTGACAACACAAGGTAAGCAGGATGCTTTGAGCTCTGGTGTTTCTGCTATAAATAATCCGTCTTTGGCCAGACACTGGCCAGAGAAATAGTAACGTGAGCATGGAGAGGAATGAGCTGGGTTGGCAAGGGGAGAAGTCTGCGTTTCAGGAGATTGTTTTAATCACCATTTTTAGGGATCATTCCCAGAGGCATTTTTGTAGCAATTAACCAATAAACCAAGAAGAGGGAATGGATTCAACTTCTAAAAATGGGAATTCACACAAATGAAGACTGATAATACTTTTTCGTGTGAGGGCTTCTCTATACTTATATGTACCATTGTCTAAGTTCTGTTTTTTTTTTTTTTTCCTTCCGAGTCTTTATTCTCTGGTTTCCCAACAGCCTATAAAACCAAACAAAGGGAAGCTAACAATGAACTTTGGCCCTTCAGCCATAATTTACTTGATGTTACCCTGCACAGTAGAAGGAAAGGAACAGCAATAAAGCTGGATGGCTTTTAAGACATTGTGGATTATCAAAAAAGAAAAAAAAAAATCCAAGTCCTCTTTTGGATGAAAGTAACAAAATACCATTGAATTTTTTTAACCAGCTGTACTCATGAATAGGTTTAAGATTTATGGCTGTGATTATCCTTTTGCTTGCAGACGTAAATTAGTTTTCTGGGAAGTCCAAGCTATTTCTCAATAAGCTTTAATAGTCTGTGAGTCAGAGTAGGTGCTGCTGATAATGAGTCTCGCAGGATTTATAGGGTGGCAAGTAAGAAATTGAGGGGCATGTTCATCCAGTGGCCTTTGGAATAGTACATAAAAATGGTTCCTGAATAGGAGCCTTTGGTCCAGTAGATTCTAGCTGCTTTTTAGTAAGTATAATTTACCCAGGAAGATTTCCTAAAGTCACCTTCTAGTTGGATGAGATTCTAGTTGCTTTTTAGTAAATATAATTTACCTGGGAAGATTTCCTAAAGTCACCTTCTAGTTGGATGAGATTCTACCTGACTATTAATGCTTCTTCTTGTTTTGGGGTCAAAATATACACGCTCAGACTCATGTGAGCAAAATAGGATAATGATTTGTTTTTTCCAGTTGATCTTGTTTTGTTCTTAAATTCTTACTCTGATGATTGCAGGGGAGCTGCTCTAGATGAAGAGACACTTTAAGAGACATAACAACCAAACGTAACATGTCACCCTCAATTACATCTCAATTCAAACAAGCCAACTGAAAAAGGCAATTTGAAACAATCAGAGACATTTAAATTGGACTGCATATTAGATAATCCATGAAATGATTGTTAATTGCTTAGGTGTGATAATAGCACTGTAGTAATGTTAGAAATTGTATTTCTTGACATGCCTACTGAAGTCCATAGAAGTAAAGTGGCATGGGGGTTGGCTACAAAATATTTTTTCAAAAAAGAGAATTGGCTTATTGAGGAAACAACGAGTGACAAAAATCTATAATATGAATGATAGATACATGGAATTTATTATACTATTCTATTCTTTATATGCTTGAGAATATTCATAATTTAAAAAAAAAAACTCTTCTAACCTAAAACAGTCTCTCTCTCCTCTTTTCCAAGATAGTGCCTTGTAAGGATGGCTAGTATATCCTCTTGGAATAGAGGATGATACAGAGTCTGACCCTCAAGGCATTCTCTTCCCTGGGTCCTAACTGGATCTGCTTCTGAAGGGACTGTAATTTATGTAATTGAGTCAGGTTAGCCCATCATGGTTGAGGTCCTATGGTTTCCTTTTGTCCATTTGTCTCTTATCTCTGCTTCTGGTTGTGCTACTGATGCTTTGAGGCCTGGCTTTGATTCCCAGTAGACTTTTGGCTTAGATAGTCCATGCTGCGGCTCTCAGCTACAAAGCCATATTGCCCCGTCCACAGCGACCCCTCTTGTCCAGTGAGTTCACTAGCTGATACTTTCAGTTATTTTCACATGCCACCTCCTCACCCCCAGACATACAGAAACTTCTAAATCCGTGACACTCCAGGGGAAAGCTGTGGAGAATCAATGGAGTAGAAAGGACATTCCATATAATCTTTTAAGCACTTTTCTCAGCCGATTTTACTCTCCTCCCAGTGTCTGTTGGATATAGTGGATAGTGCTACCCCCTGGGCTTCTCTGGGAAGCATGCAGTCTTTCCAGATGGGCCTAGAGGAGGACAGACCAGAACTCATTCTGAAATCAGCTCAGACACATCAGTACTTCTCCTCCATCCCTGAGGCCTGGCCCACAGAGCGGCAGGGAAGCACTTCATATCCAAACTCTTACCCTTATCTCCCTTTTCCTCCTAGCCTGGTTACCTGGCACAGAAAGTCTAACCCAAAGGGAATGGCACTCATAACCACATGCAACCATCTCATTTGAGTATGTGCTCATTGTCTGTTTCCCTCACTAAAATGAAAACTCCAGGAGGGCAGAGATCTTATCTGTTTTGTTTACTGCTGTATCCTCAGCACCTAAAGCAGTGTTTGGCACATATTAGGTGCTCAATATATGCATACTGAATAAACAGTTAATGAACAATCACTGTATACAATTTTCCACAGCACTTATTTTGCAAATTACAGATGCATTAGTGTAAATACTTTGTTGATGTCAATCTCTCTCACTAAAAGTTTTGCTGAAACTTGCCTGATAAAAACGAACTTGAATGCTTGCTAAGAACTTGATTCCCAGTTTTTCCCTGAGATTCTGATTCTGTAGGTCTAGTGTGGAGATTAGGAATCTGCATGTTTTACAAGTGCCAAGGAGACCCCTCCCATTAGACAACTGTGGAAAACACTGCTCTAGAACATAAGTTTTACCTAGTAGGTACCTTATCTGGATTTAGTCATTAGAGAGATCTGACACATAGCAAGACCTCATTACATTTTTGCTGAATGAATGAATGACTGGCATATAGCAGTGAACACATACCAGCCTCTTTATGATGTGGTATTCTCTTTTCAACAACCAGACTTAATTTTCCTATACAGGTCAGATGGGTTAATTAATGAAAAACCATCATTTGACTTTCTGGCATTATATTATATTTCAAACCTGCAGGTGGAAATGTAGTGGGGTTTTTTTTGTTGTTGTTTGTTTGTTTGTTTCTAACTACCTCATTAACAAGAAACACAGAATATAGCTGTCAAGAAATCAGTTGGGTTCTCCTCTGAAGCTGAAATCAAAAAAGGTATTTAGTGCTGGAGAGGGTGTGGAGAAAAGGGAACCCTCTTGCCCTGTTGGTGGGAGTGTAAATTGATACAGCCACTGTGGAGAACAGTATGGAGGTTCCTAAAAAACTAAAAATAGAACTACCATGTGACCCAGCAATCCCACTACTGGGCATATACCCTGAGAAAACCATAATTCAAAAAGAGTCATGTACCACAATGTTCATTGCAGCACTATTTGCAATAGCCAGGACATGGAAGCAACCTAAATGTCCATCAACAGATGAATGGATAAAGAAGATGTGGCACATATGTGCAATGGAATATTACTCAGCCATAAAAAGAAACGAAATTGAGTTATTTGTAGTGAGGTAGATGGACCTAGAGTCTGTCATACAGAGTGAAGTAAGTCAGAAAGAGAAAAACAAATACCATATGCTAACACATATATATGGAATCTAAAAAAAAAAAAAAGGGTTCTGATGAACCTAGGGGCAGGACAGGAATAAAGACACAGATGTAGAGAATGGACTTGAGGACACAGGGAGGGGGAAGGGTAAGCTGGGACGAAGTGAGAGAGTGGAACTGACATGTATACACTACCAAATGTAAAATAGATAGCTAGTGGGAAGCAGCTACATAGCACAGGGAGATCAGCTCGGTGCTTTGTGACCACCTAGAGGGGTGGGATAGGGAGGATGGAAGGGAGATGCAAGAGGGAGGGAATATGGGGATATATGTATACCTATAGCTGATTCACTTTGTTATACAGCAGAAACTAACACAACATTGTAAAGCAGTTATACTCCAATAAAGACGTTAAAAAAATTAAATTAAATAAAAAACAGAAGAACAACAAAAAAAGGTATTTTCTAAACTCTAACAATTAAATCTTTAATACAAATAATCATAAAAGAGGCAGTAAATCTCCCATCACCTTTTCAGATATCAGAAACATGAATTAAGATTTTTTCAGTTCTGAAAGCATTTAACAGATAAATAATTAGATGGAATACATAAAATTATAATTTCTCTATTATCATTTTGGTACTTCTGTACTTAAAATCCAAACACTAGGATTACGTCAGTAGGAAGTCAGCCTGGAACCACAGAACAATCATTGGACTCGGGGGCAGAAAACCTAGGTCCTAATCCTGACTCACTCAGCTATCAATTGGTTGGTTATATGACCTTTGTCAAATCGTGTACCCTCTCTTGGCCTGGTTAGTTTCCTTGAGAGTTAAAAAACGGAGATTGAATTAGTTAATATACGGGATTCATTACAGCTTTTGCATTCCATAGTTTATTCATAGGCAAGACACTGCTCTAGACAGTGGGTCTGCTACATTGAACAAAACAGACAAATACTTTCCCCTGGGGAACTTATATTCTACTGAAAATAGACAATAAAAAGTAAAGAAGATAAGATAGATAGATAGATGGAAATATAAAGCAGAGAATAGAGTGTGGGGCGGCAATATTAAATAGGATGGGCAGAGAAATCTCCAATGACATTTAAGTAAATACTTGTTGCCCTTTGACAGCACAGAATTCAGAGGTCAGGTCCATCGGGTAATGCTGTGGCCAAAAGCAGAAAATAAAGCTGGAGACAGTGGGGTACAAATACACATTCCTGTAAGAACCATGGAAAAGTAAACCAGTCAGTGATGTAACTGGAGAATATAGTGGTTACTCAGCTCCAGCACTGTGGTAATGTAAGACTTGGGTCCAGTGTTGCCAGATCTGCTATCTTCCAAGCGAAATTGGAAAACCTATTTTTCTGGTGATGTATAGTTAATTTACAGCATTGTGTTAGTTTTAGGTGTACAGCAAAGTGATTCAATTGTGCATAGATATGTATATATGTAGATCCTTTTTTTCAATTCTTTTCCATTATAGGTTAGGAAATCTGATTTTTATGTAAAAACTTAAAAAAAATTTTAATGTTAGTTATTGTATTAGTTTTCTAGGGATGCAATAACAAAGTGCCACAAACTAGGTGACTTAAAAGAACAGAAGTTTATTCTGTCATAGTTCTATAGGCTAGAGGTCCAAAATCTAGGTGTCAGCATGGCCACGCTTCTACTCTGGGTAGAATCTTTTCTTGCCTCTTAGCTTCTGGTGGTGGCCCACAGTTCTTGCGATCCCTTGACTCGCAGCTGCGTCACTCCAGTCTGAGTCTCTGTTGTCACATAGTATTTTCCCTTCGTGAGTCTGTGTCTCTTTTTTCCCTCATATAAGGACACCAGTCACATTGAATTAAGGGCCTATCCTACAAGTTGACCTCATTTTAACTAATTACATCTGCAGTGACCCTCTTTCCAGATAAGGTCACATTCTAAGGTATTGAGGGTTTGGACTTCAACATGTATTTTGCGTGGAAGGACAAAATTTAACTCATAACAGCTATCAGTTAGTATGCATTAAAAACAAAATAGTGCATTAGTTAACACTCAGGAGGAAACAAATCATATAGATGGCTCACAGGTTATACATTTGGGAGCTTTAGGCCAGAAATTAAGGAGCCTACAGAAAGGACTGTAAGCTTGATTAGAACAGTCATGGCTCTGTCTGTTCACCTCTGAGACCCCAGCTCATAGTACAGTGCCTGCCCAAGTATTTGCTGAAATGATGAGTAAATGAATGAATGGTGATATTTCTTTTATGTACCCAATAATCTGGAATGTTATTCTATTACTACAAAAAAAATCTAACTTTACTTGCAGTTGATCAACACTGTACTCAGTGTTCAGTACTTTCTGCAAGTTTCTACTCACATTTGAACAGAGCTATAAATAATAGTAACCCCCTACTGCTAACCCAGCATTCCCCCTCCTCCTTTCTCTGCCTTGGATTTCTCTGTATCATGAGACTTGGGCTTGTGTCTGAGACGCTGCCCTGAGATGCTGCTCAGCCACCCTGTTCTATTTTTTGCTCAATCTTAAATGCCATTCTTTCTTTTTCTGTGACAGAGATTGCCTGTGGTTTGCCCAATATCCAATTTTCCCTTTCCTTCAAGGCAGAATGCAAGGGCAATTTGCCCAGCACAAAACAACATTTTAAAGCCTACTTCACCAGCGAGACTAGCTAATTAGATGTAAGTGGCAGTCTTGGGGCAAGGCTTCTGGAAAGCTCTTTATGTCCTGTCCAACCATCCTGTTTGATGCTAGAAGGTGAACGTGACAACTGGAGCAACAGCAGTCATTTGGGACCATAAAGGGATGTTAACAACGAAAGCTATACAGTGAGGGTGGTGGCGAAAGAGAAGCAGCCTGGCTTCCTGCTAGTATCTTGGAGTTCTCATAATAGCATCGGACGGCTGACGTTCAGACTTCGTTCATGTGAAAAGAAAAGCAAACCTCCGATTTGTTTCAACCATAGTGCACATAATATTTCTGTTTTCTCCTTCCCTTTGCAGTTCTGCTCTGTATTTCAGAGAATGACATTTCCCAGGCTCCCTTGCCTTCTGCTTTCCAGAGCAAGTCAGCTAATGGGAGGCACTGATTGAATACCGGGGAGCAAGAGGAGAGGAAGAGCCAGAGGGTGCCTTCTCCTTTCTCTCTGCTTCAGGAGAAGCAATGGGTGAGGGACTAACTTGCCCCCGACAACCTTCTCTCCCAAGGGAAACCTCCACCTCTGTCAAGTAGTCCCCACTCTTGGGACCCAAGATCACCCTCTGCTCCCCTCATCTCTGCATCTGGCAGTGGGAGGGGCTTTCTCCAGATGCTAATCAGTAGGTTTCCTCACTGAATCCTGTTTGGCTTCTCAGCTCTTTCATCATCTGTGTAACATATTCCTGTATAAAATGCCCTCTTTTTGAAATATGAAGACTAGTTTCTATATTCTGACTGAATGATCCAGCCACTGAGTTTTGCAGGAGAGACGGAATCTTTTTCTCCCAGCTGAACACAATGCCTGCCTGTTGTATCTCCCTTCAGGATTCGTGGAGGCAGCAGAGAGAAACTTCCTAGACCTAAGGCCTATCAGTTAAGCCGCAGTTAAGCCCACAGATCCTGGCCACTGGTGGCTTCTGCTAGCCAGATTGCAGCCTTTCCTGAATCTTCTGAACCAATTTAAGAAAACAAAACTGAAAGGTCTCATCTTCCCTTTGCTGGACAGTGCTTAGTGTATGCTGTTGGCAATCACATCTCTGTCAGAGACTCTCCTTGGAGCCAGCAGACAATCCAATGTGAACCCTGCTTCTCCAATTTTGCCCCTTGGACCAGGTGGAGGGCGGGATCCTCTCACCCCACCACAATCTTCCTACGTTTTCTGCTCTTTGAGACAGTCTATTCCTAGAATATTTCCTAAATGCGTTCAAGCAATGGTATATAATCCTCCTTTGGCACTACAGCCTGCACAAATATCACCAGCTTGTGCTGTCTCAGACCTGCTGCTCTGGAGCACAGGCTTCCTTGCTTTACCACTCCCTGTACCAGGGTCCTGGCAAGTGTGCTGGAGGCTGGGAGGCCAGATTTGATGGTGACAGGCCCTCCCACTAATTCCAGCATTCTACTTGTATACTTTTCATCCTGCTGAGGACTAATTCAACCTTCTTTAAATTCTGTATTGGATGATACAAGAGTTCATAGGCTCCATTCTTCCAACGTCTTCTGTAGGAGAACTTTTGTGGACTCATACTGATACGCCTTCACGTTAAATCATAGTTCTCGATTTCTACTGAGACATTTTCCATTCTCTTATCAGCCCCACAAAGCAACTTTCAGTGCTGGCTCACACCTGCCCCATTGATGCTCCTCTTCATGAAAGGATACACCAAGTACACCAACAGTTCAGACTGTGTTTGCCCATCATTCGTCTACAGTGGTGCAGCGGTCCTGGCTTATTTCAGTTGGCATGGCCAGTGCCTGTACTGTAGTTCGACAGTGCCACCCCCTCCCATATACGTAAGGTATAATCCATCACAAGAGTGAACTCAAATTTATTCATAAGTGATCACAAACATGCAAACGGTCTAGAGGATTGTTCAAATATTCAATTCCTATTTCCATGCGGGTTGCCTTTCGAACCATACAGAATTGACCAGCTGTTTACACTAGAAAGTTGTTTTTCCCTTTGCATTCTCTGCCCTGACTGCAATCTTTGCTGCCCCTTGTGATCAAGGCCAGCAAGACATGTGCCTCTTTCTAGCCCAAGAAAACAAAGCTAGATCATTAAATCCTTCAGTGGGCAGCACCTATGTAAGACAAACAAAACTCTCTTTGCTAATATTGACCGCTTCTCATAACACAACTTCAGTGTCTGCATGTTCTTGCCCTCTCCTTTCAAGGGCAAGAATGGGGAGTAATAAAGAAATTGAAGGTGACAGTAGACTCCATCCTGCTACAGAAGACAATAAGCAGTGGATTACTTTTATAATAATGAGGAAAAATTAGCAAAATTAATTTTAGGAAGTTTTAGGGAAAATAGAATTGGAATAAACAGAGATAGATACGTCCAAAGGATTTCTAAGATAGACCCTTATAATTAAAGCGTCTTTTTTCATTTAATCTTTCTTTATATAACTGTTGTTTTATAAATAACATTCTTTAAGATAGACAGACAGCTAGAGGTTGACAGATAGACAGATAAACCTGCAGGACAACCCAGCCTATCAGTTATGAAACTGTGCTGGTGAGGAGGGCTTCATATCAGAGTCACCAATTTGCAAAAGAATTATCTATGAAGAAAGAAGCCTCTCCTAACATGGTAAACATGCATTTCAGGGAAATAAAAGAACTTGCCCATAGTCTTTGCTTTCTACAAGAGCAATTATTCTTTTTCACATGGGCATGGTTGCAAAAGACATGCAAATGCTGTGAACTGAAATGGAAGCACCAATAGGTTGTTTCTGTTCAAAATATCTCTGCTCAGCTCACCTATCTCCACACTCCTGAATAACATGCTGAACTTTCCAGTTGTGGGAAAATAAAAGAGGAGATTTGTTCTGAATGATTCATTATTTTTCACATGTTGTTTTCTCTCTTGCTATGAAGCAAAGAGATATACTGACCTTGCATCTTTTAACATCCATTCTCTTTTCTCAGGCAGAATTAGGAGAACACAGAAGGCTGCACACTAGAGAGTTTCTTACTGGTGGTTAGAGGTGTTTTGCAGTGGAAGGCTGATGTGCCCTAAACAATACAATTGCTTTGAAAAATAAATGTTACTCACTCTTACTCAATCCCCCAAACAGATTTTCCGTATTTGGTGAAAATGTTAGGGCACAAACCCAAGTAAGAAGAATACATATAGTTTAAGGCAGTTGGCTAGAATTTACAGCTTGAGTAGTTCCTTGACCTCTATCACATCTAAGCATACTCAGTTCTAAAAGAAATGCACTTTTACTTCCAATATGCATTTATACTTGGGAAATGAAGCTTGATTAACCATGTTCACAGTGAACTTAGTTGCTCCTAGGGAGAACACCCAGCTCTATTTTGTACAATTGCAAAACGTTCAATCTGGAAGGAACCACAGCAATGATTTTCTCCAGCCCCTCAATAACATGAAGAAAATGAGGACACTTTGGGCTGTCCTGATTTTAGCACTAAAGTCTCATGTGCCAGGAAACCTCTCGATCCTAGAGTAGTTGGTCAGCCTAAGATCAGGTCTAAATTTCAGGTCTTCTGATTACTGACTCAGTGATGTTTGTCCCACACATCTTTGTTTTTACTGAGATTATAGTTGTTCTACCATTAAAGATAATTTGTAAATAATTATAAGTGCTCTATATATTTAAGGGATGAAACAAAAATTTGGGTTTTGGTTTTCCTGTACGTTTTTTTAGAGGATTATCCCCATATGCCCTAAATATTCTTTCACTTTATTCTCTCCTTTCTTTTTATTCCTGGAAAGACAAAATTTGTGTTGTTATACATGGCTTAGGCTGATAAATCAGTAGACATTTCAAATAAAACAGAATGAATTTGAGAGGTTATGAGTATTTGCAAGTGTCACTGTGGAGACCAGAGAATGGACTGTCACCATGGAGACTTGCATAAACACTCTGCCTATAATGATTTCCATGTGAGATCAGATGTAGAAGAGACTTGGGAAGGAAGATGTACAAATGGAGCTGTATGGCTGGAGTGAGTTGTGTAAGAAGGCTAGGGATGTCAAAGCAAGTTGACAGTTTCTGCGCTCACCATTGCTCCGTCAGTGAGCAGGAAAAAAACCTCAGGGAAAGGCCCAAAGTTCAGAGGGTGAGAAGGGTGTGTTTCATCATCTGCTAAAATACTACACAATTTAAGATGATTTCCATTCACTGTTCTACTCCTTTGCTGGCACTGGCTATCTGTCACTGTCATTATAGCAAGTTCTGTAGAGTTAGGATGTGATAATAATGACAGCTAGTCTTTATTTAGTCTTATCACATTGCCAAGACTGTGATAAGCTTTTTATGTTTATTATCACATTGAATCTGAACACTTATAAGGAAATGCAAATATGATCCTCATTTTACCAATGAAGAAACTGAGGCACAGAAAATTTAAGTATCCTGCCCAAGGTCACACAGCTAGAAAATGGTGAAGCCAGGATTCATATCAGGCAGTCTGGTGGCAGACTTCATGTTCTTAAATACTATACTCTGATGAGAAGATGATGTCCTTGTCTTTGAGGCAATTCAAATCTAAGTAAGGAAATAAAGTAATGATGAATGACACCAGGGCAACAATATGTATTTCTAGTACCTAGACACATTTTACCTAGTATTTAATTATACCTTAATGTCCAACATGAACCTTATTCCTTTACCTCTTTTTCCTCTACAGATATATATATATGTATATGTGTATATATATGTATATGTATATATCTCAACCATTGAGGTTCTTTTTTCTTTTTATTTTGCTTTATAACAAATTTAATCAGTTATACATATACATATGTTCCCATATCCCCTCCCTTTTGCGTCTCCCTCCCACCCTCCCTATCTCACCCCTCCAGGCGGTCACAAAGCACCGAGCTGATCTCCCTGTGCTATGCGGCTGCTTCCCACTAGCTATCTACCTTACGTTTGGTAGCGTATATATGTCCATGCCGCTCTTTCACTTTGTCACAGCTTACCCTTCCCCCTCCCCATATCCTCAAGTCCATTCTCTAGTAGGTCTGTGTCTTTATTCCTGTCTTACCCCTATGTTCTTCATGACATTTTTTTTTCTTAAATTCCATATATATGTGTCAGCATACAGTATTTGTCTTTCTCTTTCTGACTTACTTCACTCTGTATGACAGACTCTAGGTCCATCCACCTCATTACAAATAGCTCAATTTCATTTCTTTTTATGGCTGAGTAATATTCCATTGTATATATGTGCCACATCTTCTTTACCCATTCATCCGATGATGGACACTTAGGTTGTTTCCATCTCTGGGCTATTGTAAATAGGGCTGCTATGAACATTTTGGTACATGTCTCTTTTTGAATTATGGTTTTCTCAGGGTATATGCCTAGTAGTGGGATTGCTGGGTCATATGGTAGTTCTATTTGTAGTTTTTTAAGGAACCTCCATACCGTTCTCCATAGTGGCTGTACCAATTCACATTCCCACCAGCAGTGCAAGAGTGTTCCCTTTTTTCCACACCCTCTCCAGCATTTATTGTTTCTAGATTTTTTGATGATGGCCATTCTGACTGGTGTGAGATGATATCTCATTGTAGTTTTGATTTGCATTTCTCTAATGAGTAAAGATGTTGAGCATCCTTTCATGTGTTTGTTGGCAGTCTGTATATCTTCTGTGGAGAAATGTCTGTTTAGGTCTTCTGCCCATTTTTGGATTGGGTTGTTTGTTTTTTTGTTATTGAGCTGCATGAGCTGCTTATAAATTTTGGAGATTAATCCTTTGTCAGTTGCTTCATTTGCAAATATTTTCTCCCATTCTGAGGGTTGTCTTTTGGTCTTGTTTATGGTTTCCTTTGCTGTGCAAAAGCTTTTAAGTTTCATTAGGTCCCATGTGTTTATTTTTGTCTTTATTTCCATTTCTCTAGGAGGTGGGTCAAAAAGGATCTTGCTGTGATTTATGTCATAGAGTGTTCTGCCTATGTTTTCCTCTAAGAGTTTGATAGTGTCTGGCCTTACATTTAGGTCTTTAATCCATTTTGAGCTTATTTTTCTGTATGGTGTTAGGGAGTGATCTAATCTCATACTTTTACATGTCCCTATCCAGTTTTCCCAGCAGAAAGCAGAATCCACATTAGCTAGCTAAAAGAGAAAAGGAATACTAAAAGGTATCAATTTAGTCATGGGATATCTTGGGAGGATCAGAGAATCATACTTGAAAGCTACAGAACCCAAATTACTCCACCTTCCTATTTCAGTGTACATCTGGGCTGTTAATAGGCATTTATATCAAATTTACCTTAAAATGTACATTTAAGATTTCAGGTGGATTGACTCAAGGGTTGGACTCAGTTGGAATAACACTGGCTTCTCTCTATAAGCTCTAATACCTCGTAGAACCCCTGTGGATACACCCCATGGCCATACTGTTCTGTTACAAAGCTTTGGATAAGGGATTCCTGGTGATTCCAGGAAGCTTTGTGTTGGGCCAATCGACCCTCCCTGAGAAGGAGTGATACTGAGCCTTGCCTGACAGCAAGGATCAACAGAATGTATTGTAATCTTAAAAGATGGCTGTGAGTATCAATAATCTTGTGGAAGATTCCTTTACAAATTATTGATACACACTGTGGGAATCAACCTTCAGTTTGTAGTAAGTACTCAGCAGACAGCAAAGTACACAGGAGCTTCTTTTTCTGAGGGGAAGCAGAGGACAATGTAAAGAGCATTGGATTTGGACTAAGAACAAAGTTGTTTGAATATTAAATAAGAAAATATGGGAGTAGTGCCTGGCACCAAGCAGACATGTTATAACTGATAGTTCATTTCTTCCACTACCGCTAACCCCATGGCTCTTCTGGAGGTGAACAGATTCTGGGCTGAACTTGTGGAGATCAGATTAAAAGCAGCTAATATGTTTTTAACCCTTTGGATGCTGTAGTTATATAAAGAGATTCTGTTTTCCTTTTCTCACTGATTGAAAATTTATAGCCCCGTTTATGACACACCTCTCTCTAGCAAGTACGTGGGATTTCATGGCATGATTTTTAACACACTACACACC
Source organism: Hyperoodon ampullatus (assembly GCF_949752795.1). Lineage (NCBI taxonomy): Eukaryota > Metazoa > Chordata > Mammalia > Artiodactyla > Ziphiidae > Hyperoodon > Hyperoodon ampullatus. The sequence goes on along the minus strand of NC_136917.1, from coordinate 98,010,865 downwards.
TCATTTCATCTTTCTAATCTTTATTTTCTCTTTCTTTCTTTTAAAAACTATTTATTTGTATCCCATCTCACTGCTTTATGTGCATCTTTTCATGCTTAAATCCAGTTTGGGAAAAAAGTGGCAACCCCCCTTGGCCATTCCTGTGATACCCCATCCTCTCTGATATTATTCCAGAAGCCCCTTCCGGTCCCCACATTTGCTCAGGCTGTGCTCAAGGCCCCCTCAAAACGATTCCCACTTTTCCCCGAGTTTTAGGTCAGCTGTGATTTTCATCTTCAATCCAATCCATCTGCTTTCATCTCTCAAAGATCTCTCATGATTTCTAATCCCTATGAGTATTCATGCTGTTTCCCAGCACTGATTTGAGTTTATTTTACTTTCTAGTCTCTTCTGCTATTGCTAGAGGTGAGTCAGGAAGAATGGCATATGTGCTCATGTGTCATCTTCCCATGGTAGCCCCTCCTCCCTTCTTCAGTCCAGATCTGTATCACCAACAGCCCTCTGAACACGTACACTCAGACGTGCTACAGGAGCCTCAACTCACAGTGTCCAAAATAAACACCTCACCTCCACCAAACGTGTGCGTGAGTGTGCGCATGTGTGTGTGTGTGTGTGTTCCTTGTATAGCCAAAAAAGAAAGTGTGCTGTATCCTGGCTGCTCTCCCTCTCTCATCGCTCTCACCTATTAAATGTCCAAGCCCTTAGCTATTCCACATCCTAAACATTCAAATTTATGCATTCCATGTCATCTTTTTATTGCTACAGCAGAACAGAATCCAGTTTTATCCCTTTGGCCCATTCTCCAAGCTGTATCCAAAGGGAGCCGTCTGAAAGGTACCACCTTTCTAGAAATCCTTCTGGCTTCCAGGGGCCTACGTGATGAGTCTCAGCCCTTGAGAGTAGTATTTCCTTTAGCCACAGAGCACCTCGCTTGCCTCAATACTCACTCGTCCTCAATACTCAAACTTTATTTTCAGCTATACACCCTCTGTTCTTTCATGCCTCCATGATTTTGTGCATATTGTTCCTTCCACTTAAAATGCTCTTCTTCACCTCAGCCCACCCTTCCTTCCTGCCTCCCTTCATTTCTCAACAAATACCTGTGATGCACCTACTATGGGCAGGCACTGTTCCAGACACTGAACAAAACAGATAAGTCTCTGCTCTCATTTTAAGAATGTATTTAATTTAACAAGCACTTCTCTTACATTTACTGTATGCCAGGAGCCCTTGCTAGACTCCATGAGATTCCATTCTAGTAAGAGACACGCATCAGCCGAATGAGTCCTTCAAGGTTCAGCGTAGGTCCTCATCTGCATCTCCTAGGCTGGCTAAGCCCAGCACATCCTCTATGGACCATGACCCCAGGATGTTTGTGTGGTCGCCTCTGCCATGGAACTGTAAGTTCCCTGAGCTGTACTCTTCCTTTTATGCCTCTAACAGTGTTGGGCACCTAAGAAAAACTCAGTAAGTGTTGATTGAACAACGGTCAAGCTAAGCAAATTTGATCATGCCATTCTGCTGCTTAAAATCCTTTGATGAGTCACCACTGTTAAAGGCATGAGTCCAAATTCTTTAGCTTGGTACACAGTGCCTTTCAGGCTGGCCCCAGCCTCTCCTTCTGGCCTCTCCTTCCCCAGTCCCCAGTCATGTTTCTCTTGCTCCAGCCACACCATACTATTTCTCATGCCCCCAAAACAATGTTCTCTGTAATTTCTTAAGACCTACTCTAAAATGCTCTACACAACTAGTCTACCTTTAATACAACCTTATTTGTTGTTCATGACCAACTCAAAGATCACACATCTTCATATATCACATGTTCATGCCTAGGACTTGTCACTCCTGTACCTACATAGTCACTTAGATTCATTTACCACATTTTGTTATAATCATCTGTTTATGTGTGTCTCTCTCCCCCACTACTTATTGCATGTGCTTTGAGTTCTTCAAGGGCAAGAATTATATTTTATTGATCTTTGAATTCTCTCTAATTTTATATGGCATATATCTCAACTCCTAGAATATAGCAGATGATAAGGTAATTTTTGATTTAATGAATAGATTTCTGCAACTCTTCATTGTTCTACATAGGATGGCAAGAGAAGGGTCAAACCTTCGTTTATTAAATGTTTCTGCAGAAGGTAGAATTCAAGGTCTTATTCTGAAAGCAAATTAGAAAATTTATTTTCAAGTGCTGACCACCTACCCTTCCTTTCTCTTGCTTTTCAAATGTAAAAGAGTAAACAATCCGTCCTTGGAGTGTTTTTACCCATTTCTATCAAAGCAGTATGTCAGTCCTGTCACCTACTTATTGCCTCCTACACATTGCATACGTAAGACAATATTAGTTTCCTAAAGGCAAATCTCTCTTATCTAATTTAAAATGCCTTCAGGTAGCTGTTGGAAAGGAACATTTTGGCCTGTCTCAAGCCCATCTATTGGTTAACTGAATGTTGCACAGTGAAAAATAGCAAGAGTCAGCTGTAAAGAGCCTCTTAAAAATTGTAACCTATGTTTTCCCCTGGCTGCGTGAACCTCAGGGTACAATGAGTTCACATTAATAGTAATAAAAAGTGTTTCTCTGCTCTGACTCCTGCTTAATATTATAGGGTCTCAGACTTTTTGTAAAACCTTCTCTTCTGTCCTTAGATAATTGTGAGGGGCCCTAAGAAATGATTAAAATGTTTCAAAACAGTAAGTCTTCTCAGCATCCACATGGCTTCCACCATGTTTCTCCTGGCCTCTCCTCTCATTTCCATGGGTATCTGCTGCTACAGGTGCCCAGCTCCTGCCATCCAGGTTGTTTGACCACTCCCGCTGTCAAAAGGCAACTCTGCCACCTTCCATGGCTCCCAATGCCACTGGAAAACTGCAACGCTTAGCAATGTCTCTTGCTGCCTTTGAAGCCATGCTCTTTCTTGGGTTATTGATGCCATGAGATGATGCCTTGTCTGCTTGTACACTGCACCACTGCTGATGCCACCACCTGCTGTCACCTCTGGCCACCACCTAACGTGAGCCACCACCAGCATTGCCCTCCTCCTGACGCCCGTGGTTATACTAGGCAGACCCCAAAACTCAATTCCCAATCTCACCAAACATTTTAAGGAACCTAGGTATTTTAGTTTTAACTTTTAGATCCTTCTCACCTGTGGCTTGAGTATAAATCCAAGCAAGTTAGGAAACCTGCTGAGTTTTACATCTGGAGTATCCTCATACTCCTCCTTCTACTACAGTGACCACACCAGCTTGTGGACCTGACTCATGCCTTGCTTAGGATGAGCTCAGACCCAGAAGCTCCACAGCCACTCAAGCACATACACGCGCTGGGCCAGCCTAGAGCTTCATCCTAAACACTTAAGCTAGTTTCCCTTCTACAAACGTAAGGAACCACATGCATACATAGGTACACGTCCTTATTGAAAGTGTCAGAGAGAACTCAAAACTCACATGTTTTCTCTGGTAATGTGAAATTGCTCTATTTTCCCCTGGTATTGTGAAATTGTTGGTATTGTGGAATTCTTCCGAAAAGCTAAGTTTACCTTGAGGAACATCAGCCGCAATAGCTTAAAATAGTAGTTATACTTTTCAAGATAGGAGGTTATTTCTCTGTAAGGTGGAAGAAATCTGAAGGTAGGCCAGTCCAGGACTAGTGGTGAAGCTCAGCAAGGTCACCAGGGCCTGGACCACACCCATCTTTCTGGTCTTCCATTCTCAACACGCAGTGTCCACCGCTGGGCCCCAGGTTGCTGCTGGAGCCTCAGGCACTGTAACTGCATCCCAGCCAGTGGGAAAGAGGAAACACAAAGAAAGACATGGCCCTTCTCTTTAAGGACACTCTACACTCATAGAATTTACATACCACGTTTCCACTTACCTCCGATGGGCCAGAACTTGGCTGCAATGGCACATTTAGCTGCAAAAGAAGCTGGGAAATTTAGTCTTTACTACAAGTATCCAGGGTTCCAGCTACATCAGCTGTTCTGCTCCCAAGAAGGAAGCCGAGAATATATATTCAAGGAGAGCTGGGAGTCTCTGCAACAAAGAGAAGGGTTTTTTTTTTCCTGCTCTTCTTTATAGATTTCAAACTGGTGTGTGGAAGAGGAACAGATCTTTGAATTGCTTGTGCTATCCACACCGATGTGTGACAGGGCATCCTACTGATAATTTAATTCATGTTTCATTCTTGCTGCTGTTGGTATGTTTCCCTTCCCCAGCATGAAAAGGTAGCTCCGCCTTTGTCGCCACGTCTAACAGGCTCTCGTGTAGTGGTACCAAGAGCCAAAGTTGACAGGTACCCGGCAGGTAAACCCGGCCTCAGCTTTTGTTTTCAAGGCATAAACTCATGGAAACAATGACAGCAAAGTGTCTGTACGGGGAAAGGGGCTCCAAAGTTTGGGGAAAGCAGAGGTAGATTGGAGAGAGCTGTTAAAGCTTCCTTGAGGCTGAAGGGGCCAGGGTTTTGGCTGTCTGGCAGTTAGTATGGACCAGGGCCGTGCTCATTCATAGCACTCTGGGACACACATACATCCTAAGAAGAACAGCCATGTGATGTGGCTCGGGCAGCCAGATGTGAGCCCTAAAGCACCTCCCAAACTTGGAAATGTTTTCTCTGCCCAAGCAGCCCATTTCCCAGAAAGCATGACTAAGGTGAACTCAACAGTAGGGTGACCCCCTGTATTCTGGACTCACAAGTGAACTGAGACTATCATTTAACCCTAGAGAAGCTGAGGCAGTGCCCTAAAATGAGATCGAGTGTGAATTTTCCACCACAGGCAGATATGAGCTTAGGGAGAATCTTATTTTCCAATATAGTGTTTTTAAAACTACATATTGTCAGTTAATATTTATTCCTGCTATGAGGGTAGAGCTGAAAGTAGAACTCGGGCCTCCTGGGTATTAATCTTGTAGTATTCTGCTTAGCTTTGCTGTCTCTGAGGGCCAAGGATAGAAGTGGGAATGATTATTGAAGAGTGATTTATCCTAACTCCTCAGCTTGCTGCCTTGGCTCATCATTTGTTTGGTTTTCCCACATTGATTTAATCCTACATAGTCACTTTTTAGGCTATAAACTCCTTGAAGGCGGGTACTCAGTCTAGTCTATGACATGGACCAACGTGTTCCATTGCTCACACAGCCTGTCATTTCATTGACACTTCCTCATATCATCATGGCTGCTGAAATTCATTAGGGCACTCACCATGTTTCTTTCCCTAAATCTGGGGCTTGCTATAGATTTATACGCCAGAACCAAGTCTCCAAGGGAAACTCAAAGTGTTGTAACCATTGATACTGATGATTTAATAGATGATGTTCTTTTTTCTGAACTTCAAATGAAACCAGTGGGTTATGAGGATTCATCCTTCAGCTGAGTCATAAAGACAAGTTCCTGCCCTCTTGCAGTTAAAAATTCATGAAGTATTTTCTAAAGGCTATTGAGAATCAGGCTTAGTTACATTCTTACCCTTTCCTTACATAAATATTATCGGTATGATTAAATGCATTCGTAGGTTTTCACTTTTGCCAGTGAGTTGTAATTTGGTGTTTCTGCTTAATCAAGAATAAATGTTGGGCCTGGTCATCATTTAGTTAAGCTAAAGAAAAATATAAGCATTACAGGGAACCAAGCAACAAAACAAAATATAAATGTCAGTTAGTTTTACTGTGCTTTGCTACAAAAGTTGGCAAGCTTTGAAAATTGGCATGCCAAGGTTGTCTTCCCAAGATGGATAAACCAACTGCAAACATGAGGCTGGAGACATTTGTCAGCTACTACTTTTCCTGCCCCTGATAGTTCTTTCAATCAGAGGGAACTTTGGTTCCAGTGGGAAAAGAAGAAGTGAGAGGCAGTTGATCCCCTGACAATGAAAACTGGTCTGTGTCTCATAATTGGCCTACATGCCATAGATTGCTGGTGCCTACATTTGTACCTCATTAGGCACTAGGTTTCAAACAGCAAGTTTTGCCACTGCAGTATTCTCTGAGATGCCATTGCTTTTTCCATTAGAAACTGATAAAAAGACATCAGAATATTTCCCTCTTTGGTGGCCAAGTTATTGGAAGGAAGGCAAGGACCTTGGAGAACTTGCTTTTTCAAGATCATTAATGTCACATAACTTGCTGACCTCTTGCAGTTAAAAATTCATGAAGCATTTCCTTCCTTCCTTCCTTTCTTTGTTTTAATTGAAGTATAGTTAATTTACAATGTTATGTTAGTTTCAAGTATACAGCGAAGTAATTCAGTTATATATATTCCTTTTTAGATTCTTTTCAATGGAAAAGAATTATAAGTTATTATAAGATATTGAGCAGAGTTCTCCATGTTATACAGTAGTCCTTGTCATTTACCTATTTTATATATATACCAGTGTGTACATGTTAATCTCAAACTCCTAATTTCTCTCTCCCCACCCCCCCCAAAATTTATGAAGCATTTTTAGAAGGCTCTTGAAATACAACACAGGACCCCAACCCCAGGTAACTCAGCTCCTTGGCTGTGATCTCAGACTCTAACCTATGAGGAATCTGTAGAGGTTCTAACCCTGTCCCTGTGCTCATGGAGAAGTTTAATAAACCTCTTGGATCTATTCCGTGTGCAGTCTGACTCCCTCCCTCCACAGCAGTCTCACAGGTGGTGAAAGGTGAACGTCAGGGCTCCCAGAAAACCTAGAATTGTCAGCCACAATAATAATAAAAGAGATAGCAATAATAATGATGATGCCACCTCCCTTCTGAAACTTCTCTCAGAAAAGCAAGGATGTTTCTTTCTCAGAATTCCCCAGCAATCATCTCAAGTCTCACTGGACCAAATTAGATCACAAACCCACCCTAGGGCTGAGAACCGTGGCCAGGAGGTGGGACTATGCTGATCAGTTTAGGCCTGAGCCAGGTGCCTCATGCCTAGAGCAAAGGGTATGTCGAGCTCTACCCCAAATACAAAGGCCCTATAAAAGTGGTTATGCAAACCCAAACAAGAATGGGGTAGTTTCCAGGATAAGGAGGGTGAATGATGGAAAGGTAGCAGCAATGCCCACAGCAGCTAACAATATTTATTCAGCACTCATTTTATATTTTCACAGTTCTGAGAACTTTTTCATTTAATCCTCACCAAAAATCCACAAAGAGAGGTTCTGATTTTATGCACATTTGCAGGTAAGAAAATTGAAACTCAGAGAAGCTAAGTTAACTTGGTAGACTCGCCCAGCCAGGAAGTGGCCAGGAAGTGGCTTAACTGGTATTCAAATCTGGGTCGTCTGACTTCAAAACTCAAACTTATTCAGTCTCTTCCTAAGGAAGCATTTCTAAGCTTAGCCAGACACACTGAGGGAGGCAGGTGTCATCCTGGGCTTAGGAGACCAGGGAAGCTGTTGAGCCAGATCCAGTTAATTAGCGCAGCTTCCTCCCCACCTGTGGTTCTGTCAATAGCCACCTCTCCGGGCAACCATCGACCCCTCAGGCCAGCCCCTCCTACTTTCCTTTGTACCTTCCCTGAGGCCAGAGAAAGGCCTTACAAGGTGATATGATTTTCTGTGAATAACATTCCCACAAGATAGGAGCCACCTGCAGGATGTTTCAAGGGTCTTACAGGATGAGAGAGACAGAAGGGGGCTCTCCCCTAGCAGTCAGTTTCCTCTGGATGTGATAAGATAAGCTCTTATTACTAAACGAAATATGTACTTTACTTCAAAAATTGGGATAAATGATAATTTCTAAGAATTTTTTCATTAGAACCAAGAATTATAGCATAGAAAATATTCTTTTCCTTTGATAGCTAATAGCATTTGTAAGGTTAGCCCAAGTGATTATTTCTAGTACCCAGAGATAATAGAAGGATCTTGTGGTCATGACTAGACTGGCCAAAATATCACATCCAGAGTCATTAATAACATCTTCCTCTGTCAGTTCACAGGGCTTAGTTCTCTGCATAACCAGTTTTGTGTTTCTGTTTCTTCCCTGAAGAAGTGGGTATTGGGAATCAAGCCAAGAATCTGTAGTAGGGCAGTTGACATATACCTGATGAATATGGCTCTTCATGACAGCGAGATCCCCTAGATCCATCTGATCTATTTCATGACATTTTATTTGGCAGGTTTAAAGCGGTGAAATATAGAGAGCTGTCTGGCTTTAGCAGGAAAGTCTTGCCTCTTTTTTATTCCTGTATTCTCAGGTGGTGTCATGATTCATAATTCATTTTGAACTGAACATTCATGGCCCTTATCAAACATGCCATGATAATTTCATAAAGTTGGGTCAAGTAAGGACAAAAGGAAAAGATTGAGAGAGAATTCATTTGGAGTTCTAAGCCTATAGATGACTAAGAGTCCTTCAAGAGGTGATGTATGTCAGTTAAAAGGCACTCATATCATTTTCTGGACTAAACTGTATTCTCAAGTATTACAGCATTCTGTTTTAATTGAGTTACATTTTCAGTTTGCAAGTAAGTTTAAAAAATTAAAAATTAAATAAGCAAGAGGATGAGTTGTTAGAGTACTTTTGAAGTCCTTTAAGGCAGTTTTCTTATAAATAAGAAAGCGTTTTGAGATCTCAGCATTCATTTCAAACTGTATCTAACTATTCTATACATAATTGTTAAGTTCTTCCTGTGGGTCAAGCACTAGGGTAGTGCTGGAAAAGCAGTGATAAATATGACAGCGCAGTCACTACCTGCAGTGGGCCTTACCACCTAATAAGAAAGGGGTAAAAATAAACATGAATAAATAATTTCAAATTTGAAAAGTTCTATGAGGATTGGTAACAGGGTGCCAAGAGACAAAATAACAGTGTGGGAAGGAGGGAGCAGCTTTATATAGTTATGGAAGTTTTACCTAAGGATGAGAAGAAAGTAGCCAGGCAGGTAGAGAAGGGAATAGCATTTCAGGAAGAGGAAATAGGAGTGGAAAGCCCTGCAGAGGGAAATGGCCCTTTACTGAGATAGGGGAAAGATGGAGAGGGGGATACTGGAAACTAACCTTTGAAGTATCTGTGAAACATTCGAGATTTCAAGTAGGCAGTTGGATAAAGAACCTGGAGTCCGGAAGTAAGGTCAGGGAGGGAGATACAAACTAGGAAACTATCAGCATGTAGATAAACATTTAAAAATGATCCAGTGGATAAGATTGTCTAGGAAGAGAGTATAGAGAAAAGAGAAACTCTAACATTAACCTTTCAGTACGGAAGGGGGAACCAGTAAAAGAGACAGCCCAGGAGAACTGGGAGAAGGGATATCATAGAAGCCAAAAGAAGAGAGTTACTGGTTAAGGATGGTGGAATGGTGAGCACATTTCTCTCTCCCCTTTCTATACGAAGACCTAGGAAATGATAACAAATTTTTAGAAAAGACATAAACCTACAACAACAAAGATACCAGGAAGAGCCATCAGTGGCTTCATTTCAGTGATTTTAATGATTTCTGGAGGATGGAAAGCGGATGGAGGAGTGACTGAGTGTGACAGAGGAAGCCACAGCTCAGAGAACACGTAGAAGAGACAGGATTAAGAGGACACCCAACCTGCCCTGCAGAATCCTGGAGCCCAGGGTGTGCCAGGTACCACAGAGAACAGAAATGAGGCTAGCGGCTGAACACAGAGGAATGGATTGAAAGGAAGTATACATAACTCTTGCTATTCCACCACACCCACCTCTGCACTCTGAATCTCTGGCCCAAAAAACACACAAAACCTCCTCTCTAGAAATTGAAGTCCTGTACTTTTCAGCTTCTAGAAGTTAACCTCCTTTAAAAAATCTACCTTCCGAATAAGACATTAATCTCAGTCTAAATCTGTGAGATGACAAGGTCTTCCCATGTACCCAGAGTGCCCAATTAACTTTTTATTGCTTCATTCTTAAATATGAATAGACAATTAAAGATCACTAGATTTTAAGAAAGTCTTCAACACAAAAGAATGAGATCAAGATGAATCAATAGGTAAAGATGACACTGGAGGAAGTGAAATTTTAATATATGGAACAGAGAAATCTTCAAAAAGATTGCAGTGAAAAAAAGAATCATCAAAACAGAAGAAAGATGTCTTGAATAATAAAATACGACTGCCAAAATACAAAATTGAATAGAAGGATTACAAATCAAAATGGAAATATCAGAAAGTAGAAGAAAAAGTCAAAGAGATAGAAAATATTATTTACAAATAAAATTAGCAATGTAGAAAGAAAACTAAAGAATATATCCAGATGTTCCAACCACTGACTAATGGAAGTGCCGGAAAGAGAAAACAATAAAGAATAAACTAACAAAGAAATAATGCAAGGATATTTCAGAGGAACAGATTTAAAGGTCTGAAGAGGTCGTGCAATGAATGAAAAAATAAAAGACCCACACCTAGGCACATCTTGTTGAAATGTAGAAACAGCAAGAGTATAAACATGATCTGAAATGCTTTCTCAATGGGGGTATGGAGGAAACAACTTATAAAGAAATGAGAATCACCCTCTCATCAGAGTTTGCAATAGCAACACCAAGGGCTAGAAGACAGCAGAGTAACATGAAGTTTCAGGGGAAATGATTTTCAAACCATAATTCCATATGCAGCTAAACCATCAGGTGTGAAGGTGGAATTAAGATACTTTATATATGCAAGGACTCAGAAAGCTTTCCCTCCCATATGACTTTTTTTGTGCGGTAATAAAACCAAGGAGTAAACAACAACAAAAAGATGGCATGGGATCCAGAAAACAGAAGCTCTAACTCATGACTGTGAAGGGAAGTCTAGGACTTTTGCCCAGAGAGAAGGAAGTTAGAGGGTTCTCAGAGGCAAGTCCCCAGGACCAGACTACATTAATGACTTTCAAATTGGTAATGACTTTTAAACTGGGCTCCACAGATCTCTGGGGAACACAAGACCTTTTCAGGGAGTCAGTGAGGTCAACACTATTTTCATAATAATACTAAGATATGCCTTTTGCACTGCTTTGACATTTGCATAAGCAAAGATGGTTAAAACTGCTGACACTTTAGCATAAATGAGTGTGGTGCTACCAAGCGGTACTAGCAGGCACTGAATTCTTCTCTACCACTCTATGCACTCCAGTAAAAAACAACAACAGCAACAAATTTTTTTTATTTTAAAATGTCATTGACAAAGCAGTTAAAATTATTAATTTTATTAATCTTGACCCTTGAGCACATGTCTTTTTAATATTCTTTATATCAAAACAAGTGTGCATTATCCTCCATCTACCACAGTTTAAAGGTGTTCTTGGGGACAAGCACTTGTGTAGCTGTGAGCTAAATTAGATGCTTTTGCCATGAAGTACTATTTTTACTTGACTGAACAATTGATAGGCAAACCATGGTTATTCAAACTTAGAGTTTTGGCAGACATTTCCTAAAATGAATGAAATGAGCCTGTCGCTTCAAAGAAAACAACTGATAGTATTTATTGCCACTGATAAAATACAAAGTGTCAAACAGAAATGACAATTTTGAAAAACGTGTATCCACTACTGTGAGCCTGACAGATTCCCAACACTTAAAGACCTTCCTGATGAGATTGGTTGTGACATTAACAGATATTATTTTTTGATATTGTAAAATAAAATGTATCAACATTTAGAAGACCTGCATAACTCATTGAATCAAGATTTTCTAAATAACCAGTGCATGGTTTTATATCACACATGAGCAAAAGAGCTCCTCAAAGCATGAGATCAATGGATTTTAGTGTAACAGCGTATGAAAACTGCATTGATGTGATGTCAAAATAAAGTAAGCACTTTACTGACTTGCAACTTTTAGGATCAACATAAGCCTAATTATTGTTACAGAACCGATGGTAAATAGTATCAACCTTGCTTTATCAATAGAACAAGTACAGAAGACAGAAGTGGGAGGTAGAAGTGGAAAGAAGAGATAAAGAACAGGAGTACAGGCTTCCCTGGTGGCGCAGTGGTTGAGAGTCCGCCTGCCGATGCAGGGGATACGGGTTTGTGCCCTGGTCCAGGAAGATCTCATATGCCGCGGAGCGGCTGGGCCCGTGGGCCATGGCAGCTGGGCCTGCACGTCCGGAGCCTGTGCTCCGCAATGGGAGAGGCCACAACAGCGAGAGGCCCGCGTACCGCAAAGAAAAAAAAAAAGGAGCACTAATTCCCTCACATCACAAAAAGTCAAATGATATTACCTGTAGTTGATGGCATAAGAATTTGAAAGTGTTAGCATTTTACTAACTCTTACAAGGAAATACCAATTAACATAGCAAGTATAATTCTATTGAAAAAAATGGGGAGGGGGGAATCGGAATCATGCAAGGGAAGTAAATCCTCATTCATCATCACAGAAGCAAAGAGATAATGTCAAAAATCAGGAAGTTTTAAAGTATCATTTAGAAATATGGAGCTGACTACCAGAAGAAACAGGTTTTTGTTAAGGGTTATAGTTTATTCAGTGAATAATTTTGACTCATTACAGATTTTAGAGTTGGAGAGTGATAAGACTGAAGGAAAATCATGAGACTATTAACTTGGAAATGGTGTTTAAGAGGATTTGGGTAGCTGAAGTGGGTGAGGTTGAACCTCAGGAGACTAGTCAAAGGTTCTTACAAGAGTCATAATAGTAATAGAAATAATAATATAATGATATCATTATTGTGATAGATTTCATTTTTTGCCTGTCTACACTCTGTGCCAGGAGCTTTCCATGAATTGCCTGATGCTTCCTTATAGCCAGATTTTTTAAAATTAGAATTTATTGCCTCTGGGGAGTAGGACAAGTCATGGGATATGGTAGCATGAGTTGCCAGATAAAATACAAGGTACTCAGTTAAATTTGAATTTCAAATAAACAACAAATACATTTTTAGTATAATATATCCTCAATATTTCAGGGGATATACTTATACTTTAAAAAATACATTGTTTATCTGAAATTCAAGTTTAAACTGGGTGTCCTGTATTTTTACTTGTCAAATCAACAACTGCATGGACTGTTGTTTTTTTAATGGGCCCTTTTGCACATTTAAATTACATAACCACATGTTAACCACCATATGTCAAATATTTAAGATTATTTTTTTTAAGAAGGAGGAGGCGGGTGGGCTAACCTTCAATGCCAGTGAAGGTTTGAATAGCTGAGGTTTGCAGATGTGTCTATTGGATTTTGCCACACGGACAGCAATGGTGTCTTTGACAGGAACAGTTATTGTGGAGTCATGGGGCTGCAAGCTGGACTGTAGTGTATTTACAAGTGAATAAAAAGTGAGGAAGGAGAAGTAATTACAGAATCAGAGAAGAGAAAGGTAGGCATAGGTATGAGATTTGAAGAAAATCTATGGATTACAGGAGTGATGATACATTTTTCTTTCTGTGTAGCCATCACATACCTCAAAGTAACCCTTTTTCTGAGCTGTCATATCAAATCTGTGCAACATTATAAAGGATATTAAATTCTAACAATAATTTGGGATAATGCCACAGGAAGTAACCCCTCCCGCCCCCAAATAGCTGGGTAAGTAAGGGTCTAACCTTTTGGTGGAGGGATGTTTGTAACAATATGAACATTCTTTATAGAAAGGAAGAGGTTAGTAAAAATGTAATATAGTGATTTGCCGTGTATTTAAGTCATATATGGGACTGGGATGGGAACTTAGGATCCCATTTTCACTGACAAAAGTTACTAAACCAAATTTTCTTCTTCCTTGAGAACCTGAAAGTCTAACTGTCATACAATTTAAATCTACCCAGTGCTTGAATATGTAAGGTCTTAGGGAAATACAAATGTAACTAAGACATGGAGCCTGCTTCCGAGGAAGAGAAACTTCAATATAGTGGCTAGACTACTCAAATATCCCCTGACTACTGACTGGCTTATTGGCTTCATGCCAGATTGAAGCCTACCCTTGCTGACCTCTGTCCCATACACCCCTAACCCGACTCAGTCACTATGCTTCACTTCCCCCAAAGCTCCTCTCAGAATTGGATATTAAGCTGGCTTCTTCACCAAAAAATATAAAACCAACTTACCTCTTTTTGGTAGATTTTGTAAAAATATCCAAACACATTTTTCTCTTGTTAGAACAATATGCATGCCACCTTGCCCCTATTTAGGCTTTCCAAGTACTCTCTGTTCCCCTTCAGTTGTGCTATGGTTTAAAACAGCCTTCTATCGGGACTTCCCTGGTGGTCCAGCGATTAAGAATCTGCCTTCCAATGCAGAGGACATGGTTTCGATCCCTCGTCGGAAAACTAAGATTCCACATGCTGTGGGGCAACTAAGCCTGCACACCACAACTACTGAGCCCACGTGCCTCAACTAGAGAGACTGCGTGCCACAAACTACAGAGCCCATGCGCTCTGGAGCCCACGCGCCACAACAAAAATCCCGCATGCTGGCCGCAGCTAAGACCCAACGCAGCCAAAGCTAAAAAAAAAATAAAATAAACATTTTTAAAAAGGCTTCTACTTTGTATTACTGGAGTCACATATGCATATGATTAGCCGTTGATGGTCTTGAGATGAGAACTTATTAAAACACTTTAGTTATGTTTCTGTGAGCACCACAGGAAGAGTTAAAAAAAAATCCTTACTTCGCCAACTCTCATGGCAAATGTCTCATCATTTCTTCTTCAGAGAGGTTAACCTCATCTCGTTTCTCTTTCCTCCACGTTACCTATAAACTCTGCCATCTTGAAAGCAGCAGAAAAATGAAAGAGCAGCAACAAAATGTGGACAACTTTCTTCTCCTTTGCTTTGGAGGTGGTGCTTCCAGGAGTAATCTGATTGTCACTGAGCCCCTGAGGCCATGCTTCTTTCTCCCTGAGGCCAGTCTCAGCATACTTCCCCCAACAAAGCTATAGATGTCTAATGTATATATTTGCAAATATGTTTTTGAGAGGAGGAAGGGATTATATTGCACATTATGTAGCAAAAGCTTCCTTTTTATCCATACAGATCATCTAAGCTCTTCCCCTAAAAAATCTTCCTATAGCAGCTTCCACTCTTTCAGCCCTATCTCCCACTTGACCTCTCACTTCTCAGCCTCTCTAGCAAGCAGAAGCTCTCTCTGTTCTCTCCCTCAGCCTTCTGAAAACCCCGTTCAGATCATATAATGTACACACAAGGCAAACACTGATTAAACAACAACCTGCAAAAGAAAAATTCTTCATTAGACAAACCAGGGTCACATGGTGTCCTTCAGGCTTTCCAGTGAGTAGCTTCCTTTCAACCACAAGGTTATCAAGAGCCATATCAAGTTCTAGGGATGAACTCTCTGAAGGGATACAATCAGCAGTTAATTTGAAGTATTTAGGAAAGTAGGTCAGTGAATGGTGATTGATACAGATATGAAATTATATAAGGATATATGGATGTCATCCTTACATCATGTTTATTTGTAGAAGGAGAATTCCTTTTCTATATTCATCTGTTAGGAAAGAAAATGGTTGAAAAGTCCTTTGGACACCTACGTGCTTTGGAAATCATTTAAAAGCATGTAGATTGGGGCTTGCCTGGTGGTGCAGTGGTTGAGAATCTGCCTGCTAATGCAGGGGACACTGGTTCGAGCCCTGGTCTGGGAAGATCCCACATGCCGCGGAGCAACTGGGCCCGTGAGCCACAACTACTGAGCTTGTGCGTCTGGAGCCTGTGCTCTGCAACAAGAAAGGCTGTGATAGTGAGAGGCCCGCGCACCGTGATGAAGAGTGGCCCCTGCTTGCCACAACTAGAGAAAGCCCTCGCACAGAAACGAAGACCCAACACAGCAAAAATAAATAAATAAATAAATATTTTTTTTAAAAAAAGCAAAGAAACCTGAGAATAACCAAGCACTCTTTCCCCTACAGAGTCATTGTATATTCAGCTTAAATATTTTTAAAAAAAAGTATGTAGATTAATAATAACAAACACTGGGCCAGCAAAGCTATGACCAATTATCTAAAAAGGCTTGGCAAATATTATTAAACTTCGGAACATCTCTTGAATTTCTGAATTGATAATATAATCAGAATCAGTAGGCAAACCAGGAAAAGTTCAAATAGTTAGACATAGGTCCTGGACTAACCTCAACCTTAACTTTTTGCAACGTGAGTCTTTTGAAATCAAAAGGAACAAAAAATGTAATATTGAATTACTATGTCATCAGTCACACATAAGAACTCTCATACCTCCCTCAGCTGTATGGTCTTCTGGCCAGAAATGGAATGACCTTTGGAATATCATCTCCATTGGATAGAAATATCATGTTACTGCATTCTGGCAATTTGGGACTATAGAAAATTCTCAGGAAGTGAAGATAAAAAATTCAATATCAAATGACTCATAGAGGCACTGTTTTTAATGGTTCTGCTGCTGTCATGTCACCCTAAGAGGAAACTCTTCATATTTGGTCAATATGGTGACACCACATCATTTTGAATTTTATATGAAAAAGACCACAGAACTTTCATTATAATAATCCTGCTAGATTGGTCCTGTCAATGACTAACATTTGAAGTTAAAGTAAATACAGACTCTATTCTCTCTAATTTGTATTTTCTCATAAAATATGTATGAAGACAATCAAAGCAAATGTCAAAATATCACCCTTTTAAAAATTCATCAGCATTGACTCATGCTGTTCAAACTTGAATAATATATTGAATGGCTGAGAAAATCAGCAAAACTTGAGAGTCAAAGTCTTGGGACAATACACAAGACTTTATGAATGGACCATGCAAGCCTTACATCATGCCAACTGTTTAAAAGTGAAAAAGTGGGATGGTGAGAACTTATATTCTGTAATTAGGTTCTTAAATGTTTAAAATTGAATATAGTGCAGATTAATCAACCCCTTTATCATTACAATGTAATGCTCTTTATCCTGAGTAATAGCCTTTGCTCTGAAATCTACTTTGATCTTAATATAGTCATTACAGTTTTCTTTCAATTAGTGTTGTTACATCATTTCCATTCATTTACTTTTAACTTGTTTATGTCTTTATATTAAAAGTTTGATCTAGGGCTTCCCTGGTGGCGCAGTGGTTGAGAGTCCGCCTGCCGATGCAGGGGATACGGGTTTGTGCCCTGGTCCGGCAAGATCCCACATGCCGCGGAGCGGCTGGGCCCGTGAGCCATGGCCGCTGAGCCTGGGCGTCTGGAGCCTGTGCTCCGCAACGGGAGAGGCCACAACAGTGAGAGGCCCGCGTACCGCAAAAAAAAAAAAAGTTCTTCCATTTTTATGCAATCTAACAATCTCTGCCTTTAACTGGTGTTTTTATACCATTTATATTTAATGTGAATATTGATATAGTTGGGTTTAAATCTATCGCCTTGGTTTTTTTATTTTGACACATCTGTCTTTGTTTCTTTTTTCCTTTTCCTTTTCTTTGCCCTGTCATAGATTAATTGAATATTTTTATTATTTAATTTTATCTTCTTGTTTGGCTTATTAGATATAACTCTGTTGTTATTTTAATGGTTGTTTTAAGACTTATAGTATATATCTTTATCTTATCACAGTGTACCTTTAATATATATAAAATGAAAATCTTATAACAGTTTAGTCCCATTTCTCCCTTGCTGGCCTTTATCCTGTTGTTGGCATAAAATTTATACACATATTATAAATGCTCCAGTACATTGTTTTTATTTCTGTTTCAAACAGTTAACTATTTTTAAGGAAATTTAAAAAATAAGAAAAAACTTCAACGCACATAAGTTACCATTTCTGGTGCATTTTATTCCTTTGTACTGGTCTAGATTTCTATCTGGTATCATTCTCCCTCTGCCTAAAGGATCTTCTTTAATATTTCTTATGGTGGTTATCTGCTGTTGATGGATTCTTTCAGATTTTGTAAGTCTAAAATATATTTATTCCATCTTTATATTTTTCTCTCAATATTTTTTATTAATAGACTTTATTTTTAGAACCACTTAAGATTTACAGAAAAAAAAAGTAGTACAGAAAGTTCCCATATATCTCTCTATACACAATTTCCCCTATTACTGACATCTTACTTTCGTATGGAACATTTGTTACATTAATGAAACAATATTGGTATGCCATTATTAACTAAAATTCATGGTTTATTCAGATTTCCTTAGTTTTTACCCAATGTCCTTATTCTGTTTTAGGATCCCATCCAAGATACCACATAACTTATAGTTCTCAGATTTCCTTAGACTTAATTTCTTAGACTTTCCTTATTTTTGATGACCTGGACAATTTTGAAGGGTACTAGTAGGTCACTCCTCCATTGGATTGTCTGATGTTTTTCCCATGATTAGACTGGCGTAATGAATTTTAGGGAGAAAGAGCACAAAGGTAAATTGACATTTTCATTACATCATATCAAGGGCATATACTATCAATATGATTTATCACTGATGATACTGCCCTTGATCATCTGGCTGAAGTAGTCTTTGTCAGGTTTCTCCACTGTAAGGTTACTCTTATTCCCCCCTTTCCATACTGTATTCTTTGAGAGGACATCATAATGCACAGAATACACCTAGGAGTGGGAGTTATGCTCCATCTCTTTTAGGTTGAAGTAGCTACATAATTTATTTGGAATTTTTCTATATTAGAGATTTGTCTCTCATTTATTTATTTAATCATTTGTATAACTATGGGCTCATGAATATTTTATATTTTGGATTATATTCTAATACTACTTTATTTTGTTGCTTGAATTGTTCCAGCTTTGGCTATTAGGACCTCTTTCAGTTGGCTCCTGTGCCCCTTTACCATTCATCAGTGTGGTTGTTTATCTCTTTTTGAGCACTTCCTTATTTCTGGTACTACAAACTGACAAGCCACTCTAAGCTCATCTTGTATTTTTCCTGCCCAAGTCCTAGAGACAGCCATTTCTCCAAAGAGCCCTGTTTCCTTTTATTGGAGAATGACATTAGAAACCAAGATCTGGGTGCTAGGTGTGCTCATGCTAATGGGGTGTCATTTCGTCTAGACCCTCTCAGCTGACAAAGAAATATGAGTGTGTGTGCTAACATGTGTATATACACATATCTATAAATATTTCTAAATGTAATCATCTGTATCTGTCCTAAACATGAGTTCTTACTGGTGTCTTTATTACCAAATGGATCATTCTAGCCCACTCGTTTTGCTGATCTGTATATTTCTCCTCCAGCAGTGTAAACCCTAGATCCCACCATCTGCCATCTGTTTACTTAAGTTTTAATTCCAGTATACACATATAGCAGAATCAAGGTTGTTAATACAGTACATACACCCATGGGAGCAAAAAAGCTTTCTCGACTAGAGTCAATACTTATGTGCAGCTCTTTTGGCCTTTAGTCTTAAAAAACTCCATTTCCACAGTTATTTAGGTCAGCACCTTTTCCTTCACCCCTTTCTTTGAGATCGTTTTGTACATTTGTAATACACTTAGGTTCTCTTGTCACAGTCTGCATTCTTCTCTGGGATTCCGTGACCTTATAAATGATTTTTTCATGTGTATAGATTAAGTTTTGCTCTTTGCATTATATAATTCTATAGGGTTTAACAAACACATGTCAATGTATCCACTATTACAGCATCATAAAGAACAGTTTCACCTGTGTTTAACTTTTTCCATCCCCTGTGTTTTACCTTTTCAATCCTCTCTCCTCCAAACTTCTCACAACCAGTGATTTTTTTGTATTGTCTGTATAGTTTTACCTTTTCCAGAATGTCATTTAATTAGAATCATACAGTATATAACCATCTCAAACTTATTTATTTTACTTAGCAGTATTATTTAAGGTTCTGTTTATTTTATGGCTCAATAGGTCATTTCTGAATTATATTGTGGAATAATATTCCATTGCATGGATGTGAAAATTTATCTGTTTATCTATTGAAGGACATCTTGCTTGCCTCCAGTTTTTTGGCAATTATGAATACGGCTGCTGTAAACATTCATGTGTGGACATGCTTTAAACTCAACTGGGTAAATACCTAATACCAGCGTAACTCCTGGATAATATGTTAAGACAAGACTATGTTTAGTTTTGTAAGAAAAGGTCAAACCCTCTTCCAAACTGAGCTGCATTTTACATTCCCACCAGTGATGAATCAGAGTTCCTGTTGATACACATCATCATCACATTTGAGATTGTCAGTTTTTGGATTTTAGCCTTCTAATAGGTGTGTGGTGATATCTGATGGCTGTTTTAATTTGTAATTATCTAATGACAAATGAAGTTGAGCATCTTTTCATATGCTCACTTGCCAAATGTGTGTCACACATATCACAGTCAGCAGTAGTTAGCCAAGTCAGCCTTAGTAAGAGGAAATCTGTATTGTTAAGCCCATGTAGAGCCTTATCCATGCCACCATGCCACTTATCAGATGCCACTTATCTCAGAGGCCTATTGAGCAAGCACTGAAATAGCTGGGGAAAGAGGCTGACTGACATGCAATACGTGTCATTCTCTTCATCTGATTAGGAGCCCCTCTGAAGTGAATGCCTTTGATGACCTTTTACTTGGTTCACAATTATCTTCACTGTTTGTGGCCATTCACCATTTTTAGTCCAGCCGCATATCTCTTCCCCAGATTTCTTTCTCACCAATCTCTCCCTCTTGTTGCTTCCAGGTTGCTGACAATCCATCCAAACAGTTAGCCACTGCCTATGAATACATCCATTTTTCTGGCTGTCTCTTATGGGCAATATGTACAACTAAATGTACTGCTTATAGTTCTGACCACTGCTACTGATTTTCCTTCACTACTGTCCTACAAGATTATTTCTGAGAACAGTACTATAGCTCTCCACTATTGGGTCATATCAATATAATGTTCAGACTCATTGTTAAACCAGGATTTTTTTTATTTCTCAGATAGTTGGTCATTAGGAACATCCCAGGTGACCAAAGTCATGAGTCGATAGACAGGAGATGATGCAACCATAGCCAGTGTTCAAGGTCTGAGCCTCCTGTTCAGCCTACTTGAATCTCCCCAAGCTAGGTCTCTCTCTCTCTCTCTTTTTTTTTTAACATCTTCATTGGAGTATAAATTTTTTTACAATGGTGTGTTAGTTTCTCCTTTATAACAAAGTGAATCAGCTATACATGTATATATATCCCCATATCTCCTCCTCTTGCATCTCCCTCCCACCCTCCCTTTCCCACCCCTCTAGGTGGTCACAAAGCACCAAGAAGATCTCCCTGTGCTATGCAGCTGCTTCCCAGTAACTATTTTACAATTAGTAGTATATATAAGTCCATGCAACTCTCTCACTTCGTCCTAGCTTCCCCTTCCACCTCTCCATGTCCTCAAGTCCATTCTCTACCTCTTGATTCCTGTCCTGCCCTTAGGTTCATCAGAACCTTTTTTTTTTAAGATTCCGTATATATGTGTTAGCATACAATATTTGTTTTTCTCTTTCTGACTTACTTCACTCTGTATGATAGACTCTAGGTCCATCCACCTCACTACAAATAACTCAATTTCATTTCTTTTTATGACTGAATAATATTCCATTGTATATATGTGCCACATCTTCTTTATCAATTCATCTGTCGATGGACACTTGGGTTGCTTCCATGTCCCGGCTATTGTAAATAGAGCTGCAATGAATATTGTGGTACATGACTCTTTTCGAATTATGGTTTTCTCAGGGTATATGCCCAGTAGTGGGATTGCTGGGTCATATGGTAGTTCTATTTTTAGTTTTTTAACGAACCTCCATACTGTTTTCCATAGTGGCTCTATCAATGTACATTCCCACCAACAGTGCAAGAGGGTCCCCATTTCTCCACACCCTCTCCAGCATTTATTGTTTGTAGATTTTTTGATGATGGCCATTCTGACTAGTGTAAGGTGATACCTCACTGTAGTTTTGATTTGCATTTCTCTAATGATTAGTGGCGTTGAGCATCCTTTCATGTGTTTGTTGGCAATCTGTCTATCTTCTTGGGAGAAATGTCTATTTAGGTCTTCTGCCCATTTTTGGATTGGGTTGTTGGTTTTTTTGATACTGAGCTGCATGGGCTGCTTGTAAATTTTAGAGTTTAATCCTCTGTCCATTGCTTCATTTGCAAATATTCTTTCCCATTTGGAGGGTTGTCTTTTTGTCTTGTTTATCATTTCCTTTGCTCTGCAAAGGAAAATTTTCATTAAGTTCCATTTGTTTATTTTTGTTTTTATTTCCATTCCTCTAGGAGGTGGATCAAAAAGGATCTTGCTGTGATTTATGTCATAGAGTGTCCTGCCTATGTTTTCCTCTAAGAGTTTGATAGTGTCCGGCCTTATATTTAGGTCTTTAATCCATTTTGAGTTTATTTTTGTGTATGGTGTTAGGGAGTGTTCTAATCTCATACTTTTACATGTAGCTGTCCAGTTTTCCCAGAACCACTTATTGAAGAGGCTGCCTTTTCTGCACTGTATATTCTTGCCTCCATTATCAAAAATAAAGTGACCATATGTACGTGGGTTTATCTCTGGGCTTTCTATACTGTTCCATTGATCTATATTTCTGTTTTTGTGTCAGTACCATACTGTCTTGATTATTGTAGCTTTGTAGTATAGTATAGTCTGAAGTGAGGGAGCCTGATTCCTCCAGCTCTGTTTTTCTTTCTCAAGATTGCTTTGGCTATTCAGGGTCTTTTGTGTTTCCATACAAATTGTGAAATTTTTTGTTCTAGTTCTGTGAAAAATGCCAGTGGTAGCTTGATAGGGATTACATTGAATCTGTAGATTGCTTTGGGTACTATAGTCATTTTCACAATGTTGATTCTTCCAATGCAAGACATGGTATATCTCTCCATCTGTTTGTATCATCTTTAATTTCTTTCATCAGTGTGTTATAGTTTTTACATACAGGTCTTTTGTCTGCTTAGGTGGGTTTATTCCTAGGTATCTTTTCTTTTTCTTGCAATGGTAAATGGGAGTCTTTGCTTAATTTCTCTTTCAGATATTTCATCATTAGGCTATAGAAATGCAAGAGACTTCGGTACATTCATTTTGTTTCCTGCTTTTACCAAATTCATTGATTAGCTCTAGTAGTTTTCTGGTAGCATCTTTAGGATTCTCTATGTATAGTATCATGTCCTCTGCAAACAGTGACAGCTTTACTTCTTCTTTTCCAATTTGGATTCCTTTTATTTCTTTTTCTTCTCTGATTCCTGTGGCTAAAACTTCCAAAACTATGTTCAATCATAGTGGTGAGAGTGGACAACCTTGTCTTGTTCCTGATCTTACTGCAAATGGTTTCAGTTTTTCACCATTGAGAACGAAGTTGGCTGTGGATTTGTCATATATAGCCTTTATTATGTTGAGGTACGTTCCCTCTGTGCCTACTTTCCGGAGGGTTTTTATCATAAATGTGTGTTGAATTTTGTGAGAAGCTTTTTCTGCATCTATTGAGATAATCACATGGTTTTAATCTTCAATTTGTTAATACAGTGTATCACATTGATTGATGTGTGTATATTGAAGAATCCTTGCATTCCTGGGATAAACCCCACTTGATCATGGTGTATGATCCTTTTAATGTGCTGTTGGATTCTATTTGCTAGTATTTTGTTGAGGAGTTTTGCATCTATGTTCATCAGTGATATTGGCCTGTAGTTTTCATTTTGGGGGACATCTTTGTCTGGTTTTGGTATCAGGGTGATGGTGGTCTCATAGAATGAGGTTGGGAGTGTTCTTCCCTCTGCTATATTTTGGAAGAGTTTGAGAAGGATAGGTGTTAGCTCTTCTTTAAATGTTTAATAGAATTCCCCTGTGAAGCCATCTGGTCCTGGGCTTTTGTTTGTTGGAAGATTTTTAATCACAGTTTCAATTTCAGTGCTTGTGATTGGTCTGCTTATATTTTCTATTTCTTCCTGGTTCAGTCTGGGAAGGTTCTGCTTTTCTAAGAATTTGTCCATTTCTTCCAGGTTGTCATTTTATAGGCATAGAGTTGCTTGTAGTAGTAATCTCTCATGATCCTTTCTTTTTCTGCAGTGTCAGTTGTTACTTCTCCTTTTTCATTTCTAATTCTATTGGTAGGAGTCTTCTCCCTTTTTTTCCAGATCAGTCTGGCTAATGGTTTATCAATTTTGTTTATCTTCTCCGTGAACCAGCTTTTAGTTTTATTGATCTTTTCTATCGTTTTCCTTCATTTCTTTTTCATCTATTTCTGATCTGATCTTTATGATTTCTTTCCTTCTGCTAACTTTAGGGTTTTCTTGTTCTTCTTTCTCTAATTGCTTTAGGTGTAAGGTTAGGTTGTTTATTTGAGATGTTTCTTGTTTCTTGAGGTAGGATTGTACTGCTATAAACTTCCCTCTTAGAACTGCTTTTGCTGCATCCCATAGGTTTTGGTCATTGTGTTTTCATTGTCATTTGTTTCTAGCTATTTTTTGATTTCTTCAGTGATCTCTTGGTTATTAAGTAGTGTATTGTTTAGCCTCCATGTGTTTGTATTTTTTACACATTTTTTCCTGTAATTGATATCTAGGCTCATAGCGTTGTGGTCAGAAAAGATACTTGATGTGATTTCAATTTTCTTTTTTTTTTTTTTTTTTTTTTTTTTTATTTTTTATTTTTTATTTTTTTTATTTTTTGCTTTATCACAAATTTAATCAGTTATATGTATACATATGTTCCCATATCCCCTCCCTTTTGCGTCTCCCTCCCACCCTCCCTATCCCACCCCTCCAGGCGGTCACAAAGCACCGAGCTGATCTCCCTGTGCTATGCGGCTGCTTCCCACTAGCTATCTACCTTACGTTTGGTAGTGTATATATGTCCATGCCGCTCTTTCACTTTGTCACAGCTTACCCTTCCCCCTCCCCATATCCTCAAGTCCATTCTCTAGTAGGTCTGTGTCTTTATTCCTGTCTTACCCCTATGTTCTTCATGACCTTTTTTTTTCTTAAATTCCATATATATGTGTCAGCATACAGTATTTGTCTTTCTCTTTCTGACTTACTTCACTCTGTATGACAGACTCTAGGTCCATCCACCTCATTACAAATAGTTCAATTTCATTTCTTTTTATGGCTGAGTAATATTCCATTGTATGTATGTGCCACATCTTCTTTACCCATTCATCCGATGATGGACACTTAGGTTGTTTCCATCTCCGGGCTATTGTAAATAGGGCTGCTATGAACATTTTGGTACATGTCTCTTTTTGAATTATGGTTTTCTCAGGGTATATGCCCAGTAGTGGGATTGCAGGGTCATATGGTAGTTCTATTTGTAGTTTTTTAAGGAACCTCCATACCGTTCTCCATAGTGGCTGTACCAATTCACATTCCCACCAGCAGTGCAAGAGTGTTCCCTTTTTTCCACACCCTCTCCAGCATTTATTGTTTCTAGATTTTTTGATGATGGCCATTCTGACTGGTGTGAGATGATATCTCATTGTAGTTTTGATTTGCATTTCTCTAATTAGTAAAGATGTTGAGCATCCTTTCATGTGTTTGTTGGCAGTCTGTATATCTTCTGTGGAGAAATGTCTATTTAGGTCTTCTGCCCATTTTTGGATTGGGTTGTTTGTTTTTTTGTTATTGAGCTGCATGAGCTGCTTATAAATTTTGGAGATTAATCCTTTGTCAGTTGCTTCATTTGCAAATATTTTCTCCCATTCTGAGGGTTGTCTTTTGGTCTTGTTTATGGTTTCCTTTGCTGTGCAAAAGCTTTTAAGTTTCATTAGGTCCCATGTGTTTATTTTTGTCTTTATTTCCATTTCTCTAGGAGGTGGGTCAAAAAGGATCTTGCTGTGATTTATGTCATAGAGTGTTCTGCCTATGTTGTCCTCTAAGAGTTTGATAGTGTCTGGCCTTACATTTAGGTCTTTAATCCATTTTGAGCTTATTTTTGTGTATGGTGTTAGGGAGTGATCGAATCTCATACTTTTACATGTCCCTGTCCAGTTTTCCCAACACCACTTATTGAAGAGACTGTCCTTTCTCCACTGTACATTCCTGCCTCCTTTATCAAAGATAAGGTGACCATATGTCCGTGGGTTTATCTCTGGGCTTTCTATCCTGTTCCATTGATCTATCTTTCTGTTTCTGTGCCAGTACCATACTGTCTTGATTACTGCAGCTTTGTAGTATAGTCTGAAGTCAGGGAGCCTGATTCCTCCAGCTCCATTTTTCGTTCTCAAGATTGCTTTGGCTATTCGGGGTCTTTTGTGTTTCCATACAAATTGTGAAATTTTTTGTTCTAGTTCTGTGAAAAATGCCAGTGGTAGTTTGATAGGGATTGCATTGAATCTGTAGATTGCTTTGGGTAGTAGAGTCATTTTCACAATGTTGATTCTTCCAATCCAAGAACATGGTACATCTCTCCATCTATTTGTATCATCTTTAATTTCTTTCATCAGTGTCTTATAATTTTCTGCATACAGGTCTTTTGTCTCCTTAGGTAGGTTTATTCCTAGATATTTTATTCTTTTTGTTGCAATGGTAAATGGGAGTGTTTCCTTGATTTCACTTTCAGATTTTTCATCATTAGTATATAGGAATGCCAGAGATTTCTGTGCATTAATTTTGTATCCTGCAACTTTACCAAATTCATTGATTAGCTCTAGTAGTTTTCTGGTAGCATCTTTAGGATTCTCTATGTATAGTATCATGTCATCTGCAAACAGTGACAGCTTTACTTCTTCTTTTCCAATTTGGATTCCTTTTATTTGCTTTTCTTCTCTGATTGCTGTGGCTAAAACTTCCAAAACTATGTTGAATAAGAGTGGTGAGAGTGGGCAACCTTGTCTTGTTCCTGATCTTAGTGGAAATGGTTTCAGTTTTTCACCATTGAGGACGATGCTGGCTGTGGGTTTGTCATATATGGCCTTTATTATGTTGAGGAAAGTTCCCTCTATGCCTACTTTCTGCAGGGTTTTTATCATGAATGGGTGTTGAATTTTGTCGAAAGCTTTCTCTGCATCTATTGAGATGATCATATGGTTTTTCTCCTTCAATTTGTTAATATGGTGTATCACGTTGATTGATTTGCGTATATTGAAGAATCCTTGCATTCCTGGGATAAACCCCACTTGATCATGGTGTATGATCCTTTTAATGTGCTGTTGGATTCTGTTTGCTAGTATTTTGTTGAGGATTTTTGCATCTATGTTCATCAGTGATATTGGCCTGTAGTTTTCTTTCTTTGTGACATCCTTGTCTGGTTTTGGTATCAAGGTGATGGTGGCCTCGTAGAATGAGTTTGGGAGTGTTCCTCCCTCTGCTATATTTTGGAAGAGTTTGAGAAGGATAGGCGTTAGCTCTTCTCTAAATGCTTGATAGAATTCGCCTGTGAAGCCATCTGGTCCTGGGCTTTTGTTTGTTGGAAGATTTTTTATCACAGTTTCAATTTCAGTGCTTGTGATTGGTCTGTTCATATGTTCTATTTCTTCCTGATTCAGTCTTGGCAGGTTGTGCATTTCTAAGTATTTGTCCATTTCTTCCAGGTTGTCCATTTTATTGGCATAGAGTTGCTTATAGTAATCTCTCACGATCTTTTGTATTTCTGCAGTGTCAGTTGTTACTTCTCCTTTTTCATTTCTAATTCTATTGATTTGAGTCTTCTCCCTTTTTTTCTTGATGAGTCTGGCTAATGGTTTATCAATTTTGTTTATCTTCTCAAAGAACCAGCTTTTAGTTTTATTGATCTTTGCTATTGTTTCCTTCATTTCTTTTTCATTTATTTCTGATCTGATTTTTATGATTTCTTTCCTTCTGCTAACTTTGGGATGTTTTTGTTCTTCTTTCTCTAATTGCTTTAGGTGCAAGGTTAGGTTGTTTAGTCGAGATATTTCCTGTTTCTTAAGGTGGGATTGTATTGCTATAAACTTCCCTCTTAGAACTGCTTTTGCTGCATCCCATAGGTTTTGGGTCGTCGTGTCTCCATTGTCATTTGTTTCTAGGTATTTTTTTATTTCCTCTTTGATTTCTTCAGTGATCACTTCGTTATTAAGTAATGTATTGTTTAGCCTCCATGTGTTTGTATTTTTTATAGCTCTTTTCCTGTAATTGATATCTAGTCTCATAGCATTGTGGTCGGAAAAGATACTTGATACAATTTCAATTTTCTTAAATTTACCAAGGCTTGATTTGTGACCCAAGATATGATCTATCCTGGAGAATGTTCCATGAGCACTTGAGAAAAATGTGTATTCTGTTGTTTTTGGATGGAATGTCCTATAAATATCAATTAAGTCCATCTTGTTTAATGTATCATTTAAAGCTTGTGTTTCCTTATTTATTTTCATTTTGGATGATCTGTCCATTGGTGAAAGTGGGGTGTTAAAGTCCCCTACTATGATTGTGTTACTGTCGATTTCTCCTTTTATGGCTGTTAGTGTTTGCCTTATGTATTGAGGTGCTCCTATGTTGGGTGCATAAATATTTACAATTGTTATATCTTCTTCTTGGATCGATCCCTTGATCATTATGTAGTGGCCTTCTTTGTCTCTTCTAGTAGTCTTTATTTTAAAGCCTATTTTGTCTGATATGAGAATTGCTACTCCAGCTTTCTTTTGATTTCCATTTGCATGGAATATCTTTTTCCATCTGCTCACTTTCAGTCTGTATGTATCCCTAGGTCTGAAGTGGGTCTCTTGTAGACAACATATATATGGGTCTTGTTTTTGTATCCATTCAGCCAGTCTGTGTCTTTTGGTTGGAGCATTTAATCCATTTCCATTTAAGGTAATTATCAATATGTATGTTCCTATTACCATTTTCTTAATTGTTTTGGGTTTGTTATAATAGGTCTTTTCCTTCTCTTGTGTTTCCTGCCTAGAGAAGTTCCTTTAACATTTGTTTTAAAGCTGGTTTGGTGGTGCTGAATCTTCTTAGCTTTTCCTTGTCTGTAAGGGTTTTAATTTCTCTGTCAAATCTGAATGAGATCCTTGCTGAGTAGAGTAATGTTGTGTGTAGGTTTTTCCCTTTCATCACTTTAAATATGTCCTGCCACACCATTCTGGCTCCCAGAATTTCTGCTGAAAGATCAGCTGTTAACCTTCTGGGGATTCCCTTGTGTGTTATTTGTTGCTTTTCCCTTGCTGCTTTTAATATTTTTTCTTTGTAGTTAATTTTTTATAGTTTGATTAATATGTGTCTCAGCGTGTTTCTCTTAGGCTTGATCTTGTATGGGACTCCCTGCACTTCCTGGATGTGGGTGGCTCCTTCCTTTCCCATGTTAAGGAAGTTTTTGCCTGTAGTCTCTTCAAATGTTTTCTCAGACCCTTTATTTTTCTCTTCTTCTTCTGGGACCCATATATTTCGAATGTTGCTGCATTTAATGCTATCCCAGAGGTCTCTGGGACCATCTTCAATTATTTTCATTCTTTTTTCTTTATTCTGCTCTCTGGCAGTTATTTTCACCATTTTATCTTCCAGCTCACTTATCCATTCTTCTGCCTCAGTTATTCTGCTATTGGTTCCTTCTAGAGTATTTTTAATTTCAATATTGTGTTGTTTATCATTGTTTGTTTGCTCTCTATTTCTTCTAGATCCTTGTTAAATGTTTCTTGTATTTTCTCCATCCTTTTTCTGAGTTTTTGGATCATCTTTACTATCATTACTGTGAATTAGTTTTCAGGTAGTTTGCCTCTTTCATCTTCATTAATTTGTTCTGGTAGGTTTTTACCTTGCTCCTTTGTCTGTAACAAATTTTTTGTCATTTCATTTTTTTTTTTATGGGTGGGGCTGTATTCCTGTCTTACTGGTTGTTTGGCCTGTGGCATCCAGCACTGGTGTTTGCAGGCAGTTGGATAGAGCCAAGTCTTGGTGCTGAGATTAGGACCTCCGGGAGGCCTCACTCCAATTAATATTCCCTAGGGTCTGAGGTTCTCTGTTAGTCCAGTGATTTGGACTCGGAGCTCCCACTACAGGAACTCTGGCCTGACCTCTGGCTTCAGAACCGACATCCCACAAGCTGCATGGCATGGCAAAAAAATAAAATAAAATAAAAATTTAAAAAGAAAAAAGAAATTGAAAAAGGAGTAGTACAATATCAAAGAATAAAAAACAAAATAAAATTAGAAAGATTAAAAAAATTAGGAAAAATAAAAATATAATTGAAATAACTGCAACAAGGTAAAATAAAACCACAACAGAAAAAAGAAAAAAAGGGGGGGTGCAGGGGGAACAAGCCAAAAGGAGAAAACAATAACAAAGTATAAAGAATAAAATAAAATTAGAAAAATAAATGATTTATTAGGAAAAATAAAAATATAAATGAATCAACAGCAATGAATCAACAAGGTGAAACAGAACCCCAATCTAAAAGAGGAAAGAAAAAAAAAAGCCTTGCCTATGGGAGCAGAGTTTAGGTGGGGGGTGGAACTTAGGCTTAGGTGGGGTTTAGGGTGGGGAGGGACTTAGGTGGGGGGGAGTGATATTTGAGCATGGGGCAGGGCCTAGGCTCAGGACCCATGCAGCCAGAAAAGGCCTTGGGGGCAGGGCCTAGGTGGGGCAACATTCAAGAGTGGGGCTGCGTCTCTGCTTAGGACCCATGAGGAAGGGCAGAGGCAGCACATGGAAAAGAGGGCCTCTGGAGTGTGGAGTTCCAGAGTTTGGAGTGTAAGGCCCTGGGTGAGGGTGTGTGGGTGGGGTTCAGGCCCAGCGTGTTGGAGGGGGTCTCAGAGGGGGTCTACGAGTGTAGAGGTGGGGCCCTGGGTTGGGGTGTAGGGGCAGGGCTTGGGCTCTGTACGGCAGCAGGGAGGCTCCGAGGGCAGAGGATTGGGCCCAGGAGCCCAATGAGCTCCCCGGTGCCTAAGTGGACAGGGAAAGCACTGTCCCTGTTCTCTTCCGTTCCTTCGTGCCCCTCCCCCACCGTCTCCCCCAGAGTCTCCCCTGTCACCACTGGACCCCAACCATGGGTGGGTCCCACTGCATGTAGGAACTGCTCCCCTTCCCCAGTCACCCCTCAGGGCTGCCCGTCTCGGAGGTCCTGCCTTTACTTTTGCTCCCCCTCCCACTCCCTCAGGACCCACATGCCTGGAGGGGGCCTAGGTGGGCAGAGGATCAGGCCTTGGATCTCAGCAGGCTCCCCAGGGCCCAAGTCGGCAGGAGAAACCTGGCCACACTCCCTTTTGATCCTCTGTCCTCCCAATGGTCCCCCAATTTCCCCCTTCAGGTGTGAGATCCCTTCCCCTCCCCCAGCCACCCCTGAGGGGCGCCAGTCCTGTCTGGCATCCACCTCTCCTCTTCCTTCATTCCCCCTACTCCCCACATCCTACCTGGTCACTGGAGGTTCCTCCCGTCCCCTTAGGTGTCCATGGTCCCCCACCAGTGCCTGGTAGGTGCCCTAGTTGTGCAGAGACATGAATTCTGTGTCTCCTAGTCCACCATCTTGACTCCACCCCCCCATACTTCCTAAATCTGAGTGAAATTTACACTTTCCTTATGATTGCATTTTTCATATATTACAGAAATATTTGTATCATTTTTTTCTATGAAATATTTGTTCATGTAATTTTGTGATTAATAGCTTAATCATCTTTTTCTTACTGATTTGTCTGTGGTGTAAGTTGCAAACATTTTTCTCAGTTGTCATTTGTCTTTTGACTTTTCACAATATTTTACTCTATAGTTTTCTTTGTTTGTTTTTTTTTTAGCTGTGCTGTGCAGCTTGCGGAATCTCAGTTCCCTGACCAGGGATGGAACCTGGGCCATGGCAATGAAAGTGCCTAGTCCTAACCACTGGACCACCAGGGAATTCCCTACAGATTTTTTTTTAGTGTAGGAAAAATCTTTTAATGACCTCCAAGTTTTCTATTATACTCGAGACTTTTTTCTGTTCTGATATTTTATACATATACATATATTCCACGTGTTTTTATGTTTTAATTTTTTCAACATATAAATTGCAATCTATCTAGAATTTAGTATAAGAAGTAAAGTAAGCCTCTAGATTAATTTATTTTTATGGATAGACTTCTGTTTTCTCAACACCAATTTTTGAATAATTGATTTTTCCCTACTTATTGAAATGCCTAATTTTTCATATTCCAAATGCCAGAATGCTTTTAGGTCTATTTTGGTGTTTTGGGTCTGTTCCATTGACTCGTGTGTATTTATATGCTAATAGTGCAGAATTTTATCATTTGTGTCTCTGTCAGTTATTAAAGCCAGCTCTAAATCTGTCCTTCATTGTGCTGTTGGTGATATTGGAACTGGCTCCTGTAAGTTTTTCTCCCTTGCCAGTAAAGGGTGCTTGAGGGTCGTGGCAGGAGGAAGGAGCATCTCTTCCTAGTTCCTTGTAACTTTCTTGGCTTGCTCCTGTGGCAATGATGCTTACCTTCAAGCTTTCCTGGCCTGGTCTGTGGTTCCCTGTTCACCAGTCTTAGCTTGCTAACATCCTGGTGGCATGATTTCCTGCATTCAGTTCTCTGCCCTGCTGAACAGACTCTGCCTGCCAGCTGTGAACTAGCTCTGGCCTGGGAAAACTCAGGGCTGGGGCAGTGACATATTTATGCTGCATTTTTTGTTATTTATCTAAAATTCAAATTTAACTGGACATCTCTTTTGTTTTGTCTTTTTGCTAAATCTGGCAATCCTACTCGGAAGATACTCACATCACTGAGGCATTGAGAAATAAATTAGAGAGAGAAGTACCTGCATCCTTGAAAACTTTATAGTTGCTCCCTTGTGTGGGCAGGGTATGATCATAGGGGATTCTGCCACTGAAATGGGTTCCCTAATTTCAATGGAGATGATGAGAACCCAGAGTGCCAGAGATCAAGGGGCGGCACTTAACCACAGAAGACAGGGCTGGTGCGTCTACCATAAAGGACAACAAAAAAGTACTGTAACCAGAATGCCTTGTCCCACAGCATCTTTGGTGTGCCTTGTGCTCCAAATGGGAAGTCTACTAGAGTATTAGTTGATCTATATAACATAAAACTCTAGCTATGGCTGTTAGAAAGCTGACTTGCACCACCACAGTGGAGAATCATAGCCTCTCACTTAGTTTCTGGACTTAGGTCAATTCATAGACTCAAAATTCCTTGGTTGGAGGGTAATCTGTGTCTTGTCTTGTTGAAGATTGGAAGTACATGATGTAAATCATTCTCCAAGCCTTCTCCAATGGACTTAGAGTGACTTTACATTGGATAAAATGAAATATCCAGACCTTTGGGGGATCACTACACATCGGCTCTGAATTGACTAATTCCTGGGGTCCCAAAATGCCATTGTCACCCATCAATCCAAGTGGAAGCTATGATTGCAGGTAACAGATGATGTCTTAATTTAAGTCTGGCTAACAGTGACCACGTAGGTCCAAGGACCCACCTTGTGTTTATTTCTCCAGTTCTTGAATGTATAATTGGGATAGGCATGCTTAGCAATGGATGGAATCTCCACATTGGATCTCAGACCCTGGAACTTCCTTCTACTTCCTACCAAGATAGTGAACGAAAATACAACATGGCATGCTCGGGGAAACTGCTGATATTAACACCATCAAAGACTTTAAAGAAGTAGGGGTAGTGACCTATCATTACCCCATTTAATTTACCTGTTTCACTTGTTCAAAAGTAGGACAGGTGTTGGAGAAAGAGTACAGACTGTCATAAACTTAATCAGGGAGTGACTCCCAATTCCAGTTCCTGTCCCAAATGTAATATCTTCACTAGATCACATCAATATGGTCTCTGGAACTTGGTTTCCAGCTTCAATCTGGCAAATGCCTTTTTCTCCATAGGAATTTGCAAGGACCACCTTGAGCAGTTTGCTTTTATCTGTATGGTATGGTTTACATTCACAGCCTTGTCTTAGGGCGCTGTCAGTTCTCCTGCTCCTTGCTGTAATACAGTTTATATTGATTATCTTCACATTCCACAATATACATTGTTCTATTAGATTGATGATATATGCTAACTGGATCTGATATGCAGAAAATAGCAAACACTTCAGATGACTTGGGAAGACATATGAGAACTAGAGAGTAGGAGCTAACCCCATGACGATTCAGGAGCACACTACTTCAGTGAAATTTGAGAGTTCAGTACTCTTGGGACTGTTGAAATATCTACTCCAAGATGAAAGACCAGCTTTTGAACCTTATACCCCTGTGACTAAAAAGTGGTGTGATGCTCAGTGGGTCTTTTTGGATTTTGGAGGAAATATATGCCACATCTGAGGGTACTGCTTTCATCCACCTAGAGTCTAAGAGAAGGCAATCTGCTCCACGACCTGACAGTGGATCCACCAGATCCACTAATACTCATGGTGTATGTGTCAAATAGAGATGGCATATGGACCTCTGGCAAGCACTAATAGAGAATCACAGGGAAGACCTAGGATTTGGGAGCAAATTAATTTCAGATAACTTTTTTAATTTTGAGAAACAACTTCCGACTTTCTAATAAACATTGATAAAGAGGTTGAATCCCTGATCATGGGACATCAGAAGACCATGTGGCCTGAGCTTTCTATCATGAACTGGGGGTTTCTGACCAACCTAGCCACAAGGTTCACTGTGCATGGAAGCAATATATCATCAGTAGGAAATGGTATATAAGAGACCTAGCTTGGAGATCAGCAGAAACTCTGCAAGCCAGAATGGTGTGGCAGGACATATTTAAAGTGATGAAAGGGAAAAACCTACAAAGAACATTACTCTACCCAGCAAGGATCTCATTCAGATTCGACAGAGAAATTAAAACCTTTACAGACAAGGAAAAGCTAAGAAGATTCATCACCACCAAACCAGCTTTAAAACAAACGCTACAGGAACTTCTCTAGGCAGGAAACACAAGAGAATTCAGATTCGACAGAGAAATTAAAACATTTACAGACAAGCAAAAGCTAAGAAGATTCATCACCACCAAACCAGCTTTAAAACAAATGCTAAAGGAACTTCTCTAGGCAGGAAACACACAAAAAAAGACCTATAAATAACAAACGCAAAACAATTAAGAAAATGGTAATAGGAACATACATATTGATAATTACCTTAAATGGAAATGGATTAAATGCTCCAACCAAAAGACACAGACTGGCTGAATGGATACAAAAACAAGACCCATATATATGTTGTCTACAAGAGACCCACTTCAGACCTAGGGATACATACAGACTGAAAGTGAGCAGATGGAAAAAGATATTCCATGCAAATGGAAATCAAAAGAAAGCTGGAGTAGCAATTCTCATATCAGACAAAATAGGCTTTAAAATAAAGACTATTACAAGAGACAAAGAAGGACACTACATAATGATCAAGGGATCAATCCAAGAAGAAGATAGAACAATTGTAAATATTTATGCACCAACATAGGAGCACTTCAATACATAAGGCAAATGCTAACAGCCATAAAAGGGGAAATGGACAGAAACACAATCATAGTAGGGGACTTTAACACCCCACTTTCACCAATGGACAGATCATCCAAAATGAAAATAAATAAGGAAACACAAGCTTTAAATGATACATTAAACAAAATGGACTTAATTGATATTTATAGGACATTCCATCCAAAAACAACAGAATAAACTTTCTTCTCAAGTGCTCATGGAACATCCTCCAGGACAGATCATATCTTGGGTCACAAATCAAGCCTTGGTAAATTTAAGAAAATTGAAATCACATCAAGTATCTTTTCTGACCACAACGCTATGAGCCTAGATATCAATTACAGGAAAAAATGTGTAAAAAATACAAACACATGGAGGCTAAACAATACACTACTTAATAACCAAGAGATCACTGAAGAAATCAAAAAATAGCTAGAAACAAATGACAATGAAAACACAATGACCAAAACCTATGGGATGCAGCAAAAGCAGTTCTAAGAGGGAAGTTTATAGCAGTACAATCCTACCTCAAGAAACAAGAAACATCTCAAATAAACAACCTAACCTTACACCTAAAGCAATTAGAGAAAGAAGAACAAGAAAACCCTAAAGTTAGCAGAAGGAAAGAAATCATAAAGATCAGATCAGAAATAGATGAAAAAGAAATGAAGGAAAACGATAGAAAAGATCAATAAAACTAAAAGCTGGTTCACGGAGAAGATAAACAAAATTGATAAACCATTAGCCAGACTGATCTGGAAAAAAAGGGAGAAGACTCCTACCAATAGAATTAGAAATGAAAAAGGAGAAGTAACAACTGACACTGCAGAAAAAGAAAGGATCATGAGAGATTACTACTACAAGCAACTCTATGCCTATAAAATGACAACCTGGAAGAAATGGACAAATTCTTAGAAAAGCAGAACCTTCCCAGACTGAACCAGGAAGAAATAGAAAATATAAGCAGACCAATCACAAGCACTGAAATTGAAACTGTGATTAAAAATCTTCCAACAAACAAAAGCCCAGGACCAGATGGCTTCACAGGGGAATTCTATTAAACATTTAAAGAAGAGCTAACACCTATCCTTCTCAAACTCTTCCAAAATATAGCAGAGGGAAGAACACTCCCAACCTCATTCTATGAGACCACCATCACCCTGATACCAAAACCAGACAAAGATGTCCCCCAAAATGAAAACTACAGGCCAATATCACTGATGAACATAGATGCAAAACTCCTCAACAAAATACTAGCAAATAGAATCCAACAGCACATTAAAAGGATCATACACCATGATCAAGTGGGGTTTATCCCAGGAATGCAAGGATTCTTCAATATACACACATCAATCAATGTGGTACACTGTATTAACAAATTGAAGAATAAAAACCATGTGATTATCTCAATAGATGCAGAAAAAGCTTCTCACAAAATTCAACACACATTTATGATAAAAACTCTCCAGAAAGTAGGCATAGAGGGAACCTTCCTCAACATAATAAAGGCCATATATGACAGACCCACAGCCAACATCATTCTCAATGGTGAAAAACTGAAACCATTTCCTCTAAGATCAGGAACAAGACAAGGTTGCCCACTCTCACCACTATGATTCAACAGGTTTTAGCCATAGCAATCAGAGAAGGAAGAGAAATAAAAGAAATCCAAATTGGAAAAGAAGAAGTAAAGCTGTCACTGTTTGCAGATGACATAATACTATACATAGAGAATCTTAAAGATGCTACCAGAAAACTACTAGAGCTAATCAATAAATTTGGTAGAGTAGCAGGATACAAAATTAATGTACAGAAATCTCTTGCATTCCTATATACTAATGATGAAAAATCTGAGAGAGAAATTAAGGAAACACTCCCATTTACCATTACAACAAAAAGAATAAAATACCTAGGTATAAACCACCTAAGGAGAAGGACCTGAAAAAGACCTGTATTCAGAAAGCTATAAGACACGGATGAAAGAAATTAAAGATGATACAAACAGATGGAGAGATATACCATGTTCCTGGATTGGATGAATCAACATTGTGAAAATGACTATACTACTCTGAGCAATCAACAGATTCAATGCAATCCCTATCAAACTACCAATGGCATTTTTCACAGAACTAGAACAAAAAAGTTCACGATTTGTATGGAAATACAAAAGACCCCAAATACCCAAAGCAATTTTGAGAAAGAAAAGTGGAGCTGGAGGAATAAGGCTCCCTGACTTCAGACTATACTACAAAGCTACAGTAATCAGGACAGTTACGGTACTGGCACAAAAGCAGAAATATAGATCAATGGAACAATATAGAAAGCCCAGAGATAAACCCATGCACATATGGTCACCTTATCTTTGGTAAAGGAGGCAAGAGTATAGAATAGAGAAAAGACAGCCTCTTCAGTAAGTGGTGCTGGGAAAACTGGACAGGTACATGTAAAAGGATGAAATTAGGACACTCCCTAACACCATACACAAAAATAAACTCAAAATGGATTAAAGACCTAAATGGAAGACCAGACACTATAAAACTCTTAGAGGAAAACATAGGCAGAACACTCTATGACATAAATCACAAAAAGATCCTTTTTGACCCACCTCCTAGAAATGGAAATAAAAACAAAAATAAAGAAATGGGACCTAATGAAACTTCAAAGCTTTTGCACAGCAAAGGAAACCATAAAGAAGACGAAAAGATAACCCTAAGAATGGGAGAAAATATTTGCAAACGAAGCAGCTGACCAAGGATTACAAGCAGTTCATGCAGCTCAATATCAAAAAACCCAACAAACCAATCCAGAAATGGGCAGAAGGCCTAAATAGACATTTCTCCAAAGAAGATATACAGACTGCCAACAAACACATGAAAGAATGCTCAACATCATTAATCATTAGAGAAATGTAAATCAAAACTACAATAAGGTATCACCTCACATCAGTCAGAATGGCCATCATCAAAACATCTACAAACAATAAATCCTGGAGAGGGTGTGGAGAAAAGGGAATCCTCTTGCACTGTTGGTGGGAATTGATACAGCCACTATGGAGAACAGTATGAAGGTTCCTTAAAAAACTAAAAACAGAACTACCATATGACCCAGCAATCCCACTACTGGGCATATACCCTGAGAAAACCATAATTCAAAAAGAGTCATGTACCACAATGTTCATTGCAGCACTATTTACAATATCCGGGACATGGAAGCAACGTAAGTGTCCATCGACAGATGAACGGATAAAGAAGATGTGGCACATATATACAATGGAATATTATTCAGCTATAAAAAGAAATGAAATTGGGTTATTTGTAGTGAGGTGGATGGACCTAGAGTCTGTCATACAGAGTGAAGTAAGTCAGAAAGAGAAAAACAAATACCATATGCTAACACATATATATGGAATCTAAAGGGAGGGATGGTTCTGATGAACCTAAGGGCAGGACGGGAATAAAGATGCAGACGTAGAGAATGGACTTGAGGACACGGGGAGAGGGATGGGTGGGCTGGGACGAAGTTAGAGAGTAGCAGTGACATGTACACACTACCAAGTGTGAAGTACATAGCTAGTGGGAAGCAGCTGTGTAGCACAGGCAGATCAACTTGGTGCTTTGTGACCACCCAGATGGGTGGGATAGGGAACGGGGGAGGGAGGGGATATGGTGATGTATGTATGCATATAGCTGATTCACTTTCTTATACAGCAGAAACTAACACAACATTGTAAACAATTATACTCCAATAAAGATGTTTTAAAAAAGGAAATATAAATTAAGACTACAATGAAATGTATTTTTTTGCCTTTCAAATTGATGTACTGAGCAAAAAGTTGTATAACACATTGTGATAGTTAGGGTGTGGAGTAATAAACTCACACACATTGGGTGGGGGTGAAATATGATATAACTTTAGCCATAAGTAGTTTTGCAAAATTATTAAAATTACATGTATACACACTCTTTCACTCAGCACTTGTACTTCTACAAATTTTACCATTGATATACTTGTACCCATTGCACTATTTTTGATAGCTAAGGATTGAAAATTACCTTCAGTGTCGGTATGGCTTGTCCCCCTAAAATTCATATGTTGAAATCCTACCCCCAAAGATGATGGTATTAGGAAGTGGGGCCTTTGGGAGGTGCTTAGGTCATGAGGATGGAGCCCTCATGAAGGGGATTATTTTATTCTTATAAAAGACAGCCCACAGAGATCCCTCACCCCTTCTATCATGTGAGGACACAGCAAGAAAGTGCGAGCTATGTACCAAAACGAGGGCCCTCACTTGACCATGCTGGCATCCTGACCTTGGACTTCCAGCATCCAGAACTGTGAGAAATAAATATCTGTTTTCTATAATCTGCCCAGTCTATATATAGCAGCCTAAAAGGACTAAGACAGTGTCCATTAAGATGGGATTGGTTAAATGCTTGTGATATGTCCATTCAATGGAATATGATGTAGCTCATTAAAAGAAAAAAAAAAAGGTAGCTCATTGGGAATGTGGAATGATGTCCAAGAAATATTTTTAAGTGAAAAAAATCAAACTGCAGAAAATTTGCATAGTATTATACTATTCCCATAAATATTTATGTGTATCTGTAAGCATGAGATCCCTGGAAGGAGACACAAGAAACTGATAGTAATGGTGGTTTTCTCCAAAGAAGTGAAATATTGAACTGTCGGGAGTGGGTGTGAGGCATACTTGAACTGTGTCTACATTTAGATACTTTCTGAATTTTGTATCATATTATATATATTACCTATGCAAAAATATGTCATTTTTATAAATTATTTTTAAAAGATTACAGTATGCTGGTGTTGCTTGCTGCTGCAGTTTCTGGATTCCATTGCTAATTGGATTTTAAGGAACACAGTTTGGCAAGGAGCCTCCTCTCCATACCACGCCTGCCCTTCCCGTTCAAGGGTCCAGGCAGATGACGTGCGTGAGGCCTCTTGATCCTACACAGACCCGTGTCCTGATCTGTTCTGCGGACACAGTCACTCATGTTTCTTGCTGTCCGTTTCACTGACTGTTGGCAACACTCTTTGCTGTTGGCAGGCTGTGCAGAGTATTCATTTTAGAAGGTGCTGCTTGAATATCTGTGCTACGTAGTGACACAGGCTCAGTAGGAAAGGACTTTTCCAGTCCATGATAAATATCATTTTGGTTCCGTGAAGAGGCCCTGGTCCATGATACATTTCAAAAAGAACACTGCCTTTTACATGATGGCTTCATTAGGCTGTTGCCTCTACTTCTGAACAATGATTGATATGCAAGAGAGAGAGATGTTTTTGTTAATCCCATAGGGTCCCAAGATACCTTAGTTTTGTATGAAAATAGGTGCAATGAAGGATCCTTTTATGCCCCACCAACTGTAAGGAGTATAGAACACTTTGGTTCAGTATCGTTTTGTGTTTGCTTCAGAGGTATAATGGATGCCTTTCACAATATATCAATTCCAGGGAAAAAGATTAACTGACAACAAAATCTTCACATCCATCAACTTTTTCACTTGGGTCTGCTCTGATTCCAAAGACTGTTGCCTGAAGCTTGCTTTGTTTTCCAAAGTTTTACCTTTTTAAAACAGAAACTCACCCTGGTAGCCAGCAAAATACTTTGAGTTCAAGAGGATTAATATACTTTTAAAGAGCAAGCCGACTTTCAACCAGGTATCTCTTTGCTGTCACCAAAGTCCTTCAGGCTCACCTCAGCTCTGAATCAGTGAGGACTTCAACTGGAGAACACATCGTTAAAATCCCAACTTAAATATCATCTCCTCTCTGAAGTATCTACCAACTCACCCAGGTAGAGTTACTGTCTCCTTCCTCTGAACTTTCAAAGGAAGTTTCATGCCCAGACCTCAACTGAAACATGTATCACATGGTATTATAAGCATTTATTTATACTCTTGCTTCCCTCTCTGGCCCTCCCTCTAGCTAATGTGAATAGCTAGACCCCAAATCAGCACCTAAATGTGCTGTTTAACATGATGCTTGGTCCATTTTAATTACTCTGCAATTAATAAATGAATGAGGGAGTGGATAAATGAAGTGGTACTGAGCCCACTCAGAAGGAACTTTTAAATAGATGGACCCTTGGGAGAGTCAGGGAGGAGCATGGAAAATAGATTGCCTAATTTTTCTGGAGCCAGCCGGCCAGCTTCAGAGAAAGCGAAGAACGACTACATGAGAGGTCTGCAGTCTCCCCACGAGACTGACAGGGCAGAAGGGAATACCTTCCCTCCTACAGGATAATTGGTGCTCAAATCAAACCTAGAAATCCTATATTCACTCTCCCTTTTAGTGGGAAGGCTGTCTGCCTGGCTAGAATTTCAACAGACATATTTCCAACTGGCTCTATTATCAT
The DNA here is from genome assembly GCF_949752795.1 of Hyperoodon ampullatus. Classification (NCBI taxonomy): domain Eukaryota; kingdom Metazoa; phylum Chordata; class Mammalia; order Artiodactyla; family Ziphiidae; genus Hyperoodon; species Hyperoodon ampullatus. The sequence continues at coordinate 97,969,317 of NC_136917.1, read as the reverse complement.
GACCCAAAAATAAATATCATGGCAGGAGCCCATGAAGTGGGAGCACAATTTATCCCAACTGAAAATAGAGGCAGAAAGCATCGGCCCTAGTATCCTTGATACTAGAGTGGGGTTGCCATAGCAACCAGCTGAGTCACTAATGAAAAAAAACAGTTGCACTATGACTAGGCTGACATTCTGTGACATTCTCTTATTTTACTGTAGCTCTAATGATGTCGTCAGTAGGAATGACAGAGAGAAAAGGGTCTGACCTCTCTATTAAACCTGCAACTAGCTTGACATGTTCTGCCTTTAGCCTAATGAATGTGAATTTCTGTGTACAAATTCTGCCTTGGAGAAAAGCACTTTAGGAATTTGTCTGATTCATATATTAGACTTGTTGATTCCATTGTTCCCTTAATGTAATCCCTTCTCTTCCAAATTAAGATGGTAATGAAGCAGATGGGCCCCAAAAGCAAAACAGGAAGAGAAAAAATGAGTGAGAAGATGTGACAGGGTGATGCTAATCCATCAGTGATGAAATGAAATTGGAGAAAACAACCAGAAGCAGTTTTTGCCCCTTCTTCAAACAGGATGAACCACAGACAATTAAGAAACAAAGCTAGAAATTTCTGCAAAGAGAAATGGAGCCTGCTGGAAATGTGTTCTGAGAGCATCACGATCCACATATTCACTTGCTGGTCACTATTTTCAGAGCACTGAGTTAGGCACGAAGCGGTCTTAGAAAGAACGAATAGCCTCAAGTCATCTAAAGTCTAGAGCTGGCAGAGGGATGGAAAGGGTTAACAACTTAAAAATACATACAAACCACACGTGACCCCTACTACTGCCAGGAAACAGGTAGTTGGTTACTGCCAGAAACCAACACATTTACGATTGGAAGTTTTAAAACTTGAAGTTGTTAAAATTAAAAGAAAAACCTGCCACAACTGTAATTGAGTATACAAATGGAGTTTAAAAATAGACACTGTCATTGAGTTTGTAAAACAGTGAGAATGCTTTATGTTTTTTTCCCAAAAGTACTTGTTTGCAAGCATATGAATTTGTTTTAAACCCAACATTGGGTTGCTTTCATCTGCACAAGAATGGCCGCAAGAATTGGTGTCAGCACTTGCTGCAAATTATGTGGGAGTTTCTGAATCTCAGTGTAGGCACATACATCTCTTTATCAGCAGGAAAGAAGAGAGCTCATTCATTATTAAAGCAGCCTTCTAGCCACTCTCTTTCGTCAGCATAACTCTGCTAGACTCATTTTATTCGTCTATGACTCGACTCGTATTATTCCTCTCCTCAAGATCTTAATTTACCACTTTCATCATGTCACTCTCCTAGTTAAGAATAGATGATGGTTCCCCACTGAAAATCAGATCACACCTAATTCTCCCTGATTTGTAGCGCCCTCCACAGTTTCGCTCCAGCATAGCTATCCACACTTATCTCTGATTTCTCTCAATGCCAGCCCTTCCTTCCTGCCAGACTGTCTCCTCTCCTCCCTGACCACAAAATGGCATGACTAATTCTCACCTCCATACCTTCCCTCTACCTACCCAATCCTCATTCACCCGTTGAGAAACTGCCAGCTACCCTTCCTCCATAGGGTGTTCTCTGATTGGCTGTTGCTTTTGGAAACCGGGGTGGGGAGCGTTCCGCTCAGCTGGCTGTTCAGCGTTTTCCTTACATGTTCTTAGATTTTCTCTTGACTAACGTGTGCCTTGAGAGTAGGCTCTGCCTTGTTTCCTCCTTTTCATGTACATGCTCTCCTAACGCATTAATTCGACAAGCACGAATGGACCATGGTGGGAGGGATGGGGAAGTAGGGTCAGAGCGGGGAACTTAAGACCTGCTGGCGTCTTCATGTCAATGTTAGAGTGTGCAGTATCTGGAATGTAGGGAGGGCATGATACGGGCAGGGTAATTTGGAACCAGACAAAATAGATGTTTTAGAGTCACCTAAAGATTTGAATCTTTTATTAAACCCTGCTTTAGCAGAGCTTCCAAGTCCCATGGAGGGGGAGGGGGCAGGTGACATGCATTTTCCTGATTTAACCAGAGCAACTTTGGTTTTATCGACTCTATCGATTTAGACTTCTTGAACTTTGGGTCAGAATTTCTTTTGAAGAAAGGGCACTTTTTCACTGAACCAAGTTTGGAAACCTCTTTTCTGGGTAGGGGAGAGACTTTAATGTTTGTAAGTGGGGAGGGACAAGCAGGTGTCTCTGGCTCTGAATCGAGGCTGAATCCACACCAGAAAGCTGGTGGATTGCTTAGCCCTCCAGAGACTCTCACACCACCATACACGTTTGACAGATGTTCTTTCACTGTTTGCCATTAAGAGGCAGAAGGTAAAGGTGGCTGATTTATCCCTTTAATACTGAGAAGGTTGGGGAGTATTCTGGCATTATATTTTGCCTCCAAGCACCAAGAAGTAAGGTGCTTCCTTCTTCCTTCTTTCTGTGCGTGTTTCTTTCATTTTTCCTGGGAATGTTTACTTTCTTTGCTTGTTGCATAAGAGAATAATTCAAAGGGCTGGTAAAAGACAGCTAAAGTGACTGGATCTCTGCCACCATATATCATAACTAAAGCTATACTTATGAAGAATATTGTTAACAAAAACCAAACAGAAGGGACATTGGAAGTTGCATGGAAAGGGAATAATATACATGTGCGAAATCAGCACAGAAACAGCCTTTGTTGTTGTGTCAGAGCCAAAAATAGAAGAGTGCCCTGGCACGAAGCAGCAGCAATACTCTGTACCGACCAGTTCTCCTCAGGACCGACCACCCCCCGGAACACAAACCTAAGGCTGTCACCTCCTCAGCTATTGCTGTTACACATTTAGGATAATGAGTGGAAAAAACTCCCTGAGGGTTTCTAGGTACCAAACCAATAGAAATAAACTTCATTTTATGGAACACCTCCCTGCTGAAATAGACATATTCAAAAAACATTCCTAACATTCCAGCCCTTGAAAGAAACAGGCACAGTAAGAGACCTCCTCACTCCAGTCCTGTTTCTGCCACAAAAATGTGACATGTGTGGTATTCAAGAAGTATCGTCAATTTCCTCTTTTGTGATTCTCAATTTGTTTTGTTTTACTGCTAACTTAGGAATACTAGAATTTGGGAAGGTCTCATTTGAAGTGACTAAAAGTCTTAAAACAGCCATAAACAAGTCATCAATAGTGACAACATAATGACTGCTCCAGTGGAATATCTCAAGGTGCCTATAAAAGCGCCCACGGTTGTTGCATTTTTCCATTGGACCCCCCTCAGTGCCATTTTACTGTTTGAATAGATCGACTCACTTCCTGCCTACCCTCTTATATGTGCACAGAGCCCATTTCTCCTCAGAGCCAGTAAACTAGACATCTGATTATGGCCCTGGTTTGACATTATGCCTCACCTGTTTCATTCGCTTAAAGCAGGTGGCTCCTGTCTCTCAACCACATTTCTCAGTCTAAGACCTTCTCAGTCTAATTCCATCTGACTGACATCACAGTGACAGGTTGTATCCTCAGATATAACAAAAATAAATTTATAGCTTGATCTAAAATCAGTAGCTCACTTGTAAATGTTGACAGCACCGTGGTTGAGAACCACATTCATAAACTTGTCTGTCTGCCTCCCCAGACTGTGAGAGCCTTAAGATCCTTGGGAAAAAATGTTTGTGTCTTGTTTACCCCTGTGAACATGTGCCCAACAGCGTAGACCCTCAAAAATGTTTATGAAATGATTTTCAAGACCAATAAAAATAATAGCGTTCATGTATTCACAACTTCCTCCCATCGTGCTAGCTGGGAATGAAGGAACTTTTCTTCACTGATCTTGGAGCTATGGCCTAGATTACTGTTGTAGAGATCAAGGAAAAGGGAATAGTGGCTGAATTGGAAGGATAGGGAAAAGCTAGATTAGTTTATGATAGAATGGGCCTGGAACTCAAATAAGGACAATTGAATATAAAGATGAAAGAGAGAGGGAATGAAGGAGAAAGGCTAAAAAAGATAGAGCTGGGGAAGAGATGGAAAAGAAAAGAGAGATTTTTTTTTTTTTTTTTTTTTTTTGCAGTTCGTGGGCCTCTCGCTGTTGTGGCCTCCCCCGTTGCGGAGCACAGGCTCCGGACGCGCAGGCTCAGCGGCCATGGCTCACGGGCCCAGCTGCTCCGCGGCATGTGGGATCCTCCCAGACCGGGGCACGAACCCGTGTCCCCTGCATCGGCAAGCAGACTCTCAACCACTGCGCCACCAGGGAAGCCCAATGCTCCCAACTTTTGATTAGCAGTCTGGTGATCCCCCATAACTTTGAACAGTGTTATGAATTTGGGGCCTTTCTGCATGATGATATTACACTGGGTGATGTCATCCAGTGTGAGCTTAATTCTGTCAAACTGCTGGAGTGTCTTAGCCTCTGATATTGAATGGTAAGCGTTAAGGAGTGGTCCAAGAAGCCAGAGCTGTCATTTGTAACGGGTCCAAGTTCAGAGCTATATCAAAAATATTAAAACCTGGACCTCATTCTGGCTCTGTGTTTTGCAGGGCTCGTCACTGCAACAGGGAGATAGGTGCTGGGGGAGTGCAGTGGGGGACTCGTAAAGAAGCTGCTCAGTCATTCGGGACTTAACACCTCAGGAGGCTTAACTCACTTTCTCATTAATACCTTTCCACTTTCATCAGAAAAAGGGTGGAAACTGATTATCTCTTCTTTACACAAATATTCTCTGCTCATCTTTTTGTTGTTGTTGTTGATTTATTTGACATATCAATACTATTCATTTTGAAAATATTCCATATAGTTATTGATGGGGCTTGTGGAAGAATGAAGTTGGTAAAGAAGCGTGTTGAGTTTTGATCTAGGTCCATTCACCTGGGGATGGTTATAATTGTCTGTTGAATGGAGTCAGCATGCTTGATAAGTTTTCTGATATAAATAGCCATTCTAGGAAGAAAGGGGGAAAGGAGTCAGATTTTTCAGTCCATTGCTCCTTGACACCAGGCTGGTCTCTATTCCATTATAATCTCCACAAAGGGGGATTTTGATCAAAAGTAACATCTTGTGCCACTTTCTATACCCCTACCCTGCTTAACTTTCCTTTATAGGTCTTATCACACCCTGGCATTATATTACATGCTTATTCACTTACTTGTTCATCGCCTATGTCTCCAAATGGAATATAAATTCCATGAGGGCAGGAGCTTTGCTGTGCTCACTGATGTATCCTAAAATGGTGCCTACGAGGTGCTCAGTTTTTACTGTTGAATATATAAATATAGGATTAAATAGTAAATGAATTGTTGAATGGAATTAATGAATTAGTTAATAAGTGAATGGACATCTACCATGTGCCAGCAATGATAGCTTTATAAATATTAAACACTTAAATCCAATACCAACCCTGTCAGGTAAGTGTTGCTTTCTAGAGTTGACAGATGTGGAAACTGAGGCTCAGAGAAGCTAAAGAATTTGCCCACAAAATATTCACACAGTAAGTTACAGATATAGAATTTGAACCTGATTCTTTCTGATTATATAACTTGTGCTATTTTTATAACACTTTACTTTGTAGAATAACTGTAAGTCAGGTAGTTTAATATGCTTCAAAGCTGCAACCCTGGAGAGGGTTTTTAAGGGAAACCATTCAATAACACCTTTGTGTTGAGCTTGGGATCTCTTGGTCTTCCTTTCCCCTATCCCCGCCAGCTACAGCTGACTTGGACATGAAAACAAGGCTTGCATAGGTCCCTTGGCTGAAAACAAAGCTTGCTTGATGCTAATCTCTGCACCTTGGACAGGCTTACTCTTTCCTCAGTTATTTGCCAGCAGCAGAGCAGCTGTGAGCCTGCCAGAGCTGAAGGGAGTCTGTTTTGTCTACCAGCTGTCTACAGTCCTAGAGGATATGGCTCACAGCATTATGCACAGCCTGGTGGGACTTGGTAAGACAGCAGGAAGAAAGGTCAAATGAATAACAAGTGTGTTCAGAACGAAATAGAAATAAACCAGGCAGGGTGTTGAGTGGTGACAGGAACAGGCTACTTGATGACTAACTGGGGAGAAGGACAAAAACTGTGATATTGAAGGACAAGGATGTAGGTAACTGCTGCGGTTGCTTAGTCTATCCCATTAAGATGATTTTTTTTTTTTTTTTTTTTTTTACCTTTTATGGTTTATGCCCTTGGACTGTGCACTAGGTGTGATGACTCAACTGGGTTAGAGCCAGATGGTTTTCTACCAGATCTTTATGGGAGTCCCCAGAAGATCAGAAATTTGAACTTCAAAGCATCTTCAGTCACCTTGAAATTTGGTTTTTTTCTTTTTCTTTTGTCTTTTTATGCTTTTTAATGAAGTATAATTTATATAAAATGACAAGCACAGGTCATAAATGATGAACACTGACACATGCACATACCCATGTAAACCACCCTGCAAACAAAATAGAAAATATTGACACTTAGAAAGTTCCGTTGTGCTCCTTCCCAGACAATCCCACCCACCAGTCCTTCAAGCAGCCAGTCTTCTGATTTCATGTAATATATTAGCTCTGCCTGTTCTAGAGTGAAAGCATACGTTCTTTTTTCTGACCTCTTTTGATCAGCATGATGCTTCTGAGATTTTTCCATGATATATGCTTTAGTATTTCATTAAATGTTAATACAATTTGACTGCTGAATAGTATTCCACTATAAATATTCAAAGTTTGTTATCCAAACTCTCATATATTGGATTGATTGATTTTGTCCTTTTGGGTTTTGATAATGCTTTATATATTTTAGGTACTAGTCATTCACTGAATATGTGGTTCGCAAATATTGATATTTTCTTCTATTGTGTAGCTTATCTTTTCATCTTTTTAAGAAGGGTTTTCACATAGCAATAGTTTTCACTTCGATGAGATCCAATGTATCAATTTTTCCTTTTATGGATTATACTTTCTGTGTCAATCTAAGAACTCTTTGCTTAACCCTAGATTCCCAAAATTTTCCCATTTTTTTTCCTAATAGTTTTATTACATTTCTGTCCATGATCCATTTTTGGTTAATTTTTATATAAGGTATGGAGTGTAGGTCAAGATTCATCTTTTTGCCTACAGATGTCCAATTGCACTAGCATCAGTTGTTGAAAGGATAGTGTTCCTCCATAAAATTGTTTTTGCGCCTTTGTCAAAAACTAGGTCAGCATATTTGTGTGGGTCTATTTCTGAGTTCCCTATTATGTTCTATTGATTTATGTGTCTATTATCCCTCTGCCTATGCTTTTCAAATAAATGGCAGAATAAGCTTGTCTATTTATAAACAAACAAACAAACAACTTTGCTGGGGTCTTGATAGGAATTGAATTAAACTTATGGATCACTTTGGGGAGAATTGCAATCTTCACTCTGTTCCAATCTAGAAGCAGGTATACCTCTTCATTTATTTGAGTCTTTTTTTATTTCTTTCATCAGCACTTTTTAGTTTTCAGCATACAGATCCTGTATGTATTTTGTTAAAGTGTATACTTAAGTATTTTGTAATTTAAATTCAGCTTCACATATTCTTATTAGGATACAAAAATGAGATTGATCTCTGTGTATTGATCTTGTATGCTATGACCTGTTGAATTCACTTATGAATTCTAGGAATGTTTTTTTGTTTATTTCTTGGGATTTTGTACATAGACAGTCATGTCATCTGCAAACAGAAATTATTTCATTTAGTCCTTTCCAATCTGTATGTCTTTATTCTTTTCTTCAACCTACTTCAGTGGCTAGAAGTTCCAGTACTGTATTGAATAGACTGGTAAGAGTAGATGTCCTTCCCTTGTTCCTGATTTTAGAGGAAAAGCGTTCAGTTCTGCACCACTAAGTATGATGTTAGTTGTAGGATTTTTGTAGATGCTACTTATCAAGGTGAGGTAGTTCCTTAACTTACTGAAAGGTTTTATCCTGAATGGGTGTTGGATTTTGTTAAATGCTTTTTCTGTGTCAACTGACATGACCATATGATTTTTCTTGATTTTTAAACAACTTTGTTGTTATGATGAAGTACCTTGATTGATTTTAGAATGATGAACCAGTCTTGCTTACCTGGAATAAATCCCTTGGTCATGTTGTATAATTCTTTTAAATAATGTTTAGATTTGATTTGCTAGTATTTTGTTGAGGATTTCTTTTTTTAACTAAATTCATGAGAGATATTGATCTGCAATTTCTTTTGTGTACTGTATCTGTCTGGTTGTTATCAGGGTAATAATGGACTGATAAAATGATTTGGAAAGTATTCCTTCTTCTATTTTCTGGATAAGGTTGTGTAAAATTGGTGTTAATTCTTCTTTAAGTGTTTGGTACCATTCTCCAGTTAAACCATCTGAGTCTGGAGGTTTATTTTTCATAAAATTTTTCATTATGAATTTAATTTTTAAAATTATTATGGGGGCTAGTTGGATCATCTCTTTCATTTTGGTTGAATTTTGGAATTTTGAGGTTTTTCAAGTAATTGATTAACTTCTAAGTTATCAAACTTATGATCATAAATTTGTTCACAATATTCCATTATTATCTTTTTAATGATTGCAAGATTTGTAGTGATATCTACTATTTTATTCCTGATTTTGATAATTGTCCCAGTGGAGAAAGGGAGTCTCTCGCAAGAGGAGGTAGGGAGGTGTTTTAGGCACTTGTGGTAGGATCCCCTTAAAGATACCCCCACCCCAGCTCCATGATGTCTCTGGACAGGGTACATGGGGTCAGAGGCTCCCCAGTCGAGTCACATGTTGTTACAGGTCCCTCTTGCCAGTTCTTCCCACTAGCTTTGGTATTTGGGAGGTGGGAAGGGTAGTCTCTAGCCTGACAGTGAAGGAGAGCACTTCTTGGCCACTTATTGTTAGGAGGGTCTCTAGCTCTATTCCCCTTGCCCAAGGTGTCAGGCTGGTTTCAGAAGGATGTTTTCAGAGGAGCTCCCTTTCAACCCAGGGGAGGAATGAGTCCACTTGGGTTGCTATCTATTGCTAGGTTGGGGGCCAGGGAAATGCTGAGTCTGGATCACCTGTTGGGTAGGGCCTGCAAGATGCCTTGCCATTATGCTGTTTCTTCTGTCTGGGGTCCCAAACAAGTTTCCCTCCTTCTTACCACCCATCACGTCTCCTTTGGCTGTCTCTTGAGTTATTTCCAGTTGAGTTTATAGTTATATTTAGGGGAATGAGCAAGGAGAAAGAGGTCTACACCATCTTGTCCAGACCAGTGGTTGAGTATATATATATATATATATATTTTTTGCAGTACGTGGGCCTCTCACTGTTGTGGCCTCTCCCGTTGCGGAGCACAGGCTCTGGACATGCAGGCTCAGCAGCCACAGCTCACGGGCCCAGCCGCTCCGCAGCATGTGGGATCTTCCCGGACTGGGGCACGAACCCGTGTCCCCTGCATCGGCAGGCGGACTCTCAACCACTGCGCCACCAGGGAAGCCCTGTTGAGTATATTTTTAACAGAAGAGTTGTCTTTGGTTCTTAAATGTCTCCTTTCTGTGTTTAGAAACTTAGTCATTCCAGGGGCCAAAGTCATCATTGCACTAATGGTTCCCAGGCATTGCTGGTTTGAGGCATCAAAACAATCCCAAAGTTTCTTCTGTGACTTGGTGCCTGGATCTGTCATAGAAGCAGCTGGTGAGGATGAGTGGTCAACAGGTGATTGTTTTGAAAAAATAACTAGGTCAGTAAAGTACTGCCACATGCATAAATATCTTCAGTTAAATGTTTATATTATGAAGATATCCTTCTTTCTCTTTCCCCTTAGGCCTTGTCTTAAAATTCACCTTAACATAAGACAAAGGAAAGTGAGTATGAAGGGACTTATCTGGGGTCTTACCACACATACTTACTCGAAGTTTTAGATTAATTTCCCCCAAAACTGAGTAATGGGAACCTCTATATTAAAATACAGATTCAATATCCAAAAAGTGTATCATAAATCAGAATTATGAGTTGACATGAATACAATGAAATTTAATGAGAACAAGGGTAAAATCTTGTATTTTAGAAAATATTAATAAATGAATACAGATGGGGAAACAGTTTAACAACAGTTTATTTGATAGCAGAATAAAAGATTTAGTTGCTGTGACCTGAAAAGCTATGATAATAGTTACTATGACCTGAAAAGCTATGATAATTTTAATATAAATTTCAGAACCAGGGCAAAAGGTAAAGATCTTCATGCTCTATCACAGTGTTTCTCAAATTTTAATGTGCATGCAGATTACTTGGATATCCTGTACAACAGAAGATCCTGATTTAGCAGACACTGCGTAGGGCTTGAGATTCTGTGGTCTAAAAGTCTCCAGGTGATACTGGCTCTGTTGGTCAGGGAACCACACTTTGAGGAGCAAGACCCTATACCATACAGATCACTTCTAGGGTGAGATATTCATTTATGAGCAAGCACCACATCTTAAGAGAATCACTGAGAAATGAATTTGTTCAGAGAAGATAAGGCAGGATAGTTAGAAGTTAGACACTAAAAAAGAAAGCTCAAATTGGAAACAACGGTTATCTCTGATTGGCATGATTCTAAAGGAGCTTTATTTTATTTCCTTTCCTTTTATGTGTTTAATAAACATATTTCAATTACAAAAAAAGAAGTTAGACACTAAGTTCCATGAGTATCAGTAGAAAGGTCAACCTTTAATCAAGTAAAAGCTCTTTCAAATTGATGATATAAACCATCCAAAGACACATAGGCAAACAATTCAACAACAACAATAAAAAAAATCTCAGAAGACCAAACACAGATGATAATAAACATTCAGTTGGTGGATAGGCAAAAGTTCAAAAGCTTGATAAAATCCAATGGGAAAATAGCCATTTTTTTGGTGGTATATGAATCACCACAACCTTTTTGAAAAGTAATCCAGCATTAGCTATTAAAATTAAAAAGGTGCACAGGGCTTCCCTGGTGGTGCAGTGGTTGAGAGTCCGCCAGTCGATGCAGGGGACACGGGTTTGTGCCCCGGTCCGGGAGGATCCCACATGACGCGGAGTGGCTAGGCCCGTAAGCCATGGCCGCTGGGCCTGCGCGTCCGGAGCCTGTGCTCCACAACGGGAGAGGCCACAACAGTGAGAGGCCCGTGTACCACAAAAAAATAATAATAAAAATAATAAAAAATAAAAAGGTGCACATATACTTTGACTCAGCAATTCCACTTGTGAGAGCCTTCACTAATGAAATAAACCCAGAATTATGAATATAATCACCAAGATGTTTACGGTAACATATTTGTGAAAAAAGCTTGGAAGCAACCTGGATGTCCATCAACTAGTGATCTGCTAAACAGTGGCATATGCAATGGAAGGGAGAACTTTACATAAATTCCTGCCTTCCAAGGGTGGAATAATGAGGTAGTAAGTTCCTTGCACTGGAATGTTCTATCGGAGGCCATCAGAAATGCTAGTAGGGGAATTCTTATAGAGAATTATAAACACATTAGTCTGCATGATTTCTGAGTTTCTTTCTGACTCTGAAATTCTGTAATTCTATAAATTGAGCACAGTGACCTCAATGAAAGAAAGGAAGAAAAGGAACGGAGGCAGTTTTTCTACCCTATTTTAATCTGCTCTCCTCATTTTAGAATTGGGACTTTGGGAGCAGGTTTAAGGGGTGGAATGTTTTCATTAGCACGTATAGAGGCCGCAAACTGAAGCTATTTCATTTAGACACATAATAAATGAAGAAAAAATGGTTATCCGTTTCTCTATCCCTAATTGTTGAAACAAGATCCATATTTCAGAAAATGCCTCCTTTATATTCACAGTCACTAACGGAAAGTGACTAATTTGTGGCTGCACAGGGACACAGCATTAAACACCCTGAGCATATGGATAAGTCACTCTGTGTGTCTAAGATCGATGGAGCCTGATGCCTGCTCCTTTGCTAGGAGCGTGGGCCAGCATAAATGTACTCAGGAATGGGAGAATGCCATCTAGTTATGTACTGGATGGCGGTGAGCGGCTGGATGCCTGCATTTCCCTCTGTCAGTGGTTTGCAAACTGTGATACTTCCTCAGAGGTGCTTCAGGGGCCCAGCAACCATTCGTTGCAAGTGTTTAAAGTATGTTTAAATAGTTATTTTTTAAAATGTAATTAAAAAGTAACTACCAAACACATTCAAATGTGATATATATCCAATTTTAACACACTGGAAGCCATCAAAGTATTCATGTACATTCTCATTGATTGGCTGTTTAAGTAAATATTATGAATATCAAAGCATAAAATAAGTCTGTGTATTAAAATACTGTTTTGTTTGTTTTATGATTCAGTATCATTTGGAAAATAGGAAATTTCACTGCTGAAGTTTTGGATAATCACTGCCCCAATTCACAAGTTAGGGAAAATAGAAAAGTAAAGGTAGGATGAGTGAAACCTGAAAAATTACTATTTGAATGGTTAATTCATATAGTTCTCAAATCTTTAAATGGTCCACACCTCCTTCAGAACACACCGCCTTAAAACAAAAACTCTTTATTCCACCTTAGAACATTTAAAACTATTTTGTTCTTTTCAGAATCTGATCATTCTTCTTCCTTCATTCTTATTTTTTTCTGTCATTTTTTGGGGGGAAAGGGAGTTGTTACTGGGAGTTGGAGTTAAGTTGAATGTTGGTGAATGACTTGCATGACAATTTCTGTTTGAAGGAAGGAAGTTCTTAAAGCACTCAGTTCTTTTTCTATTGCAAACATATTCTGAGAAATTAAGTGAGCTAGGAAACTTTCCAACACAGATCTGGAGTTTGAGTGCTTCAGTTCGAGTTCCAGTTCCACTATCTTCAAAGTGAACCCTAGCATGGGCACATTTTCTAAGTGCTACCTCAATTTCCCTTTCTGCAAGATGGGGATAATAATAGTATTGTCATCACAGGGTTCTTGTGAAGATCAGAGGAGACAATATTCGTAAAGTACTCAGCTTGGTGTCTAGCATGTAATAAGCGTTCCACAAATATTAGTGCCACTATTGTTTTATACATTTTTTTGCCCAAATTTACTATAAGAACTGTGGGTACCAAATAGGAAAATAAGGAGGAAGGCTAAGAGGCACACAGTGTGCAATTGTTTATGTTATAGAATTGTCGTGAGACTTTTGCATTTATTATTCAATTCTTCAGTAAACTCTGTGAGTAGAAACCAAGGTTCTGAGAAGACACCAAACAGCAAGTGATGGAGGTAGAAGGGAGCAAATAGGAACAAGGTCCTTTAACCAAAATCTAGTACTCTTTCTTCTATGGTGCACCTTCTGTCATAGTCACAAGACAGAGCTGTTAAAGTTAATAATGGTTGCTGATTTTTTTCTGCTTACTGTTTTTCATAGGTACGGGATTCTGATGGCCCCTAGATAATAACTAACACTGGCCATTCTTCACTCTTCTAATATTTATTTTGTGTAACTATAAGACAACTGGCCATACCGTCACTGCGTGAAGCAAAGGAGGAAAAAATTTCACAAAGAAAGATGTTAGTTCAATTAGGAGAACAAAACAAATACCCCAGTTATTTTAACAGACAAAATGTTATATAGGAAATTGGTTTAACAGTCATTGGAGAACTGAAAAGGCAAATGTGGACACAGACGTAATATAGAGAAAGTAAATGTAGGAAGCAACTTTCACCTCTAGAACTGAGAGAAACACAAGGCAGAATCTGGGGTCATTAGAACCCAGAAGTTGGAATAAGAGCCCCTTGGAACCCAGGAAGAGGTGTTGGCAGGATGGTGTTGGTGTTTCTGAGGAGGTGTAAGGAGGCTGCTTCTGAAAGGGTGAAAAGACAACTGCATATTGGAACCTAGGTGGGCTGCCAGAGTGAAGACGCATTCTTGGGATGATGCTGCAGGGACAAGAAGCAGACAGGAATGAACTGGTCCCTCCTCCCCTCTCAGGCCTTGTCATTTTTCTCTAGCGCCCCCTATCGGCAGAGTCTCAATAGCAAGCCGCTGGCAAAGTGGAAAGTGTTTGGCCAAGTCCCCGGCTCCAGCATCACAGGTAGGTTTGGAACTCAGAGGCAGTCGTTTAATAACGAGCACGGATGTATGCACATATTGTTACGGTTAATTGCCATTAATATATGTGTGTTATGGGCTGAATTGTGTCCCCCCAAACTGATATATTGAAACCCTAACTTCTGGTAGCCTAGAATATAACTGTATTTGGAGATAGGCCTTTAAAGAGGTCATTAAGGGCTTCCCTGGTGGCGCAGTGGTTGAGAGTCCGGCTGCCAATGCAGGGCACAAGGGTTTGTGCCCCTGTCCGGGAAGATCCCACATGCCACGGAGCGGCTGGGCCCGTGAGCCATGGCCGCTGAGCCTGTGCGTCCGGAGCCTGTGCTCCTCAACAGGAGAGGCCACAACAGTGAGAGGCCCGTGTACCGGAAAAAAAAAAAAAAAAAAAAAAAGAGGTCATTAAGTTAAAAGGGGGCTGTTAACGTGGGCCCTAATCCATTATGACTGGTGTCCTTATAAGAAGAGGCGATCAGGACACAGACAACACAGATTAAGGGAAAACTATGCAAGGACACAGCAAAAAAGGTGGCCATATACAAGCCAAGGAGAGAAGCCTCAGAATGAAACTAAGCTGACTGACACCTTGATCTTGGACTTTTAGCCTCCAGAACTGTAAGAAAATAAACTTCTGTTGTCTAAGCCACCCAGTCAGTAGTATTTTGCTGTGGTAGCCCTAGCCCACTAATACAGTGTGCTACAGAAGAAGCAATTATTTTATACTGGATGTCTTCTAGACTCCATTATATCCAATTGGACCTCATGTTTTGATTTACTATTTTTACTATATATGATCTCAACTCTTCAGCCCGTCTGTCCCCAGTCCCACTGGATTAGGTCCTTATCATGTCCCATTGGAATTATTCCCAATTGATTTCCCTGCCTCCAGTTTTTTTACCCTCAGTTCATCCTATCTGCCAACACGGAATAATCCCTATTGCTCTGCTGCTTAAGACTCTTAACTAACTTCCTACAACCTGTAGAATAATGTCCAAACTCTGTGCATGAACTACAAGCTGCCTCCTCTCCTTCCATCCTGCCCACTTCCTGTGTCAGGTCTCTTCTGCTAAAATTGCTCAGAGCCCTTGTCTTAATATCATACATAGCAAGGTGGTTGGGGGGCGGGGGCTTGGAGTTTGGAGCTAAAGAAAAGCAACATGTGTATAAAATGAAAGAATTATCACAATCAATCAGGTCTACGATGAGCTCCACCCAGCATTCTGTTTCTGGTAGAGGAACTAAAAGTTGAGAGACAGAAGGACATTCAGAAAGCTGGCCAGTCTCCAGGTGTCTCATAAAAACCTACCAAGGGACTAGAAACATACAAACCTACTAGGAACAGGTTAATAAGTTATTAATAACAATAATCTACTTAATTAAGTAGGTTATTAATCAGGGGTTAATTCAGAAAGGGAAGAGGAGAAGAGGAATAATACAGGTCCCATTCATGAGGCACCTACTGTGTTAGGCAGTCACTCTGTGAAGCACTCTCTATATGTTACATATACCATGTAAACCTCAAATGAACACCCTAAGGTATTTTTATCTCCATATTACAGAACACGCTCAAGATCACCGAGGTAGGAAAACTGCCTTCAAGCCCAGATTTATTAGAGTTTAAAGCCTATGATCTTTTTACTGTATCAAGCTGCTTCAGCTATTACTGGACATAGAGTGTTATTTGTTTATATAATTGCTCTGGTTATTTAAGCAATAGAGTTTTGTTTTCAGAAAATAAGACCCTCGTTCTCAATTCACCACATCAGCTAGTAAAGTGGCTCTTTGTTTAAAAAGCAAAATTAACCTATATTTAACAGCAACCCATTACAGCTGCCAGAGCCATTGTCTCTGTAGCTCAGAAAGTCTATTGCAGGTGCCTAGAGTTTGCAAATCCTATACAACAACGTAATAATGCATTCTGTCTTTCAAAGGGTAAAGACCTAGGATTGAAAGTGGTTCACTGGGGAGACTGATGAAGACTTCTTGACTAGAGGAAGGATAGTCATGCTGGTAAGTATAAGAAGAAACCGTTAGGGCTTCCCTGGTGGCGCAGTGGTTGAGAGTCCACCTGCCGACGCAGGGGACACGGGTTCATGCCCCGGTCCGGGAAGATCCCACACGCCGCAGAGCGGCTGGGCCCGTGAGCCATGGCCACTGAGCCTGCGCGTCCGGAGCCCGTGCTCCGCAACGGGAGAGGCCGCAACAGTGAGAGGCCCGCGTAACGCAAAAAAAAAAAAAAAAGAAGAAGAAACCATTAGAAATATTATTTCTTGATTGGTTGCTACTCATGTAAGTTGGTAAATATTTTGAGTGTCCTCTTTGTGAGGAGAGAATAGTTGGGGCACAGAACAAGATGGCTGTTTCTTTGATTTGTTAAATGCATCTGTGTCTTGAGCAGAAAGATGGGTAGAAAATGTGTAACTAATAAGAATGAATCATGAAGCATAATGAATCATGATAAATTGTAAATCTACTGACAATTTCAGCTCTGTGAACATGTTCAAAGAGGTTTCATCTTCAAGAAATAGTCAGTGATATTCAAGTTAAGAGGATACTGCTGATTGAAAAACACTGAAGATAAATTCCTGATACTACTAAGGTGAGAGTATTCTTTACTTGTATTCTAATTGTGTATGGTATTTAAATAAGAAATATTCTGGAAGCTTTGCTTAGCTGTTTCGGAAAAGCTTCAATTCTCATGAAAAGTAGTCTTTCTTACCTATAATCTTTCTTGTAATATTATATGGGCAAAGTATGTAGCACAGTGCTTGTCACAGGTGTATGTAGTTCAGCTTTCTTTTCCTTATTGAAACTCTAGCTGTTCAGACTTTAGTTCCATGATCCAGACACCACCTGGGTGTAATTACCTAAACTGTAATCACCTCAAGGGAAACAATAGCTTCTAGAATGCTGTTATTTCTTTCGTTAACCAAAGCCTATACATGCAACTAAAGTAGATGTCCTAACCCGTGTTAAATTTATATTTACTTCATTAAAATAAGATAGAAGTTCAACAGGTTTTGTCATTTGACACCTGTAGTGGTCTAAGTCTAATTATTTCAGTGCAGATAAGAAAAAAAGATGCTCTTACCAACTGGATGAAATTACAGTAAAATGGCCAGAAAAATGATGTATATTTAGATCCCAAGAGAGTAATCAATTTACACTCTGAAGCATGAAATCTGATTGCCCTTTTCTCTAATGTGAAACACCATGTACAACAATTTATTGACCATAAAACTACTCATCCATTTGGTGCCATGATTTCTGTGTGCAATTTTCAAAGAAAGAATTGGTATGAAATTGATCACCTAGTTGCTTCAGATGGAGAAAGCCCAACCACATTTTTTAGCTCTGCTTAGAAGGAGGACCTCCATAAAATGGTAATGGGATTCTGCATTTCACTTTCATAATTTATGTCCAAATAAAAGCAGTAATTTTTTAGGCCTCCAGAATCACTAAGTTGTCTTCTCCCATATTCTTTTTTCTTCCCTGTATTGTGAAGACAGACGTTTTCTTTCCAGCCTTTCAAGCTTATTATTGCAACTGTCCTTCCTTCCAAAGACCTTTGGATTCTGGAAACAATGAGCTCAGTTACATTACTTTAAAGATAGTAGATTTCTAAATAATGTCAACTTCATTCCCTATGGATCAATTTATATTCAACTAATGCTCATATTACAAAAATTAATGGACGCAATGTTCAGTAAACTTTTCAAAGAGGTTGAGGTAAGGTGTTTGGGTCTTATATATAAATACACATTTTTGTAAAAACTCCCAACTTTTCCATAATTTGAATTTGAATAGAGGTATATTTCACTTTCAGTTGCATAGCATGTCAATGCTTTGTGTTATTCAAAAACTGATATGTATAAAATAAGAAGTTTAAGTTTCAAAAAAAATTTTTTTACATCTTTATTGGAGTATAATTGCTTTACAATGGTGTGTTAGTTTCTGCTTTATAACAAAGTGAATCAGTTATACATATACATATGTTCCCATATCTCTTCCCTCTTGCATCTCCCTCCCTCCCACCCTCCCTATCCCACCCCTCTAGGTGGTCACAAAGCACCGAGCTGATCTCCCTGTGCTATGCGGCTGCTTCCCACTAGCTATCTACCTTACGTTTGGTAGTGTATATATGTCCATGCCTCTCCCTCGCTTTGTCACAGCTTACCCTTCCCCCTCCCCATATCCTCAAGTCCATTCTCAAGCAGGTCTGTGTCTTTATTCCTGTCTTACCGTACCTAGGTTCTTCATGATATTTTTTTTTCTTAAAATGTTTTGAACCTTGGGAATTCATTTCCTCTTTCAAAAAAGTTATAAAGCCATTGAGTTTATCTTAAGTGCCACTTTCCACTTTATCTGAAAGTCATTTTTACATTTGTCTTTAAATTTATTTCCATTTGAAAATGGAACATATCACCTGAGTGCATTCACTGACAGTTGGAAAGAAACAATAACTGTTTCTAGAGCAAAAAGTTTTAGTCACAGTCTGAGGAGGAAAGGATATTTTGTTTAAGGTCAAGGGATTCTTTTAATGGCAGAACTTCTCTAAATCAAGGACCCTGAGAATATAATAATTTTTAACATAATTATGAGTTTCTTTGAGTATGTTCAACCTAGCACAAAAGCCTTGCTAAATAATCAGCTCTCACCTCTCTTTTACAAGGATCTTTCTTTGATTACACGAAAGCCAAATTTAATAGTTCTCTGCACTCCAGACAATTGTTCCTTATAATAGGAACTGTCGATTATAATCACTTTACATAGGTTTTAGTGTGTCACCAAGGACAGTAGTATGAAGCTTCTAATTAGATGTGTAAGCGGATAAAAGGCAGGTTTAGTCAAATAAGAGTGTTGGACTTTACCTACGATTTGAAAGAGGCTGTTTTATACTGTTTCTAGTGTTCTGGTAACTAATAGTAAAAATCAAGAAATTTCATGAGTTTTATAATTTTTCAAATTTAATTTTTCAAAATGTTATAATGTTTCCAGAGCAAGTTGTATTAATGAGCTATCCAGTTCCTTGTTACACAAAGTATGGTCCATGAACCCCACTGGCGTTGTCTGGGGGTTTGTTAGAAACACAGAATCTCAGAACTGTTGAATCAGCATATGCATCTTTAATGAGTCTCCCAGGTGTTGCATAAGCATATTAACATTTGAGAAGCAGCAAACTAGTTAACAATGATACTCGGAAGGGCTAAAAACTGTTTCCCAGTGTATGTGCTGAGGCAGGCTGCTGTGCGGCAAATAGTTTGCAGGTGCACTGAAGTAACAACTCCCTTGGCCCTCAGAGCAAGTGGGTGGGGACTGACGCAGCCAGAACCCCCCAGAGCAGCCCCTACAGTTGCAGGTGACCTTGTCCATTAACCCCAGTGTGTCATACAGATATGATCATTTGCTGCGTGCACTGCTACATGAAAAAAGTAACAGAATGCTGCTCTGATTAATTAGATTTAATGGGGGAATATTTTATGGGAAGGATTAGAGGTGGCAAGTATAGAGAGGTAGGAAATCAATGCTCTTGGGCACTGACAAATCAAAAGTGCGGAAGCCAAGATGGACTGGAGATTTGCGTCAGTTCTCCAACTCCTTGCATTGTTAAATAAGCAGAACTTACACAACAACCAAATGATGTTGGAAGAATAGCTCCTGCCTGGCAGATTTTTTTTCCATAGTTCTTGCTTTAAGGTAAACCAGCGTAGTCAAAAACATGCATAGGGGCTTCCCTGGTGGCGCAGTGGTTGAGAGTCCACCTGCCGATGCAGGGGTCGCAGGTTCGTGCCCCGGTACGGGAGCATCCCACATGCCCTGGAGCGGCTGAGCCCGTGAGCCATGGCCGTTGAGCCTGCGTGTCTGGAGCCTGTGCTCCACAACGGGAGAGGCCACAACAGTGAAAGGTCTGCGTACCGCAAAAAAAAAAAAAAAAATGCATAAAACTGTTAAGCAGTAAACCCTTGGCAATGGCAACAGAAGGAGCACTGAATAATAATAGAATATAGGCCAAATTAGAAAAACATTTCTCTAAGCCATATTTGTCAAATGCTTTGAAGAGAGTAGCTTAGAAGTTGATATAAGAACCCAACTCCATAGCGATTGTTATTGCTGTGGCATTGTGCTTTAGTGAATTTTTCAGTTAATATTTTAACTCTCATTCCTTAATATGGGTCTGCCTTTTTCAATTAATGGATTTATTTTTAAGTTTAATGGGACAAAACTAAAGAACTCCACAGTCTTAGCTTCTCTCTTGGGGCAAAGCAATGGCTTCCAATTGACTTCTCTTGCTATAGCTTCCCTCTTTCAAACCCATCATCCACATAATCATCAGAGAGAATGTTTGAGAATACAAATCCTTTAATGTCACTTTTCTGCTTACACAGCTCCAATAGTGTTGCATCACTTTCTGGAGAGTTTAAATTCTTTCTTTTAACACTCACGTTCCTTTAGGACTTCATAAGTCTCAGCTTCCTTTTCTATCCCACGCCCATCAACATTCCAGCCACATCAAGCAGCTGTAGTTCCCCAAACATGCAGTGCTTTATAATGCCTTGTGTCTTTGCACCTGCTGACCCTCCGACTATAATGCTTTCCTCCTCCTTTGTTCACTTGGCTAAGCCTTTCTCATCCTTGAGGCTTCAGCTCCAGTGCCACCTCCCCACCTTGGAAAGTCCTCTTCTCTTCTTCCCTCTAGTGAGTTGTTCCCATGGAACCCTGTGTATGTCTTGATCATGGAATTTCTCACAGGACTTTTTCATCCAGACCAGACTTGTGTGTGTACAGCTGTATGGTTACACACAACCCTGCTCTCTGGAGGGCCCTGTACTTTACCTAATGTTCTGGTACCACCATTTTGAAATTTCTAATAATTTCATCTTTGAATTTGTGTTTCAAAGTGAAGTCTCACGGGACAATGGAACATACCCCTGAGCAGAGGAGATCCATGCAGTATCTGTGTCAGCCATTCCTTAAACTGCCCCATTCACATAAAACATTTGCAATGCTTTACATCTACTACTAAGCAGTGGTATTTACAAGCCCGAGAGGGCATGCTTTCTAGAACTCGCTTTGAAGACAGAAAAAAGGCAGTGATGTTCAAAGAAAGAAGAATGAGCAAGGAATCCTATCATCCTCTCCTACGCTTATCACTTCCCTGTGTTAGCCAACCACTTATAATGAAAATGATAGCATGGGAGAAAGGGAAAGGCAGGGCAACCCATAGTTCCTTCACTTTCAGCCCTTCCTCATTCACCAGGAAACTAAAGGTAGAGAGCACATGCATATCAAGAAGCTTTACATTTTAATTTTTGTGCTGATGGTACTTTTATGCTGATTTTTGAATAAGAGGTTTCATACTTTCATTTTTCAGTTGACCCTGCAAATTATATAGCTGACCCAATTATAATCTCTGCTTTCCTTGTCTGTGTACCATATTAGATTAGGGGTTTCTTGAAGGCAGGGAAAATGTTTTTCACCTTGGTATCCTTAGTGCTTACATAAAGCTGGCTCTCAAAAGATGAATTTCAAAAGGCAATTGCAACTAATTTTAATGTTTCCAGAAAGGGGAGACAACATAAGCAGCTCTTTTTCCTGCTTAGAATGTGCACCTAACAAGGTATATTTTGTCTTGAATGTGCCAATATGGAGTAGGCAGAATAAAACCAAATCCCCAATCAGTTGGTGCTGGTTTTGAACACCTGCTATGTCTGTGTTAGGTGTGTTAGGGAGAGTCACATATCTAGTAGTCATTCATGAGGTCTGACTTCTTATGCCCAGAAACGGATAAATGGTGCAGGTGGCTAATGCTCACAGGAGACATGTATATTGTGGCATCAGAGGGGCTGGGAGATATGCCTCAGATGCCAAAGTGGATGTTTATATAGATAAATAAAAGCACGATTCCTACATGAGCAACTCAAGGTGAGGTAGAAGGGTCCTAATACATGGACTGAGCTCAGCCGCAAGGCCAGGCTGTGGCCTGGGTCCCTAGATTCCTATCAAGCAGGTATTGTCTGGAGAGTTTGTGTGCATGGACCTAGGCCCTGGTCACTAGGGAAACTGGGAATCAGCAGCAGAATTCCAAGCCCCAGGGAAGGACAACACAAAGGACAAGGCAGGACCCCAGTCTTGGAAGGCCGTGGAGTCAAGGAAGGTTCCCAGAACAAGACCTCAGAAAGGACCAGAGCAGGAGACTGACCCACAACCAAGGTCAAGGATGGAATGGGTAACAAACAAGCAGGGATGCTGTTGGGTTCAGACACTTATTTGGGGAGTGACACAGAACCTGTGGGCATCGGTGAGTCCAGCTAAGAAGGCGACCTAGAGGCCAAAGAAATTATTTCAAGGAATGGAGAGGAAGAATGCAGGGAAGATGCACAAAACTTAGATAGGAAGCGTATAATTTTGTTGAAGAAATAAGACAAATACATTGGAAACAAAATAGAATTGAACTCAGCATAACATATTAGAGCCCAATAATGGAGCTCACTTTTTAAGTAGTATGGAAGTCAAAGTGGGTTGGAGAAGTGAGTGAAGGATTCCTGGGGGAGGTGGCATGAGACTTGAATATTCAAGGAGGAGAGACTCAGTCCAGGCAGGAAGACTATAATGAACCCAGAGGAAGCTGCAGATGGGGGTGATCTCCATAAAGTGTCTGTGCCTGGGAGTACGGAATACAGGGGAGAGAAGTGTGTAGGCTGTGTGATGCTCCCCCATATATGGCCATGTCCTAAGCCTCAGAACCTGTGAATGTTAATTTACATGGCAAAGGGAACAGCAGATGAGATCAAATTATGAGGTGATACGATTATCTGTGTGAGCTGAGGGCAATCATAGCGCCCCTTAAAAGAGGGACGCAGGCCAAGTCAGCGTCAGAAGAGACAGAAGCAGAGATTGGAGTGATGTGCTTTGAAGATGGAGGAAGCAACTTCAAACCAAGGAATCCAGGTGGCCACTAAAAGCTGAAAAGGGCAAGGAAACAGATTTCCCCCTCAGAGCCTCCAGAGGGAACCCACCCGCCCCCGGCGGCACCATGTTGACTTTAGCACAGTCAGACTGATTTTTGACTTCTGACCTCCAAACTGTAAGAGAAGATATTTGTTGTTTTAATCCACTAAGAGTGTGGTAATCTGTTACAGCAGGAACTGGAAACTCACAGAGGCACTAAGGATCGTGGACTAAGCTGCAGAGTGCTTTGTGATTGCAGCGCCTGTGCCAGTAAAAACCAGAGGCAGCCAAGTGCATATGATGGAACTTTGCTGAGGGCTGCTTCCCTCCTCAGTGATCCGCACAGATCACAGCGGGGACTTCAACCTCAGCCCAGTCAGCCCACAGCACGGCAGCCAGAGCCCGCAGGTGCCGACAGGTTCAGGATCGGTCGGGGTACCAGCAGGTTGGTTTGGGGTGAGCTCTGTCTTCCTGGCTTGCAGACAGCTGCCTTGTCACTGTGGCCTCACGTGACTTTTCCTCTTTGTGTGCATGGAGAGAGATGTCTCTGGCATCTCTTCTTTATGGGCACCAGTCCTATCAGATCCAGACCCCACCCTTATGATCTCACTGAGCTTTAAATCCTCCTTAAAGAGGCTGTCTCCAAATACAGGCACATTTGGGGTGTTCGAGCTTCAACAGATGAATTTGGGGGGAGGGGGCACACAACTCAGCCCACCTCAGATGGTGACAATCAGGATAGCACCATCTTTTACTTTTAGGGTCTGGGACCTCATATTTGTTACTGTGATGAAGACCATATCAGGAAGCATTATGGAAAAATACTTTGAGAACACCTTTTAATATTCATGCATTCTTTCCTAATGCCACATTCTGCCCCAGAATTCACCTGTCTGGCCTAAGCAAGAGAAAGAGGCCACAATGCATCCTGTCACCTTTTCCTCATCACCTTTGTGAAATGCTAGTTACAGCAAGTACAATAGAAGAAATATTATCTTTTTGTAAAAACCATACAGCTGAGGGCCGGCTGTCAGGATATAATTATACAAACAGGAATCGATCTCAAGCAGGACATGATGGTTACCATCCCAGCTACATAAAGTGCCGAGGGAGCTCCTCTAATTACCACCGACTGGAGGTTTAGTCTTATATTTCTTTCAAATAACGTCAGCAGCAGCAGTGACAGCCTGCACCTTCCAACATCACACTCTTTCATTAGTTTGCTCTGACTCACCCTCCTCACATCCTAACACCCAATAAACCTTCCATCGAGTGATTTATCTTTCCAAGTACTGGATAGCACTTAAGCCACTGCCTTTTTCTCTCCTTACTTCCTACCCAATAATTAATAAGTGTCTCCTCTGGGCAAGGACATTCATATGTGCTATTTTATTCAGCCTCACTGTAACCCGACTAAGTAGACATCATCCCTCTATAAATGAGTAAAGTGAGAAGCAAAGCAGTTATGTGGCTCAGCACTAGCATTGAGTCATCGCAGTGGGCATCCAGAGGGATGGAAGGGGAAGGGGAGAGGGAGAGAGGGCTGGAGGAAGGAGGAGAGGGGAGAGATCTGTAGGAGACGTAGCAGCAGCACAGTCAGCTGAGCCTCATCTCTGCCATCCCTCAGAGCCAATAGGGTCCTTGACATTCCCCAGAGATGTTAAGCCCAGAGACTGATTTTATGGGAATTAATTGTAATAGGAACTTATACAACCTGCTTGATGAGAAATGGTTAGTCTAGCTGTCCAGACACAGCAAAACTGTAGTGCAATTCTGTAAATAAGCTCTGGCTTCTATGCCTAATGAGAGCTTACAGTCAGCCTAAAGGAAAATGTACACTGCCTTTGCTGTAGATTTCCTTTGTCCCAAATGCATGAGAAGAGACTTTTTTTTTTTTTTTTTTTTTTTTGCCTTTCTCCCATACACTTCTCTCCATCCAAGTCAAGAAAGGTCTTTAAATCTGCCCACAGGCCAGCCAGTTCCCTATACCCAGCCTCCACCATGTTCAGGACGAAAAAGGACAGTCGTGTCCCATCCATGCCACCACTGGGGAAAACAGGCCCCTCCTCCAGCTGCCCTTTCTCTAGGACTACAGCCTTCATCTTTCAGAAGACAGGCCATGGCCTGGCTCTACTTACTTTCTTTCTCTCTGTGTCCTCTGAGCTGGGCCACGTGGGCTTGGTGCCACAGAACAAGCCAATAAATACTGTCCCGCTTCTATTTTTGTATGAGACAAAGTGATGGTGATCGTTGTTATGGACTGAATGTGTCCTCCCAAAACTCATATGTTGAAAACCTACCATGTGATGGTATTAGGAGGTGATGGTATTAGGAGGTGGGGCTTTGGGAAGGTAATTAGCATTAGATGAGGTCATGAGGGTGTAGTAGCATGAATGGGGTTAGTGTCCCTATACGAGTTATGAGAGAGCTGCTTTCCTTCTCTGTTCTGTGCCATGTGAGGATACAATGATAAGTTGACTGTCTGTAATCCAGAAGAGGGCTCTCACCAGAACCTGAACATGCTGGCACCCTGATCTTGGACTTCTAGCCTATAGTACTGTGGGAAATAAATTTCTGGTGTTTACAAGCTACCTAATCTATGGTGTTTTTGCTATAGCATCCTGAGAAGACTAAGCAATCACTGATACACAACTTTTATGAGACTTTTAGAGGTATGGTTGTGTTTATAGAAGATTTTTAAGTCATCAGACAAGTATATAGTGTAAAAACAATGATTTGACCAGGGCCTATCTTAATTTAGGGCATTGAAGAGAAGGGGAATCTGGTGGTTAGTGTCCCAATCTGTCCTCAGGCTGATTGCGTTTATTCTTGTCCCCAGTGCTCAAAAAAGTGCAAGTGGTATGATTTCCAGTCTCTAAACTCAGGGATTAAAAAATATCTATTTCTATTCATTTATTTTCTATAAATCAAATGAAATATAAATTTAAGCAAACACCTAACCAAACTGTCAGGAAATTCACCTCAGGTAATATTGGGACTGGCTCCTTATTCAAGTCTGATAAGAATCTGGAAGCTTACCGGGTATCCAGAAAACATCTCTATTTTCTATTTGCCTTTCTGGGGTCTTCATTCTTCAAACCATCATGGATGCCATGACATCTACATTGCTTAAACTCACAGTGGTCCCTCCAAGTCCTAAAACTTGAAGTCAGGTCACATAGGAGGTAGAGAAATGATTGCAGAGGCTGGAAATTCCCCCTCCCAAGGTGCCCCATCATCATCTCTGATGTATTGCTACCACTTGGGCACAGAGGCGGGTGCAGGTATATACCCCCTGCCCTCAGACCTCTCTCCCTTTCTCACCAGAGAGAAATCTCTTTTCTTTCCTTTCTCATTCTCTCCTTTCTCTCAAAGAGCTTATTCAATTCCTGTATTTCCCCTTCCCCTCTACCCAAAACATTCTGCATTATTGCTTCATTGGGCTTAGGTTTAAAAGACACTCAAAGGTCATTGACTTCAGACTACAAGTTTGAAGTGATTCATATTATATCTTCTGGATGTAGTGGCTAAACAGCTCTGGGTTTGTGAGTGTGCCTGTAGAGGTTCAATTAGGTTTACTACAACATAGACATTATTGAAGCCATATCTGCTCTCCCCAACCCTGCCAAAAAAATAATGATGTGCCTGATGGACAAGGGTGGAATGCACTGGTCCTATCAACCAATGTGCCTTTCGGTTTTATTCCCTCCCTTTCTGGATACTTGCCATATACACTACCTAATACAGAAAGGTCTCTCACATACATGTTTTACCCCGTGGTCCTCCTACCCTGATGAGACTTATATGAGCCATGAGTGGAACCTAACCCAAGGCCAGCCAGTTTCTGATATGGCCTCAAGAAAGTGCTCTGACCAGTAAGGGCACCCTGAATGGATGATGGTCGACCAGGCATGGATCCCCTGCCTTACCAAACTTGAGTTCAGAGACAGAGAGAAAATCGTTGATAATGGGGAGAATGGCAGAAGAAGAGCTGGAAGGCGACATGACAGGAATGGAGAAAGAACAGTAGATCTGTGGTGCTGACCTAGTGACAGGACACCTGGTGGCTAGAACTGTGTTCTCACCTAAAAGATCTTCCAGCTCCTATTTTTCTGAACAGCCTGGCTACATGTGGTTCCTGTTTTCCTTCCTTCTCTGCATATCCCTTCCACACACTCTGACCCTCTGACTAAACCCGAGCTTCTCTCTGGTCCTTGCAACCTAAAAGAGGCTCACTCACATTTATTTAAAGTAAAACTCCCAAGGCTTACGCATTAGGGCAGTCAAAGAGCAGTAAACAATGAGTCACTGATTAATAACCATCTCAAAGGGCAGCAAATAACAGGTGATTTTTATTCTGAAGTTTGAAGATTAAGAAGCCCTAGAGAGGACTTCCCTGGTGGTGCAGTGGTTGAGGGTCCGCCTGCTGATGCAGGGGACACGGGTTCGTGCCCCGGTCCAGGAGGATCCCACATGCTACGGAGCGGCTGCGCCCGTGAGCCATGGCCGCTGAACCTGCGCGTCCGGAGCCTGTGCTCCGCAACGGGAGAGGACACAACAGTGAGAGGCCCGCGTACCACAAAAAAAATAAAACAAACAAAAAACCTATTAAACCTCTCCCCCCTGTTCCTCCTCCTCTGGAGGTTTTCCTTCTTCTCTCTCTGTGTTCCTCTGCTTTCCTTATATTTTCTGTCCCTGCTTCACGTCCCCCTTCTACCATTTATCTTCCTTTGTGTGACTCCCTTGGTTTCTCTCTGCCTCTTCCCATTCCTTTCCTCTCTGGTCTCTCCCTTCTGTGTGCATGTCTCTCCCCTACCCGCTTCAATGCCTCTCATTCCCTTACTCTTCCTTTTACCCTCTTCCTTCTCTGGTTGCCTTTCCCCCCATCACTTTCCTTACTACCACTCTTTAAAGACTGCAAATGGAAAGGAAATATATTTATTGGGATTTCTTGTGCTTATTGCAGTTTGTGTTCTGTTTTCTTTATTTAATTGCAGATGACTTGATCTTTTTTTTTTTTTTTGCGGTACGCGGGCCTCTCACTGTTGTGGTCTCTCCCGTTGCGGAGCACAGACTCCGGACGCGCAGGCTCAGTGGCCATGGCTCACGGGCCCAGCCACTCCGCGGTATGTGGCATCTTCCCAGACCGGGGCACGAACCCGTGTCCCCCGCATTGGCAGGCGTACTCTCAACCACTGCGCCACCAGGGAAGCCCGAGCATTTTATTTTTGATTAATTAAAAGAAATACCAGAACAATCTACTTTTGCATGTGTCCCTCAGACTGTTTTCTCCAGTATTGTGTGACCTTGGCAGAAAAGAAAGGCTCTCCAAGCCCAGGACTTTGCATAGAAGTTTACCAGGGAAACGATAGATTCTCTGATCAGTTTCTATTTGAAAGACTTAAAAAACAACAATGATGACAACAACAGCTCCCTGGTGTTCAAGTTGAAAACAGAAGAGAAAGATGCAATCAATTTTACTAAATTAGATTATTAATCCAGAAGGCACAGAGCTCTTAGTACAGTGAAAATAGCAATTTTAGCTTTATTATATAGACATTAACTCTCTTGGTGTTACCCTGGAGCTGATATTAATCTTCCTACTAGATTAGTCTTTTAATCTTTCCATGTTGCACATTTCCTTTGTGAATCTGAAAGTTGCAGAATACATCCTACTCTTCATAGGCTCAGGCCAAAGCCCTAATCATAATTCTTACCATCCTGCCAAATGATGATGATTCCTGGTGACATTAATGTCACCAGAGAAAGTTATCCAGTGTTTGTTAAGCATGATAATGTTAATTGCTCTTGTTTGTATCCAAGAGCATAGTCACCTGCCACCTAGTGTCTTAATAAAAAACTGCAGTATGTGATGCATTCAGCCAAGGTTCTCCCAGAACTCCCCATTGGACTCCCCAGGGTTTAGCTTCAAACACTTCTGGATGGCAGGCAGCTCACTCTGTGAGAGGCTACTAGACCTGACTTCTCCACTCTGAGCAGCAGAATCCCACCTGTCACGGTCGGGTAGTGTCCCTGTGGGCTATATGTGAGAATATCCAAAGGCGTGTTCTGACTCAGAACTTCATGGGACAGTCAGGGATGGCTGAGAATAGCTGAAACATACCATGGCATGAAAAGTATTCAAAGTACATACAGTTCATGTAATACTGTTACTGCAACAATAATTGTATGTAACCATTACAATGATATTTTACTTTAACATCTCAGAAATATTTAAGTGTTTACTACAAGCTGGGCACTGGGAAAAAGACAGGGAGTGTCAGACAGGGATCCTGCCCTTGTAAAGCTTATGTTCTATGGAGGAAGATGGGTAACAAACAAACAAGATAAGTCCATATTAGGATATATATAAGGGAAATAAACATGGTCACCAATTAAACTTACTGGACAGCTTTGTTTAAGGTGGTCAGGGAGAACCTACCCCAGAAAGTGGCATTTGAATGAGGCTCACATACTGAGAATATGCCAAGTGTAAAAGTGGCTGGGGAAAGTCGTTCCAGGCAGAGGCATCAGCAAGCACAAAAGCCTGGAAAAAGAAAGGGGCCTGGCATGTCCAAGGGCCAGAGAAAAGGACAATGTAGTTGAAGTGTGATGAATGAAGTAGAGTGGTGTTTGTTCTCTAAACATTGCCAATTCAGGAAAAGAAGTAAAATTGCCCTCTGAGGTTTAAATTTTGAAATCAGTACATGATGGATTATATATTTATTGGGACACTTTTTGTTTCCAAGAGACAGAAATCTGAATCAAACCAAATTAAGAGAAAACAAAGTTGGTGGGGGAGGGTTTTACTGGCTTATGTAATCAGAAAGGACACAGGTGCAAGGGGTGCTGGAACCATGGATTCTATGTCACCAGCTTCTCTTTCTCTGCTTCTATTTGCATGTTGGTTTCAGTCTCTCCTACCACTAGGCTAGAACCATGGATGCTGGCAGCTCTGAGCTTACATACAGCATCCTAATCAAGCAACAAACATTGCTTCTTTCGTCCCAACTCAATTTGAAAAACTCAGGGAAGGACTCTGATTACCCTGACTTTGTACTCACCTCTTGATCCAATCCCTATGGCTAGGGAAGTGAGGAACTATGGCCCTGATAGCCAGTGTCCTGTGCCCATCCCTGTGGCCAGTTACTACAAATGGAGAGGGAGTATGTGGTAACGTGGTTATAGCCCCTGGGATATCAATATTACTCTAATTTGTCTATCAGGAGCAAGAAAAAAGATATGCTACATCATATTAAGGCTGGAATGTCAGTAAGGTATTTCTTTAGGTTAAATAGTAAAAGGAAGACAAAGAGGTATTGAGTGACATTAATACAACCCAAAGAAAGAATGTGTTCTTCTGAGTCTTGTTTAGCCATTAAAATACAGAAAAAAAAAAAAAAAAAAAAGTCCTGGAGGTGAAACCTGGCAATTCTCACCTAAATGATGTCTGGGGGAAGAGAGTCCTGGCCAGTGGCCCCTATGGTGTGGTATATTGTTGAACCAGCCACTGTCTCTGAGCTAGTCCCTCTGTGGCCCATCCCCTTTTAATTCAACATGATCACTGAGTTTCTGATACTAATTTGAAGTACATCCTCACTGAAGAACTTAAGAACATTTAACACAGCCAGGAATAGTCTTAGTTCTTTTTCCCATGAGATTTTTTCTTCTTTCATGATCCAGGTTCTGTTGATGTGCTTCTGTGTCCCACACCAGTTCACTTGGGATTTTGATTCCTTTTAATATCCTTAACAAGCATATCTAAGTCTCTGCATCAACTGTTGCTGTTAGCTCACATAGAATTTGGCATCCTTTTTGCTAAAAAGACTTTACTTCTCTCTAAAGTGTTCTACAAGATGCTCTCCGGCTAGCTACTGGTTATGGGAAAATAGCTTCTCCTTTGATTTGTATGACACTGCAGTTCAGGTGTGGGGGTGTGTGTGTGTGTCCCTCTGGCTAGCTGCCTTGTCTTCAGCATGATCAGCAACGCACTTTTTGGAGAAAGTTCTATATTCCATTGTTTTTGACATAAAAAGTAACTTTTAACCACTGGAAGTGGGTCCAATGTTGGACAAAATTATGAATGACAATAAAGATTGAATGCAAAATATTAAACACCATTCTAGACTGCATAGCGTTTCTTTTATTTTCCCTGTGTATTCACTCACTAACGTTTATTGAGCATTTTTTTTGGGGGGGGTGCGTTGGGTCTTTGTTGCTGTGCACGGGCTTTCTCTAGTTGTGGCGAGCGGGGGCTACTCTTTGTTGCGGTGCGTGGGCTTCTCATTTGCAGTGGCTTCTCTTGCTGTGTAGCACAGGCTCAGTAGTTGTGGTGCACGGGCTTAGTTGCTCCGCGACATGTGGGATCTTCCCGGATCGGGACTCGAACCCGTGTCCCCTGCATTGGCAGGCAGATTCTTAACCACTGCACCACCAGGGAAGCCCCAAGGCAGTATCATTTTACAAACTATATATATATATATATATATATGCATGTATATGTGTTTGTATATGTCTGTAATGATCTGTAATGGAGTTACACAGATACCCATAAAGCAGTGGTTCTCAATCCTGACAGCACATCTGAATCATCTGGGGAGCTTTTAAAAAACAATACCACCCTTGACCCCACCTGAGATTCTGATTTAATGGATCTGGGGCCCCAGCATCAGTATGATCCTAATAGGCAACCAAATGCCCCAAGGAGAGTGGTACAGAGAATTGAGGAAGAGCTTTGGAGTTAGATAAACCTGAATTTGAACCCTATTTCACTATCTATTGGCTTCATCATTTTTTGTCTATTATTTAACTTCTCTGTGTCTTAGTTTTTCATCTGTACAATAAGAATAACACCTATTTCGTGGAGTTATCCTGAGGATTAGGGATAAGATGTGCCCAGTGCCTTGTGCAATAAATGTTGATGGAATGGCTGAGAGCCAGGATGAGGGGCTAAGACAGAAGGAAGGGGCTGGAGGAAGAGAGAAGCCAGAGCAGAGAAGAGAGGCAGGAAAGAACCCTACAGAGCAAACTGAGACCTGCCTCCACCTTTTAAAGATGCGTTTCCTGCTTCTCACATTTTTCTTGAAATCCAGCTAACAGCAAGAGGTTGGCTCAAAAAGAATGTGAAATTTCACCCTCAGGAAGCCCTACAGTGTGGAAAACCTTGATACTCCCAATCACGCTTCTCTTTTGTTTGACTTTGACCTGGGAATGCTTACAGCACCTGTGCACAACTTGAAACCTTGTTCTTGGGGTTTGATGCCAACATCACACCACCCTAGTGGTCCTCAAGATGCCAGCCCAGTAGCATCAGTATCATGTGGAAATTTATTAGAAATGTGAAACTTTGAGGCCCTTCCCCAGACGTACCGAATCAGAGAATGGGGAAGGGGCCCGGCAAATTGTTTTACAAGCTCCCCAGATGATTTCGATGCTAAAGTTTGAGACCCACTGTATTGAAGTATTATGACAGGTGCCCTTAGCAATAAAAACAGTTAGCAGTAAGTCAAAGCCACAGCACTTTTCATTTTATTCACTATTGTGTCATGTTAAATAAACTCCTAAGTCTTGTCTTCTTGGCTCAGTAAATTTAATAAATGAGGGGATATCCAAATAATTTAATTTTCCTTCAGAAAGAAATACAAAATCATCTTTTAGACTTCAGTTGCTAAAGCCCTCAGAAAACACTTAAGATTACAAATTTCTAGTATATTTACCTGTGTATGAATGTGTGTTCTTTCGTATATTTAAATATGTATTTAATTATTTGTTCACCTTTGCAAAGAGTTCCTTTCACAATCACTTTTCTAGATGTCACAGGTTACTCTGCTGCTCTTCCCAGTTAGGTGTGTTCTTCCAGTCAGGTTGGTCTGTCACTGGTGAGCCTGATTTCCAACCACAATGCCCTTCACAGCACAAGGAGAGACCCCCAGTGCAGGACGTAAAAGTTTGGATTCTGGAATCAGCCAGACATAGGTGTGATTATGTATATATTATCAGAGACATTAAACTTGTATTTTGGGGTAAATTACTTATCTCTGAGACCCTTATTTCCTTATCAATTGAAATGGGGTCAATAATAATACCTGTGCCTACCTTATGGGGTTTTTGCAGAACATGTTAAATACTCAGTAAATGCTACCTGTTGGTATTGTAACTTCCAGAAGTCTCTTAAGGATGATGTGAAGTACTTGTCGATTTTTGAAGTAAGGAGATGCAAGTGAATAATAGGATTTTTGTGGGATTTGTGACAAAGCATTCAAAGCAGTGCTTTTTGAAGCTTAGTGTGTGTATGAATCACCCAAGGTTCTGTTTAAAATGCAGACATTGGTTGATCCAGTGTGTCTGAGGTGAGGTCTGACATCCTGCATTTCCAACAAGCTCCCAGGGAACACCGATGTTACTTGTCCCAGTTTAAAGCACTGGGCTTATGCCCTGGAACGTGTTAAATACTCAGTAAACATTAGCTAATGGTACTGGGATTTCTAGAAGGCTTGTGCTTTTAATAACAATTTGAAATACTTGCAGGGACTTCCCTGGCAGTCCAGTGGTTAAGCCTCCACTCTTCCACTGCCGGGGGCATGGGTTTGATCCCTGGTTGAGGAACTAAGATCCCATATGTCAGGTGACATGGCCAAAAAAAAAAAAAAATTGTATGAAGTACTTGCAGAATTTTGAAGTAGGTAGATATTATGTAAAATTTGTATCCTTCAAAACTAGGAGGAGATTACAAGATCTGGCTATTCTTAATTGCTTTATTTTGGTAAAAAAAAAAAAAAGTGAGGTGAGGAGAATATTTTTCCTCTTTATAATGAGCTGCTTCCCACCCCAATCAGAGGACTTTTCCTCAGGTACTTCCTCTTCTCTTCTACCTGAAATGCCCTCCCTTCTCTTTTTTCCCACTCAAATCCTAACCTGATTTCAACATCCAGCTCTTAGGAGAAATCAAGCTCTCAGCACATGAATATTTTACCATACAACTTTGCGTGGTGTGATTCCAAAATAATAATATTAGGTTGGCCAAAAAACGCCTTCGGTTTTTAAGTAAAAATCAAAGACACATTTTTCGTTTTCTCCAAGAACTTTATCGAGCCACGTATTCACCCTTTTGTTCCACTACCTTCTGCCATTTTTCAGGCAACGTCCTAATTCCGTCTTTCCAAAACTTTTTATCTTTTTAAGCAAAGAATTGTTCAAGGTGCCTTTTACAGTCTTCCAGGGAATTGAAATTTTTTCCATTAAGAGAATTTTGTAAAGACCAAAATAAATGGAAATCCGAAGGTGCAGTGTCTGGTGAATACGGCAAATGAATCAGAACTTCCCAGCCAAGCTGTAACAGTTTTTGCCTGGTCATCAAAGAAGCACGCGGTCTTGTGTTATCCTGATGGAAGAGTACATATTTTCTGTTGACTAATTCTGGATGCTTTTCGTTGAGTGTTGCTTTCAGTTGGTCTAATTGGGAGCAGTAATTGTTGGAATTAATGGTTTGGTTTTCCGGAAGGAGCTCATAATAGAGGACTCCCAATCCCACCATGTACACGACATCGCCTTCTTTGGATGAAGACTGGCCTTTGGTGTGGTTGGTGGTGGTTCATTTCGCTTGCCCCATGATCTCTTCTGTTCCACATTATTGTACAGGTTACACTTTTCATCGCCCGTCACAATTTGTTTTAAAAACAGAACGTTTTGGGGCTTCCCTGGCGGCGCAGTGGTTGAGAGTCCGCCTGCCGATGCAGGGGACGCAGGTTCATGCCCCAGTCCGGGAAGATCCCACATGCCGTGGAGCGGTTGGGCCCATGAGCCACGGCCGCTGAGCCTGCGCGTCCGGAGCCTGTGCTCCGCAACGGGAGAGGCCACAACAGTGAGAGGCCCGCGTACAGCAAAAAAAAAAAAAACCAGAACGTTTTCATTATGTTTAAGTAGAGAATCGCATGAGGAAATATGGTCAAGAAGGTTTTTTCCGCCTAACTTATGTGGAACCCAAACATCAAAGCGGTGAACATAACCAAACTGGCAAATGATTTTCAACACTTGATTTCGATATTTTGAGTATGTCCGCTATCTCCCGCGTGGTATAACGTTGATTGTTCTCAATGAATGTCTCGATTTGATCACTATCAACTTCAACTGGTCTGCCCAACCGTGGAGCATCATCCGGCGAGATATCTCTAGCATGAAACTTTGCCAACCACTTCTGACACGTTCAATCAGTAACAGCACCTTCTCTATACACTGCACAAATCTTTTTTTGTGTTTTGGTTGCATTTTTACCTTTCTTGAAATAATAAAGCATATATACCGAACATGTTGCTTTTTTTGTTCCATCTTCAATATGAAAATGGCTACAAAAAATTTACCAATTTTGATGTCTTTTTTAAAATGCATGCTGATATGACAGCTGTCATATACAATGTAACAAAGTTATTTCAAATGAAGTTAAAGACAACTAAGTGCTACTAGAGCCATCTTACGGAAAAAACCGAATGAACCATTTGGCCAACCCAATATCACATTTTAAGTAAAACCACAAGCATCAATATACTTGACAATCAATGCTGTCATTCATACCATTTGAAGAGACTATGGGTTTATGATGATGCTGACATCGCTTAGAACGGTTTTGGAACTTGTTTTATCTTTTTCGAATTGTCTCTATTAGTATGCACTAGGCTGTGTTACATGGCAAAAATATTCTAATATCTCATTAACTTAATACTATAAAAGTTTATTTCTTAGTCACGTCATAGCCCAAAGCAGGTCTGGGGCCTTCCCTGGAGACTTTCTGCTCCAAATACTGATTTAGCAGTTAAGGCTCCTTCCGTTGTGAGTTTCTGGCACCTTAGAATGCTTAGCTACAGGCTGAGGGGGAGGAACATGGGACAGTTGCACAGGAGGTCTATGATCAGGACCAGAAGGACTCCCACAGTCCACTGGTCAAAGCCCAGTCAGGTGGCCCCCAGCTAACTGCACGCAGGATCTCCCAAATCTCTGTGCCCAGATAAAGGAAACAGTATTGGTGAGCGTCTGCCAGGTTCTGCCACATAGTCAGTGTCATTTTACAAGCTGGGCTGGACAATCAGCTGCACTGTGTTAAAGAGCTTTCCAGCCAGTGTCTGAGACGCAGTCACATGCAGTGATTAGTTATAGGTGTGTGGAGATACCGTACACTTCAGGTCTCAGGGTGGCTGCACAGAGATTGTGGCAGCAGAGGGAACTCCCAAGGTCTCCACATCTGGTCATAAACAGCCTCATCCATTTTATCTAGCGTGCCATGCAAATAGCATTTCATAGTTTGGGGGAAAAAAAAGGCACTACTATTTGGTCCTACCTAGTTATTGACCAAAAGCCATTTTATCTGACTTAGCCACTCTTTTGGCTCTTCTCCAAAATCAAATTTATCTCCCAGATATCTTCCCAATTAGAGAAACTCAAGCTAGAGTGCTATATACCCTGAAAGTAGTTCTAAGAGGAGTTCCAAAAATATTTTAATTACTAGTGAGATCACCAGGATAAATGTCTCAAGTCATGAGGGGGCTACTTTGAAAGGGATAGCCTTCATTTTTATGTATGAAGAAGTGTGTTTGTTAAAATAGCAGTGTGCAAGTTGACTCCATCCTGCCTGGGATATTTCTCCTCCTCTCCCTCCCCTCCCCCTTTCCCTCTCCCCTCCCCTCCCTTTCCCTTCCCCCCACCTTCTCCTCTCCCCCCCTTTCTTTCTTTTTTTTTCTTCTTTATTTCAGGCATGTTACAAGCCAGCTGTTCTTCCCCTTGTAGCCTCCCCATAGTAAACAGCTTGCTGCTAGACCCCTGATAGGTGCCCAGAAAAAAGTTATTGGTTGATTAATTTGCTCTGTAGACATGTTCATAAAACAAAGTAGGCTTAAGAGATCTTTTAAGGTGAAATTTTTTAAAAATTCCCTCCCAGATATAATTATTTAATCTCAGAATCATTTATTTGGAAGGATTTCAATCCTCTTTAATGATCATAGCCATATTTTAATATATGTCATTCATTTTATGTACATTATCTTTCTTTCTAAACTGTTTCAAACATAAAAATTCCAGAAAATATTATTTTAAAAGTATCACTGACCTTAAATTATTAAATGATACAGATCTTATTGAATTATTAAATGTTACAGATCTAATTCCAGTAAGGATACATTATCCTTACTGGAATGCCATCATCTCTCCCTCACCAGAAACAGCTACTATCCTAAATTTGGTGGTTATTATTCACATACCTATATTATTTCTTAGTGCATATGTACATACACAGAAATAATTTTAATAATATTTTACAGGTTAGAACATTTTATAAATGGCATTATTTTCTTCCCGTATCTGACAACTGCCTTTTTTTTTTTTTTTTTTTTTTTTGCCTAACATTATGCTTCTGAGGTTTGTGGGTTTTTGTTTTTTGGCTGTGTTGGGTCTTCGTTGCTGCGTGCAGGCTTTCTCTAGTTGTGGCAAGCAGGGGCTACTCTTCGTTGTGGCATGAGGGCTTCTCATTGTGGTGGCTTCTCTTGTTGCGGAGCATGGGCTCTAGGCACACAGGCTTCAGTAGTTGTGGCGTGTGGGCTCAGTAGTTGTGGCTTGCGGGCTATAGAGCGTAGTCTCAGTAGTTGTGGCACACGGGCTTAGCTGCTCCGCAGCATGTGGGATCTTCCCGGGCCAGGGATTGAACCGGTGTCCCCTGCATTGGCAGGCAGATTCTTAACCACTGTGCCACCAGGGAAGTCCCGGTATGTGTTGTTATGTGCATCTCCAATCCATTTGTCTTAACTGCTGTATAGTATTCAATACCACATGAAAATGTATTCATCTATTCTACTGTGTTAGTATATTTCTAGGTTCCTCCCAATACTTTTGTTTTTACAAGAAAAGCTTCTATAAAGTCCTTGTAAATGCCTCCTTAGGTGTGTTTCCAGAACAAACCCATAGTAGTGGGATTGATGGCTTTACAAGGTTTTGCTGTTAACTTTACAAGGTCATGCCAAATTGTCTTCCAGGAGTGCTGGGCTAGTTTTTACCCCACAGTCAAAGAGAATGCTTCTTCACTGGGTATCATGAGACTCAAGCTGGTGGTTGTAAGATAATTTTTTTGTTTTTAAATTTGCATTTTGCTGTTAAGTGCCAAGGCTGAGCACTTTGTCATATGTCCAACATATGTAGTATTTTTGTGTGTGTGAAGGGCACATTCATGACTTTTGTCCATTTTTCCATTGGGTTATCTGTCTTTATTTTCTTCATTTATAGGAGTACTTTATGTATTCTGATATGAATCTTTTGTCAATCATCTATTAAAATATCTTCCCCCAATCTGGGCTGGTCTTTTCACTTTGTTCATGGTGTCTTTTCTTGCACAGAATTTTAAAATTTTAACGTAATCAAATGTATCAAAATCTTTATAGTTTTGGCTTACGTGATGTTCTTTAATACTTTCTTCCCTACACTGAGATCATGAATATTCTCCAAGATTCTTAGTCTTGCTTTATACATTTAGATCTTTAATCAATCTGGAAACAATTTAACTTTGTATATGATATAAAGAGGAGATCAAATTTTGTGTGTATGTATATTTTTTCCACATGAATAGCCAATTATTGTAGGACCATTTATCAATTAGCTTATGCATCTTCCATTGATTTGTAATGCTACCACTGTCATATATCAAATTCCCGAATATGTGTAGGCCTCTTTCTGACTCTCTATTCTGTTCCACTCGTCACTATGTCCTTCAATGTGTCATGCCACACTGCCTTAACTATTATAGTTTTATAGTAAGTTTTGATGTCTGGTAGAGTGACTATTCCATCTGGTCTTCTCTTTCAAAGTTGTTTAAGCTATTCCTAGCCCTTTTCTTTTACGTAAACTTTAGAATCAGCTTGTCAAGTTCAACAAAAATCCCAGTTGAGGTTGTCATTTGAATTGCATTAAAAGAGATGAATTTGAAGAGGACTGACAGCTTTACAATGTTGAGTCTTCCGATCCTTGAACCTGGTTTCCTCTCTCCCTTTATTTAAGTCTTTTCAAATGTCTTTCAATGAAATTTCATACTTTTTTTTTTTTTTTTACAATTGAACATCTTTTGTTAGTTTTAATAGTAGGCACCTTATATTTTAAATTATATTAATTACATTTTCTGTTTAAATCCTCACAGTGCTGAGTTAGATATTTTCTTTTCTATTTTATAACTAACAAAAGTAAGGTTCAGAAAGATTAAGCAACTCATCACATGTCATTGGTGGCAAGTGACAGGAATGGGATACAAAATAAGTGCTGTCTGACCCCCAATCCAGTGCTCTTCGCCTCCAGTCCATACTGTGTTGTGATGAGTGTCTTCAATGATAACATTTTTTAATTAAACAACTTTGTGTTCAAAAGCACAAAGTAGCAATAATAATAAGCATTTATCTCTCTGGGGAAAACATCAAGAACAGTGCTTCTCAAACTTTAATGTCTACACAAATAACCTGGAGATCCTGTTAAATGTACCTCTCGATCTAGTAGGTCTAGAGTAGAGTCTGAGAGTCTTCTTTTCCAAGGAGCTCCTTTATTTAGGTATCCACAAATATCTTTCAATGAAATGTTATACCTTTTTTCATAATTACCAATTTTTTGTTATGTTTAATACTAAGCTCTTTACATCTTTTATTATTACTGCTTGTTTTATCTCATTTTCTGTTTAAGTCCTCATAATGCTATGAGTTAGACATTTTATAACTAAGAAAACTAAGCCTGAAAAGATTAAGTAACTCGCCAGTTGTCATAGGTAGTAAATGACCAGTAACACCCAAGGAGCTCACTTTGAGAACCATGGCTCTATAATTTTCTCTGGAAAGTGACCCTCTAATTAACAATGATTAAAGGTGATAATTCCACCAGATGGCAGCAGAAGTTCATTATTTTACCTGGACTGACTTTCCACTTCCCTCTTGATTGTTATTGGCAGATGCCTGACTTGTTAGATTGTTTCAAGGAGAGGAATCAGGTTCCCTTCACCCTGTGGTTCTGTGATATCCTACCTACCGTAGCGCTTCGCTGTGGACAGTGGATTTTCAGCAAGAGCATCCAGCTGGGATAGGGTATCATGACCACAGCTTCTCCCGAAAAGCTTACTTCAAGGGGCTTATAAATGAGAATGAAAAATGGTTTTCTATCAGTTGCTTTTTCATCATAGTAAGTTCAATTTAAGCACTTAACCAAGAATGAGAGGCATGATTTGAAATGTTTGGCAGGATATGAGAGGAGGAAATGATTCATTCGTTATGGCAGAAGGGAAGATTGTTCAGGCAGATAAACCTGAAGCAGAATCCAAAGATTCAGGGAAAATCCAAGGAATATGTCTGTGGACCAGTAGCTTCATGACAGAGCCCAGGCCTAGCTTGTACTGAGGGTCCTCAGGCCATCCCTCTTACTCAGGTCTTTTTTTCTTCTTCTTCTGAATCTGAAAAAAAAATTTTTTTTTTTTAAATCATGGAATGGAATCCTAATGTTCCCACCCTGAGCTTGGTAAGGTGAAAACAGCCTCATTAAGAAGGAGAATGGACTCCTGACTTTTAGCTGCTCACGAGAATAAGCCTGTGCACTGGGGAGGCCCCAATGTCAGCCTCAGTGTACCCTGAGCAGGCTCAAGTATGTGGTGGTTTAGGTCAGTCCCATCTCCTCATCTCTCCTGATTCTACAGTTACCGCCTCTCCCACTGATGCAGTCAGCACGCATCTTTCAGAGCGCACTGCCACCGTCTTTCAGATTGCTTCAGCAGTGGGGCACATGGGCACTGCAGAGAATGAAGCAAACAGAAAAGGGTAGCTTGAGGCTGTGCTTGGCTGAGATTAGCACTGACTGAGAAAGTAACCTGCTCCACTGTTCCAGAAGCTAGGCAGGCCAGGGAGCCCAAGAGGATCGTGGTTACGAGGTTTTCAGTGGCCCTATTAGTTAAGGGTTGCTGCTTCAAGGTTTTGCTGGGAAAGAGGGCTCAGAGAACAGGTTTCATGCCACTGGGGCCCAGGAAATGGAAGCTCAGAGAGGTCAGGGCCACTGCTCCAGAGTCATATGGCTACGAAGTGTGGAGCTGTGCTATGAACCCAGGACTCCAATGTGTGGGCTCTCAGACACTGGGCTATAACACCCGATAGTTGTTTATTGAATTCATTTATTTATAAGAGAAGTACTTTGTAAAACAAACAAACAAAAATACAAAACATCAGAAATAAGAAACCAATCATCTAGAGATAGGTTAGAGACAAAGAGAATAAGAAAGTCTTAGGCAATCAGCTCTGAACCCCATGGCTTTCCTCTGGGTCTGAGGACTCCGGTTCTGTCACTGTGGGGCATAGTGCCCCAGGCACTGGAGCTTTCAGCCACATTTCCCTGCTGCTACCTTGACCACATCTTCCTTATGGCTCTCTGCCTTCTTCCTTTGATGTATCAAGGCCATAGCCTGACTCATAGGTTAATACACTGGGGTCAGTTGCTACAGTGAATCATTTCATAAAACAAAGACATATTTTCTAAAAAAAATTAAAAGTCATCTAAGTTAATTCTTGCTATTTCACCAATGCTTCTCAGCTCTATTTTGGTCACAGATTCTCCTGAGAATGTAGTGAAAAGCTATGGACCTTCTACCTTATAAACACACACACACACACACACACACACACACACACACACCAGGGAACACAACTTCAGCGAGGTTCATGTCCCCCCTGAATCCAGAAACCTCAAGCTAGGAACCCCTGCCTTAAATGGCTGTTATTTGGGTTATTTAAATTAAGACACACTCACAAAATGCCATTGACACTCTTTAGTAAGGGATAAGCTAAAATAGGAAGGGATAGGATTTGGAAGTTACTCATCTTAAATTTGTACCTTTTACATCTTTAGGTGGGCATAAATAATAGTGCTTTTAAAACTCTGGAAAAAGCATTTTAATAGGA
The DNA here is from genome assembly GCF_949752795.1 of Hyperoodon ampullatus. Lineage (NCBI taxonomy): Eukaryota > Metazoa > Chordata > Mammalia > Artiodactyla > Ziphiidae > Hyperoodon > Hyperoodon ampullatus. Next base: position 97,927,421 of record NC_136917.1, on the reverse strand, counting down.
AAACTTTAAATGTATTTTAATAGTTTGAAGTGGTTGCATCTGGTAAAAAATGAGGGAGAAAGATTTGGAGGACATTTCCCAGTGGGACAAGGACCTGGGTTCTGCCCCACGGAGCGCTAGGGTCTGCTCCCTGCACAGTACAGGGCTCTCACTTGCTGTTAGCTACTGGGTGCGTGGAGCTGGGGACAGGGTGTCCTAGTTTGGACTGGGAAGACAGACCAGAAGAGACTTTAGTTCCATCACACAGTCCTGCTAAGTCTACTCCACAGTCCACCTCTAGAGAGGGAAGCAGATTCCCAGGCTGAAGGTAAAAGTCGAGCATCTTAGGAAGCTAGAGCCAGCTCTTTAAGGAACTCTGTCTGGACTCTGTGCTTCTTGGGGCTTGAAGATGGTATAACAGAGCTTTGCTATCAGACGGCTAGAGTGACCAACCATCTTGGTTTGCTTGGTGCTCTCCTGAAAGTCCTGCATCTCAGAAAACCCTTCAGTCTTGGGTGCACCAAGATAGTTGGTCACCCAACTTGAGCTCTGGATAGTGATCTTGGGCAAGATGCTTAATCTCTCTGAGCTGCAGTTTTCACGTCTGTAAGGTCAGGCTATCAACCCTGTGTTTCAGAGTTTGCGAAGATTAGATGGGGATAATGTATGTACAGGTTTTCCTCGACTTACAATTGGGGTTACGTCTCAATAAATCCATCGTACGTTGAAAATATCATAAGTACAATAGAAAATGCACTTAGTACCCCTTAGCTACTGAACAGCATAGCTTAGCCTAGCCCACCTCAAATGTGCTCAGAACGCTTACATTAGCCTACAGTTGGGCAAAATCATTTAACACAGTCTATTTTATAATAACGGGTTGGATATCTCACGTAATTTATTGACTACTATACTGAAGGTGAGAAATGGAGTGGCTGTGAGTGTATCAGTCGTTTACTCTCATGATCACGTGGCTGACTGGGAGCCGTAGCTCTGTTGCTGCTGCCCAGCATCTCCAGAGTATGGAGATGCCCAGTAACTACCGTGTATCGCTAGCCCAGACAAAGATCGAAATTCAAAATTTGAAGTATGGTTTCTACTGAATGCTCATTGCCTCCTCACCACCATAAAGTCAAAAAATCAAAAGTCAACCACCGTAAATCAGGGACCACCTGTGTAGTACCCCCAGGATTTAGCAGGCAGTCAGCAAGCAGAGGGGCAGTCTTTCAGTGATGCTATTGTTGTTATTGTTGCTGCTGCCTTTGTTGCCAGGAAGGCCAGGCTTTCTGGGGTGCCTCGGGGCTACTAAAACACCTACAGTTCCCTCCTCCAAGTCCCCTAGGGCCTCTAGGGCAGGTATGAAGCCCCCAATCCATGGGAGTGAGGAGGACATGCCCAAGATTAAAATGTGATAGCAGCAAAGCCAACCTTTAACTCCCTTTCCAAATCCTTGTTTCTCTTCCTCCCACACCTGTTTCCTCTTGAAACTCCCCACAGGCACCTCAAACACCCTGCCTCCCCCCCTCAAAATCTGCCCTCAGGAAAGGGAGTTGCTAGCAGTCATCTGTGCTTCAAGTGATTTAAAAGACACTCCTAGGGACTTCCCTGGTGGCACAGTGGTTAAGAATCTGCCTGCTAATGCAGGAGGCATGGGCTCGATCCCTGCTCCAGGAAGATCCCACATACCACGGAGCAACTAATCCCTTGAGCCACAACTACTGAAGCCCGCGTGCCTAGAGCCCGCACGAAGAGTAGCCCCCGCTCGCCGCAACTAGAGAAAGCCTGAGTGCAGTAATGAAGACCCAATGCAGCCAAAATAAAGAAACTCCTAAAAGTGTTGGCATTTTAAATCTGTCTTGTAAAATAAAAGTCTTTGTCTCCCAGTAAAGGAAATTCCCACACTGGAGAGTCTGACGCTTTGATGGCTACATCAGTTCCGTGAGGTTCAGCTGCCCATAGGAGAAAACATAAGATTATAGCAGTTAAGCAAGATGGAGGTTGATTTCTGCTCCCTCATGAAAGGTCTGGTTTGGCAGTTTTACAGCCATCATGGACCATAGCATCTTCAGGCTTTCTCTCCCTCCCTCTCAGAGCTGGCTTCCATCCTAAAAGTCACTTTCTGATCCCAGAGGGCTGCTGGAGCTCCAATCATTATAGGCCATTTAAGGCAGAAGAAAGAGGAAAGGTAAAAGTGTACAGAGTCTGACTGCTGAGTCAGTCCCATTTGAGCAGCTTTCCCAGAAGTCCAGGCAACACTTATGTTGACATCTCATTGGTCAGAGCTTAATTACATGATTACCACCAGCTGCAAAAGATATTGGAAAATATACTGTTTTCTGGGTAAGCTTCCGCCTTGCATAAAATCAGGGTTCAGATACTAAGGAAGAAAGGGGAAAATGCACCTAGAAAATATACCAAGTGGGGAGCCCATACTTAGTGAAAGTTTTGTTGTTTTCCCTGGCGGCTGGCTGATTAGAATCACTGTAGCTTCAGGTCTCTCTGTCCCCCAGTTCTGGTGACCAGCCCAAATGTAATCACCCCTCAGTGATCAATAAAAGAAAGAATGAAGGGAATTATACTATTGGGTATACTAATCATTGGGTCAGATTTCCAAAGGATGTTTGGTCTCAGGATTTAAAAAACCTACAGTATAGACTTTTCATTTATCTGGGGGCTTAAGGATTGTTGTGTTCTCCTAGGTTCTATATATAGCTTCCTGATTGTTCCTCATCTCTGTAATGAAATTAACTTCTGAGAGCAGCCAGGAACGCTTAAGAACAGAGGCTATTTCTTCTCTAACATTTATTGATCATGACTCACATAGGAAATATAAAATGACCAATGAACCTTCAGCTCATGACTTAGAATTGGTAATATAGTGGTGGCTGATTGCTGCAGAAAAAGAAATCCTTTGAGACAATTTCTAGCCTGTCCAAGGAGTAAATCATTTCAGCTTCGTTGCTACGTGCAAACTGGAGCTAACAATGCTAAAGACATCAGCTGGGTACAATGCACATAGTACTTTGCCTGATGCTAAAGAAATTCTTCTGATTCTTTTCCTAAGGACACATGATTCTCTCTAATATTCAGGTTTAATCTCAGAAGTACAGGCAGTAAACCAAATCAACCTTTGAGCTAAAAATAGTAATGAGAAGTAAGTGTTAGAGTTGGCTGCACAAATATGACAGCTATGACCCATGACGGAAGCATCACTAGATATGTGAGTCTGATTGACCAGAAAGAGAGTAGGGATCATTAAGTGCCTATCTAGGGAAAACACTGAAAACAAAGTCAACCAGGAGTTATCTTCATTTTAAACTGAAAAACAGGAAGGGGCAGGCCTTTTTCTCAAGGAAGAAAAAGCAAGATTTGAAATGTACAAGCAGTTGCCATTTGCTGACTCATTCTTTGTGGAACCCTCTAGAAGGAGATGATACATTGCCAGGAGCAGCAGTAGCAGCTAGAGTACATAAGCCCTGATGGAGAAAGAGCACTTAGTGCTGTTTTCTGAATTCAGAGCAGTCATGTCCAATTGTGTCTCTTAGTGAAATGCCTCATTGCATGAGAAATATAAATTGGTTTTCCTCCACAAATAGATTTTATCTCTGGTATTTCATAAGTTGCATCATATCCAATGTGCCTCAGTAATTTTTATAACCTGACACTCTTAACTGTCCTCTTCTGTGCTTGTGTCTAGGTGACAGGTCAGAGAATCTAAAACATAGTAATAGCACTTGTTTTCATCAGTTCCAAAGCAACCAGTAAAGAGAACATTAAAGCTAACTGACACTGCTAAATCCATAGTATAATACATGGGGTTGAGCATGGAGCCCTTGGGTTAATTCTTCCAAAAGTCAGTACTAGCAATAATAACAGCTAAGTGGAGCACCCACTCTACATATAGCTTTACATACATAGTCTCATTTAATTCTCTCAGCAGTGCTCTAAGGGAGTATTTATGTCCCCATTTTTCAGAATAGGAAAGAAAGTCTCAAGGTCTTGTTGAGATCAAGTGGCACTGTTATTTAAATCTGGGCCTGAATCCAAACTCATGCTACTTTCTCCTACATTTGATTACCTCATGAAGGTTCAAATTCCTTTCTCCTCTGACATTATTGTAGCATACCTTCTTGGAAGAAAAAGAGAGAGATGTTAGGGCTTTTTTTTAGATCACAGTAATTTTATTAATTTTTCAATGAAATTTAAGCCACACTATTTTAGTCAGATCTAAGTTGCTCCCAAAGCTTTCTGTACCTTTTTCTAGATTATTATTGGACCTAGCATTTATCCATGTGCTATACCAGCACTCTCCACAAACGTTTATAGGTATAATGAGGAAATAACCACTACTATTTCAAGAGGAAGTGTTCTGATACCCACCCTGTGCGTGTATTTTCTAGGCACACCTTTCTGTGGGAAAGGCAACGGAGCATTTCTACCCACTGACGAAGTGTATATCATTGAACAAGTTTAGAACTGTCTGGGAAAATAGTATAGTGAGATTCCAATCTTGTAAATACACACACATGTCTAGTTTGTTTTATAATATATGCATGTAATCTGGCAAGAATTATACCAGAATTATAACAATAGTTACCACTGAATGGTAGGATTCCAAGTGTTTTTTCTTTTTGGTGTTTTCCAAATTTCCTAAAATAAATGGGTATCGCTAATATAATGTACCCCACAGTGATATTTTTAATGTTCCCAAAGCATGGAATAAGTGGCTAGAGGCACAGCCATATAGCATGAAGCCTCATAGTATTACACTGTCTCTCGTTTATGAGCATGATCATTAATAATAAAGACCTTTGATATTGACTTTGACACTTTTCATAAGCTGGAAAGATAAACTGGTCTCAAAAAGAAAAAACTGGCAAAGCCAAAGGGTTTACCATGGGGTTAATCACTATGAACCAGCATCATTTAGTGAGCAAATATTTTCATCCCTTCATATGGCTTTGTGTTTGTATTCTCTTTGTACAAGGATTGCTTCTAGAGATAAGAAATCATGGTATCATCTTGGTTATCTATTTCCATGTCAATACATAGATTCAGGGAAGAGCTCTCGGTGCCTTTGCTACTTACTGTGTGCAATTTTTATGGACACATGGTCCTTCTAAGTTAGGTTAATTTCCTGTGAGACTGTCTCATTTGTTGTAAATATTTGAAGCAGAAGTGAGATACAATTTGGTTCTCAGAATTTACATTTATGTCAGCAATTCTGAGCAGCAGTAAAGAGCACTAGTACTCTGAAAAATATCTCATTTTTCATGAAAGTTCTCTCTTAAGAAGATCTCAAAACAAAGTTTTTTTAAGATTACTAGTTAGTGTAGAGTGTGACAATGATGGTGTTTCTAGTTTTCTAGTTAAGGTTCTATATTCTCTCTTTGCATCTCTCTCTCATATACACACACACACACTGTAGAAAGTAGAATATGAATTCTCCCTTAATCTTTACTGAAATAGGATAGACCAAAATTTTGACCAAAATTCTCTCCTTGTACTGTTTTCCTGGTAAATGCTTGAAACTAGTGACAAAATTGTATAGAACCCTAGAAGGCAGAATTCTGATCTTATTTTACCACAATCTCTGTGATCGTGGACAATTTCCCTAATGTCTCTGTGCTTTCAATTTCTCATCAGTAAAATCATCTAAGCTAATAAAAGTAAGGCAAACTAGTTTGAAAGAAGAGTGATAAAACAGAAAATAGAAGAGTAGGATTGCCTCTATCCCCACTCCAACACAACTTCTGTTCCCTTTTCCTCCATAAGTGCAGGGTTCATAGAAAGAAAGAAAGAAAGAATGAAAGAGGTCACCTTGCTGCTGGCCAAGTATACATATGAACCCCCAGAGAATTTTCAGGTTATCATTCACTTCAGGTTCAAGCAATGTATTCACAGGCCCCCAAAATCCATACAGTTGAGGGAGATACAAGCTAGTTTATCTAATGGTACATTAAATGTATACCCATCAAATTTATCCCGACACTCAGGGATGTAGGTCTAGATTTTCAGAATAAACAACAACCCTCTCTCTTATTTTGTTACTCTCCCTAGTATTTTTTTAAGAAGAAAGGGAATTTGTTAAAGGATACTAGGGAGTTCATAGGCTTTCCAAGAGGGCCAGTCTCTGAAGAGCAGTATCTAATTACATCTGTCTCTCTGGGGTCTGCAAAGCCAGGGAGAAATAACCGGCACAAATGGCATTCTGCTGGCTCAGCGAACTGGACCCTGGCTATAATCTGGGAAATCCAGGAAAGACACAGAGTGACCCGGTCTTGGGGAGGTCACTCTAATCTGCAGGTGAGCCAAGAAGAGGCACCTGAACCAATGAAACTTTACCTGCTCCTTGGCCCTCCACTAAAACTCCAGGACCTCCAGGCCCTCCAGGCAAGCTGACTGCATATCGCTCATCTAGGGCTTTCAGGCATTATTAAAATGTCCCCCCATGCTTTCCCGGCTGGTGAGCAGCGAAACCAGCATTCCAGCCCAGGCTCTAGGTCTCTGACCCTCAAAGTGTGGTTTGTGGACGAGCTGTGTCAGCATCACCAGAGCTTGTTAACCTCACATTCTCAGCCCACATTTCTTGACAGGTAAGAGGAGAGTAGTACCCGCTTCGCCTACTTTAGAGGCTGGTTGTGAAAGTCATTGACGAAAATGTTACTGCTCTGCAGAGAGAGAGAAAATTCAGGGTAGTGTAGCGAATTTTCCAAAAGGTCAATTTTAGGCAACCTCAAGGACTCTTTATATGAAATGACCTCCTTGCTCCTTTGCTATGGTGATTGTATAGGATAACTTTTTTCTTTCTTAAATATCCTATTTGACAAAATACAAAGTTGGACGCCCTGTTGATACTTTTTTTTCTTTTTATAATTTTACTAGTCTGTGAAACCCAAAAATTCTGCAATCCACCATGTGAAAATGCTTGGATAGCTACAAAAGTGTAAAAAAAAAATGAGGTGTTAATATTTTCTTATTTAAGCACAAAATACTTCCTGAGAAAACTCCTGTTTGAAGGGAAGAAGGTTGTGTTCAGTGGCCAGAAATGTAAATGTCCTTACTGTCTCCTGGATTGATTGTGATTGCAGGGTTTTGGGGAAGGAAGAGAAGGGCCCAACAAGGTGATTAGTTCCTTGTGCCCCTAGGATACCACCAGAAGGCGTTAGGACCCTCTTCAAGTCCCATGCCTCAGGCACCCTGTTTCCTGGTCATAAAGCGAATGCTAAAGGTGAAATTTAGCCTTTTGCCATTCTTTCCTTTTCATTTCACTGGGCATGTGCCTCATCCTACAAGGTGAAGAGGAAAGATTTGTTGGTCCGTTGATTGCTATTGGTGATTCTATCGTAGGAGCAGAATACCTGTTTTAAGTGAAAATAAATGTTACCCTTTCTTCTACAGACATTGAGAAGAGAAGTAAATCCTTTTAAACATTGTTGATTTTTGAAGCATCCTTTTAAAGTGACCATTTCAGTGCACAAAAACTTTTCTCCGCTTAATTATCCATTTATCCTTCACCACGCAAAGGCCCCATTTGTAATGATATGCACTAAATAGTTTTGGCAATTTACCTAAACTTGATTAAAAATGATCTATAGAAAAGAAAGTTAATGAATAAATTATGTTAGCAGATCAGATACTCCCCCATGGCTAAAATGTTTGGAATTTAAAAGAGTGTCACTCAATTACATGCTGCTCAGAAGAGATGCCCCCAAAGACGGCAAGAATCAGTTTTAACCCTTCTATAAATACATAGCATTAAAACTGTGCATATGAACTGAATAAGGTTTCTATTTCCGTGTGATTAAGTATGCCCTGACAGCACACGAAACATTAACAATGGAAGGAAATATATCAATAGAAATCATCCAATCAACCTCTTTGTTTTAAGAAGCTGGGAGACTGACTGATGTAGTTGAAAGTATGTTGGTTTAGAGCCAGGCAGGCAGATCTGCCCAGGCTTGGCTCTGCCATTTGCCACCTGTGAGGCCTTAGGACATCATTCATCACTCATGCCCCAGCTTCCTTAAATGTAAAGTGAGGATAATAATATTCTGGGATAACCTAAGGCACAGAAACCTGGGATGTTAAGTGTCTTTCCCAAAGTTACCCAGTTAGTTTAACCTTCAGAGCCCAGATTAGAAAGTAAGAATGGGATGCTGTTTCCCTGTGCTATTAGAACACAAACAATTAACAAAGGCCTTGTCACTGAAGGAAACGGTCATGATTACACAAACTGCTTTTTATCTATGCTGGCCCTTCTTGGTTCCTGCTGAACTTGGAGTCTGCACTGCATATCTCATCCGGAAGTACTTAGAAGAGTTTAGCACCTGGAACAAATAAGACCTTGAGTTCACAGACATAAGAGGGAGCATCTTGACTCCTGACATTCAGTGACCTATCTGTGAAAGAATTCCTCCTGATTAAACGACACATACTATGGAAAGAGCCTGGCACTGGGACTTCAATGAAGTTCATTTCCTCCCTGCCTTTCTTTTCTCTTTTCTTGAAGATAGTAACATTAAAGGTAGAATTCAAGAGCTTCCACTGGAGCAGCTTGGGCTTGCTTACTTCCTGTTTTTCAAATCCACTGCTCTGCTGCCTTAGAGAAATGCCCTCCCCACCCCTTTCTGCCCAACCGTGACTTACCCAGGCTGAGCCGTGTGTCACAGCCCTTATCTGGTGATGACTTTGGCAGAGATGACCTTCTTTTGCTATCAAGTGCTATAAATTTTGCAAACATAAAATTAAACTACAGCCGAGCCCTAGACCAGCTAAGCCCAGGATATCATGGATGAGGCTCAACAGTATCGGTTTCAGTCAAGGCAATGCCAGGCCGCTCGGGGCCTGACCTGGAGGAGGCTGGATCTCCTGATCACAGCTCTCTGCCTTCACAGTTAGGCATTCATTCAACTAATTTGTATGGAGCACTGTCCTAGGCACCTGGGACATATCACTGACTAACACAATTATGTTCCCTGACCTCAGAGCTTACTATTGGATTAGAGATAAAAACCCAATAAACAAACAAATAAACATAATTGTCTGTGCACAATACTAACAGAATGCAGTGATGGAGAACAAAGGTGAGAAGTGGGAATCTACTCATGGTGGGGTCGGGGAAGGCCTCTTTAGAAAATAGCATTTAAGTTGAGCTCAAAAGATAGGAAGGCATGAGCCACGGAGAGTCAGGGGAAGAGCATTCCAGGCAGAGGGATTATACCCAGACATCCTTCATTTATTGATCAGTTAAGTTACTTCTAAGCTGAAGACCAAAATACAAGGGGGAAGAAAACCATCTTCTAATCATTCAAGAAAACAACATGAAATTCACCATTTTAAAGTGTATACTCTAGTGGGTTTCAGTATATTCACTATGTCTTACAGCCATCACCACTACCTGATTCTAGAATATTTTCATCACCCCAAAAAGAACTCTAGTACCTATTAGCAGTTAGTCCCAGTTCCCCTTTACCCCCTTAGCAACCACTAATCTACTTTCCTTCTCTATGGATTTGCCTATTCTGGATATTTCATATAATTGGGATCATACAATATGTGGCTTATTGTGTCTGGCTTCTTTCATTTAGCATGATGGTTTCAAGGTTCACGGAATGGATTAGTACTTTATTTCTCTCTGTAGCTAAATAATATATCAGTGTGTAGATATACCAAATTTTGTTTATCCATTCATCAGCTGATAGATATTTGGGGTGTTTCTACTTTTTGACTATTGTGAATAATGCTGCTTTGAACATTTGCATACAAGTTTTTCTGTGAACACCTGTTTTCTCTCTCAGGTATATTTAGGAGTGGAATTGCTGGGTCATATGGTAATTCTATGATTAACATTTTGAGGAACTACCAAGCTGTTTTCCACAGAGGCTGCATCATTTTGCATTCCCACCAGCAATATATGACTATTTCATTTTCTCCACATCCTTGCCAATAATTGCTATTGTCTTTTTTTTAAAGTATTATTACAGACATCTTAGTGGTTGTAAAGTAATATTTCATTATGACCCAAAGAGGACTTGCATTTCCCTAATGACTAATAATGTTGACCATTTTTCATGTATATCTTCTTTGGGGAAATGTCTCCTCAAGCCCTTTGCCTGGATTTAAATTGGGCTGTTTATCTTTTTGTTGTTGAGTTGTAAGAGTTCTTTATATATTCTGGATACTAGACCCTTATCAGATGTATGATTTGAAAATATTTTCTCTCAGTCTGTGGGTGGCCTTTTCATTCCTTAACAGTGTACTCTGACACACACAAGCTTTTCATTTTGAAAGCCCAATTTATTTATTATTTTTAATTGTTTATGTTTTGGGTGTCATTTCTAAAACACCATTGCCTAATACCATGTCTTGCAGATATTCACCTATGTTTCCGCCGAGAGTTTTATAGTTTTAACTCTTATACTAGGTCTTTGATACATTTTGAGTTAGCTTTTGTATATCGTGTGAGAAAGGAATGCACATTCATTCTTTTACATGTGGATATTCGGTTGTTCCAGACCATTCGTAAAAAAGACTATTACTGGGCTTCCCTGGTGGCGCAGTGGTTGAGAGTCCACCTGCCGATGCAGGGGACATGGGTTCGTGCCCCGGTCCGGGAGGATCCCACATGCCGCGGAGCGGCTGGGCCCGTGAGCCATGGCCGCTGAACCTGTGCATCCGGAGCCTGTGCTCTGCAACGGGAGAGGCCACAGCAGTGAGAGGCCCGTGTACCGCAAGAAAAAAAAAAAAGACTATTATTCCCCCCATTGAATGTTCTTGATACTCTTGTCAAAAATCAATTCACCATAAATGTTTGAGTTTATTTCTGGATTCTCAATTCTCTTCCATTTGGTCGACATTACCATCTGTATGCCAGTACCACATTTTCTTGACCACTTAGACTTGTAGTAAGTTTTGAAACCAGGAAGCACATGTCCTCCAACTTTGCTCTTCTTTTTCAAGATTGTTTTGGCTATTCTGTGTCCCTTGCAATTGGAAATTTAATAGGGATTGCATTGAATCTGTAGATTAATTTTAATAGTATTGCCATATTAACAACAGTAAGTCTTCGATCCATTTATTCAGATCCTCTTTAATTTTTTTAAACAATGTTTTGTAGTTTTCAGTATATAAGCCTTGTAGTTCTTTGGTTAAATCTTTTCTTAAGTGTTTTTTTTCTTTTGATGCAATTGTAAATGGAATTGTTTTCCTGGTTTTCAGATTAAGCATCTTCTCATGTAAAATTTTCCCTGACCTTTACTCCCCCAAGTGAGAACAAATAACTCTCCACTCAGTGTTCTCTCTTTACCTGGCATATATCCGCATTATAATACCCACTGCAATATACCAAAAGGCCCAAATCTGTGTAATGTGCATTTCCCTTACTTGTGGGCAGAGACTATGTTCTGTTCACCTTTTTTGTCCCAAAGACTTACTTAGGGGCAGTCATACAATAGGAACCCAGTAAATGTTTATGGAAAATATAAAAGAGGAAATAATTGCCACCACTGAGGTTTTTAAATAAGACTGAGCAGATCAATTAGGAGTGCTAGGGAGAGGAAGGAATGGGGAATGAGTCTGGAGATGAAGGTGGGACAGAGGCTGGATCTGGTCTTTCACTCTCCACACAAAGGGGAGTAGCAACATGAGGATGATTCTGCCAGTGTTTGAAGAAGATTGATAGGTGATTTGTATTAGGGGAATGTCAGCCTGGAGAGTTCCTGCCAGGAACTTGCTCAAGTATGGTTGTGTGGAGGTGAGTTTGGTGTATGTTAATATGTGTAGAAATGGGAAAGAAGGAAGGGATGGGAGAGGTGTTAGAAATTAAGAATTCTTGGGACTTGGTGGCTGGTTAAATCTGAAGAAGAGGAGGAAATCAATGGTTATAATGTTTTGATTATGAGAGGCCAAGAAGATGTACAGAAATAGCAAAGTCTTGGCATGAAGCTAGGCCTGTCTTCTTGGTAATTTTAGCAAAAGCCTCAACTTTACTCAGAAACACAGTCTACACTGGTCATTCTGGGAGATAGCATCTCAGATCTTCCCTTTCTTAAAATCTATTCCTCTCCTTTTAATCACAGCCAGTGTGTATCTCTTCTCTAACTTTCCAACCACTTAGAACAACTCATGACTCAACCTAATTCCTCCAGTTTGCAAATGGAGAGAAATTATGTTTTTATTCCCTTAGTGTTTCTGAGTTCGGGCTAGCCTGGTAGTATAAGTTCCTTGAGCAAACCAAATATTATACTGTGTACACTATGGTCGTGTTCTCTGACTACATAATGAACTTATCATCTGTAAGGGCACAAAGCACTGTTTTGATTTTGGAAGAATGTGCACACTTTTTTTAGCAGAGTGTGCATGCTCCATTTAGCTTTTTACTGTGCTTTTAAATCAGTTTAACTTTTATAATCGAATCAGAAAGAATAAAAGTGGTTCAAATCTTTGTTCTTTTATTCATTGACCTATGCCCATTATCTAAGTTTCATGAAAGTCAGTTTCTACAATGCAGGGTTGTTGTAAAACTTATGTGAAACTACGTATATAAAGCCCCTTGCAAATAGATGCTTAATGTATGTTAGTTTCTTGTCCCTTTCCTTCTTTTTCAAAATATGGCATGATTTCCACACTTAAACTTCAGATAAACTGAGTCAATCCGAATGGACTCTTTTTTTTCTTTTTTTTTTTTTATTAGTTTCTGCTTTATAACAAAGTGAATCAGTCATACATATACATCTGTTCCCACATCCCCTCCCTCATGCATCTCCCTCCCTCCCACCCTCCCCATCCCACCCCTCCAGGCGGTCACAAAGCACCGAGCTGATCTCCCTGTGCTCTGCGGCTGCTTCCCACTATCTATCTACCTTACGTTTGCTAGTGTATATATGTCCATACCTCTCTTTCCCTTTGTCACAGCTTACCCTTCCCCTTCCCCATATCCTCAAGTCCATTCTCAAGTAGGTCTGTGTCTTTATTCCCGTTTTACCCCTAGGTTCTTCATGACATTTTTTTTTTTTAATTCCATATATATGTGTTAGCATACGGTATTTGTCTTTCTCTTTCTGACTTACTTCACTCTGTATGACAGACTCTAGGTCTATCCACCTCATTACAAATAGCTCAGTTTCGTTTCTTTTTATGGCTGAGTAATATTCCATTGTATATATGTGCCACATCTTCTTTATCCATTCATCCGATGATGGACACTTAGGTTGTTTCCAGCTCCGGGCTATTGTGAATAGAGCTGCAATGAACATTTTGGTACATGTCTCTTTTTGAATTATGGTTTTCTCAGGGTATATGCCTAGTAGTGGGATTGCTGGGTCATATGGTAGTTCTATTTTTAGTTTTTTAAGGAACCTCCATACTGTTCTCCATAGTGGCTGTACCAATTCACATTCCCACCAGCAGTGCAAGAGTGTTCCCTTTTCTCCACACCCTCTCCAGCATTTATTGTTTCTAGATTTCTTGCGAATGGACTCTTATCTTGAAATAGGGGACCAGAGAGCTGGGATTGGAGAGGACAGAAGCAGCTTCATTTCCTGAACATTAAGGGCATCTCCATTCTGAACCCCATTAGTAAAAAACGTCAGTAGTGCTCCCTCTGAAATGAGATATGTTGTACCCAACATAGCTTACATTTTTGACCAATTTCTAGTATTCTACCAGGACTGTAATTTTTTTACTCTTTTTGAGCTTTTAAGCTCATTAAACCTCAAGGATGAAAATAAACCTACAAAACTTTGTGTGATTAAAAACAAATATTTTCATTCTGACTACTCAGCAATTTGGGGGATACAGAAAAGCACTGGGCAAGGTTTCTTTACTTAAGGAACTCACAATCTATTTGGAAGTATAGGTATTGTATCACAGTGTAATTCAACAGTAAACTTTGTGATTCAGACTTTAGGTATCATAGAAATTCTGAGAAGAGGATCACCTTCAGAGGCTTTATGACTAGAGTGAGACCTTGAACACTGAGTAGAATATGACACATTAGGTGGGTAGATTGCCTATGAGAAAGAATGCCTCAAGTGCTGGAAGAGCCATGTGAGCAGAGACATTGTACCCGGAAATGGGTCTTGATGTTCAGCAGGGTGAGGAGATTTAAAACATCTTGACCTGGGCTTCCCTGGTGGCGCAGTGGTTGAGAGTCCGCCTGCCGATGCAGGGGACGTGGGTTCGTGCCCCGGTCCGGGAAGATCCCCCATGCCGCGTAGCGGTTAGGCCCGTGAGCCATGGCCACTAAGCCTGCGCGTCCGGAGCCTGTGCTCCGCAACAGGAGAGGCCACAACAGTGAGAGGCCCGCGTACTGAAAAAAAAAAAAACATCTTGACCTAAGGTAGGCTTTTGTGATGGGATGTTACAGGGAAATAATAAGTAGTAGGTGGAATCAAATTATATAGACTTTGCTATTCTCTTTGTTTCCAAATCCAAACTGTTTCTTTTGTTTTGTTTTGTTTTGTTTTTGAGTGGGAGAGATGAGAAAGTCTAGAAGGAACAAATATTACTAGGCACACATTGAAAGAAAACTTAGATACAGCCACCCCCGGAGTTGATTGGGAACTGTGGACTATTTATAAAATCAAGAGGTTGCATGGAATCTTGAATGCATGGACTCCATCTCTCTGGGCTGAGGCAGGATAAGGTATAAGTCGTCCTAGGCTGATTTAAAGCTGTATGTTAAAGTTTCTAGATACAGAGACTATGATCTCCTTGGTAACTTTACAATTCCAAATCAACCTTCACATCAGAAAATCTTTTCTTTAGTACACTGAAGTATCTCTTGTTGTGACCTAAGCCCCACGCATCTGTTTCCATCCGAGTGGATATCAGGAAGAGATGCTCACCATCCATTCCGTTAGCTATTCCAAGACTGGGTTACTGCCATTCAGTTGCCTCTTTGAAATAGTAAATTACCTTCATCTGTGCTGAGTTAGAAAATTGCTTCTGCTTCAGGTTGAAGATTCTTCAACTTGGCTCATAAGAGATAATATTGAATGGCATAATTTCCTCTACTTTTTCCTATCATCATCTCGTCCTCCCTCCTGCTTCCTAAGACCCTGGTTTTTCTCAGTAACTAATAGTTAATCTTGGAAGTGTCAAATTCCGTTTGGTCCAGGTACACAGCCACGTGTAAGAAGCAGGATTTTTGAAAGTCAAAAACACTTAAATTCCCAACTTGATCTCTCTATGACTCAAGTGTTCTTATCTGCAAAAGGATAATAATTATAGTACTATCCTCATTTCTTACCTAAAATCTTAAACTTCAAGAAATTGAGATTTTCCACGATTTCATCAAAGCCTATGTTTAAAACTACCACCAAAATTGGGGAGAGTAAGGATCATCTCTTGACCAATGAGGTATACTTTATATTATTTATTTAAAAAATATGCAGTATATTTACAGATTTAAGATTCAAAAAAGGTAAAATGATATACAGTAAAAACCCTTCCTGTCACCCTGTCCTCCAGCTAACCTGTTCCTCCTCTAATAGACAATTAATATGAGTGGTTTCCTGTGCATCTTCCATAGATACTCAATACATATTCAAGCATATACATATCTTTTTTCTTTTTTCTCCCCTTTTAGCCAAATAGCTGCATCTTTTTCATATTGCTCTGCACTTTGTTTTTTATACCTTGGAGACCATTCCATAGTAATACAGTAAGAGCTTCCTCATTCTTTTTTATGGTTGTATGCACCATAATTTATTTAATGAATACCCTATTGATAGAAATTTAGGTTGTTTCCAAAATGTTATTAAAAGCAGTACTTCAATTAAAAACTCCTAGAACCATTTTGTATATGTGCGAATATGTCTATAATATGCATTTCTAGAAGTTCTATGGGTCAAAAGTTAGATACACTTGAATTTTGATAGATATTGGTAATTATTTGATGTCCTGCTTCTCTATGTTCTTAACAATACATTGTTATTGAAATTTTCTACCTTTGCCAGTTCTGAGAGGTAGAAAAAATGGTAATGGGGTATAATTTTAATTTTAATTTCTCTTATTATGAGTTAAACTGAGCATCTTTTCATATGTTAAGAGCTGCTTATGTTTTTTAATAAAATTTCAATTAATTTTTTAAACTAATTTTTATTGGAGTATCGTTGCTTTACAATGTTGTGTTAGCTTCTACTGCGCAGCAAAATGAATCAGCCATTCATATCCATATATTAACGAGACTCAAAATGTAAAAACAGGATTATATCACAATTTAATGATGTAAATAAATACCCTTTCTCTCTGAGCATCCTTCCTATGCAGATAACATGGTTTTATAGGAGTAAACAAAGAGTAATCTTTAAAAGAAGCTGAGTGGTTGGCCAATTATGTCTTAGGTCAGCACAACATCAGTTGTACTAATACTAGTGTAGTTTTACTACTATGCTTACTATGTGCTGAGTGCAATCCTCAACACTTTACATTTCTTTTCTCAGTTAATTTTCATAGCAACCATATAAGATAAGTTCCATTTCACAAATGAGAAACTAAGGCACCCAGAGGCCAGCTAGCTTACCCAAGCCTACTCAGCTAGAACATTCACACAGCTACTCAGAGATTTTTAACTCATGAGTGTCTCATATAACCAAAAATTTCTGGAATATGGCTTTCTAGCATTCCATTATTCCATTTTAACTAATCCTAGTCCTAGGAGTAAATGAATTCAGCTTCTTGGGACATATCTTGCAAGTAAATTCCCCTGGTGAACTGTCGTAGGATCAGTAACCAAAGGAATTTCAGGACCATAAAGTAACATTAATCAGATGAAGACTGGCCTGGCTTCATGAACCTTTGAGAGTTAGGGTAAAGATATCTCCCCAAAAGAATAACATCAAAATAAGCCCAATAAAAGAGCTCATTTTTCTCATCTAAATACAGATTATTATTTTTTATTAATAACTAGTTGACATTCTATTTGATAAAACAATCTTACAGTATAAATAAATTTTACTGTTTAAGCAAAATATGATAATGTAATATTCTGTCCACCTAAGTAAGTTTAAAAATTTAAAGGTTAAACTTATATACAGGGTTCATAGTGTGAAGAGAAATGTGAGTGGGCCTTGGAGAAAGATGATTGGACCTCTAGGTCACCACTGTGTTTTGTAAAGCTTTACTGCAGATCTGAGACAGCCTTCTCCTTTGGGTGGACTAGCTGGAAAAGCCACCTTCCCTGAGTAGATGGAGTGTCAGGCAGAGCACAGGGTTGGCAAGGGAGAGTTAGGGCCCCTCACTGGAGTGTTCTTATGCACACACAAGATGCACAGCTGTAAGTGATGGCCTTACCAGGCCCTACACCTCAATTGCTTCTCTTCCTTTGGAAAAAAGCCTTTTACATCCTTCAGAGGATCCCAGAGACTGCCCCAAAGACCTTGGGTATTTTGTGCCAGAGAGTGTCAGGTTGGGGTAATACAAGGCAGCTGAAGCTTCCTCCTTTCTTTATCTTCTGATCATTGAGCTCAAACCCTCTGTTCTGGGGTAGCCAGAAAGAACACTATAAAAAGCCCGACTTGTACATCCCCCCCACAGTGAACCTATTCATGGCCATTATCAACACCAAGGAAACTTTCACTTTCCATGAGTCTCTTAAACTCACAGGTCTCAATATTTTATATCCGCTCCATCTAATTCCAAGGGTTTCTTCCTGAAAAAAGCATACATATGCTGCAGAGGAACCTTTCACTACCACGCATTTCTCTATCCCTTCTCAGTTTCCTCTCCTTCTCTCTCCTACAGCCCCCAGGGAGATTTTTACCAAAAAGGACCAGCCTGCCGCTGAGGACTTCTCCCCTTCTCTAGACACACTGGGCCTGGTATATGGCTCCTGTATTCTTCTTGAGAACTATTTCATCTTTTGCTTTTCAATTCATGTGTTGGCTCTTGGTCCTGCTCCATGTCCAGTATCAATAAATCATCCACCAACATTATATAACTCTTATTTTTAGACCTATTCATCCTATGCATCTGGGAAAGATGAAATTGCTGTAAGCCAATGAGGGTGTACAAAAGGAGAGAGATTTCCCAGGAAGCTCATAAAGCTTGAACTGCAGGGACCCACATTTGTGATCAAGGTGTTTAAGAACTACAATCTATCCCTAGAGTTATGGAGGCCACAGTTAGCTCTTCTATGCTCTGTGTAATAGAAATGTGAAGTCTCAGCCAAACACTCATCTGTGTTTTTAATGACATACAAAATCATGTCTGAGAAAAAAATAAGTTGGCCTTTCTTGGAGTTTCCTCTGTAGTCTTCCTCTTTGAGCTAGTGGATTGTCCTCAGCTGTGGGCAAGCATGTCCTATCAGGAACCAAAATGTTTATAGAGGAATGCGATACCTGCTGCATGACATTGGGTATCTATAGCTGGGGATTTCTTTTTGGTCAACAAAGCAGGATAGTTGCCCTTACAGCATTCTCTAGAGAGATCAGTCTTGATGTAATTGCTATTCAGGTCCTATTAATAGAGATGAGAGCAGTTTCACATCTAGACAACTTAAAGGACATAAGTTCTACTGTTACAGGTAGTTAGATCACTAGACAGAAATGTGTTGGAAGTATTTTAGATCCACTTAAATGTACTAGAATTATTTTCTATGCCCTTGGCTTTTATCAAGGTTCAACTTAACAATTGGTTACAGAATCATTTCTAAATCTTCTGCATAACCACTGCTGACTACAATGCTCCTTTGATAACTTACATAAACATAGAGAGATATACATCTATGGAGAGAGTTCCATGTAGAGAGATAAACATATAGAGATACCTGTATTGATGTATATATCCACAGAGACAGAGGAGGAAAGAGGGACAGAACCAAATGTTAATAGTAGTTCATATAAGATAATGAAATATTCTTTAAACTTTGCTCTATTTTCCAAACATTCAACAACAAAACTATATTGTTTTCATAATAAGAGAATAGTTTTTTAAAAGAACTAGGTAACTTTGGAAAGCACTGCTTTTTTTTTAACATCTTTATTGAAGTATAATTGCTTTACAGTGTTCTGTTGGTTTCTGCTTTATAACGAAGTGAATCAGTTATACATATACATATGTTCCCATATCTCTTCCCTCTTCAGTCTCCCTCCCTCCCACCCTCCCTATCCCACCCCTCTAGGTGGTCACAAAGCACCGAGCTGATCTCCCTGTGCTATGCGGCTGCTTCCCATTAGCTATCTATTTTACGTTTGGTAGTGTATATATGTCCATGCCACTCTCTCACTTTCTCCCAGCTTACCCTTCCCCCACCCATATCCTCAAGTCCATTCTCTAGTAGGTCTGTGTCTTTATTCCCATCTTGCCCCTAGGTTCTTCATGACCTTTTTTTTTTCTTAGATTCCATATATATGTGTTAGCATATGGGATTTGTTTTTCTCTTTCTGACTTACTTCACTCTGTGTGACAGACTCTAGGTCCATCCATCTCACTACAAATAACTCAATTTTGTTTCTTTTTATGGCTGAGTAATATTCCATTGTATATATGTGCCACATCTTCTTTATCCATTCATCTGTTGATGGACACTTAGGTTGCTTCCATGTCCTGGCCATGCACATATGGTCACCTTATCTTTGATAAAGGAGGCAAGAATATACAGTGGAGAAAAGACCACCTCTTCAATAAGTGGTGCTGGGAAAACTGGACAGGTACATGTAAAACTATGAAATTAGAACACTCCCTAACAACACACACAAAAATAAACTCAAAATGGATTAAAGACCTAAATGTAAGGCCAGACACTATCAAACTCTTAGAGGAAAACATAGGCAGAACACTCTATGACATAAATCACAGCAAGATCCTTTTTGACCCACCTCCTAGAGAAATGGAAATAAAAACAAAAATAAAGAAATGGGACCTAATGAAACTTAAAAGCTTTTGCACAGCAAAGGAAACCATAAATAAGACCAAAAGACAACCTTCAGAATGGGAGAAAATATTTGCAAATGAAGCAGCTGACAAAAGATTAATCTCCAAAATTTACAAGCAGCTCATGCAGGTCAATATCAAAAAAACGAACAACCCAATCCAAAAATGGGCAGAAGACCTAAATAGACATTTCTCCAAAGAAGATATACAGATTGCCAACAAACACCTGAAAGAATGCTCAGCATCATTAATCATTAGAGAAATGCAAATAAAAGCTACAGTGAGATATCATCTCACACCAGTCAGAATGGCCATCATCCAAAAATCTAGAAACAATAAATGCTGGAGAGGATGTGGAGAAAAGGGAACCCTCTTGTACTGTTGGTGGGAATGTAAATTGATACAGCCACTATGGAGAACAGTATGGAGGTTCCTTAAAAAACTACAAATAGAACTACCATACGACCCAGCGATCCCACTACTGGGCATATACCCTGAGAAAACCATAATTCAAAAAGAGTCACGTACCAAAATGTTCATTGCAGCTCTATTTACAATAGCCAGGACATGGAAGCAACCTAAGTGTCCATCAACAGATGATTGGATAAAGAAGATGTGACACATACATACAATGGAAAGCACTGTTTTAACTAAAGACAAAGGGGACTTCACATAAATGCTGTACTATAGTTGATAAAGCTGTTCCTTATGGGAGTGAAGATCAAGAATTCTGGAACCACTGTACATGTAAGCTGGGATTGAACAAATAAGTAAATAGTGGCAGATGATGAGATCCAGTTTTCTCACTTTTGGGGCTGAAAGTTACAGATAAGCAAAAGAGAAGGCTAGAATGGACCCTGTAGAATGGATTAGAGTTGGAGATATCAGTTTGAACTCATGTTAAGCTTAATATACAGTAATAATTATAGATATGTATATAAACATGGGTTAGTATACATACACATATTTCCTAGCTCTGTCCTAGAAGCTATGACACCTCAGTAGCAATGATCACACCCAGCCCACCCCCCCAACCCCCAGAACTTGGTTTCTAATACCATTTTCCAATAAAAGGAATCAGGACTCCTTGAAGAAATGGCTAATTTCTAGTGCTGCAGCAGGTTATACATAAGATGAGCCTGAAGCATCTTGTAGTGCCAGACAGTAAGGGAGTGTTCAAAAGCAAAATGATGGGGGTATGTCAAAGGGAAACAGAGGCTGACCTGAAAGAGCTCCCAATGGCCAAAGCTAGAACAATTTGAGCAACAAAAGAAATAGTGTAGTATTAGATATAATCCAAAGTATAAAGTAAATATCTATGAGTTCACACTGATATAAATAAATAATTGAATAAATAAATAAGTAGGAGAGAAGAGACAAATATCCCATACAGGAAAACTCCAACTACTTTATGTAGATACTCCCTCCTCAAGGAAGTTGAGCATAACTCTCCAACCCCTGAGTGTGGGCTGTGTCTAATCGCTTGCTTCCAAAGAGTATAGAAAAATGTAAAATGTAACTTTACAGTGGAGGAACCTGACAAACACCACAACAGCTGGACAATTAAGATCAGCGTAATCAGTGATAAATCATGTTGATAGGGAGTACTCCTGATATGATGTTATAAGAATGACCCCTCACTTCTATGGAACTTCCTCCCCAAAATTCATAGTCCCAGACTAAAAAAAAAAAATCATCAGACAAATCCAAAGTGAGGGACATTCTTCAAATACCTAAGCAATATTCCTCAAAAGTGTCAAGTTCATCAAAACACAAGGGAAGTCTGAGAAGTTTTTATAGCACAGAGGAGCCTAATGAGACGTAATGACTAAATGTAGTGTGGTGTCCTGGATGGGATTCTGGAATAGAAAAAGGACATCAGGGGAAAACTAAGGAAATTAGAATAAAGTATGGTTTAGTTAATAGTAATGTACCAATGTTGGTTCATTGGGTGTGACAAATGTACCGTGGTAACATGCAGTTCTAGCAATAGGGGAAATTGGATGCAGGCTATATAAGAAATCTATACTATCTCTGCAACTTTTCCATGCATCTGAAACTATTCTAAAATTAAAAATATATATTAAAAATAATTATAAATAGATTTTCATACAAATATTTACTGACTCAGAATTCCTATAGAGAAGTAAAGAACAGAGCCAAGTAAACAACAAGGTGAACGTCAGTTCCACTTGCTGGAGGCCATCATGTTTTGGCAAGACAGCACAGTGCATGAAACACAAGAGCTTTAGCTTCACACAGCTGTGTTCAAATCCCAGCTCTGCCATTTACTGATTGCATAACCTTGAGCAAGTTACTTAATCACTCTGAACCTCAGTTTCCTTATCTGTTTCCTGTGGATAATAAAATGGAATACCTACTTCCTAGAATTATTCTGATAATTGAGTGAGGTGACATATAAAAACACTTAGCTTAGTGCCTTGTGTATGAAAATTGTGCAAATAAATGCTGGTTGCAATTATTACATTGCATATATCATCATTATTAATTGAAAAATTTTAAACCATAGAGTATCTTTTGGACAGGGGCAAACCAATTTTGGCTGGATCCCAAGTCAGAAGCAATGTCCTGTCCAGTTGATGAATGTTTTAGATCTGTCCCCATTCAGCCAGCATTCTGGACATTCTCTAGACCATGGGACCATAGGATGATCCACAGCTGAGTGGTACTCTAGGAAAGCTCTAATCCAGACTCACGTACCTGACTGAACTGGCAGGCAGAATTCACCCTGACGTGTTCATGCCTGAAAATGGGTGCTTTTCCATTTCCTCAGGAAATATGAACTTGATGGAGATATTTGTTTCATTTGTGCTGATAGAATGCCTGGTTATTTGAAACAACTCCAGCATTTGCTAGGCAACAGGGAAACAAGTTTGGGATGATGTGTTCATGGTCATGGATACACCAAACCCTAAGTCCTGTAGTTCCCATCCTGGGATAGTACCATGCTCATTATGACACCTCAGGCCTGGAGGCAACACAGGAATCAGTCATGCAATTAAATATTCTGGCTGGCAAGTGGATCTCTGGAAATTAAGTTATATTATTGAAACCTGGCTGCTTCCCTCTAACTTCCATTTTTCTTCACTCACAAACACCATTTTTATTAATTTTCTAGATAGAAATTTTAGCAGCCCAATTCTCTCAACAACAAACAGCTTGCCTCAGATTCTTAACAAAGCCAGATTAATCCTTTAATGTGTTGTTTCTATCTGGAATTTACCAAGCAAAGTTGTTCATAGGAATCAACTTTTACTTATGAGTTATTATATTCTTGTGATACAGAAGTTTTCAAATTAATTTTATTATCCTTTCTATATGTCTTAATCTACCCTTCCCACTCAAAAAATAGTCATCTCAGTTTTCCTTAGGCCTGGCTGTCATTTCCTCTCTCAGCATGTCTTTTACCCAATTAAGAACTGTTTCTTGAAGCATGTGTAGAAAGTATTTAGACCAGCTGATACACTGAGCAAACCATAATTCTTCACTATAGAGAAAAAGAACACAATTGGTCATCAACTTGACTCACCCAGGCTTCTACCACCACACCCAAACCATACGACACTGCAAATACTTTGGTTAGATTTAACCAAGAAAATAAAGCCATCATGCAGGGCAAGATTTTGTGTACCATTGTATGCCTAATGTGACCTCTCTCTGGAGTTTATAATAGTCTTGGTCTTTCTTGTTGATGATAACCTTACATTACAAAGTTAATGGTGATTTTTATTTTTTCCCTACATTTCTGTTGTTTCAGGCTCATATTGTCACATGTGGGCAATGTGCCCTTTTTAAGAGGCTTTTCAATGACCTGCAAGCTCATCAGAGGTCCAGATTTCCTTTTGTTGAGAAAAAGTCTTTCTTTGGTTATAATACTCAAAGTCGTTTTGGGCACTTGCATAACCTTGATTTTTTAACGCAATACATAAGAGATCCCCTAATTTCTGGAGAAGAAAGAGTTGAGCACATGCACCAGGGACCATGTGGAGTGTCCTCTCAGCCCAATCTTGTTCCTCCTTCTCTGGGGTGGAATCCCAGAGCCCATTAGGATTTCATTACTGTCCCCCATTCCTTCCAACCCACAGTTGATTGGACCAAGGGTAGAGCTGACTTAAACTGACCTAAATGGGTTTGCTTCCCTCATTGGGAGGTAGGGAATGGATAAAGAAATGAAGGAGACAGAGAGGAAAACTTTCTAAGTGGCAAAAACTGTGACATGAAGCATATGTACCTGAGATTTGCTGTGGGAACTGACAACTCAGCAAGCCAGCCTGCAGAGAAAGGACATGGCAGGACCGCCAGGAGAGCAGAGATGAACGACAGTAGCAGAGGAGGCGAGTGTCCTTGCAGCCTCCCAGCTATGAGTTCTGGTCCCAAGTGAGGCCCTGTTGCATTCCAACTCTTTCATTCTGGCGGACCCTTAAATCCTTGGAACAAATCTGCCCTCCTTTTTGTTTTAGTACAGTTGGCTTTTTCGGTTACTTAGCAACAAGGGTCTTAACAAATTCAGAGCATCACTTGAAAATCCTTCCTCTCACTCTTGCACATCACATTCACCATTCTCTTTCTGAGCTACCATTCAAACCCATGCCTCCCTGTTTGGTTCCCAGAGAAGATAAAGAAAAGTTGTCCTAAACATTCCCTTTGCCTGGGTCCCTGCTTCCCCCAGTCATACTCACCCTTCTCTGCAGGAAGTCAGCTGTCTCCCACTGGGAGGTCTCCTCACTGGGCTGCGAACCCTGCTCCTTTCCCCTTCTCTGCAGTTTTCCACTTTGTTGCCCTGCCTGGAGAGTCTCACCCCCTGATTACCTAAACCTTGCATATACTTCAGGGCCCAGCAGAAGCCCACCTACCATGAGGCCTGACCAATCATGAGGCCCCACATTTTTTCCTTTTCTGATCTCCTTGAAGTTTCTGCCACATATTTATTGACACTGAAAAAATTCAGGATCCTGTGTTAGGTGAAGAATGCATTTACAAAATAGCATATACATTCCAGAGCTTTAAAGATTAAAGCTATGCATCAACAAATTAGCTGTGCGATAAGATTTGGGGGTAATTTTATTTCAGTCTTATTTTCCCAGTTCATGTTTTCTTAGTTATTTTTACATTAAACATATAAGGTACAATAAAAATAATAAAAGGAAAAATCTACATTCCTTGATCTGTCTTTTAAGGACTTCCATAATTTGAGCAGTCTCAAAATTTAGAACAAACCTACATGGTCTTGAATTGTTTTCTTCTCATATATTCAGGTTGGCTTCCACTTCCAAATGTATTGCAATTTTCAGATTATACTTTCTTCTCTTCGCCTCATCCTGATGAGTTATTAATTGATTAACTTATTCTTGATAACATCTGAGTAAAGTTATGTAAAAGCTCATACTATGTATAAGTGTGTGCACTCCCTCTGAAGGATGTGGTAGTCAGACTTTCATTACTGGGGCCCCTATGGCTGCCATTTCTGTCACCAGCTTTTTTCAGGGGATACTTCAAGTAGCACATCTTATATTTTGCATTGCATTGTTTTAATACAGACAAGATGATCACATATCCAAATATATATGTCAAGTGTGAATTTAAAAATAAACAAATGGTATACAACTCATTCCTTCAGTGGGTTTGGCTGAATGCCTATATGTCAGGAGGCTCTATGACATGGGGCGTTTAAGTGGAGGCGTCACAGAGGACTTGCCCAAATATATGTTTTCCTCTTTGTGTTGGCAACGAGCTGATTGTATCTGTAGCTAAATGTATAATTGGGTACTGTGGATTACTCAGTGGACTTTTCTGCTTTTTTTCCCCTTCCCTAGGGTTTTAACTGAGTACTAATTAATGCTTCAGCTATAATGATATAAATCAATTATCTTTGCTTTTTAAAAAGATCCCTGTGACCCATTTGCTTTGATTATCAAAAAAACAAAGGCAAATATCACAGCCAGAGTTGGAAGAGGCCTTAGGGTTGTCTAGACCTTTCATTACCTGAATCATGTCTTCTTAGGACCATCCCTGCCAGAGGTCATCTGACCTCTGCCCAGGTGACTACTGCAGGTAGGATTCTGTACTGGTGAAGGGTGTGGGCTTTGGACTCAGTTAAATATAGGTCTGAGTCACAGCTCTGGTGCTTAGCTGTGAGCTTTTAGGCAATTTACTGAATCTCTCTGAGAATCAGTATATTTATCTGTAAAACAAGCCTACTATTCCATACCTTACAGGGCTATTATTTTTTAAAACGTGTTACAGGGAACTTCTGACCAAATGCACAGATTGAACATGTATCTTGATCCCTTCTCTCCCCTGAAGCCCCACTAAAAGGAGAGTAAATGAATTTAAAACAAATAGGAAAGTTATAAGCCCACAAGGATAAAGAGAATAGAACAGGAGACAATTACAGACATGAGAAACCAACACATTCCCAGAAAATGGACAGTGAGTGTGGAGTAGTGGAAACTGATTTAGAGAATGGAGAAAGTGACAACCCGACCACCTACAGAGAAGCTACTGACAGAAGTGAGCCAGGCTGAATGCCAGGTTGAAGTTCAGAATTTGGAGGTGGGGCATGGGCTGAATCAATCGAGATGGGTGAGCATCTACAGATTGCAGTTAGCACCTCAGGCCCTTTCTTCCATCCCACACAGCAAGATAACTACCCCTTTCCAACCTCAAATGAGATGGAAGACTCACAAAGAGAAGGACCAGACTGCAGAGAGGATAAGAAAATTAGAGAATCAACTCAAGACATGCAATAGAGGGGAGGATATAATCAAATAGTGACATTTTAAAAAAACCTAGAAGAACTGACCAAAAGTAGTTTACACAGACACGAGAACCAGGTAGATAGGAAGTAGGAAGACAAATAGGTACATGGAAAATATATCTTGGGCTGATGGGTAGAGAAAGTGGAGGAGAGAACTTTGCACATTGCATAAAGTAACTTTGCAAAGAAGTTTTTGAGGAGGAAGCATGTTGGAAGAGGATTGTCTGATTATTAACATTGAGTGTCTTTCAACATGCAAAGAAAAAATACTAATATATTTACTTCAAGAAGCAGTATATTAGTCAGGATAGATTAGGCTATAATGCAATAACCAACAAATCTGAAACTCCAGTGGCCAATCAAATAGAAGAACATTTCTTTCTTAGGCAAAGTTCACTACAGGTCCATCGGCTCCCGAAGGCAGCTTGCTTTCAAGTTATCCATGCTGTTTTTGACTTATAATGTTATAATTTCAAGTTGAGGCCTAGGCAGGGGAATGGAGAATGTATGGAAAGTTCATAACCAGTCTTCTTTTTTTATTGAAGTATAGTAGTTGATTTACAATGCTGTATTGGTTTCTGGTGTACAGCAAAGTGATTCAGTTATACGTATATATATTCTTTTTCATATTCTTTTCCATTATGGTATATTACAGGATGTTGAATATAGTTCCCTGTGCTATACAGTAGGTCCTTGTGGTTTATCTATTTTATATATAGTCGTGTGTATATGTCAATCCCCAACTCCTAATTTATCCCTCCCCCACCCCCTTTCCCCTTTGGTACCATAAGTTTGTTTTCTATGTCCGTGAGTCTGTTTTTGTTTCATAAATAAGTTCATTTGTGTCATATTTCAGACTCCACATATAAGGATATCATACAATATTTGTCTTTCTCTTTCTGACTTACTTCACTTAGTATGATAATCTCTAGGTTCATCCATGTTGCTGCAAATGGCATTATTTCATTCTTTTTTATGGCTGAGTAATATTCCAATGTATATATGGACCGCATCTTCTTTATCCATTCCTGGGTTGATGGACATTTAGGTTGCTTCCATGTCTCAGCTATTATACATAGTGCTGCTATGAATATCAGTGTGCACATATCTTTTCAAATTACAGTTTCTCCAGAAAAATTCCCAGGAGTGGAATTCCTGGATCATATGTTAGCTCTAGTTTTAGTTTTTAAAGGAACCTCTATACTGTTCTCCATAGTGGCTGCACCAATTTACATTCCCATCAACAATGTAGGAGGCACAACCACTCTTTTATGCTTCAAACTGGTTAACGCACATCACTGCACTTCCAGTCAAGTGGCCAGATCTACTCACAAGGACAATATAATTACAAGGGAGTCTGGGAAATGAGGGGCTTCACGTGGATATTTGGTGAGCGTTAAATGTCTCAACCACAGGCTGAAAGTGTGGATACGATGCCTGGCTCTGCCATGTACTGTGTAATTTACTTAACCTCTCTAACTCAGTTTCTTTAACTGTAAGATAGAGATAGTAACATTTAACTTATGGTGTTGTTATAAGGATTATATGAGAATATCCAAGTAAAGCATCTAGAGCAGTGTCTGTCACAGAGAAAATTCTCAGTGACTGTTAGCTATTATATCCCCATCATTATTATCTAGCTTGCTATATCTACCAGGGTTTGGCTAATCTTCATTACCTCTAATAACTTGAGGTTTAGGTGCAGTGCTAAGGAAACATATTACATATGCATAGCATTTTATAGTTTAAATACCCATAATAAATCTGTGAAGCATGCATGATGAACATAATTCCCATTTATTTAATTAAGAAAGATAAGAAACTGCTCAGTTGGGTCAAGGTCTCATCGCTGGTTCTGGGAAGAAGACTAGAATCCAGTTCTCATGACTCTTTGGACAGACTTGTCCACTGGCCCCAGACTGTCTTATCAAGGCAGAAACCAAGGTGGCAAAGGTTGACTG
The DNA here is from genome assembly GCF_949752795.1 of Hyperoodon ampullatus. Classification (NCBI taxonomy): domain Eukaryota; kingdom Metazoa; phylum Chordata; class Mammalia; order Artiodactyla; family Ziphiidae; genus Hyperoodon; species Hyperoodon ampullatus. The sequence continues at coordinate 97,898,825 of NC_136917.1, read as the reverse complement.
ATCTGGGCCACAGAACAGATCAATGGAGGAGAAAGAGTTAGAAATCTGGTCCCTTGACTTCAAATATTTAAGAGAAGGTGGTCAACAACAGATCCTGGGAGAAGCAACATTCCCAATCCCAGGCACCAGTGGCCTTTCATGGGGGAAGAACTTTAACCATGCCTATTGAAACAAAATGTCTGAATGTGAGAGAGCCGCTAAGGTCAGGAACACACAGTGACAGAAACACAGTAATGAACTGTCCTTGTCAGAAACCAGGGGTGCAATGGGAGTCAGAGCTCATGGATATGGGGGAAAAGTTTTAAAACAAATCAAGCAGCAAGATACTGAACCTTCTTTTAGCTTAAGTACATTTAGCAATTGTATATGGTTAAGTTGTATGAAGTTGTCATCTCTGTAGGTCAAACATTTTGAATATAGGCAATTTTAGATGGTTCAACCTCATAATTGGGGTAGAGAGGTTTCTTCCCTTATGATGCCTCTTTCCTACAGCATAGTAATACCCATACAGAGCTACAAACACCTCCTACAACACAAAAATGAATAGTGCACCTACCTTGTGCTGACACTCTTCTGAGGAAAGATTAGTGGGCAAGATAGATGAAGTCACTGCTCTATAGTCAGACTTGGCTTAACAGGCCATCTTTACTGAGTGTGATTCCCAGAGTCAGGGCTTCAGAGTCCATCCAACCTGTGATGATTCCTGGCTCTGTGTGACCATGAACAAGTGTCTCTATCTATATATATCTATATAGTGTCTCTCTCTCTATATATATATATATATAGTCTATATAGATGTATATATCACATCCAACCTGTGATGATTCCTGGCTCTATGTGATCATGAACAAGTGTCCATATATACGTTCATAGTACAGAGGTACTGAATAAGTATTCTATAAATTGTAACCATTAGATTTATGAGCAATTTGTTGAAAGACCCTTTTTTCAAAGATTTTTCCATTTAAAGAAAAACAATATCACAAAATACTAACTTAAGTGCTGAAACTTCAACCCAGAGAGAGAAATGAACAGGTTTGTGAAGGCAGGAATGTGAAGGTGACACCATAGAGCAGAGCGGTGTCGCTGACTGGCCCTGGTTCTGAGAGGCTTGAGAGCGCCAAAACCAGCGAGGCAGTGAGCTTCAGACAAGTTGTGAAAGAGAGTGTTGAAAGAATGGAAGAAGAAAACTTGAGTAAGAAGATCCAAAGCCTCATAGTAAATGTAACTTAAAAGGTGGATTCGGGGCTTCCCTGGTGGCGCAGTGTTTGAGAGTCCACCTGCCGATGCAGGGGACACGGGTTCGTGCCCCGGTCCAGGAAGATCCCACATGCTGCGGAGCGGCTGGGCCCGTGAGCCATGGCCGCTGAGCCTGCGCGTCCGGAGCCTGTGCTCCGCAATGGGAGAGGCCACAGCAGTGAGAGGCCCGCGTACCGCAAAAAACAAAAACAAAAACAAACAAACAAACAAAGGTGGATTCGTCCACACAGAGAGAAGTGACATCATAGCCCTTCTTCCTAAGAATGTTGTAGAAACACAACCCCAGTTGAAGAGGTAGTTACTCTTTCTAGACTAAATGCTCAAATCAGAATTCAAATTCACAAGAGGCATTTCCTAGTACAGGAAAAAACTGGAGAAGGTCTGAGTCATTTTGAGCTGGGATCTTTATACTTGTGTCCCGCATTCCCCATCCTGAGTGTATTAGTTAGCTAAGGCTGTCATAATAACAGCTAGGGCTGGCTTAGAACAGTAGAAATGTATTCTGTCTTAGTTCTGGAGGCTGAAGCCCGGAAGAAGCATGTCAGCAGGGCCACGCTCCTTCTGAAGGTGCCGAGGAGGATCTGTCTCAGGTCTCTCTCCAGCTTCTGGTAGTTCCTGGGCTTACGGCAGTATAACTCCAGACTGCACATGGCATCCTCCCTGCGTGTGCACCTATGCCCCAATTTCTCTTTTTTATGACACCAATCATACTGGATTAGGGCCCATCTAATGACCTCATTTTAATTTGGTAATCTCTGTAAAACCCTATCTCCAAATAAGGTCAGATTCTGTAGTATGGGGTTAAGACTCCAACATACCTTTTTTGGAGGGACACAGAAACACAGAAAAACACAGAAAAAGGAAACTGATCTACTCATAAAAGTGCTATTGGCTTGAATAATACAAAGTGATACCTCTTGGAAAATAATCCAAAGTTCATATAAGTAAAAATCCTATTACAGCAAAAGAGTATTACAAAGCAATGAAGCTTCTTTGCCAGAAGGCCATTTTTACCACAGAACTATGCTATGTTGATTTGAAAAACAAGTCATGCTTAAAGTATGATCTTCTGTAACCAATGCCTTTAGAGTCTGAACTGGATCTAATTAACAAACACAATATAATGAAACCAAAAGGGTACTTTTGACTCTGCAGGTAAGGAGAACTGGGCTGTTAACAGAGTAGTTTTTCCTTCACAGTTCTCTGTGTGTCACTAGGCAGCAACGAACCACCCAAGTACCCTCCACCTAATCCCATCATAAACATGACAATTATACCAGCAGAAAAGCCAAGTCCCTTATAGAAACAAAAATAACCCAAGTCTCAAAATTATTCCAGAAGAAGATGGCAGGACAGGGGATGTATGTTCATTATAACTTTTCAATTGCTAGTTCGTAGCAGAGAGGCTGGGCCTCAGTTAAACTTCACCCTCTCAGTCAATTGTAATCACCATTGTAAGTCTTATAAAATATTTCAAAAAATAAGAATAATTTTCACATTTAAAAATAATTTGAGTGTGAGCTGGACTTAATGACTTGCTTCCAAAGAATAGAGTATAAGAAGGGAGAGATTATACTTTTCAGTGGAGAAACCCAACACACACCACCTTACTCAAGTGATTGAGGTTACTATCACTAGTGATAAATCACATGGATATCAGGTACCCCCAATACAACGTGATGATAAGCCACTTACCACTGTAGTATTCTTCCCCCAAACCCACAGCCCCAGCCTAATCATGAGAAAAACATCAGATAATCTCAAATTGAGGGACATTCTACAAAACATCTGACCAGTACTCCTGAAATCTGTCAAGGTCATGAAAGCCTGTCAAGGAAAGACTAAAGAACTGTCACAGACCACAGAGGAGTCTAAGAAGATGTGACCATAGTGCGGCAGGCGATATCCTGGATTAGAACCTCAAACAGAGAAAGGACATTAATGAGATAACTGGGGAAATCCAAATAAAGTCTGGAGTTTGGCGAATAATAATGTGCCAATGTTGGTTTCTTAGTTTTGATGAATGTATCACGGTAATGTAAGATGCTAACTGGGGAAACTGAAACTGGGAACTCTGTACTATCTTTGCAGCTTTTCTGTAAGTCTAAAATTATTCCAAAATAAAATTTTAATAGAAAAACAATTTTATATTTAACAAGAATTTTCTGAGAATAAACACCCCTAAAATGTTTGAAATAAATTTTTGTTCATAATAACCATTTTTAAAGGTTTAAAGATAATCTTCCAGCAGCACATTCATTGCTTGAAGAAGCTAACCAACATGCAACCTGAATCTGCCAAGTAGAAAAGTGCTCCTGTTGTGAGTATCTTTCCAAAACCCTTGGAGAAGCAGCAAATGAAAGTGGGTAAACAGAAGTTTAAGTGAAAGACTTGTACTACAGAAGGATCTTAAAGTGTTCTTTTGAAATTCATAGATAGCCATCATGATGAAGACAGATTTATAAGGAAGTATTTTTTTAATAACAGCTTAATTGAAATGTCATTCACATACTACACAATTCACCCAATTTAACTATGCAATTCAGTGGTTTTTAATATACTCACAAATATGTAAATCACCAGTCAATTCTAGAATATTTTTTATCACCTCAAAAAGAAACCCCAAACCCTTTAGCTATCTCCCTCCTGTCCTTACAACCTCCTTGTTCCACCAGCCCTAAACAGCTGCAAATTTACTGTCTGTCTCTACAGATTTGCCTATTCTGAACATTTCATATAAATGGAATCATATAATATATGACCTTTGGTGACTGGCTAGATGTATTATTTTTATCATCTCCAGATACACTCTGAAGACCAGATAGTTAAAGTACCTTAGAAAAATTTACTTTTATCATTGCAGATATTAAATCACTCATTTTGAAATATAATCTCAATCTCCACCCCCAAGATGTCATGCAGCCCATCCACATCCCCAGTCCATTATCAATGTTTGTATACAGCAAAGAGTAATCTTAGAGTAGTGGTTAGGAGCACACACTAGAGAGCTAGCCCACCAGATTCTAATGCTAACGCTGTCACTTAGCAGCTCTGCAACCCAGGGCAAATTATTCAACTTCCCTGGGCCTTAGTTTCCTTACCTATAACATGGGGCAAATAACAGTTCCTACCTCACAAGGGTGAAATGAGCAAATACATGCAAAGTCCTTTAAAAATTCCTAGTACATAGTAAGTACTATACGTGTTTGATTTACTTACAGTCATTATTGACTGTGAGAGCCATTCAATACAAATATTATCACAAAGTGTTTAGACAGTTCTCCTGACCTCCTGATCTTATGTGATCAGAGACCATTTCAATTATAAGTGTCTTTTTAAGTTACCCAGTCTACTCCTTTCATCTTTTGAAGAAGGAAGGTTAGCCTGGAAAGATCCAGCAATGTGTTTTTATTCATTCCACAAATATTTATTGAGGACATATTCTGTGCCAGGCAGAGTCTCACGTTCTGTGAATAAGATTGAAATGATCCTTTTTGCCATGGAGTCTAATGGAGGATATAGACAAGCAGTTATGAGGCGGATAAAAGAACATTAATATTCACAATGATTTTACCTCCTTTGGACCCTTTAGGAGGAATTGCATCATTGCAGAAGGAAACAAGAAGGGGGAATAGAACAAGAGAGCATCTTCTGGTTGATTTTTGAAGTGTTTATAGAAGTTTCTGAGCATGGGGGGAGACAGTGGGAGTAAGATAGAGGATTTTTAAGATGTTTTGCTGAATGTTTAGACTGTGTGCCCATTCAGGCACTTTCAATTGCAGTAAAGGGACTGCAGTGAAGATTAAATGATTTTCGTTACTTTTGGAACACTGGGCCACTGTTTCTTTAAATATAAGCCGAATTTAGTATTGAGCCATGAGGATCCTGGGCTTTATATGGGCTTAGACAGTTACAATATAATGCAGTGTTGGGGAAAGTTAAAGCTTTGGGAATGGGAAGGGAGGAGTATTTCAGGAGAAGGAAAATGAGCAAAGGCAGGAACTCTGGGAAGAGCCAGGTGTGTTCTGGCATCTGAAAGCAGGAAGGCATGGCTGGAACACAGTGGCATGAAGGCATGAAGCTGCAGACAAGGCTGCCCAGGACACAACCTGCAGGTCCTGGGAGGCCATGTTAAGGGATCAGAACGCCATCCTGTTGGCATCGAGGAGCCATCAGGAACTGTGAACGAGGAGAGGGATGATCTACACATCTCTAGTTAGTTGTTGACACCGCAGAGCATAGCGTACTACCTGTGCAAGCTGAGCTCTTTTCATGAACCCACAGCCACAGGATGGAAGGTTGCAAACCTAAGGGAAATCAGCAAGGAAAGCAGAAGAAGCTGAAGGCTTAGAGCTTCCTGGCAAGCAGAGGGTGTCATACCTACCTCCTCACCAGCTGCCAGACCTACAGAACAATCTCTTTTGTTTTGTTTTAATACCACTAGACAAAACTAGAAAATAAAAAGCTTATTTTATCTTTATACCCATTCTTAGCAATAAAGGTGGTAAAGTTGTTGTTTCTGTATATCTGGATAGTAGTATTGACTGCATGGCTGCTGGCTGCTCTGTGAAACAAAGTGTTCTTCACTATTGCCTTCTTGAAGACAAACGCCTTTGTAAAAAGGGGGGCGGGGAATTTAATAAAATGGGTAATGTTTTCAAACCTAATGTTCTGTTATACAGCAATTTGACAGCATACTTTTGAAATATTGATTCTCTCCTCCATTCTTTTTTTTTTTTTGCGGTACGCGGGCCTCTCACTGTTGTGGCCTCTTCCGTTGTGGAGCACAGGCTCTGGACACACAGGCTCAGCGGCCATGGCTCACGGGTCCAGCCGCTCCGCGGCATGTGGGATCTTCCCGGACCGGGGCACGAACCCGTGTTCCCTGCATCGGCAGGCGGACTCTCAACCACTGCGCCACCAGGGAAGCCCCTCTCCTCCATTCTCTTTCCAAAGTTTTATGATGTTACATAGCCTTGAGGAGTGTAACAGATGTGATCAGCTACCTGAATCCCCTTCAGGGATAAAGGCCCTACTCCAGCTCCTGGAGTGCCACCAGGTGACAACACTCATCAGCCACTTGGGGGTTGCCACAGCTTAAGGGAGACACTTCCCTTCCTTAAAGCCATGCTCCCTCCCTCCTCAACCATATCCAAAGACTGGTTGATGCAGGTTTATAAAGGCTCAGCTCTCTCTTGCCAACCCCGGACATCTCTAAAGGGCATCACATCTTCGTCATTCCCTGAAGGATCATGTGAGGCTTCTACTGGATCTGTATCCCAGCTGAACTTCTCCCTTTGCCCATCTTTCCTTTGCTTCGACAGGTATTGATCCCAAGAGCACTCCCTAGTACAGCCCTGGAAAGCAGTTGTGACTCAGCCCTCTGTGTTCCACACAGACAAGAAGCAGAAAATTGTGTCATGTTAAAGAACAAGGCCTGAAGGTATATGCAGGTGTTTTACTATCTGGAGGGCCGTGAAGAATGAGAAGTGAAACCTGAGGTCCCACCTACAGGTATGTGTATGACTCAAGTTCTTGTTTGGTAGTGGTGAAAACTAAAAACTACTTCATCTCCTATTGATTCTCTTTCTTGTCTTCTTCCCCTGTCCCTCCAACCTTCCATCTCCATTCTTTCCCCCTTCCCCTACCTCATCTGCCATCCGTACACAAGCCCAGTGAACTGAGAAGCAAGGTGTCTTAGCCCATTCAGGCAGCTATAACAAAATACCACAGGCTGGAGGGCTTAGAAACAACAGAAATGTTTTTCTCACAGTTCTGGCGGCCAGAAGTCTGAAATCAGGGTGCCAGCATGGTAGGGTGAGGGCTTCCTCCAAGTGGTAGACGTCTTCTTGCAGCCTTATAAGGTGGAAGGGGCAAGAGAGCTCTCTCAGGGATCTTTTATAAGGGCATTAGTTTTATTCATGAGGGTTCTGCCCTCATGACTTAATCACTTCCAAAGGTCTCACCTACTAATGCCACCAATTTGGGCATTACCATTCCAACGTAGGAATTCGCGAGAACACAAACATTCAGACCACTGCACATGGCAAGGTTCCTATGGTCTAAACATTGTCTCCTACTGGCCAGCACACCTTCATCTCCTTTACACACAGAACTTCACCACTGAAGCCATTCTTCTGGATAATTCAGGTCAGAAGCATGAAGCTCCTACTCAGATACATGCCTGTTAAAAGGGAAAGGAGACTCTGAGAGCCTCTGCATATTTTGCTAATTAGTCTTTGCCTGTGTACAAAGATTTTTTTTTTTTTCTGGTTTACTTAGGAAAACATTACTATGGAGTGGAGCAAAACTTGGCTGAGAATCATGAGATGGCAGATAGGACAGATGAGTTTCAGCAGGATCAGAGGGCACTTGGAAGTCAGCCAGAAGGTCCAGGTTTTCTGGGGGTAACTTCCCCTCCAAGAGTGTAGAAAGAAATACAATCCAAAGTGAAGGACACTGTCCAAACTGCGGGTACCTCGGAAAAATGCCCTGCCTTTTCTCAATTTTACCCACTGGCTGGTTTATCAAAAACCTCTCAGCTGTCAGAGTAAATGGACACTCCCTGCCTTGTCTGACCCAAACTTTGAGTGACATTTCATACTGTGGGCCAGCCCTTCCTTTCAGAGGCCCTCCTCCTGGACCTTAGCGCCCACTTTTCCACTATCTTCCTTCTGCAGCACCTTCTCAGGCTCCCCTGGCTCCTTCTCTGGACACCATCCTGCCTTTATTTTTCTCATGTATACATTTCCCAATGAGAAGTGATGAGTTCCTGCACAACTACAGCAGTAATGGGGACAGGGGGAGAGGAGATATCAATGTGGAGATTATTCAGAGGAGGTTTCAACTAACTCAAGTCAAAGATGTGGGGAGGAAGCAGCCCTGAGCTCCCCCCTCCCCCCAGCCTGCCCACCCTTCAGTCAGAATGAGAAGCCCCTCCAGGGATCCAACAGCACTGTTGGAATACATCTGCTGGCCACTGCCCTCATCGCATGGTCATTGTGGATTTATTTGTCTGTGTTTCCTACTAGAATGTAAGGTCCTTGAGTGCAGAAGGTCCCTGTTACCTCCACAGAACCTGACACATCGCAGGCATCCTGTTACTGAGTAAATAAAGAAATAAAATATAGGCATCCCCTCAGGTTTTATTGCACCTCACTTTATTGCGCTTTGCAAAGATTGCATTTTTTACAAATTGAAGGTTTGTGGCAACCTGACATCGATCAAGTCTATAGGTGCTATTTTTCCAACAGCATTTGCTCAGTTCACATCTCTATGTCACATTTTGGTAAATCCTGCAATATCTCAAACTTTTTCATTGTTATTATACTTGTTATGGTGATCTATAATCAGTGATCTTTGATGTTACCATGGTAATTGGTTTTGTTTTTGTATTTTTAAACTAAGGTATGTACATAACTTTTTTAGACTTGCTATTGCAGACTTAATAGATTACAGTACAGTGTAAACATAACTCTTGTATTCACTGGCAAACAAAGTATTCGTGTGACTCACTTTATTGTGATATTCGCTTCATTGCAGTGGTCTGGAACCAAACCTGCAATATCTCAGAGATATGCCTCTACTTAGAATATGTGCAAATAAAAATGTAGCAAAAGGTGTCATATATATTTAAAACGAGCTTCCCCAAGATGCTTAAATGCTGGTCATGGTATCAAAGTTCCAAATTCCTCACTGACTGCAAGAGAAAGTGAAAACCTCATCCTCTTCTTCAACTTCTTTGAAATTCTTCTTTACTTATAATCATTAATGTGCTGTTTAGCCTGTAATTGTTCTGCTTATATGAGTTCTGACTCTTGAGCAAAGCCTGAAGGCTGAAGTCATTCATTCTCTTACAGATTTTGGTATCAACTGTATCAGGAGCATAGTGTGGCCGCTTAATAAATAAGTTAATACATGGATTGATTACTCCGGACCTTGGACCAGAGGCTCCAGCCAGGTGGGTGGGCTCCACTTTATTTCCTGATCTGTCCCCACCCTTTCTTCTTCTGACCACATCCCACCAGCCAGCCAGCCCTTTCAAGCCTCCTTTCCCTTCCTATAATCCCCCAAACCCACAGAACCCCAAATTCCCAAAGCACATTTGCACTTATTCACACACTGTTTGTCTTTCAGTGCCACCCAAATGATCATGTGTTACAAATGCCATATGACTTCAGCTAAACTCTAAGTTCCTGGAGGGCAGGAAATATGTATTTTAACCTTTATATCGCTCTCTCTATAGTTCCTTTCACTGTGCTTTACATGGACGCCTTTCAAAATATAAAACCAACTGGTTTAAGTTCAATTTTAAATACTCTGTTAGAAAATACCTCAAACTTTAATGCGAACTGTTCTTCCAGAGTCAGAATGATGTACTCGGGGATCCTGAATCTAGGCCCTCTAGGATCCTCAGTTAGATGCTTCCACTTCCTGGGCCTGGAGGTGGGTCTATAATCTCACCCCTTTAGTTCTGTGCTTGCTTAAATTACTGTAGGTGTTTGGTCACAATTATAAAAGCATTTTTCATGCTTATGACATATTTTCCTTAATTATAAATGTAGTTGAGGCCACCAATCAATTTTTCTTGAATGGACAATCATAGGCCCCATATCCAAGTTGATTCATTTCTACGTATAAATTCCTGTCCTACCGCCTGTTTGTTGGAAATATCGAGATACATAGATCGTAAGTGGAACCCTTTAAGAGGAATTGCGTTTAAATCATTCCTCTCTGCTGCCCCCATTAAGAATGAGGCCAGCCAGTCCCTTGAATAAACGGAAATCAGAATCCCTAAAAATGAGAAGGGGGAAGGAAACAAGGATTCGATTCTGCCAAATGCCATGCACCATTGACCAATCTTTCCTTACAACCTGCCCCCTCTCTCTCCAACGGTCTAAAACACAACGTGGAAGACAGCAGTGACCCTGAGTCCCAAACTGTCAATGCCATTGCAGGGTAACAAGTTTTCTTCTGTCAGATCTGGTCACAGACCGGAAGCAACTACAGGCAGACAATCGCTGCAGAGGAGCGTTTTCTAGTCAGGCTTGTTCTATTTCACTTCAGGCTTGTTACATTTCACAGCCCCAAACCAGGAAGTGCTGTTTAAAATGAGCCAAAGACAGAAGCAATCCAGCCTCCAAAACAAAATTCGGCAGCCTCCAGAAAGCCTATAGGGGTTTAAACTTGGGACTGTTCTTCGGTTTCGATTGAAACCTAAGGCTTCCTCCACATAAAAACATCATTAAACTTTCAACACAGACACAGACACACACACACACACACACACACACACACACACACAATTTGGTTTTGTTAATCCTCTTCCTAATCCAGACGGTCCAGGTTTGGGCCCGATTTCAGCTGGTAAATTATTCTCCTAGCTAAACCAGGGCAGATTGCAGAAAAGGTGTCTAATTCTTGAAATTCTTAGGGTGGGGTATTGAGGCGTAGACGGGCCACGCCCGGGTCCCGCTCTGCGGTTGCAACTGCAAGCCAAGTCTGGGCAAGTCGAAGGAGGAACCCCGCTACCTCCAACCCCTCCTCTCTGTGAGCCACGGGGAACCCAGCAGTGGTAGGGTGGAGGTGGGGGCATCACTGGGAGAAGATTCGGGGCCGAGGGTGTTAAGTTGCAGGCCGGGAGCCCCGGACCGCTACAGCCCGGGCGCAGCCAGTGGCGGGCAGGAAGGGGAGGGCCCAGCGGGGTGAGGCAGAGCCCCCGCGCGGGTTCGGGGCTGGGTCGGAAAAGCTGCCTCACGGGGCGCGCCGCCAGCCCCTCCACTCCCTCCCTCCCTCGCTCCCAACGCTCCCCACGCTCCCCGCCCGGGCCTCCCTTCCAGTCTGCGCTCCCCACGGCCTCGCCATGTCCCAACCGGGCCAGAAGCCCGCTGCCTCCCCGCGGCCCCGGCGCGCTGCGGCGGCCCGCCACGCTCAGGAGGTGAGTGGCACTTGTGCCGGAGCCGCAGGGCTGAGCGCAGGGAGGACCCCGGCCCCGGAGCCGTGGGCCGCCTCCTTGCGGGTAGCCTGCCTGGCCTGCTGCCCCCTGCGCCCCCTCCCGAGCCTGAGAAGGATTTAGGACTCAGAACCTGCCTCTGGGCAGGTGACGGGAGGTGGCTGGGTACTGCCGGGCCTGGGCCAAGTGTATTGGGCATGGAGCAAGCCAGATTGGAGTTGGCCTGCGTTGGGAAAAGCTGATTGATGAGACTGGGGTGAAAAGCGGTTGAGGATAAAAGGGGAATAAATTTCATTCGGGACCCCGAACTGGGTGGGGTAGTTTAACTAAAAGTCGGGTCTTCCGCGTAAAGTCCGGGCTGCAGGGCGTGGCTGCCTGGAAGAATAACACTTCTGCCCTAACAAGCCTTGCTCCAAATTGGGCGGGGCGGGGTCAACCCGGCAGGGCAGGGCCGATGTAGGCCCCGCCCAGGTGCCTCCCCCGCTGACAGCCTTGGGGCTTGAAAAGCTCAGCGCCAGCTAGGTCCGGGGCTGGTGGAGTGCGAGCCCGGCACCTGCTGCACTGCACCCCGTGTCCTCGCCGGGTTCTCCGCTGCGCGACTCAGAGCAAGTCGGTTGTCGCCATGGCATTCGCAAGCTGGTGGTACATGACGGTAAACTGGAGCGATCGTGCCTGGGCAGGGCCGGAAACTGAATGGGCTTTGCCTTTCTGGGCGTGCAGGCGAGGTTATTGTGCAGGGTTTGGCGGGGAAGGGTTGGGGACCAGGTGCGACGTCCTCTCATACCTTCAGTTTAGGCTCCGGGAGAGGCTGAGACCCACCCTGCGGTGGTATGTGCGAGCGAGCCCCGACGTGCAAGTCGGTGTGAGCAGACGCACCAGACTCAGCTCACGCTCACGGGTTGAATGGAACAGGAATTGTTGCTGGAGGAATTCCGCCCTTGGACGCGGATTCCTGGATGAACTCAGACTCAGATCGAAAGAGCTCAGATCTAGTATTTGTTTTTAAGTCATAAGTAAATCTCAAAACTTTTAGAGGCATGTTGTTGGACGTGCATTCCCCAGCGCAAAGAAGAGGCAGCTGGGATTGGGGCAAGGAGAAAATCCAAAACTCCAAGGAGCAGAAGCAACCGAGATCAAGACCCTTGTTGAGAATGAAAAAGAGGGAGAGAGAGACAGCGAGAGAGGGAGAGAGCCCACTGCTCTGTACTTTATTACTTGGATGAGGGACAGAGATGTTCCGTTTGTTTAGTGCATTGAATGCTTGTCCAACCATCTAGGTGTGATATCCAGTCAAGCTGGTACTTGTAATGTTTTGAACCAGGAAGCATGATTTAACATTACGATGCTTTCCAGAAAGAAATACACAAATTTTGTGACAGAAAGAATAAAAATATTTATATCCCATTGATTTATGGTGAGAACTTAAAAAAATAGTTAAAGTACACCTCTCTCGGCCTGTGGTATTGGGAAAAGCAAGGGTGTTGTAATAAGACAGTATTTAGAGAGAAACATGGTGTTCTAATCAGACAGTATTTAGAGGGAAACATTGTGTTGGAATCAGTAAAATGTCCCTTTTCAGCCAGTGGCTATTCACTGAGCACCTACTAAGTGGCAGACCCGGTACTAGCCTCGAAGTGGAAAACAAGACAGAGTTCTTGTTCTCAAAGGGCAATGAGTCAACCTTTTTGAACCTGTTTCCACATCTATAAAATATGAGCGATAATAGATACCACATAAGGGTTGGTGAAGACTATTTACATTCATGAATCAAAGTACCATACCCATATACCTTTTTTTTTTTATACAGCAGGTTCTTATTAGTCATCAGTTTTATACACATCAGTGTATACATGTCAATCCCAATCGCCCAATTCATCACACCACCATTGCCACCCCCCCCCACGGCTTTCCCCCCTTGGCGTCCATACATTTGTTCTCTACATCTGTGTCTCAACTTCTGCCCTGCAAACTGGTTCACCTGTACCATTTTTCTAGGTTCCACATACATGCGTTAATATACGATATTTGTTTTTCTCTATCTGACTTACTTCACTCTGTATGACAGTCTCTAGATCCATCCACATCTCAACAAATGACCCAGTTTCGTTCCTTTTTATGGATGAGTAATATTCCATTGTATATATGTACCACATCTTCTTTATCCATTCGTCTGTCGATGGGCATTTAGGTTGCTTCCATGACCTGGCTATTGTAAATAGTGCTGCAGTGAATATTGGGGTGCATGTGTCTTTTTGAATTATGGTTTTCTCTGGGTATATTTCCAGTAGTGGGATTGCTGGATCATATGGTAATTCTATTTTTAGTTTTTTAAGGAAACTCCATACTGTTCTCCATAGTGGCTGTATCAATTTACATTCCCACCAACAGTGCCCCGTATACCTTTAATGATTGGAAATTCCAGTTTCCCTTGAGATGTTTATTCATGAATGCTTCCTACTACATTTTCTGGGTTTTTAAAATGTAGCATCTTATTGACGTGCTAAAAGCAAAAGTTTGCTTTGAGTCATTATTGTTCTAAGGTTCTTATCAAAATGCATCACATGAATTATCTGCAAATATGGATGGTAGTTAATATGGATGGTTTAGAGTTAACATCAGTCTTCTTCCAAATTCATGATTCTCTAAAGGAAATTATGCTGGAATATCTGGATGAAAATAGTTTAAATCTGTGTTTTTAACCCTGTTATGTTTAGGCATAGTCTGACATGTTTTGCTAAAACCTCTCTTATAATCCAATGTTGGAACTATTCTAATTTTTTTTTTCTGCTAGTAGGAACCTCCTAGAATCAGCAACCTGCCTGTGATCAAGCTTTGACTTTTCCCAAACCAGTGCTGTACAATAGAAATATAGTGTGAGCCACATATGTAACTTTAAATTTTCTAGTAGTCACATTAGCTGACAGGTGAAATTAATGCTAATAGCATATTTTATTTAACCCGCTATATCCCAAATGTTATTATTTTACATGCAATCAATGTGCAAATCGTTGGGATACTGTACACTTTCTTTTTCATGTTGATTCGTCAAAATCCAGTGTGTATTTTATACTTAGAGTGCATCTCAGTTCACACTTGACACATTTCAAGTGCTCAATAGGCATTGAGTGGCTAATGGCTACAGTATTAGGACAGTATAGCTCTAGACATGGGTTTCTAACCATTTTCGTTTGATGGCTGTGAGGGGATGACCACAGCCCACTTTGAGAATTAAATGAAAGTTTGTGGACCATTTTCCCACAACAAAATATACACATACACACACAAAAGCCCATCCATAATCCCCTAGAGATATATGGAGCCAATTTATAACATATATATATATACATAATTTATAGTATTATATACTATTATATATAATATTTATACAATTTATTAATACAAAAGTTTTATACAAAAACACACAATATATAATATATGTATGTATGTATTATGTATATTACATATGTCATGCTTTTGGTAAATCCTGTTATTAAAATATTTTTACTGGGATCCTTTACTGAAAAAGATTATGAATGCAATGACCTAACTTTAAAAATTTAGGCAGAATAAGATAAAATAATTGAAAGATGTATCTATGATGTGTTTTGTTTAAGGGACTGCCACCTATAAAGCCAGTCAATGAAACATTACAATGTATATTTCCCCATTGAATACCATCAATATTATTGATCTTATCTTTTGAAGAACTATGTGGTTTCAGTAAAAACAAAAAAAACTTACAAAGCTAGATTTGAAGAACATCTGATGAGCTTGGTAATGATGAAGCATGAAAGAGGGTAAATTTGGTTGGCTGACACCAGTAATCACATTCCTGAGTCAAAAGTTGACTCTAGTAGTCCGTGTTAATTAAAGGTGTTTCTTAGCCTAATTAGACATGTCGGTCCAGTGGCAGCGTGATCAAGGAGCTCAAGTCATTTGGGAGGCCCCATCATTGTGGCCAGCCTGGGAAGAGTGTCACAAGCCTTCCCTGGCAGGACAGACCACTTGACTACAGTGACTTTTAGGAGTAAGGAATGCAGATTATATATTCTGCAAAAAAGGCACAGGCTTTAGGGTGCTGGGAGAATGGAGGTCACACAACTGTCCTCTTTTGTTTCAGTTTCTGAATTGGTTTGCTTCCCATTGCAAATAAGACTTAAATTAAGAGTATACC